>NC_143188.1:3750000-4375000 GCF_047325235.1 Durio zibethinus | reverse complement strand
ATGGCCTTGACAATACATCCTTGCCTAGTAGTTGGGCGACAAACTCTATTACAGGGAGAGGCTCAATGAATGCAGCTGAAGCCATATCTATGATAGAGGTAAATAGAGGTAAAAATAAATGATGAGAAACATAAATCTAAGATGACTAACAAGTAATTTTGTAAATTTTATCATAATTCATATACCAATATTCAGAGACAAGCCCATCTGAGTAGGCCTAATACTCTGGTAAAAACCACACCATGACTCCAAACCATCACCAAGCCTTTGCGGTGCTCTGATATCAGGTGAAAAGAAGGATCTCCCAATAGGACAGTACCTTCACATCAGCAGGCAGAGTGACATCCACAGAACAAAAGTTATTGATAACCAGAATCATTCTTTGATAAATACACACTTTTAGAACTCGTACCTCTTTGTTGATAGTTCTCGTAACACAATGTCAAGAATCTGCAGAGCTTCTTGTGGTGCATCAGCACGCTTACCAGCTAGAAATTGGCCTAAATGATGCATGTTCGCTTGCGCAACAAACTTTATTACCACTTTGTATTCTCTTTCTCTTCTGTAAAATCACGTATGGGTCATTGGAGATCAACACGAAAGAAGTAATACATATTGTAAACCACTTTGAGTAAATAGATAAAAAAAAATCAGAAAAAAAAAGACAGAAATGGTAAAATAATTTTATCTTCATATTATTTCTTTTTTCATGAACTGTTGTCAAGAAAGTAAAACCCACATTGCACAAGAAAAGAAAGTATAATGTCCATGGACGACATGGAAAAAGAAGAAAATTCGTACTCACTTGGGGCCATTGATGCCATCCTCTTCATCTACAAGCTTGATGGTGAACTCCTTCCATGCAAAAGGAAGTTCACCAGCCGTGTACAGACTCTTTCTGCCATCATAAGCAGGCAATCTCATTCCTAAGTCTGATTCTTTATACAGTCTCACAAGCTCTGCCATAATAGCTCTGTTCACCGTTCTGGATGCCACTTCAGGAGTTATTGTAACCTGCAAAGAAGCAGAATACAGGTTGCAAAATGGCAAAAAACAATAAGAACAAAATTTAAACACCATTAATGCCGTTAAAAGAAAAGGACATGGTGAGAACAGAAATCCTATTCAATTTCATCTTCAATGTAACAACGAAAATGAAAAGACAGTAACATAGACATCACGAATGTCAGATTAAGGGCCCCCCCGCCAAATAATGACAAGAAACAAATTATAAAAATCACAAACTAGAAAAAAAATTACTACCATAAGATGTTTTTGTTTTGCTGCAGTAATACTATGAACCATTTTTAATATAAAAGATCCAATACAAGAAAAAAAGAGCTTACATCATACTGGTTTAAGTCCTTGTCTGGTAACTCAGCAAAGAAATGGTTAGCCTTTACAATACACTTTGTCCCAACTTGACCATAACCAGGCCTAGGTGCAAAATTCAAAGACTTGCTTGAAGTAGGAAATCCCATTTCCATTCCAGACAAATTATGACCATTCTGAATAGACCCATTTGAAGTAGCAACCATAATAGCACCAGAAGCTGGATTCACTGGCTTTTGTGCTACAGTGCAAGGCCTTGAACTTGGTCTCGTACAAACATCTCCTTGATCAGATTTCCTACCACCTCTTCCTCTTCTTCTTCCTCTATTCTTTGTTGGAGGTGAGGTTTGGTTATGGGATTGTTTTGTGTTATTTGGTTCATGAGCTGCTGGTGGACCTTTGCCATTTTGTGCAGTCTTTGGTGCTCTCTGAACTGGGTTCATAGTGTTTTGCAAGTGATTTTTAATCACAAGGTGTTGCTCTGAATTCTCTTTCATTTGCCTTATAGGCATACTGGATAGCTTTTCTTACCTTGCTCACTGAAACTGATACAACACAAGAACAAAAGCACTGGTATTTCAAGAAATGGCACACGCATAAAGCCCTGGCTTCTCCCCTATTCTTATGCTTGTTTTCCTCACCTTCACGGATTACTGACCCTTTCTACTTGAACATACAAGAAACAAATAAGGAAAATGTATGTCAGTGGAAAAACACCAATTCTGCAAAAACCTGCATAAGAGTACACCAAAGTTGCATAGGCAAATAGTACAGACTTTTTTGGCTCATTACAAGCTTTACCATTCTTTTGCAACACTTAAACCCCAACCTTTCACCTTTGTTTCAGCATCTCACTCCCCAAAAAAGCTACATACTACATACTATTAAAATTAAAAACATAAAATATAAAATAAAATGGAAATAGAAAACTTAGTACTCTAAACACCATTAGTACTCTAAACACCATTTCATAAACCAATTTAATAACACAATTATTATAGTTTCTCCAAAAAGGACCTCAAAAGACCAAGCAAAGAAGACATAACCAAAGGCACAAAACCCCAAACCAAGCTTGAAAGCTTAAAAAAAATTAGCTCTGCAACTTAAAAATAAAATGGTAAGAAGCAAAGACAAAACTGAACATCAACTCCCAAACCAAACCTTCTTGAGAAACCTCTATTGTGAAACCAATAACCATAAAATCATGAGACAGAAAACATTAACAAAATGAGTTAAGAATAATTTAGTAGTAACCCAAAAGACAAAACCATTCCCCATTCCCCTAAGCTTGTCCCTACGGAAAACTGAAATTTTTTTAGGAAAAAAATCAGACTGCAAATGAATATAAGCCCAAGAAGATAACAACATAGCCAAAGCATTAAAGAAAGTTCATTTATTTTATTTATTTTTATGAAAAGAACAGATTTTGAAACCATGAGACTTGGTATATAGAAATAATAAAAACCATCTAGAAGAAAACAAAAAACAATAACATGTATACAAATAGAAGGAATAAACATTGAAAAGGGCAGTGAAATCACTATCTCGTGGATATCCAAAAAAATAAAAAATCATTGCTTAAGAGAAAATAATAAAATGAACCCATTAAATGCCATCATGAAATAATATCCAAATAACTCACCAACCAAGTGGAAAAAACAGAAAGCAGTGAACTTTGAAGCAAAACAACAAGAAGAGAAAGAGAGAGGAAGGGGTTAAAAAAGATGGGTCGAAGCCAAAGAAGGTGACTGAAGAGAGATTAAAAGAGAAGCAAAGGTGGGAGATCAAAGATGGGTTTTTGAATGGGAATCAGAGAAGTAAAGAGAGAGAGAGAGAGAGAGAGAGAGAGAGAGAAGAGAGAGGGGTAGTGAAAGGGGGATGATGATGATGATGAATCTTTATACACGCATGCAAAGTGCTTTTGGTGTTTTCTTTATCACGTGTAAAAGCCTTTGTGAGTGAGCCCCTCTCTCTCTATCTCTCTCTTTGCTTTTAAAAAAAAAAAGGGTTTGGGGCTTAGCTTGCCTCTTTCTCTCTCCTTCTGCTTTGTTCTTGGTTCTGATCTGATGGCGCAGCCTCGGGGACAGTGGTTTGGGAGAGATGGTGGATGGGAAGGTGCTTTGCTTTGGTAAATAGTCCAAAAGAACTAACTGAGAAGATTTTATAAAAGCAATCATACACAGAAGAAGAATAATTCGAACTTGCAGTCCTCTCTACTGCAGACTTCTCCATTTGGTGCTCTCCCGCTCTCTCTCTCTCTTCTCTCTAGTCCCTATGTAATGCTTTGCGTCCCCCTCTCTCTCAAAACCCATAATCTCTTTGTTTTTTTTATTTCTCCATTTCTACGAAGTAAAACATACCTTCAACAATTACTCCTGCAAAAACACGATCAGCATCCATCTGCTTTAAGGCCATTTGTAACGGTCGATTTATTAGAAATTGGAATTTGGGTCCTACCGTTTTTATGTAGCCACTGGCCAACTAATTCTTTTGCCTTCTCATCTTTAAGAGTAATTAATCAAACTTTTTCAGCTGATCAAAACTGTATTGGATAAAGTTAGACTTACCTTTTTTCCTCTTCACACTCAAAGAGTAAAATCCATGTAGTCTTTCTCTTACAGCAAAAGTGATAATAATATGTTAAATTTTTGTGACAAAATCGATGTAGAGAATGACATTAGTTTTACATTACTGCTACATGTCTATGGTACCAGCTTTTACCAAGAAAATCAAGTTACCATGTACTCCATATATTAAACTCTGCCAATTGGAGTTTAATTAGCATGATATGAATGTTGGGAAATACGGTGGTCCACATTGTAATAGTTTTGGGGCCCAGGGATCAATGGTAGCGATGTGGTGATGTCATGGGGTTGGTGGGGTAGGGATGTGCATTATACCTCACGATGAATCGTTAGACTCCGAGATTTACCGGACAAAAGAAGCAGCAGAGAGAGGTGGCGTACTGATTGTGTATTATGACATTCTGGACTTGGGGAAGATTTTGGGTCCCATCTTTCATGACTTAAGACAATGTTGCTAGTGCAGCTGATAAATTTTCAGTCTCTTGATGGGAGGGAAAGCCTTCTCTCACTCATTCTATTTTGGATGCTTTCCATTGCTCAACTGGTTTGGAGATCATTGTTTTGTTGACCCACTTTCAAGATTGTTTTGAAATGATTGTGTGTTATGTTTGTGGCTCATGCTTTGGCCTTTTGCCTCCATGTAATATCAATGGTATAAATTATCTTCCAAAGGTGAAAAAAGTCTTTTCAAAAGGAGATTCCATTTTTTTACTTTTAACAATTTAAAAAATTTTAATTTAATTAATTCGTATAATTATAAAATTTATAACTAACATTTAACAAGTTTGATAACCTTTTTTTAATTAAAAAATTGTTTTTTCATATATTTTTAATTCATTACAAAGTGAAATAGCTTAAGAGACAATGAAAACACAAATAATGAATATTATAAGTTGGACATAAATAGATTTAATAATTTAATAATTTATATCATATAAAATATTAAAATTAATATATTTATATAATATTTTATATAAAAATTATACCTTGATATAAAAATAAATAATTTTTTTGATTTTATTAAATTAAGATATAATTATTATTAAAATTTTAAATTATATTATTTTTATATTTTTTATTTATATTATATTATATCGTGTTTTAAAGAATTAGATTTATAGATGAGAAGCAAAATACAATGCAAGGTGCCCAGTGACTTGAAAGAATGAGGACCACTTTCATCTTTGATTCTTTTAAAGTAGTCCATGAATCAAAGAGCAAGAAAAAAAAGGTTAGTATCATCACAAGATTTCGTGATGTGAGAGGGGGGATGGTCCATATTTAATCCAATGTTGGATAAACATTGGTGGCATGGCATGCCGACAAAACTCCATCAAACTGTAAATGCACCAAATCATTATCCCCACAAGGCCACAAAATAAAGAGAAAGAAGCGTAAAAAACTTAAAAAAGAAAAGGGATTTTTTTTTTGTGGGGTATGGGTTTGTTTTGTTGTGACATACAAATTTGTTTTTGGGAATTTTCCAATTAAACCATGAAAGAAGATATAATAGTTTTAGGGACAAGTGACGCTAAGATAGATGGGCAGTTTTTGTTTTATTTTGGGATTGGGATTTGTTTTTGTCACCAAATAGACTACACCAAGTGAACGGTATTTGGGGTTGTAACTTGTAAGCTTATCGGAAAAAAAAAAAGGATAAATGGTGGAGGTGGGGGGAGTTTCCTAAGTAAATTCTTTTAATTTTTTTTTAAATAATAAATATAAATATTTTAAATATAATATAATGATACAATAACATAAAAATAAAAATAATATTATATAAAATTTAACTAAAATTATATATAATTTTAAAAATATATATTATATTTAATTTATTAATATGAATTATAATATAATAATAATTTTATTTTATATTTATTAATACGAAATAAATAAATATAAAAATATGAATAATTCAATTTATAGAATAAAAAAAAGAGTGCGTGTGGTGGGGCACATCCTCCACAAAACACAAGGGGGAAGGGGTTACCACATCCCAACAACATTTGCGCACTTTGCACTGCTCCATTGCTGCTATGATTCCGCCCATCTCAATGTTGGCGACTTTGGCTTGCTTCGTTGGGACACTGTTTCCTACTTTCTACAAAGAAGAAAACAATTGGAGCACAGTAGTTTGTGCCCCAAACGCAGAATCACTGCGTGTTCAACACGAACTCCTTCAAAAGGCGTTGCAATTGCAAAATAATAATAAACATACTTAATCGTCCATCCAAATCGAAAATTGATTTTTGTATTATCTCAATTTTAAGGATTTGGTTCTTTTATCACAATTTAAAAAAAAATTAATTCTTGATCTCTTATCAAATGTCGGATTAAAGACAATCATTAGTCATTATTTTTAAAATATTATATGGAATTAAATTTTAAAAATATATTTTAAAAATTTTATAATTTTTATTAAAAAATAATTATTAAAATTGAATTTTTTAATCCAAAAATACCAATAAAAAGACAAACGAAAAGAAGTATTTAAGATGGACTAATTAAATGGCAAAAAAAAAAAATCCCATTGTCATTTCACGTGGTTAACATTATGCAAGGTTGCCAATTTAACGTTTAAATTCAAGATAAGCTAAAAGAAGACTTGTATAATAGTAAATGGTTATAGAACCATGGTTTTATTCTTTTATTTTTTGAATTACGATTAAAGTTTAAATTTGAAACTTTCATCTTAAAGTCGATTTTAATATTATTATTAGTTAACCACTCATTTTTCGGTTTATTCTTCCATTTTACGCCAAGTGATAAAGAACAATCAAGAGTAACATGGGGAGGAGGTGCTAGAGGTTTAATTGCTGTAAACCTACAAAAGTTTTGGTATCACCTCAGCTTCATTAATCATATAAAGTTATGCATGCAGGCAATGTTTTTATATTGGTTGATTGATTCTTGGAAATGCAAAGGGAGAAACTTTGGGTCAAAACTGAAGAAGTGGTAGTCATACTTATGGAGCATGGTTGAAGGATTTAAATAAGATTTTGGATGCAATTCTTCCCATCATCAAGCAAAGGATATGCTTAACATTTCTTTTATGGGTTTGATCATGGAAAGATTTATTATTGTTAGGGTTTGCTAATGCATGCGTGCAACTCCTTTCATGATGGGTTATTTAAATTTTTTTAATAAATCTTGAGTTTTGAGTCATTCATTCCTTTTAGTTGTGTATGTGTCACCCATTGATTATTGTATTTAATTGCTAGTTTTGTTAATATTATATAGTGTTAGAACTTAGAATCTATAGTGTTTGCATTCTTAGGATCAATATAATATGCCAAAATTTCTATTGTTTTACTCATTATTATTTGTATATTCTTTTCCATCATTATTATTAGTATTTAATAAATATTGTTGGGGTACATGTGATAGTCTATCGACTATGCCAAAGAGTTCATCAAAAAAACTTTTTTTTTTTTAAAATGTTCATTTTTTGTACACAGATCATAAAAATTTTAGATGTCATAAGTAGAATTAAAAAATTTATATGTCTCCATTTATTAATTAAGTAATTTTTTAATATAGATAAATATATTTCTTTTAGGATATTAAAGTTTTAAATTTTCACCGTCAATATTGTATAAGATATTTTTCATAAATATATTATCTTAGGCATTTCATTTACAAATGAATCCATTTGTATCAATAGGATGTTCATGAATATTTCTAAAGATTGAAAAATAATAAAAAAATTTAAAATTTCTCTTAGACAACCCGAAAATTTTTTTTACATACTTTTTTTATTAGTAAAATTAATAAATCCATCAATAATTTTTCAATGAATAATCCTGAATACTAAAAAAAATTTTGAATCCGTCACTACTTTCACTCCATATGCATGCACACTAATAGGGTAATAGCTTGGGAACATGAGATGCCTCATGATTAGCCACATTAATTTGCATGCTTGGACATAATAATACTTCAAAGACAGATCCTTTTATACTAATTTTTCGCATTACAACCAAATTTTCACCATCATATATGTAACCCTCATTTGTCAGAGAATTAAATTAGAGAAAAACAAAAGCATTTATGGTTTCTTTGATGGTTTCATAAAAAGGGTTTACTATTTGAAGGATGTCCATCAAATTCCCATTGATTTTGATTTTTTTTAGTCGATATTAATTTGATAGTGTAATGAAAAAGAATTTTATCGTGTTGCAATTGCATTTTATGATTACATCCCTCTTGTTACGCTGCCAAATTGAACTAAAAAAATGACAACATGTGGTATTATTCAAATCATTTAAAACTTGGATTGAATCCACTTAAGCTTTCAACTAACCACTTAACTTTAAGCACTAGGTATATATTTATGATGTAATTTGCTTATTGGAAAATGCATTCCCATCTTTAATTAACCACTTTTTGGCATGTTCAATGTACTTCATTTCAATATGCTTCTTGCTATGGGCAAATAGAAATTAAAAAGCATAAGACAAATGGTTTTTCAAATTCCATCTCCTAAGGTATATTTTGAACAAATTTGACCATCTTCTATGTTTTTTCTTGTGGAGTGAAGGGTTATTGAGAGCAATTTCTTTGATATTTAGAATCAATTTGGTTTTATTAAAATTAGCTTATAAAAATTTAAATCATTTCTTTAAGGCATTTGCTTTGGGTTAATATGAAAACAAATTAAAGTGAAAAAGTATTTAAAGATCAAATTAGATTAGATCGAATAAGACTCTTCTAAAATTCTATCCAACACTCATACCAATTTCATAGGGAAAATGTTTTCTTAAATTTTTTAATTAAAAAAATCTCGAATCTGATTTATTAATAAAATTAAGAATATATGTATTATGCATTTATTATTGAGTCAAATAATATATATTTAATAATATATATTCACATGCGTTGCATGTAAAAACATATACTAATTACTACAAAAATTATTTAATCTAATTCTAAGATGTTGATACAATAGCATGAAATAAATGAGTAGATATGGATTCAAATTCTACTTTTTTATATGAAAATAACAATAATGAACCACACCTACTCTTAATTCAATGATGTTTAAAATAAAATTTAGTGCATGCCAGACTCCTTTCAAGCAGTCTGCAGATCAAAGATTTAAGAGAATTAAAGATGGTCGCAATAACAGATTAGGAACAAGCCTAAGGATAGATTTGGTAATGTAAAATTAGATACGGTAACACTGTATGAGAATAAAATACGAAAATAATATAACTTAAAATTTTATTAATTATTATATATAAATTTAATAAAATCAAATATATTTTATATTTTTATATTAACATAAATTAATACAAAAATTTTATATAAAATGTAATATAAATATATAAATTTTAATATTTTATTCAAATATAAAAATTATCGTGTTTATTTAAAAGTTACATTATTTCACATCAGTTCTAAAATTCAAAATTTTAATTTTTGTTGTTTTTTTATTTGAAATTTTTTGATGTTCGATAATTATTTTAAGTTCTGATTAATTTGAAATCGAATCGAATCTCATAAAAAAAATTTTTTAAAAGTATTTTTTTCATTTATAAGACTTAAAACTAAAATCTTACTTTAAAAAAATCAAATTCTTTAATACTCGAACTAACAGTTATTGGTTTTAGTTTTTTTTTTTTTAATTTTTGTTGTTTATATTTATAATTTTATGGTAAAATAATAAAAGCAGCAAAGGGTAAAAGTATTTGGGGTTTGGGGAGGGTGTCAATTTTAGAGTTTGCATCGGGTCAAATTCGGGATGGGTTTTATTCTTCCGAACTCGATCCAACTTTATTTGTTATTAAATTTGAACTCGATCTTACTTAAATTTTTTTTTATTTTTTTATATCTGAACTCGATCCTGATCCGATACTATATAAATCATATTCGATTTGATTTGAAATTAATAAAATATTATTTTTTAAATATAAATATTTAAAAATATTATTATATAAATATATATAAATAAATAATTAAAAAATAATTTTTTATATAATATCAAATTAAATTAAATCTATCTAAAATTTAAATTTAATTTAATTTTAATTATTTTAATATTATTCGATCCAATCTAAAATTCGAATTTAAAAAAAAAATCGACTCCAAGTTGAGTCGAATCAAATCCATGGTAACGATTAATTTACCGACCCTACTCAGTTTTCTTTAACAGTGTAAATGCACGGAGCTGCCACTAAAACCCTGTCCTCTCATTAGGTGGAAAAGTCCAATGACATTGCCAAAACTTTGTCTTTATTTGCAAATCTTTATCAGACTCCTCTGCTCTTGACATGTGTGAATGGATCAATCCTCATCCACCCAAATTTGCTAGTCGCTGAGAAGAGGATGGTTTCTTGATGCATATCACCAAGAAAAAAAAATGATTTGCACTTTCAGCTCAAGGGAAAAAATAATTACTTTTTAAATATATGTTTTAAAAAATTATAACTATTAAAATTTAAAATTTAAACTTATTAATATCACTTTTAAAAAATAATTACGTAAATTAATCAAATTAAATTCCACTTTTTTATATAAACAATTAATATCTTGGGTATCCTTTAACTTATGTAATCATGTCTAATGATAGAAATGATCTAAATAGAAAATTTGTAAACTATATATTATAATTTAAAGATATGATACATTCTATAATTAATTTTAATGATTAATACTTTTTAAGTGTTGGATTACAAAATGAAAGAAAACATTTCTCAATCGAGAAATTATTTTATTTATTATTAACAAAATTTTAAATTTTATAAATAACGTTAAAAAATTAATGTACAAACGAATAAAATTTATGGTAAGTGGTGGCGTTTCAGCAGAGTAGGGGATGAGGGCAGGCCCATGCTAGCAGTCCCTCGAATAGCTATTTGAGTTGGGCCACAGCAAGAGGACCCAGTTTAAAGTGGAGTTAAAATTAGCTTTAAAAGCTTTTCATTTTTACCTTTACATCCCTTAAAGGGTTGTAATTATTATCCAAAGCCTGTTAAAAGGCAGCTCACTAGGACCCATTTTGTCTGCATCCACCCAAATAATTGCCAAAATTTTAATGACCCCTTTTTATTTTAAAAAAAATAAAAATATTAAGATTCAAACAGTCAAACTAAAAATTTTAATCAAATTAAATTTAATATTTAATTCAATTGATTCATTAAATTATCATTAAAAAATGATATTTATAAGTTTGAAATTCAAAATTTATTATCTACAACTCTTTTTATTATTTTCGTATTGCAACTTTTTTTGTAAAAAAAGAAAAAATTTAATCAAATTTCATTTCTTTCATAACCAATTTTGATTTGATTTTGTATATTTATAAGGGTTACTTGAATTCTCTTAGTATACAATAATATTGTTAAAATTAAAATATAAAACTTTTAAATTAAAAATTTTAAGCTTATAAAATTTGGAGATGTGATTTTTTATTCCTTCCATTGATTGAATTGAATTTCCATTAATCAAGAAGATCAACACTTTTATCTTCCCCAAGCTCAATAAAAAAAAATTTGTTACTACAACTTTTTATAGAGTTGCACTAGTAAAATTTTGAGATTTGCAAATATCAATTAAGAAGGGGCTTTGAATTGTAAAGTTTTTTATTTTGGATAATTGAATTGTTAATGATGTACCTCTACTCATTTAGAATATGGTATTGAAAAGTTCATAATAATCATAAATTCTTTTGGTTTGCAAATTAAATATATCTAAAAGCTTAGTTTGTAAAAGAGCTTGCAATCACATACTAAAAGTTGCAAGTACTTTTTTTCAAAGATTAATTGAAAAGAAAAGTTTTGAATTGTAGAACTTTTATCTCTTGCTTTGTCATAAAGACATAAAGCCATAAATATACCCATTGGAGATACTTGATTTTGACTCTAGGCAATTATCCCTTCATTATTAATAAAGTTGTTGTACTAAGATAATTCATAAAATCATCTTTAAAAAATAATATTTAATAAATTTAAATCTTAATATTTATAATAATTTTGTCTTTTGTCTTTAACATGCAATAATTTGTAATAAGTAACCAAGAAGTGTTAATACATGCGAGCAATGAAATAACCATAGATCGGATGGCAAGGTTCTTGGATTAATTCCTTTATATCTACCATCTTGTTGTGATCAAAAGAAAGAAAATTTTGATCCCCACAAAACTCTAAGCCATGGGTGCCATGGAGAGTCTGAAACTTTTATTTTGTCTGAGATACATGCATTAGAAGAACCAACAATGATGTTTTGTCTTCTTTACCATAATTGGGAGCTAATGGCATCTTATCAATCCAACACAGCCTTTCTCAAACCTTGAGCAAATACATAAAAGGACAAAAGCCACCACTAACCTTCATCATTCATTTCAAAAGCAACTAGTAAGAAAGCTCAAAAAACGCAAGGTACTTTACCATTCCCCCCACCCTTAATCACCTATATACTCTTCTGTGAAAGCCCACAATGGCATTATTCGACAAGAGATAAGCTTATTATTACTAGAAAAAGAAAGTGGTATTAGACTTGAATTTCATTGGTGATCTTTTATTAATACCAACTAATCTTGAATGCATAATTTTGATAAAATATGACATTTTGTTTTGCATCTAAAATAATAGAAATTATTACACAGAGTAAAATTTAAAATTAAAATTTTTTATAAAATTTTTAATCTTCTCTTAAAATTATTTTATTTTATTATTTATTTGATTAAAAAAATATTACTTACATAATTTTTTTAAAACTCATAATCTTTAAATATTAATTCTAATAATATATCAATAGATTTAAAAAATAATCAATAAAATTTGAATTTACTACTTTAAGTTTCGGATCCTAATTAATAAATTTGAATCTTTCATTCGAAAATAATAATAACAATAATTGAGGAAAATAACACATTTTTTGTGTCATATTTGGTTGGACAAAGCATCATAAAAACATGGCATAATGAGTAGGGCCCATCCACATATGCAGTCCTTTCAAAACCCACCTCAAGTGACGTCCGTACAGTGAAATGGCGTAGTTGGCAGTTGCCTGGTTATTTCGTACCCTTTGCAAGCTCTTTCTGTCTTTCACCAAAACAAATTTTCATGCTTCATTGAAGACGGTATTTCAATAATATACTCAAAGATTTATTCATATTTTTTTTTATCATTTTTGTATTTTGTTTTATCTGTAATAAATTTGATAATTTTTAATGTGATATAAAAATAATATAATATAATTTAAAATTTTAATTAATAAAAATTATATATAAATTTGATAGAAATAAAAAATATATTTTATTTTTTACATATAAAAATAAATTATGACAAATTTCAATCATGGATGAAGGGACAAAAATTAAAATAGAAAAAGAAATTATTACCCATTTTAGTCAATTGTTTCGCTTATAGGAAAAAAAAAGTAAAAGTTATGAAAGGGTTTCACTTTCACATTGATAAATTTATTGGAGATGAGAAAAGGTTATTGTGTTGGGACCAATAGACAACAAAAAAGTGAGAGTTTTTGATGTGTTAAAGGCCAAATATCATCCTTTTGCTTTCTTTTCTTTGACTGCTGCTTTGGCTATGCCTATGCTTGCCTGACATTGCATTGTCTCCCCTCGTTGCAAATCTTTTCATCCTTTTATTTATTTATTTATTTATTTTTATTCCATGCTATGAATCTTTTGGTACGGTTAATACTACTTTATTTACGTTAACTCGCAATCCATTTGAAAGTTCTCTGATCAAATGTATTTTATGATTGAATTAACCCTTAGAATTTATTAAAATGGGTGATAAAATTAATTATGATAAAATTAAAATTAATGGTACTATATGTGTATCATAAGTATTGAAGGTAATGGTTAGTGTGTTACCAGTGGCTTCAACAATGGCTGCACTTTTGGCAGTCAATTAAGGTGGAATCACCAAATAAGTGAGGCGGAGAAAAGTGTGCTCGAAATGATCATGAAATCATCATTGTTTGAATGTTTTGTCGGTGGGTTCCTATTCTTCTTCTCTAACCCTTTTTCATATCAACTTCAAATTATTGGTTGATGCAATCATATCTATAGATGACTATATCTCATCTCATCATTCTTCTTCCCTTTTTTTTTTTTTTCGTTAATTGGGGCCAATATAAAAGTATATAGGTTTCTAGATATATTTTGGGATAAATTTCATAGTTTATATATTTATATTGTATTTATTTTGTTTTAAATATATATAAACACAAAAATTATTATTTTATAATTTATGTTGATATTTTAAATATAAAATTTATTTTTTATTTTTTTAAATATAATTTTTATTAAAATTTTAAATTATATTAATTTTGTATATTTCATGTCGTGTTTAAAATTACTATATTTATGTGAGGATGAGAATAAAAAAAATACTTATCACCGAGTCAAGAAAAACTATAAACCTTGGCCAAACTGACTACTACTTCTATTAATTAGGACTGTTCTTAAAACTTTGTAATTGAAATTCCATAAGAGTTCACTGCTTAAAATTTGCTTACTCCATCTGATAGTAATAGTCGAAGTGTCTAACCCATATAATGGTCAATCTGTCTATTTACTTATATAATAAAGAACTTGAAAGCTCAGGTCAGGAAAACCATAGGCCTTATATTGAGGAGCCATAGCCCTGAAACCCAGAAACCAAGCCCACCAAGATACCCGCCCATATAACCATATCCATATGCTTTAATGGCCAATCCCTTTCTATTTCTCAGTTCCCCCAAGCCTGGGAGCCACCCATTTACAAAATTTACTAGCTGATGAATTCTTCAAATCCAATCTTCACCCACTCAATCTTGAATTATTTATCAAAATGCTAGACCCTTCACCCAATTCCCACACTTACCCTTCTCTTTTTAAGGCTTGTGGTTCTCACCCTTGGGTGCACCATGGTCTAGCCCTCCATGCCCATGTCCTAAATTCCTTGAACCCAATTTCGATAATTTTGTTCAAACCTCATTGCTTAATTTCTATGCCAATTTTGGCAAATTGGGTGTTGCTAGATATTTATTTGATCAAATTAGCAACCCAGATTTAGCCACATGGAATTCCATATTATCTGCTTATGCACGTAGTTATAGTTCTACTTATTATGTAAATGAGGACAGTAGTTTATCAATGGAGGCATTACATTTATTCAATGAGATGCAAATTTCTTTAGTTAAGCCAAATGAAGTTACCCTGGTAGCTTTAATTGGTGCTTGTGCAAATTTAGGAGCTCTTAACCAAGGTATATGGGCACATGTTTGTGAATTAAAGTACACTATTAAGTTGAATTACTCTGTGGGTACTGCTTTAATAGATATGTATTCGAAATGTGGGTGATTAGGCTCGGCACATCAGATATTTGATCAATTGAAAGGGACGTATTATGTTGCAATGCAATAATTGGAAGCTTTGCAATTCATGGTTATGGTTACAGGGCACTTCAAGTGAATGAACAAATGAAGTTTGAAGGGTTAGTTCCTGATGATGTGACACTTATTGTTACAATGTGTGCTTGCTCACATGTTGGGTTAGTAGAGGAGGGTTGCAAGATTTTTGAGTCTATAAATGAAGATTATGGTAAGGAGCCAAAACTTGAACGTTATGGGTGCTTGATTGACCTTTAGGTAGAGCTGGGAGAGTCCAGCAGGCTAAGGAAAAGCTCAGAGAATTGCCCATGAAACCAAATGCCATTTTATGGAGATCTTTACTTGAGGCAGCAAGGGTTCATGGGAATTTGGAGGTTGGGGAAGCTGCATTGAAGCAGTTACTAGAATTGGAGCCAGAAACTGGTGGGGACTATGTGCTTTTATCAAATATGTATGCAAGCATTGATAGATGGGAAGATGTTAAAAGAGTGAGAAAATTAATGAAAGATCATGGAATTAACAAAATGCCTGGCAGTAGCTTGGCTGAGGTTAATGGTGCTATGCATGAATTCCCCATTGGAAACAAAACACACCCATCGACAAAAGAAATTCATTTGAAGCTTGAAGAAGTTGGCAGAAGGCCACAGCAATTTGGACATAAGTAAACAACCAAAGAAGTGTTGTTTGACATAGATGAGGAGGAAAAAAAAGATGCCCTTGCGTACCATAGTGAAAGGTTGGCAATTATATTTGCTCTGATTACTTCTAATTCAACTGCCCCTATTCGGATCATTAAAAACCTACGTGTCTGCAGTGATTGCCATGAAAGTGCTAAGCTTATTTCTGTAAAATATGGAAGAGAGATTTTAGTAAGAGATCGAAACCGGTTTCATCACTTCAACAATGGAACTTGTTCTTGTTTGGATTATTGGTGATACAGTGTAAACAGATAGTGTTCCTTTCATGGGATGCAAAGCTTGGTTATAAAGAGTCTAATTATCTGTGACTTTAATTCATCATTGTATGATTATTTAGATAGATTATTAATTATACATACAACTTCTCCTATCGTGTAAATGATTTTTCTTTTACAGAATTTAAAGGAAAAATATGTCAATTTCTTTCTCAGTGCCTACAAGAACGAACTCATATATATATATATATATATATATAATCATAAATTGTCAAATTATTACTGATATACATGAATTTATCGGGATTTATTTTAAATATAAAACAATATGACAGATAGATTAATGCTAATAATCCTCATAAGCATTTAGATTAATTTGATTAATATTTCATGACCACTAATTTTCCTGGATATCAAAGCATTCGACTATGTAATTGAACCATTTTTTCCCCATTTTTTCTTTCAAATTTCTGGCTTTTTAAATTTTTTTTGCTTGCCTTAAAATTTTCCTCAAACTAACATAATCATAATGTTTAAATTAACAATACATTTGGCTTATGAAATGGAATTGTGAGGTAATGAAATAGTGAAAGAATAGATTTCATGAAAATAGAATAAAGGAAAAATACAATAGAATAATTACTATAAAATTTGGTTCATTTAAATGGATTGCGTTAATTTTAATGTTTGGTTACAAAGAATAGAATTGGAGTAAATGTAAAAGATTAATTTATTTTTTATAAAATTAAAATTAATCATGATTTATTATAATAATAATTTCAGTTTCAATATGCTGTTGAAGTTGTAAGGTTCATTAATGTTAAATATTAATAGGGGAACGTAGTTTATTTTTCAACATATCTTCAAATCTATACATGATGTGATGCTGATTCATTCGAAATAAATAATGATGTATGTACAAGTGAGTGCTTGAACAAATTTTTTTGTGTGTGTGTGTGTTTAATAAATAAACTTAGAACCTCAATTTTAAAAAATAAATAAAGAAACAAATATCCAAACTAGATAATAACCAAGAATTTGAAAGAATACTGAAAATTTTGGTTATCAATCCAACTTCAGGCCGATGAACTAGCATAGACTTTTATTTAGAGGGATTTAGAGAATTAATTTTATTCATATTTAATGAAAATTTTAATTTTTTTATTCAAATAACGATGAAAATAAATATTATATTATGAAAATAAAATAACTATATATATAATTTTAAATTTTTTAATGAATATAAAAATGAAGATTTGTAATATAACATTTGGTCTTGTACGTATATTTGTACTCATATTATATATATTTATATAAATTATTATTATTAAATATATTTTTTATTAAATAATATAAATTATTATTTTAAATTAATTAAAAATAATATATTTTTATTTATAATATATATTAATATATTTATAAAGAAATTATTTAAATATGTAAAATAAAAATTTTAAAAAAAGTAATAAAATATATTTTTATTTTTATTTTTTTAAAAACTATAAATATAAAAATTATATATTATCATTAAATATTCATCAAGATAAAAATAAATTTAAAATATTTATTGAATATAAATATAAAAATAATTACATAAAAATCCGAAAATAGGCATCCAAATTACTCCATACCCTACCGATTGGACCAGGGGCAGAAGCATTTAAGACGCCAAAAGCTTGGGATCAGTTACCATTGAAAAAAAAAAAAAAAAAAAGGCCAACACCGTTAGGGAGTTTTTTTTTTTTTTGGGTGTTGTGGGCACTTACTCAACTGATGCATCAACTCCACAGTTTCGCAGAAGAGTTGCTTGTCACACTATTCAACCAACTCTTTTTTTTTTTTTTTTTGGGTTCAGTGTCGGTTGTAAGATTGATAATTCAATCCGAGTATGATGGATTCTTACTCGATCCAATTTCATAAGATTTTTTTTTTAAATTAAATTTTGGATAAAATATTATTAAAAAAAAATTTAAATTGAATCGGATTCAAATTTTAGACAAATCTCATATGATTGATATTATATTAAAAATTATTTTTAAATTATTTTTAAAATTTTTATTTATATATAATTATATATTTATATTTAAAAAAATAATATTTTATATTTTTTAAAAAAAATATTTTATTAATTTCAAATCAAAATTGAATATAATTTATGTAATATCATATTTTAGATCGGATTTGAATATTAAAAATTATAAAAAAATTAGATCAAATCGAATATAAATTTTATAATTATAAAATTAAATCAGATTCAAAATAAATAAAAATTTACTCTGACTTGATTCGTTGTCAACCCTAATAGGTTGCAATGATGTTCTTTTCCCTTTTCTCCGTTACAATTTAGGCTGAATTATCCAAATTGTCATATCAAAGGAGTGAGAACCAGCAGGAAATCCAATTGCATTGTGCAACTGGAATCCCATGATATGTCAACTTTCTTAGTTAGGCCTTTATTTGGATGGCACAGGAAAAAACGTCTGTTGTGCTAGTTCATTGTTTTAGGATTCAATTTCAAAGTGATTTTTGGACATGATGGTGGTAATGCTGTATTTGAATGATCGGTGAATAAATATTTAATTGTGCCAGTACATTATTTTAGAATTCAATATCAAAATGACTTTTGATATAATGATTTGTAGTTATAAATTTTGATATATAAATTTAAGAAAATTAATTAATAATATTATATATATTTTATTATATATATGTGTGTGTATACATACATAATATACAAATAACATATTAATTAAAAGTAATCAATTTATAAAATTATAACCTAAAAATATTAGTATGACAACATTATACTTTTAAGGATTATAAGAGTTTTAAATTAATTATAGAATTACTAATTACACTATCTTTAAATGAATTATTAAATTTTTTTTTATTTTTTTTGAAGTTTAAAGTTGAAATAAAAAGAATATAAATAAATCAATTATTAAACAATATATTTGTATCGAAACAAAAAAAAATCAAAATAATTTAAAAAAAAAACGAAATTGAAACTCTGAGATTAAAAATTTAGGATAGCATAAGATAAAGATTTTGTAATAAGCTAGAACGAAAAAGAAAACACATATTTAATACTTAGTTAGAGATTTGGAGTCTTGGTGAGGAAACTAAAAATTTAATTTAATTTTTGTTAATTTTACATTATTGTGATTTAAAATTTATTACAAATCTCTAACTTGATTTTAAGAATTTATAAATGACAATTTATGAACACAATAAATAGACACATAGCAATGTAATTTTAATTCCTTTTATATTGCAATAATGCATAAAATTTAAATTTAAAATCACAAAAAATTAAATTAATAATTTTGACTTAGAGAATCAACTTAAATTTACTTAATATTTAACAAATTATACATACTAAATATTTTTAAAAAACTTTGAGGGCCAAGGCCATAATTATTAATTTTATTTTGATACCGATTCTATTGATCGATACATTCTAATTATACCAAAAATGATATATCTAAACATGATTTTTTGTATTAAATTTGGTATTAGGTAATACTTATTGTTTTCATTGATTTAGCTTATTTTGATAAATTTTAATGGATTGACTTATTTCGGTTGATACGTGAATATGAAATATGTTTTGTAATTTTAAATTTATCTTTTATTATTTGATTATTTTTAACTTAATAAAAATAAATTTAATTGATAAAATAATCCTTAAAAGTTACGTTTCTTTTTTATTGTAATTTGTTTTCTTCTATACTTTATTTTTTCAAACTAATCATGCTTTTATTTTTAAAGTTTAACAATCATGAAATCAAGATTAATTGTTTTCATTTTTATGTTTTTATCTTAATATTTGCATAAAAAAATACTTATTTAAATATCATATAATCAGATTAAATATTTTAAAATATCATAAAAAAATTATAATATTATTTTTTATAAATTTAAATTTATTTATTTAACTTTTGAAGATATTATATATTTATTTTATAAATTATTAATAGAATTATAATATACAAATTTATATATATTTATAAATATATATACTAAACTTAAAAATCTAAAATAATATATTCAAAAAACTGATACCAACATATATCATATTTTTAAAAAAATTCAAAATATTGTTTAATTAAATATTAACAACTTTAGCCAAAATCCCTCTAACTACAATGAGGAACCACCACTGAAGACTTGATAAAAATTTCCCCCGATTCAAACGAAGCATAAATCTTGGCGCACTCCATTTTTTTAATGTCCACTAAAATTAATGGCAGGCTTTGCCATTAAGAAATGATGAACTGTCCTATGGTTTACACCAGCTTTTGCCAATTAATAATTGCTAAAGCTTGAAAGTTTTCTGTCGACATTTGCCTTTTTTTATAATTTTTCACGACTACAACACCTGCTGTTTACTGGTAACATTATCCAAGTTTTTTAATCAATTAAATTTAATGTACTTTAGTTAGAAAGTAATATGGTTACTGCAACATTCCTGGTTCAGTTAATTGGGGGAATAAAACAAGGAAATTTGTTGTTTCCATGGTCAAATCATCACTCAAATCAGAAGAGCAGGAACTTGTTTTGACTGCATCCAGCAGCTTTCAAAGTATAGTAAACCCATTCTGCAGGACAGATAAATAAATGGGTCCATGGTTGCGGCTGGCCGGCTGGGTCCTGGCGTGTTCATGAACCATGAGTGATCCACCACTCACAGCCATTCACCAGTAACCACCAACGCCATGATTGATTGAGCTCCTTGCCTTTTCTGAGAAGAAGAAAGACAACAAAAGGGAGTTCTAGGGGGGAATCGCTTACCAACCACACCACCACACGAGGATAGAGGCCTATCTCAAGTTTTGTCATTCAAAATTTTACTTTTTCGAGTGTTCATCTCAACGAACATCAAAGCAAAAATAAAGTTCCGCACGGGAATTTCCATAAAGTAACATTTGGAATGAAATGATTATTTTAAAAATTATGATAATTAAATATTATAATTAAATTATTATGTTAAGTAAGTTTTTGATGATTTTATGTGATTGTGATATTAGATTATTAAAAATGATCAAATTTTTATTTTGAAAAATGATGCAATTTTTATACAAAAAGTGAAAAATCTTTATAATTAAAATGAAATAATATATAAATTTAATAATAATTAATTTTACATATTTAATATATGAATTAAAAACTTACTTTTTCTTACAATTATAATTATTTTATATTATAAATTTTTATATTTTTTAACTAATATTCATTGTAACAAATTCAAAAATAATTTATGTATTTTTTAATATTTTATGTATAATATTATTTTTTTCTTTTTTTATAATTAATTTAATAGATCGATTTTATTTTTTAATTCAAATAATTTTATATAATTTATGTTATAAAAATCAATTTACCTATCAATAACTATATTTATTAGTTTATTAATTTAATAATTTAATTATAAAATAAATAAATATTACTAATATTTTATAAATTATTATCTTTAAATAATTATAAAATAATTAATTTGTGTAACTATTACAATATAAATGAATATTTTCATACTTTTAAACAAAAATAATATTTGAATGTTAGTAATACTAAATACAAAAATATTTAATTTCTAAAAATTAATGATTATTAACTAAATGAAATAATTTTAAATTATGAAAGTTAAGATTATTTTGATAATAAGATCACCTAGTTGATTATATTATCATAGTGAGACTAAACAATATCTAAATGCATATCCAACAAAATGCATCTCAATTAATGTTGAGGGAATATTAACTTTATTCAAGAGAATGGAATTTACATAAACATACGGGCATAAATGCCAATATCCATATTCATGTTGAGTTTGAATATTCTAATAACTAATTCGAATAATTTGTAAATTTAATGAAATTTTTATATTTTAATATATATTTTATTATTATAATTGACAAATATTATTTTACTTATATATATATATCAATTCGAACTTGATCACAAATAATAAAGTTTGAAATTGAACTCATTTTTTATTCAATAAATGAATTTAATCAAATTAATTTAAATAATTTGATTGTTATCTCAAAATAAATTCAATGTTCGAAATTAAAATCTAATCAATTTTGAATTTAATTTTAAATAATAAATTTTGAATCGTATTTAAACTCGAGTTAATTTTTATTGTAGTGTTTTGATTCAATTTTATTACATCTCTAACCAAGGTATAATAAGTCTTTGCATAATTTTTTTTGTCAAAATAATCTTTAATTTTCATGTCAAATTACCGAAATAGTAATGCTTTTTGAGTCCATAGTCTTCGGGATTTCTCATGACTGTCTATGAAATCCATTTGTACAATCTTATTCAAAATCAACAGTTTTGCCATGCAAGCTATCAAATATTTATTATATTTTAACTCTACCATGCGCCAATAGAGTTGAGAGTCTGACCTGATATCAAGACTTCTCAAGCAGCCACAACCAAAGGCCTTTTTCTAAAGAAATTAGAGCTTTTAGGAATGCGAAACATCATGAATGCAAAACATCAGTCTCAACTCGTCCCTGATCACCAACTTAGAACCATACAAATAGAAATCTTTTACCAAAATCAAAGCTTTACGTGGTAATAAAATTCAAGTCTTTAAATCAACACCTATTCGTTAGTAGGACGTGAGTTGGCAGAATATATTATATTTTTAATTTTAATAATTAAATTCAAATTATTTGTACGAAATTTAATTATAAATTCTAATTATGACATGAAAATGACCCTAAGTCACAAATCCTAACGTGTTCAAATAGAAAAAAAAAAAAAGCCTTTAATTCACTCTAATCATAAGCTTTACACATCACCAAATCCTATCATTATCAATATGGTTTTATGCTTAATCCAACACGGTTAAATTATTAAAGTGGAAAGCTCATCATGTAGGCCTAACTTACCATTATTTTAAATGGGCCTAAATTAATAAATTAAACAAATAATTAATCAAACAAAATTATGTTACATTTAATTTCGATTGCATGTTTTAAAAATGCCCCCTCTTGTTTCATTTTGTTTAAAATAATCAAAAAAAAAATCTTTGGCATTAACATCTATTAATATATAATACTAAAAGCTTTGTTCTCATGCAATTATACATACGAAAAACCATTGTAAAATCATAGTCATTTGTTTGCCTAGAAGTAATGACATATGTATAATATGCAAAATAAACTTGATCATGACGGCTCACCCTCCCTTCGAATTTAAATTTGTTGAATGTGACTGTGAAAGGGGGCAAGTTCAAGATGAGACATAGGATCCGCTTTCACTTTCCTTTTGTTTTGCAATGGTTTTAAGAAACGTGGGGAAAATTGTGATGCTACGTATTTTAATTCAAATAATGAAGATTCCTTGAAAAACAACTTAATGCAAAGCCTGCAGGCTGGAACTAGTTGAAAATTTAGACAAAAATTTTTTTAATTTTTTTTAAAAATTAATCTAATACATCATTGACCGAAATTAGAGAATTAATATGTATTCTTTAAGCATTTAGTGTAATCTGTATCATTCAAACTTGATCTTTCAATAATAATAATAATACATATCTCCATTTTACAGTAAAAAGTAAAACCCATATTCCATACACTAATGATATTTATTTTATCTAAAACGTAAATATTATAATGTAAACGAATTGAATATAAATGAATGAATATATTTTTTAATATGTTTATTTATTTTTTAGATTGATTCGTATTCAATTTATATTTGATAAGAAAATAATTTGTTATATTTGAGTTTAATTTATTTAGAAGATAAACTATTCACGTTTAATTTATATTTGATTAATTTAAATGAAACAAACTTATTTGTAAATATTAAACAAATATTTACATAAACATATATAAATAAATATGTTCTTGAATAATAAATAAATTTAAATAAATAAACATATAACTATAGAATTAAGAATAATGAACATAATCAAACCATAAATAAACAAGTTTTAAATAAATCTTAAAATTTTTTGCTCACGAATATAAATGAATCAAATAAATTTTTATTTATATTTGATTTGTTTAATGAATGAATGTAAAAATATTATCTTTGACAAATAAAGTTTTTAACTCTACAAATAAAATTAAAAAAATGATACATATACTAATTAATTTTTTTTCTTATTTTTAAAATATATTAAAAAATAAGTATCACAATTTTAACTTAATTTATGAAATTAAAAAATTTTTACTATTTATATATATTTAATGATTTGTCATAAAATGAGATACTCCTCAAATAAGCATAAATTATACTTTATGAAAACAATAAAAAATTAAGCAAATGTCCAAGTTCATCCTACCAAACACAGCAACTCAACTCACATTAAAAATAAAATCCAGCATGGATTCCTTTCCTCCTCACTTCCCACTATCATAACCGCTTTTATCAGCCGAATCAAAACAGCGTTTTTATATTACCAAACTACCCTTCTACGGTCCTTTCTCTGTCCAGTCTGGTTGCTCCATTAATAATATTTAATTCAACATGGAGTCTCCCAAAACACCAAGAAGAAGAAGAACCAAACATTTTGGTTCTCTCATTCTCTCTTCAAAATGGCTTCCACCATTTTCATCCAAACTTCCTTTCCATCCAAGTCCTTGAACAAATCCTTGAATACCCATTTTATCCCTTCATTCAAACTCCCCGTTTCCCTCTCTTTCAAACCCCCAACCACCCTCCTCAACCGCTGCTTCTCAGTCCGAGCTGGGTTAATCGAGCCTGACGGTGGGAAACTTGTGGACCTCCTCGTGCCGGAGCCAGAGCGGGAGTTGAAGAAACGGGAAACGGCTTTGTTGCCCAGGGTGAAGCTGACTAGGATCGACGTGCAATGGGTGCACGTTTTGTGTGAAGGCTGGGCTAGCCCGCTCACCGGGTTCATGAGAGAATCCGAGTTCCTCCAAACTCTTCATTTCAACTCGCTCCGAATCGACGATGTTTCCTTCGTCAATATGTCGGTGCCGATTGTCTTGGCTATCGATGATTCTCAAAAGGAGAGGATCGGTGAGTCCAACAGAGTCGCTCTCGTTGACTCGGATGATAACCCCGTCGCAATTCTCACCGAGTAAGTTGATAAACTCATAATAATATAGTAATTATGTAATGGTAACTATGCTTTATTCATTTCCTTCAAATTTTTGGTGTAGTTTCGCATTTTGCTTTGCTGTTTAAGTGAACACATATTTTTGTTGGAGTAATTCTTTAACATTTTAATAAAACAAGATTGATTTTTTTAATGTTGAAGCTTAAAGTTATTACAATTCAATTTTATGCTTGAAGGTTGTTTTTTGGTTAAATTGTATTGCTTTCTTGAGAAGCATGAAGGTTAACATTGATTAGACGTGAGGTAGGGTAACAAAAGAGAAAGAAACGCAACGCAACGAAACGAAACGAAATGATTCAATCCTCATTTAAGGTCGTTTGAGGTTCCTGTTCTATTGCAGTTTTTTTTTTTTTTCATTTTTTTTGTTGTGCTTTTACTGAATGCCCAATATGAATTTTTCTTAAATCTGATATATAAACAATTGATAGATCACTTTCATATGCTTTCATGTGACACATACTTGTCTATGACATTCATCATCAAGTCAGAGCAACATAGGATATCAGACTGAGTTGTCGTATTAAAATGAATAAACTTAGACGGCGTTTGGTTCGGAGAATATGAGATTTTCCTTTGGAATGTTATTGATGGATATTCAAATTCTCATGTTTGGTTGAGGATGTCAGATTCATGTGTTAATCCTAGATTCTTAACAGTATCCAAAGTCCTGAAATCGCAAATCCACCTCTCCCTCTAGTTTTTAAAGATTCTAGGAGGAAATTGACTTTTGTCCCACATTTGATTTTAATAAAAAATATCCTCTTTCTAGTTTACTCTCATGGAAATCAACATATAAAAATTATGTAATTGTAGATTGTTTTTGTTTTAAAATTTTTTTTATTGAGTACTCTTTTTTTTTTTAATGTTTTCCCACTCAAATACTGCATTTATAGGTTTTGAAATGTAATAATTGTGATTATTTATTGTGTTTCTTTGAACAAAAACATAGTATTTAACTTGATGGCTTTTGATTTAACAAGGATATGGCAATTACTAATAGAAACACAATATTTGGTATTTATTTATTTATTTATTTTTTGCGTTTGACTTGATGGCTTTTGATTTAATGAGCATTTATTATGGGTATGACAATTATCGTGTTTCTTTGAACAGAAAAACAATATTTGGCATTTAATTTTTTTTCATTTGTTTGATTTGATGGCTTTTGATTTAATGAGCAGTTATTGTGAGTTTGTCAATTATTGCATTTTTTTACGCTAAATGCAGTAATTGTTCATTGTATTTATCCAATTATTACATTTCCTGTGTTTTTTGAATAAAATTAATGCAGTAATTGATGATTAATTATTTTTTTTATAATTGGCCGCTCAAATACTATGTTTCCTGTGTTTTTTAGGATGAAATTAATGCAATAATTAACGTATTATTGTATTTATTATGTAGTGAAAAATATTATAGTAAAAATATATAATTAAATAATCTTATATTCTCCCAACCAAACACAAGAATCTAAAAATAAGATATCATGGAAACTCACACTTCCCCCGGAATCACATTTTCCCAGGGATCACACTTTCCTCCGGAATTTAAAATTCCGCGAACTAAACCCCCCCTTAAGGTTTTTTATTGACAATAACAGATATTAAAATTCTTGGGAAACAACTGTTTGTTTAACATATTCTTTCTTGGACTCAAACAAGTTGCTTGAGATTCCACTTATTCATCGTGGAAATCTTTTGTAGTTCATGAATCATAGGTCGCTTTTTGTTCAATTCAATGACTATATTGTCTTGTTCTTTGCTTTATTACTGGATTGTTTCAGCATTGAGATTTACAAGCACCCTAAGGAAGAAAGGATTGCAAGGACTTGGGGAACTACTGCCCCTGGCCTACCATTTGTTGAAGAAACAATAACAAATGCTGGAAATTGGCTAATTGGAGGTGACTTGGAAGTTATAGAGCCAATCAAGTACCATGATGGCCTTGATCGTTTTCGGCTGTCACCAGTGGAACTACGTCAAGAGTTTGAAAGGCGCAATGCTGATGCTGTGTTTGCTTTCCAGCTCAGGAATCCTGTTCACAATGGCCATGCTTTGCTAATGACTGATACTCGTCGTCGGCTTCTTGACATGGGCTACAAGAACCCCATACTTTTGCTTCATCCTTTGGGAGGCTACACAAAGGCAGATGATGTTCCTCTTAGTTGGCGAATGAAACAACATGAGAAGGTTCTTGGACAACCTTTTCAATTTTTTGACATGTGATTCCATGTAGGGTTGCATTGTTTGCTACACCATCTGGAGGGGGGCTGACCTCCTGAAAGCCCAGCAACCTGAATTTTAATGGTTCTGCAGTTTCTATATCAAACTTTTTTTTTTTTCATTTTAGCCTTGCATATGTTGCAGATAATAGTAGGAATCTCATTTGCCTTAGTTCGCCATTAAATCTTGTAAATTCTCAAACTGTCTCTTAGGATCCTTTCATATGTTCTTGGACCCTCTCTCTGGTGAAGGGAAAACTGATTGAAACCTAGGTTCTGCATGCCGGAGTTTGTTACTTTGCTTATTTGAGGTCCATAGATAAATCTCTTGAAAACGGTTGCTGATAGGAGAATGGTTATATATTGTGTAAATTTGCATGCAAATTCCTGACAGTTTAATGATGAATATGTTTCATCAGGTCCTTGAGGATGGTGTTCTTGATCCTGAAACAACTGTGGTGTCTATATTCCCATCTCCTATGCACTACGCTGGCCCAACTGAAGTGCAGTGGCATGCTAAGGCTCGGATTAATGCTGGGGCCAATTTTTACATTGTTGGTAGAGACCCAGCTGGCATGGGCCATCCAGTTGAGAAGAGAGATCTGTATGATGCCGATCATGGGAGAAAGGTGTTGAGCATGGCTCCGGGACTTGAGCGCCTGAACATCCTTCCTTTCAGGGTATAACAGCCATTCTATCTCATTGCTATTTTCGGGTTCAATGGTACTACTTGTGGTATAAAATTTGGAATCCCTATTCCATATTAATGGGTTTTAATTGCAGGTTGCTGCATATGATAAGACCCAAGGTAAAATGGCTTTCTTTGATCCCTCAAGGGCTCAAGACTTCCTCTTCATATCTGGCACCAAGGTATCTTCTTTTTCCTATTATCACTGTTGACTAGATTTTAACATCCAGTAATAAATAGTTAGAAAAAGAACCGTAATCAGGAGTGAGAAAGAAACATTTTGATTTCTATGTTAGTTGTTATTTTCAAACAAGTTTATCTCAAAAATGCTTGCTCCCATTCTACAGATGCGGACACTTGCAAAGAACAAAGAGAACCCTCCTGATGGATTTATGTGCCCTGCTGGCTGGAAAGTGCTGGTCGAATACTACGACAGCTTGACACCATCAGACAATGGCAAAATTCCTGACGCTGTTCCTGCGTAGATGAATTTCCTGTATCATAATGTATTTGCCATCTGATTGGGAGGAACCATAACGCTATTTATCTCCAATGTGTGATCTAGATATTGTAAAGCTTCTCTGTTCAGATCTTTTAATAAAACCGTGCGAGGCACTGGTACAGAGACATGAAACTTGCCTCCACGTTAGTAGGATGCCCAGTATGGCATCCAGCATTGGTGCCATTGGCCCTGAGCCTGAAGGCACATTGTACTATATCGTATGGTTGTGCTCTTATGAGGAAAATGGATTGTGGGAAAAGTTTGTAGGATTCCTGTACTTTTTTTGAAACCGTAGACCAGCCAAACACATCAGAATATCTTAGAAAAGTGAAGAAATGGAGTCATGGCATCACGTGGGAGTTTGGCTATTTGCAAATTCCATTTTCATTCTTTTTAATTGGTTAACAATGAGTAAGGTTGATTGAATGATTGTCATTAATCCAAAAAGGACCAAAGGTAGAAACCAGTCAACCAGTCTAGCTGCAAAATTCATCAGACCGTTCCCATTGGTTTTAACCATGAAAATTCATATGAATTCCTAAACAACGTACTTTACTTCTACCATCGTCGCTCTTTGACACTTGAGTTTTGAATCTAGGCTTGTTTCGCTAAGCAGATTTACAAAAGAAGGGAGGTGGGTGGATTTCATGATCTGCTGTAAAACAGAAACAAGATATTTACAGGGGAAGAATTACCGAAAAGAAAAATGTCCTGTGCAATGTGCCAACTGTGACAGATCAATATTGACTTGATCTCGAGCAATATGCTTAAACTACGAAGCTTACATCTAATTGTTTTCTGCAAAGCAATTCAATGTTGCTGAAACTGTGGTAGGCGGCTGTCCATGCAATCTGTTGTTCCTCTCGCTTCAAGTGTGAAAAATCGTTGCATTCCGAGCTATACGAAATAGGTTGCTTCTTGGTCCAATTAAGTTCAAAATGCCAGTCTCCCGCCTGTCTATGTATGCCAGATTGATGAAGAACTTTCTTACAAAGCTCTTTAGACAATTGTACGCTAAAGACAAAAGACACCTTTTGTGAAATGAAACAAAATGAGAAATGAAATAATGTTTTCAGTAGGAAACAAAAGACAGCTTTAAGGGGCTTTGTCATAGAAAATTGAAACAAGAATTTCTTGTCTTGTAGTGATGCAATGCATCCACGTTGACCAATAATATAAAGCACAGGAAATTGTCCAAGGAGGTCAACGAAGGAAAAGACTAGGTCAAATTTGTAAAATTTTTTATTAAAAAATAAAAATAAAAAAATCGTTGTATATAAACTTTGAAAATTTTTTAATATATTTATTAAATAGATATTTTTAATAAAAATATTAATAAAATTTTTATTGTTAAAGAAGTATTGATCAAATTTAAATTATAAAAATTATTTTTTGTAATTTTTTGTATATATTATTAATTTTTACATTAAACTTTGTTAGTTTATTTGATTGAATTTTTATTAAACTTTTTATTTTTTTATTTTCAGTAAAAAATTTTTTACCAATTTCACTTAAAGATTTATCCGTAAGCTAAAAGCTGAAACAAAGAACGTGAAACCGAGTTAAATGGGAACACAAGGAGCCCAGGTCACTCTTTTGTTGTCCAAGTTTCAAATTCAACAATTATTAAGAAGAAAAACAAAATTGAAACTGTCCTCAATTTAAAGAATGATAGTATTTCTTTAGTGACGTAAAAAAATTCTCACTAATGCCTACAAATGAGGAAACTAGAAATATTTCTTTAATTACAGCAGAATGTGAATGAATAATAAAATAACAACAGTGAGCGGCAAATCTGAATTATGATGTCCTACTTCCTCCATTTCAGATAGCTGAAAATGGGTTTCTGTGGAACAGGTATGAACTTGACAGCCCAGCCAATGGGCCAAGACATAGCTGCAATCGCGATGCAGGCACCCCATTGGCCCCAATTCAACCTCTCTGTATCAGCAAACCGTTTCAGAAATTCTACCATAACTACTTGAAGAAGAATGGTTGTGGCAATGATTCCCATAAACAACTTGTTCTTGTGTATCCCCTCAAATACGTTCTTCTTTTCTAGCTTCCTTGCGTTAAATTCGTTGAAGACTTGGCACAGAACAAAAGTATTGAAGATCAAGGTATCATTGACCTTCTCTGTTACGCCAAAGATTGATTCACCGCTGAATTGCAGGGTAAGAAGCACTGCTATCTGGTATAAAGCTTGAGCTAGTAGGTTCCTCCACATGATGTTTGTGATCAGTGGCTCTGTTCGACCCACGGGTGGTTTCTCCATCAACTCCCTCGTAGGTCGCTCAGTAGCAAGAGCCAGAGCACCCTATGTGTCCATGATCAAGTTCACCCACAATAACTGGACTGCTGTTAGAGGGACTTCACCTGCTGAAACTGCGGCTACGAAGTTAATACAAAGTGCAGCAACATTAACAGTAAGCTGGAATTGAATGAACTTCTGGATATTCGTGTAGACACATCTTCCCCACCTCAAGACTGTGGCCACAGAAGCGAAATTGTCATCCAAGATGACAATATCTGAACTCTCTTTCGCCACTTCGGTTCCCTGAATTCCCATGGATAGTCCGATATCTGCTTCCTTGAGTGCTGGTGCGTCATTTGTGCCATCACCAGTGACTGCAACTACATGCCCTTTCTGTTTCAAGCACTGTACCATGAGAAGTTTATCGAAAGGAGAGGACCTTGCCATAACTCGGATTTTTTCTACTTTCTCCATCCTCTCCTGTGGTGTATAATTCCTGAATTCCTCACCTTCTACCACCACATCACTGGAAAATTCCTCACCACGCCTGAGAATCCCACATTCAGTAGCTATGGCTCTTGCAGTGAAAACATTGTCCCCAGTGATCATTTTGATGTTTACTCCTGCATATTGGCAATCTTCTACAGCCTTCTTCACTCCAGGTCTGCATGGATCCTTTATACCCACCAGTCCTAACAGGGCCAAGCTGTCTTCTTTAAGCTTTTTCTGCTCTTTTAGATTTTCACACTCTTCTTTTGGAACTTGTTTATGGGCAAAAGCAATGCACCTTAGGCTGCTCGCAGCCATGCCTTGAATAATTTGCTCAAATTTAATCCTTTCCTTATTGTTGAGATCTTTCACCATTCCAGAAGCATCATAGTAGCTTGAGCACATTGCTAGAATCATCTCAGCGGCTCCTTTCCAGTGAACATGGCCAGTGCCATCATCTTTCTTCCCAATCAAAACCCCACTTCTTTTTTTCTGAGAATTGAAGGCTTCAACTTGGCGAATTTCACAACTCTTCTTCATCTTCTCCATATCCAACTTCAGTTCCAGGACAGCCCATGAAAGGATTGCCTTTTCTGTAGGACTGCCTGAGAATTCAAATTCTGTTCCTGAAGAAGCTCTGTAAACACTACCAGTGGTATTTAAAGCAACTCCCTGATGGATCAAGTCAACAACAAATGGAGAAATTGAAGAAGCACCCTCTTCCATAGATTCTTGGCCAAGCCAAAATTTTGTCACCTTCATTCGGTTGAGTGTGAGAGTACCTGTTTTGTCAGTACAAATTGTGGTGGCTGAGCCCATTGTCTCACAGGCAGAGAGCTTTCTCACCATTGCTTGATCTGCCATCATTCTCTTCATCGAATAAGCCAGTGTCAGTGTGACAGCTAATGGCAATCCTTCTGGAATTGCAACTACAACGATGGTAACAGCAGCAGCTACGATTCCCACAACAGCATTTATTACATCATCAGCCTTTGTCTTGCCTTTATTGAACTCCCGGTTTCCATTCTCATCTGTTGTATTGCCTGTGAAGTAGCGAACCAACAAAACGACAAGAACCAGGAAAGCAACTGCTAAGCCGACCTTACCAATTGATGAGGTCAGCTTGTTTAAACGCGCTTGTAAGGGTGTCTGTTCATTAGTGTCACGGCTGATCTGGCTCATCATTTGACCCCATGTTGTATTCATGCCAACAGACGTGACAAGCATCCTAGCGTACCCATCAGCCACCTTGGTCCCTGAAAACAAGAAAGGATTTTGGCTGCGATTTACCTCAACATGGTCACTTTCCCCGGTCATGCTTGATTCATCTACATGCAAAGAATGTCCATCTAAGAACAATCCATCAGCAGGAACTTGGTCTCCAAATTTTAGGCACACAATGTCTCCAACAACGATATCAAATATTGAAATTTGCTGGCGCCGACCTCCTCGTACAACATCAATCTGAATATTGTTGCTGACTTTTGATAACTTGTCAAATTGTCTGTTCTGCCTATAGTTACTTATGGCAGAAACAGCAATGACAAGAAACACAGCTACGAATATGCTTCCACCGTCGTACCACCCTTCTTTAGGCCCGTGTTCTTTGATTCCAAAGCCAAGTGAAAGAGCTGCACAGCCTAAAAGAATCATTATAGTAAGGTCCTTAAATGCTTCAATCACAAAATGTAAAATGGTCTTCGTTGGCGGTTTCTTATACGTGTTGGAACCGAATGCCTCAAGTCGGCTTGCAATGTCTTCAGTGTTGCCAGAAATGCCAACCTCGGTGTCGGTGCCAAGAGCAGAAGCCACACCATCAACCCCATCATGTTTCTTCAGCTTCTCGATTTTTTTCTCTTTCACTAGATCAATGAGAGTTGTTTGATCAATTTGGAAAGGACTGTTTTCCGGTATAACAGTGAGTGAAACACGAGATGATGAGCGAGGAATAGCCTTGGTTTTTTCTTTGGGTGTTGGAGACTTGATAACAAGGGATAAAAATGTTCTAGAACAATAGATGGTAGTGAATATGGTGTGCCACTTCTTTTTGGGCTTGCATAGGTTAGCTGGAACTTCGAGTATACATTCTATGCAAAGCATGCTTGCATGAACAATGGTAGTCATAATTTAAAAACAAAACGAATAAAAAAAAAAGAGAGTATATACGCAAAAACTATATGATAGATATTGGCTAAAGGAAAGAAATCTTACGCTGTATTTTTTTTATTATCAGATTACGATGTTTTGTGCAAGAAAAGAAAAAGAAATGAAAGGAAAATGTTTACTACTATTTGGTTTATAAAGATTATGGCAAACAATCAACTTTCATGAAGCAGAAAACTTAGCTGATAGTTTGATTTTGCTTGATGATGACCAATATATGGAAGAAGAGAGACATGCAGGTATATTTATATGCTACTTCTGAGACATCCACCACCTTTAAGCTTTTTATAATGATTTGCTTCGATTGGAAGAAAGTTGTGATAGGGAGTCACTTTGACAATTGGATTTTTGCTGCTGTTTTCGTTTTCTGATTTCCTTAGACTCGAACGAGAGAAGTCAAATAAAAACACTACCCCTTGTGTCGAAGTTGCTTTAGAAAATATTATTTCTTTTCCTTGTTCGCAATCAGTTAATGCCAAAGCAAAACGCGGCCAAGAGGACAATCGTCAAACATCTCAGGCTATTCCTCGTTCATAAGCAATAAAAAGTCTTATCTTGTTATTAAGGATTTCCACCGCAACACGATATTAACTCTGCAAAATTTTTCATTTCCATTTTCAAAATTTTATATTATATTTATTTTCATATTCATATTTAATAAATATTTTAAATTTAAATTTATTTTTATTTTTATAAATATTTAATAAATATAGAGAATCCCGTACTCATAAATTTTAAAAAAATAAAAATAAATTTTTTTAAAATTTTATCTTATATATTTAAATAATTTTTTATAAATATATATATTAATATATATTTCTTTAATAAAATATATTAATTTTAATTAATTTAAAATAATAATTTATATTATTTAATAAAAATTTTATTTATTAGATATATATAAATATATATAAAATACAATTATAACACGGATGTTATATTACTACTATCTATTTATCTAATAAAAATTTAAAATAATACTTATTTTCATACTTATAATATAATACCCATTCATATACTCATTCAAATAAAAAATTGATTTTCCATAAACATGTTATCCCTTTTTAAAAGATAAAAAGAATTCTCTTTCCAATTTGCAATTACCCTAAATATCTCTTTTTTTTTTAAAAAAAAAAGGAAAATTAGACCGTACGGAAACAGTGTGCTGCTAACATTCAAGGATTAAACTAATTAATCAAATTTCATTATTTATTACCCAATTAATTAGTAGTTGAAAATTTTATGGGTTCGCCTATAGGAACCATTTAAGGATAATTAAAATATTGTTTAAAAATTAAATTTAATCCACTATTCTCGCTAAGTTTAATAAAAAAAATAATGTATTAATTACAATTTTTTTTCTTAAATATCATTTTTAACCAATGCCAATAGTTACAAACTCACAAGAAACATTTTTTAAATTTTATAAAAAAGCAATTTTTATACAATTACATGTATCGATAAAAAATTTAAAATTATAAACAAATAATTTTTAATATAAATAAAAATATTAAACAAATAAAAATAACAACTAATAAATCATTATATAATTAATTAGTGGTGGGTGGCTTAAGATAGGTGTAATTTGTTGTTAACATTTTATTAACAAAGTCCACGCCGCGTTTGGTGCGACGAACTGATAAGAAGGATTATTAAATTACTTTTAATTTTTTTGGTGGCCAACTCTTAAGGATTTTTTTTAGGATTTTAAGATTTATAGATTGTCAACCCAAAGGTACCTTTACATGCAGATCTTAAATCACTGCCAACCTTTATTTCGTGTAACAATAAAATTTACAAATGAAGAAAAGTCACTTTTACAAAGTTTCCACTACAAAAGTTAAAGCTAAGCACAGATTCGCTGTCACGAGAAAACCTCTTAAGAAGGATTTTACGTTTAATAATTTAATTAGGTTTATAGATAATTTTTTTTGATCGAAAAAAATTTAAGAACAGAGGAAGTTCTCTTGTTTTTAAGATAAGAATAAATCATCATTTCATAAAAAAAATTTACAAATTTTATTATATTTTTAATTTTTTTTTTAATTTACAAATCATTTATCAAAAAATCATAAAAACTCAAATGAAAGTACTTTACTTTCAAATTCTAAACCTTAATCATTTACATTAATTCGGTATATACCATAAAATTTACAAATGCAGGAAAGTCGCTTTTAGGAAATTTCCATAACAGAAATTAAAGCTGAGCATAGATTCGCAGTCGCAAGGAAAAACCTCATCAAATGCTTTGGAAATTCTGTGCAACAATATTCGATTCGTCATTTATTTTTCCTTTTCCTTTTCTTTTGAATTGTATAATATTCTTTTCTTTTGAATCTTTTCAACAAAAAGCGATTCTTTTTTTTTTTCTGAATAATATAATATTCGTTTCTTTTAATATTGATTACTCGATTTGCTTATCTTTATTCATATAATTATTCTATTCTTGAGAGGTAAGGAAAGATGTTGGCTTTTTGAACTTCGAAGTTACAAAATAATAGCAAAAAAACACTTTATTTGTTATTAGGAAGGAAATTAAATATGAAAATGAATAGAAATAGAAGTGTATATGAGTTGGATTAGATCAATCTTCTAAAAATTTTATCTAAAATCAGCGTGATTGTTTATGAGTCCAATTATATCTTTTAAAATTTTATCTAAAACCTAGCTTGATTGGTCCATGGAATTTAAGAAATCCAAAATTTTCATAAAAATTATTAAAATATTTTTAAATTAAAATTAAATAAAAATTTATTAATAATTTAAAACCTAGCTTGATAGGTCCATCGAATTTAAGAAATCCAACATTTTCATAAAAAACTATTAAAATATTTTAAAATTAAAATTAAATAAAAATTTATTAATAATTTAACATTTCAAGATAAACTTGAATTCAAAACTCCTTATTTAAAGTTTAACATGTGAACAAATCTAGATGAAAGCAAGGAATTAGGAAAATGAGGAGACAAGCTCAAATTAAAGTTTTTGTGTGAATGATGTTGATAAAATTTTATATTGGAATTTTTGTATAAAAAGATTAAAAAAAAGAGGATTTGTAATTTTTTTTCTCAATGATTCATAAATAAAGTTGATAAGCGAAAGTATACCCCAACTCCACTAAATATTATATTAGTCAGTATAAATTGTGACTAAATTAGATGATACCTCGTAAAGATTTTTATTTTTTAAATTTGAAATATTTTTTTATTTTCTATGTACAATTTTCTTGATATTGTTTTTCATTTTCATTTTTTTTTACTTTCTACACGGCTATTCTAAGAGCACATTTCTTGATTCATATATATTTTTAAGAGAGTTAAGACTCAAAGTTCAAATCTCTTTTCCTTCTCGTAAAGAAGTAGAAAGAAGGAAATTCTGTACTTTTTATATGTAAATTTAATAAATTCAATATTTGGTTCAATTGTATCTTAATTTGTGTATATTTCACGATTGAAAATATCAATAATAAGTAAAAAAAAAATTAAAAATTAAAAATTTTAAATTGATTAGTACTTATCTAATCATTAAAATTTTATCAAAATTTTTAATAAAAATAAATATTTAAAGAATAAACAAAAATTTAAAATTTTTTAAAAATTTGTAAACTTGACTAATATAATAATAATTTTTTTTTGTCGATTTGAATTTTATTTATTTATTTTTATTAAAAAATTTCATAAATTTATTTATTTTTATTAAAAAATTTCATAATCTTTACTTAAAAGTTTTATTTAATTTTCTTTTTATATAGAAGACTGTAATATAAAAATTTTAAAAAATGACAATTTTTAAAATTTAAAAACCATTTAAAAAAAATAAATTTAAGAACCAATTTAATTAAGCTCGTGCGTCTAACTCAGTTCCATTTTTAGAAGGAGAATTCTTGTTAGTTTTGGTTTAACAAATTTAATAGGGAGAGAGATCGTACAAATGACTTGTCCTCTTTGAACTATTTTTCTCGGACAGAATACGATGCCACCTCAGACAAAACGCGGCGAAAGTGTGCCTTTTTTTTTTTTTGATTCTTGGTTAACGACAATGTTAATTTTTTTCATCGGTCAAATAGGATGCAAAGTCACGGAAACGCAGTCAAATCTAGTGGGAAACGAATCCAGTATACCGTAAATGAAATTTTAAATTTCATAAGTTTTGTTTTTTAATTTTTTATATAATTTATTATGTTAACAATATATTTTATTTAGTTATATATGTAATTTTTTTTTCATTTTATTAGTAGAAATTTTAAATTTCAATTATGATGAATAAAATATTTTTTTAATAAAAAAATCTGATTATCGGTCTTTAATTAAATATAATTTAAATATTATTGTATAAAAAATTTTATATTTAATACATAATTTCATAAAGTTTTTATTAAAAATAATGCATTAATATTTACAAAGTTTTTTAAGGTTAACATTTACAAACTTGGATTCACAATTACCCTTTCAGGAAGAAAGTCGGAAATTGGAAAGTAAGATAATAATTTGTTAAAAATTCAGGTTGAAGGACGCTGGGCTACGTGGCTATCTGATGTTTTTTAATAGTCTTTACCCAATAAAATTGGGGCTATACCTCAAAAAGGTCAGATGTTTAATTAAACCCAGCAAAGCAAAGCATAGCAAAGATGCTGTATTTCAGTTGGACTCTTGGGACCAAGAGAACCCAGAAAGGGCTGGAAACTCAAGCCCATCAAAAACAATAACTAACAATAGAGTTAAATTCATCAAAATCCCTGTAAAATTATTTTTTTGTTTAAGAAAGTTAAGGATAAGAGAAAGCTTTTCAGTCTAAGGTAGGCTGCAGGTTTCACAAAGTAACTTATATTAGATTTTTATGTTGTTTATAAAAAAAAAATTATTAGTAACAAAATTCGAATTTAAATTTTACAGATAAATATCGCTGCTTCGAATCGATGATGTTTTTATCGTCAATATGTCGGTGTCGATTGTCTTGGCTATCGATGATTCTCAAAAGAAAAAGGTCGGTGAATCCAATAGAGTCACTCTCGTTGACTCGGATGATAATCCCGTCGAAATTCTCACCAAGTAAGTTGCTAAACTCATAATAATATAGTAATTATGTAATGGTAACTATGCTTTATTCATTTCCTTCAAATTTTTGGTGTAGTTTCACATTTTACTTTGCTGTTTAAGTGAACACATATATTTTTTTTGGAGTAATTCTTTAATATTTTAATAAAACAAGATTGATTTTATAATGTTGAAGCTTGAAGTTATTACATTTCAAATTTATGCTTGAAGGTTTCTTTTTTTTTTTTGGTTAAATTGTATTGCATTCTTGAGAAACATGAAGGTTAACATTGATTAAAGGCGAGGCAGGGTAATAAAAGATAAAGAAAAGAAGCGAAACGAAATGATTCAATCCGTATTTAAGGTCGTTTGAGGTTCCTGTTCTGTTGCAGTTGTTTTTTTTTTTTTTTTTGGTTGTGCTTTTACTAAATGCCCAATATGAATTTTTCTTAAATCTGATACATAAACAATTGAGAGATCACTTTCATCCGCTTTCATGTGACACGCACTTGTCGATGACATTCACCATCAAGTCAGAGCAACATTGGATTTCAGACTGAGTTTTCGTATTAAAATGAATAAACTTAGGTCGGTGTTTAGTTGGGAGAATCGATATATTTTTTTTAAATGTTATTGATCGATATTCAAATTTTTATGTTTGGTTGGAGATATCAGATTCATGTGTTAATCTTAAATTTTCAACAGCATACAAAATTTTGAAATTATAAATTTATTTCTCTCTCTGGTTTTTAAAGATTTCAGGATGAAAATGATTTTTGTCCTACATTTAATTTTAATAAAAAATATTTTCTTTCTATTTTACTCTCATAAAAATCAACATATAAATATTATGTAGTTGTAGATTGTTTTTGTTTTAAGATTTTTATTTAATTGAGTACTCTTTTTTTATGTTTTGTTTACTTAAATGTTATATTTATAGGCTTTAAAACGTAATAATTGTGATTATTTATTTTGTTTTTTTTTAATAAAAACATAGTATTTGACTTGATGATTTTTTATTTAACTAGTATTAATTATTGGTATTGCAATTACTAACATAAATATAATATTTAGTATTTATTTATTTATTTATTTACGTTTGACTTGATGAGTTTTGATTTAATGAGTATTTATTATGGTACGAACAATTATTGCATTTCTTTGATCACAATATTTGACATTTTTTTTTTGCATGATTTGATAACTTTTGATTTAATGAACATTTATTATGGATATGACAAGTACTACGTTTCTTTGATTCTTTGAACGTAAACACAGTATTTGATATTTAATTTTTTTCATCCGTTTGATTTGATAGTTTTTGATTTAATGAGCAGTTATTATAAGTTTGTCAATTATTACATTATTTTAAAACTAAACGCAGTTACTGTTTGTTATATTTGCTCAATTATTGTGTTTCTTGCGTTTTTTAGAACAAATTAATGCAATAATTGATGATTAATTATTTTTTTTATAATTGACCGCTCTAATACTATGTTTCTTGTGTTGTTTTGATGAAATTAACGCAATAATTAATGTATTGTTGTATCTATTATATAGTGAAAGATATTGAAATAAAAATACATAATTAAATAATTTCATATTCTCCTAACCAAACATAAAAATATAAAAATGAGATGTCATGAAAACTCACACTTCCTCCGAAATTTTATTTTTTGGGGATCATATATTTTTTCAAAATTTAAAATTTCGCGAACTAAACGCCCTTTTAAGATTTTTTGTTGACAATAACAAATTTTAAAATTCTTGGGAAACAACTGTTTGTTTAACGTATACTTTCTTGGAATCAAACAAGTTGCTTGAGATTCCACTTATTCATCTTGGAAATCTTTTGTAGTTCATGAATCATAGGTCTATTTTTGTTTAATTCAATGACTATATTGTCTTGTTCTTTGCTTTATTACTGGATTGTTTCAGCATTGAAGCACCCTAAGGAAGAAAGGATTGCAAGGACTTGGGGAACTACGGCCCCTGGCCTACCATTTGTTGAAGAAACAATAACAAATGCTGGAAATTGGCTAATTGGAGGTGACTTGGAGGTTATAGAGCCAATCAAGTACCATGATGGCCTTGATCGTTTTCGGCTGTCACCGGTGGAACTACATCAAAAGTTTGAAAGGCGCAATGCTGATGCTGTGTTTGCTTTCCAGCTCAGGAATCCTGTTCACAATGGCCATGCTTTGCTAATGACTGATACTCGTCGTCGGCTTCTTGACATAGGCTACAAGAACCCCATATTTTGCTTCATCCTTTGGGAGGCTACACAAAGGCAGATGATGTTCCTCTTAGTTGGCGAATGAAACAACATGAGAAGGTTCTTGTACAACCATTTCAACTTTTTGACATGTAATTCCATGTAGGGTTGCTTTGTTTGCTATACCATCTGGAGGGGGGCTGACCTCCTGAAAGCCCAGCAACCTGAATTTTAATGGTTCTGCAGTTTCTATATCAAACTCACTCCTTTTTTTTTTTTTTTTTTTGAATTTTAGCCTTGCATATGTTGCAGATAAAGTAGGAATCTCATTTGCCTTAGTTCGCCATTAAATCTTGTAATTTCTCAACCGTCTCTTATGATCCTTTCATATGTTCTTGGACACTCTCTTTGGTGAAGGGAAAACTGATTGAAACCTGGGTTCTGCATGGCGGAGCTTGTTACTTTGCTTATTTGAGGTCCATAGATAAATCCCTTGAAAGCGGTTGCTGATAGGAGAATGGTTATATATTGTGTAAATTTTCATGCAAATGCCTGACAGTTTAATGATGAATATGTTTCATCAGGTCCTTGAGGATGGTGTTCTTGATCCTGAAACAACTGTGGTGTCTATATTCCCATCTCCTATGCACTACGCTGGCCCAAAGGAAGTGCAGTGGCATGCTAAGGCTCGGATTAATGCTGGGGCCAATTTTTACATTGTTGGTAGAGACCCAGCTGGCATGGGCCATCCAGTTGAGAAGAGAGATCTGTATGATGCCGATCATGGGAAAAAGGTGTTGAGCATGGCTCCAGGACTTGAGCGGCTGAACATCCTTCCTTTCAGGGTATAACAGGCATTCTGTCTCATTGCTATTTTCTGGTACAATGGTACTACTTGTGGTATAAAATTTGGAATCCCTATTCCATATTCATGGGTTTCAATTGCAGGTTGCTGCGTATGATAAGACCCAAGGTAAAATGGCTTTCTTTTATCCCTCAAGGGCTCAAGACTTCCTCTTCATATCAGGCGCCAAGGTATCTTCTTTTTCCTATTATCACTGTTGACTAGATTTTAACATCCAGTAGCATAAAAATCACAATAAATAGTTAGAAAAAGAACCGTAAACAGGAGTGAGAAAGAAACATTTTGATTTCCATGTTAGTTGTTATTTTCAAACAAGTTTATCTCAAAAATGCTTGCTGCCATTCTACAGATGCGGACACTTGCAAAGAACAAAGAGAACACTCCTGATGGATTTATGTGCCCTGGTGGCTGGAAAGTGCTGGTCGAATACTACGACAGCTTGACACCATCAGACAATGGCAAAATTCCTGACGCTGTTCCTGCGTAGATGAATTTCCTGTATCATAATGTATTTACCATCTGATTGGGAGAAACCATAACACTATTTATCTCCAATGTGTGATCTAGATATTGTAAAGTTTCTCAGTTCAGATCTTTTAATAAAACCGTGCGAGGCATTTTATTCGATAAAAATAAATTAGAATCATTTTATCAAAATAATTTTTAAAATGTTTTAATACGTTGGTAACATTAGAATAACATTTTTCTCATTTAGAGATTTCTTAAGCATCATTTCTTAGAATACCTTAGAATCTCATCTTTGGAGGCTCAAATTTACTTTTCGTAAAAAAAACTATGTCATGTATGCAATGCAAAATATTACCATGTTGCTGCACATATTTTATTCTCCTTTTTAAAAAATTTTATTAATTGTTTTATTTGATTTTTTATTTTTAATTTAAATTTGAAGAAAATTTTTTTTATTATATTAAAGTTTTTCTATAAATATTCTAATACACTAGTAATATTTTAAAAAAATCTTCTTACCTAAGGATTTTGTAAAGCATCGCTACTTGAAATATTTTTAGAATTTCATCATTGGATAAAATTTTTTTTTTCTCATTTTTTTATCACTTTATTTTAGTTCTTTTTATAAAAATTAATTTTATTTTACTAGTTTTTAGAAAAAGAGAAATTTTTATTGTAACGAATTTTTTTTTTAAATACTCCAATACATTGGTAGTATTTAAAAAAAATCTTATCATAGAAAAATTTCGTAGGTATCACTATTCGAAGTACTTTTGAATCTTATCATCGGATAAAAATTTTCTTCTTTCCTTACATTTTTTATTAATTTATAAGGTTTATTCTAAAATTAACAAAATTATAAAAAAAACTTTATTATATACTTTATCGTTTATTTTTATTTATTTCAACAAAAATTTATTCTAACCGTTATAAACATTTTAATATGCATGAATATTAATAATAAAATTTATAATAATATATATATAATTCAAAATTTTTTTTTTTTTAAATTACTTGAACTGAACCGATCAACGGTCCGGTCAATGTAGGTTTGGGTCAGTTCAGCGGTTCGATCCGATTGGTTCGAGTTTAGCGATTTGAAACCGGTGTGGTCTGGTCTGGACCGATTCAACTGGAGCAATAGAGGTAAAGGGAGAACGGGTCATCGGATCAGGTGCGCGGATCTCGGGTCAGGTTACTGGTCGACGGACAGATCTTCTAGGGTCGAAACGCTGTCGTTTTGCTATTTTCCTAAACGACGTCGTTTTGAAGGCCTATTTAAAGGCCAAATCAGCTATTTTTTTGTTTTATTCTTCTTTTTTCTCTCTCTTCCTCTTAGACTTTCTCATTCTCTCTCTAACAATTTAGAATTCGATGACTATTCTACTGCATCGACCGCCGTTGATGGTCTTCGACTGTCGTCTGTCGGTTGCCAAAAAAATCTAAAATCTCCAAGAATCTTCTCTTCACCCCCTAAATGCGAATCCGAGCTTAGTTTTGCAAAAATGGGCCTTGAACTGCGTAGATTTGGCCAAATGATTTTTTTATTTTTTCTTGTTTTTTTTTTGTTTTGGTGCTGAGATTCTTGTTCCAAGGATTGTGTTTTTTTTGTGTTTGATTTCTTTTTTTTTTTTTCGCGAAGATTTTTTGGAATCTGGCAGTGTATTTTTTTAATATATTTTTTATGTTTTTTTTTGCAAGGTTTTTGGGATTCTAGTATTGCAGGTGTTTTTGCAACTCTATTTATAGATCAAAAGAAAGATCAAAATATCATATTTTTTAAGATTTTGATTGCCTGTGATTAAAGTAGCCACCAGCTGTCAGAACGACTGCGGGTGGTTGTCAGAGCGGTTGGCAGCTGCAGGCGACTGTCAGAGCCGTTGGCAATGCGATTGTTGGCGATGGACAGAAAAGCTACCAAAAAGAGAAAAAAAGGAAAAAAAGAAAAAGAAAAAGAAAAAAAATAATTAATTAATAAAATGGTGTCTATAGTTGCCCCTCTTTGCCTAGTTTTGAGAGTCAAAAATAAGGCAAAGACAAACAGATAACTATTTTATCTGAAAAGAAAAAAAAAGCTAGTTTAATCAGAGACTCAATTTTTGATTTTATTTTTTTTTGAAAATTTAAAAAATCTCTTCTCAATAGAGGCTCAACGACTTTTGAAAATTTAAAAGGGCTCATATAAACAGAGGTTCAACTACTTTTAAAAATATAAAAAAACTCCTTTAAGCAAATGCTCAACAATTTTAAAGAATTATCTTGGAAAAAACTCTTCTAAGTAGAGGCTCAACAACTTTAAAAAATTTATCTTGAGAAAAATCTCTTTTAAACAGAGGCTCAACGATTTTAAAAATTCATTTTGAAAAAAGCTTCTCTAAGAGAGGCTCCACAACTTAAAAAAAAATCATCTTGAAAAAGCTCAAACAGAGGTTCAACAATTTTAAAAGTCATCTTGAAAAAGCTCCTCTAAGCAGAAGCTCAACAAATTTAAAAATCCATCTTGAAAAAGCTCATCTTAGCAGAGGCTTAACAACTTTAAAAATTCATCTTAAAAAAGCTCCTCTAGGTAGAGACTCAACAACTTTAAAAATCTAGAGGCTCAATAACTTTAAAAATCTATCTTGGAAAAGCTCTTTTCAGCAGAAGCTCAACAACTTTAAAAATTCATCTTGGAAAAAGCTCATCTAAGCAGATGCTTAACAACTTTAAAAATTTATCTTGAAAAATTTCTTCTCAGCAGAGGCTCGATAACTTTAAAAATCTATATTTGAAAAGCTCATCTCAGTAGAGGTTCAACAACTTTAAAAATTCATCTTAGAAAAATCTCTTCTCAGTAAAGGCTCAACAACTTTAAAAATTCATCTTAAAAAAATCTCTTCTCAGTAGAGGCTCAATAACTTTAAAAATTTATCTTGAAAAAGCTTCTCTCAGTAGAGACTCAACAACTTTAAAAATTCATCTTGGAAAAAGCTCTTCTAAGCATAGGCTTAACAATTTTAAAAATTCATCTTGGAAAAGTTCATCTCAGTAGAGGTTCAACAACTTTAAAAATTCATCTTGAAAAAGCTTCTCTCAGTAGAGGCTCAATAACTTTAAAAATTCATCTTAAAAAAGGTTCCCCTAAGCAAAGGCTTCACAACTTTAAAAATCTCATATGTTCTTGAAATCAAGTTCTCATATCTGAACAAGTAAATTTTTTTCTCTTGAAATCTTTTGTTTAATTATTATCCTTGTCTGAATATCAAAATCTTATTTTTTTTGTTAGGAAATGGAAAGTCTTTGTCCTTATTATAACTGTTCATGGATGCATATACTGAGTGCTTTAAATGCAATACATGTAATGCAATCAAAATTATTCATTATGGTAAAAAGGTTTTCAAAATCTCTCGATTTTTTTTTTGCTTTTTTTATAATAATTCTCAACAATTGCCATATGACCAATCTATTCTTAACATCCGACCATTGTATTCTTCCTTAACAATACTTTTCTTCTTCAAAAGTCTATAACATCAATGTCTTATCTTACTTTTCTCATCCTTTTTCATCTGCCTTTGTCAATTTTTAAAAAGTAATGCTGAGATTTTTCATGTTTGTTTTTCTTTTCATCATTTTAAGTTCAAGACAAACAAAATGCAATCACACATTTCTCTTATTTATATGGTGAACAAAAATATCAAATGAGAATAAAAGAATGGATAGACGTTATTTTCAAAGGAAAGATAGCATATTTCATTAGACTGATAATAAGTACATGGCAAAGTGTTTGAGTTGAAATAAAGGTGCTCAAATAATGATCACAAGATAATCATGAACAAAATATTTTCAAATTTTTTTAAAAAACTAAATCAGATGATTTTCTTGATTCTTCAGAGTTCGTCAAACTACATTTGCCCCTGTGTTATGGGATCTTCTCTTGATGATGCTTCTCATTCACATCCAAGTTGTCTTTTTAGATTTTCAGCTTAGATAAGTCATCATTTTTTTTTCATTTTTTAAAAGCAAAATATTTCTTTACAGCATCTGAATTTATTGGAGTAGGTAAATCAGCTTTATCCATCTCTGCCAAAATCAATGCCCTACCAGAAAAGGCATTTTTCACCATGTACGGGCCATTTTAATTTGGTGTCCATTTTCCTTGATTGTCATGTTGATTTGGAAGGATCCTTTTCAGCACTAAGTCTCATTCCTTAAAGCGACGATGATGAATTTTTTTATCATGTGCTCATATTATCCTTTTTTAATCATAACAAAGTGCTATAAGTTTTTTCTCTTCAATGAGGTTCAATTGCTCATAACGATTTCGAACCCATTCTGCTTCTTCTAACTCTACCTCCATCAAGACTCTCAGTGAGAAAATTTTCATTTCGATCAGTAGCACAGCTTTCATTCCATATACCAAAGGGACCAGGATGGCCTTAGTAGATGTTCGGATCGATGTTTTATAAGTATGTAAAGCAAAGGGTAACTTTTCATGTCAATCTTTGTAAGTATCAGTCATTTTCTCAAAGATTCTTTTGATATTCTTATTTACAGCCTCCACTGCCCCATTCATCTTTGGATGATATGATGTCAAATTACGATGATGAATTTTAAACTGAGTGCACACTTTATTCATTATTTTACTATTCAAGTTTTTGACATTATCAGAAATAATCATCTTTAGAAGCCCATATCTGTATATTATCTCCTTTTATATGAACTTGCATACCACAGATCGGGTTACACTAGTATACGATGTAGCTTTTACCCACTTCGTGAAGTAATCAATTATCACAAAGATGAATCTATGTCTATTTGAAGCTTTTGGAGTGATGGGACCGATGACATCCATAGCCCACATAGAGAATGGCCACGGAGGAGTTAAAACATGTAATGCTATTGGAAAAGCGTGGATCTTATCAACATAAATCTGGTACTTATGGTATTTTTTGGTATAATTAATACAGTCACTCTCTATTATCAACCAATAGTAACTGACCTTCATAATTTGCCTAACCATCATATGACCATTTGTATGTGCCCTACAAACTCCATCATGCATTTTTTCAATAATCTTCTTTGCTTCAGCTGCATTCACACATCTTAAGAGTACTTGATCTCGACTCCTTTTGTAGAAGACATCTTTATCCAGGAAAAAACTTATAGCCAACCTTCTGATAATCCTTTTATCATTTTCTGTCGCATATTTCAGGTATTGCTGACTTTTAATATATTGCATAAATCATGATACCATGGCCTCCCATCAACTTTTTCTTCAACACCTGAGTAATGTGCTGGTACATTTTCACATCCAACTTGATGGGTTGGATCTCAGTATTTTCATATATTCTGATCATTACAGTTAGAGTAGCTAGTGCATCAGTAATTTGGTTTTTCTCTCTGGGTAGATGCTCAAACTAAATTTCTTCGAATTGCTTGATCAACTCAAAGATGTATTTATGGTATCAAATCAACTTGGAATCTCTTGTCTCTCATTCACCTTGTGACTGATAAATGACTAGTGCTAAATCTCCAAATACATCTAACACTTTGATTTTCTTTTCAATTGCTACTTGTAGACCCATAATATAGGCCTCATATTCGGCCATATTATTTGTGCAATTAAAATTTAACCTAGCTATGATGGGATAATAGTGCCCATCAGGAGATATTAAAATTACCCCAATACCATGACCCAAAGCATTAGCAGCACCATCAAAATACATCCTTAAAGACTCTTCAATAGGTTCATTTTCTTCAATGGACATCACATCTTCATCAGAAAAATCCAAGTTCATTGGTTCATAATTTTTGACAACACGATCAGTAAGAAACTCGGTTACTTCACTTTTTTTTATAGTCTTTTGAGTCATATAAATGATATCATATTTTGAAAGCATAACTTGCCATTGTGCTATTCTTCCTGTTAATGAAGGCTTCTAAAAAATATATTTAATAAGATCTAACTTTGCTATGAGCCAAGTAGTGTGATAAAGCATGTATTGTCAAAACCTTCAAGCTGTCCAAGCCAATGCATAACACATATTCTCTAATAGAGAATACTTGGACTTGTAATCAATGAATTTCTTGCTCAAATAGTAAATTACTCGTTCTTTCCTGTTAGTTTCATCTCTTTGCCCCAGTACACATCCCATTGAATTTTATGCACTATTAAGTATAAAATCAAAGGTTTTTTCGGGATTGGTAGTACCAACACAAGTGGATTTGACAAGTATTCTTTGATTTTGTCAAAAGCTTCTTGGCATTCATCATTCCTTTCTCCTAGATCATGTTTTCTAAGAAGCTTGAAAATGGGATCACACTTATAAGTGAGTTGAGAGATGAAACAAGCAATATAGTTCAATCTTCTCATAAAGCCTCGCACCTCTTTCAGGGTATGAGGAGGGGATAAATTTTGAATAGCCTGTATTTTATCTAGATCAACTTTGATTCCTCTTTCACTGACCATAAAGTGCAATAATTTTCTTGGTTTAGTATTGAATGTACATTTAACAGGATTCAATTTTTGCTGAAATCTTCTTAACCTATCAAACAAATTTTTGAGATTGACTACACGATCTTTTACTTCATGAGATTTTGCTATCATATCATCCACATACACTCCTATCTCTTTATGCATCATGTCATAAAAAAGAAGTCACCATTGCTCTTTGATAAGTGACACTAGCTTTTTTCAACCTAAAAGGCATGACTTTATAATAGAACGTCCCTCACATGGTCACAAATGTTATTTTTTTCATATCATCTCAAGCCATCTTAATGTGATTGTAACCTGAAAAGCCATCCATAAAGGAAAATATGGAATGCCTAACAGTATTATCTACTAGGGTATCGATATGGGGTAAAAAAAATATCTTTGGGACTCACCCTATTCAGGTCTCAATAATTGACACGCATTCTCACCTTTTCATCCATCTTGGAAATTGACACTATGTTAGCTACTTATTCAGGATATTTTATCACCTCTAAAAATCCAGCATCAATTTACTTTTTTACTTTCTCTTTAATTTTCAATAGCATCTCTGGCTTCATGTGCCTTAGCTTTTGTGTACTGGCTTACATTCAGGTTTCAAAGGTAACTTGTGTTCTATAATATCAATGCTGAATAGTGGCATATCTTGATAAGATCACACGAAAACATCCACATATTCTCAGAACAGCTCTTCTAGCTTCTGTCTTTTAATTGGTAAAAGGGATGTACCAACTTTAACTTCTCTTTTATTTTCATTATCTTTCAAATTTACTAATTCAGTAATTTTTTGATAGGCCTTTATTGGCTTATTTTCATGTTTTATTAATTTTAACAAATTAAGAGGTAGTGTGTAACTATCTGAATTTTTTTTATTATCAAGTTCGTCAACATGAATTAAGTTTTTAAAATCAAATATGAGATTATTGTCATGATTATCTTCGTGTTCATTATTTGAGACCCTGCAAAAGGTAAAATGAAGAGAACATTAGCACACAAAAATGAAATGGTAAGAAAAAAAAGAAATGATTTGAATGAGTGAAAGTGAAACAGATAGAAGAAATATGGATGCATCTTTTAAGCCTTTTATTAAAATGACAAACATAAACACGTCACAAAAGATCTCCTAATGCTCATAGAAAGCAATTAGGGATTTAAAATTCCATAATACATTACTTTTTCAAAGTTTTAAAGACAACAGGCAGCTCTATAACTTTTCAATTATCTAGCTCAAAATCTGAAGGACAAAGATATACGAATAGCTCTTCACTTTGACTCTTCTTTTCTCCATCACCCACCATTTGAATGGCCATCTTTGAAAATTTTTTCACGAATCCTGCACTTAGGGCTCCAGGTAAATCTGGGTAAATATATCCTCCAAAACGAAAAGAATCATAGAGGTATGAAATGACCATAGGCTCTGACTTCAGCTCATATCTCTCAAGATTAGCTATCATTTTATCTTTTTTCTCATTCACCATTTTCATTCTGTCCTTTTTTGTTGGCTTATATCCCAAGCTGAATCTATCTCTCTTTTCATATATGGCCGATGACTTTGTGATTCCTTACAGATTCTTCCCAAGTTTGACTTTAGGTCACTATCCCATCTTGGTAAGCTGTTTGACTACCATTTTAGTTTTCGTAAACAAGTGTGACGAATACAATTTAGATCCTTCAGTACATATGTTGCATTGACAATCTCAAAAAATTTATAAAAGCATTATAGTACTTCATCTGCTAATTTCACATAAGGAGTATTTATCGATTGAGTTACCAATAAATCTTTTTCCTTCTGTCACACATGTTAGCTTTTTTTCAACAATGAATTTGACTTTCTGATGTAATAAAGATGAAACAACACCTATCATATGGATCAACGGCCTACCCAATAAGTAATTGTATGAAGGAGAGATATCTATAACTTAAAATTTCATGTTAAAAGTGCACAGGCTAATCTGTAATGGTATTTATAGTCTCTCAGCACTTCTCTTCGAGTTCCATCAAAGGCTCTCACTATCATATGACTAGGCTTCATATAAGATCCATTAACAGAGAGTTTTATCAGAGTAGTCACATGCATAACATTGATGAATGAGCCATTATCAATCAAAATCTTAGCCATTATGACTTTTACATTTAACAATAATATGGAGAACCTTGGTACTTCTATCACTAAAAGAAATATAGTTTAGAATTGTCAGATTGCCAACAAGTTGTTCCACATATTTAACAAAAGCATTGTGAGGCACATATGCTTGATTTTGCACTTTTAGTAAAGCATTACAATACGACTCTGAACTGAGCAATAATGATAATAGCGAAATCTTAGCTGACATCTTGTTCAGTTGTTCTACCACGTTATACTCACTATGTTTTATTAGCTTTAAGAATTCACAAGCTTCACGCTCAAATATCGACTTCTGACATTCTTTTTCTGAGGCTGCAACAGGATTACTCTGACTTTTCTTTTTTTTTCCTACCTTTACTTTTTTCATTTTAGCTTTTCTAAAGTTTTTGGGGTATAACACTTCCCACTTCAAGTCATACCTCTTACGTCCATTATGTTCGTAGTATCTAGGTTAACTACAACATCACAATCATATTTTCATGATATTACTTTATCATTCTAATATAGAAAAGGGTCAAAAATTTTAATTGTCACTATTGATCAAAAGACGAGCTTTTGTAGCTTCAGTATCAGCTTCTCATCATAATAAATAGTTATCAATCTACGCACAAACTTATTCTTTGAATAATGGTAGACAGTTTAGCTTTCATCAACTTTTTTTTTTCAAAAAACTTTATCTGATCCATATCTATCATTTTTTGCATTTTTTGATGGAATTGGCCATAATACTCGATAGAGTGCCCCAAAGCACCTTTGTGGTAGTTACACTTCTCAATTGAATTGATCGTTATGGAGTGATCATGAAACTCTATTGATTTTAACATATCTGTTTTATCTAAGGCTTCAAACATCTTAGCCATTAGAGTTTTAACTTTCTCTATCCCTTTCTTCACATAGCTTGCTTACTAATCAATTAAAGCATTTATTGATGGTCTAGTATGATTTGGTAAAGGGTTCCCATTAACATTTGAAGTTCTTCATTGGCTGGTCTCAAAATTTAACACCCCTTCATTGATTAATCCTTGCACTTTGCATTTCAAGGCAGTACAGTTCTTAGTAGAATGGCCTGAATTTCCATAATGATAATCGCAATGTACATTAAGGTCATACCATTTAAGAAACGGAGGTTTCAAAGGCTCAACAATAACAGGGGCTAGTAAATATTTTTTGACAAGTTGAGGTTACAAATCCGTGTATGTCATAGGTATAGGATCGAAAATGATTTTTTCTTGGGTAGTTCTTGGGGCTCTCGAACCACTATAAAGATTAAACCTCCATTCTGATCTGATGGATGTAATAGGATGATTGTAGGTGGGTGTCCGAAAGGATGACTGAAAATGGGGTGGATAAGTTGGTGGTTGTAGTGGCTGGTATGGTTAATATGAATGAGGGATAGATGTAACATTGTTTACGGAAAGGCAATGGGTTTGGTAGACTGGTGCAGGGTAGGGTGTGAGACCTCTAAACTGTTACCTTACATAGTTTATCGCTTGGGCTTCATTTTTTTTCTTTTTGGGCACTGTACCTTTTTTTGCTCCACTTGTCTTTCATGCATCAAGCTTACCATTTTTTATGATATTTTTAATGATTTCACCTAATATTACTATATCTGTAAAATTTTTGATTGCATTGCCTATCAGTCTTTCATAATATGGTACTTTCAAGGTATTCACAAATAAGATAATTGTCTCTTTTTCAGTGAGATGAGATTAGACTTGTGCAGTCACATCTCTCCATTTTTGTGCATACTCTTTGAAAGTTTTTGTTATTTTTTTTCATACTCTGCAAAGATAGGCGATCCGGAGCTAGATCTATAACGTGCTGATATTGTGTAAGAAATACCCTTGAGAGCTTTTACTAGAAATGAATACAAGTCCTATCTAATTGAACATACCATCTAGCTGCAGAATCCGTAAGACTACCTTAAAAATATATGCATTAATTACTTTTCATCATGAGCATGTACTGCTATTTTTTGACAGTACATGGTGATATGGGTCATCAGGCATTTCATGCCATCATATTTTTTAAATTTAGAAACCTTAAATTTAGGTGAAATTACCACGTCAGGGATCAAACAAAGCTCGGTTGCATCTATAGAGCCATAAAAATTTATTCTTTTTACTGTCCTAAGCCTTTCTTTCAATAGCTTTATCTTTTCCTGGGCACTAGTGTCTTCCATTTTCTAAGGTATATTTATTCATAGTTTTCTCTTTCTTTGGGATCATCCAAATTAGGAACTAAGATTGGCTCAGCTAGTTTTTCCATCATAACATGATTAACAAAATTTTAGAATTGTCTTAGAGTAGGTGTGGATGTCATTCCTGGATAAGGATTAGAATATCCATCGAGAGTAGGAATTTACACTTTGGATAAGGATTGGAATATTCTTAAACCTTTATTACTATAATTTTAAAAAATTAGAATGCCATGTGTAGAAAAATTTTATTTTTTAAAATTTTTTTGAAAGAAAACAAAAATGATGCAAATGATGCATGAATGCAAGTGAAAAATATTTGCACTTGGATAAATTTCAACACTAGAAATTTTCATTGATTCCATTCAGCTTTGATTACATGGGATTTATCATACTAGAATATATCCATAAAAGTGTTTGACTTGCTCATAATGGTCTTTCACCTCGTCTAGAAAGTTTACTAGGAGCTGTCTGTATTCTCCTATTGGATTGACTTCTTGTCTTAATGCTTCTACCTTTTTAACCACTTTTCATACTTTTTTTACTGCCTTACAAACTTGATTAGTCAGATATTCTATGTACTATTGCCTTTCTAAGCTTTTTACCTTTCACCTCATACGAGCATTTTTTTTTTAATCACATGTGAAGATCGAATATTTTTCCCTTCCCTGCCACTCATTTATTATTGCTGAAATACGATTCTTATGTCTTGTATTGTAGCTCTAACCTTTGGATCACCCAGTGAAGTAATTTTTTCTCATTCAGTATTTCTAGGTGCTTTCTTCTCTCTTTTGTGACTGTAGCCTTCAACCTTTCTTTTTTCTTTTGACATTCCACCAATCTTGCTGAAGTCACAGTATATAACCCTTTCCAATTCTGACATTTTTAAAAAATTTTGGTGGCTTCCTCTTGTTTTTCTTGAGCTTTACCTTTCTATTGGTTCATTTTTTTTTTTAAGCTCATCCATTTTGCATTGTCGACTAAGGTAAACTTAGTGACCTTTCTAGTCTTGAATTGGACTCGTAACATTTTATTTTTTTGGTGTAAATCTTTCAAATCATTATTGGGTACATCTCGTTCTTTTATGATCTTTTCCAATCTGTTCTCTTATATTTTTACTTTATATTTCAACTGTCCCATATTCTCATGAAGTCTCAAATTTTCTCTTTTTATTTCTTCTTTTTTAGCTTCTAATTCTTTCTTAACAAGCTCGACTTCTGATAGTCGCATTTCTGTCGAAAGATTAGTCGATTAGTGTGAGCTATCATCAGGAGAAAGTACTATGTCTCTAGGCCATCTTGCTTTTCAAATATGGTAATCAAGAGTGACTTTGTTGATGAAAAGCCCTAATCTTATTCTTCACATTTTCTTTCATGCTTGGATTAACTACTCCGAGGTTCTTGGTGAATTTAGTTCCTTGTAAATGAATTCTACTTGAACCAAACTATGAGTGACAAGAATAAACTGTTTTGCACCAAATTGCCTAAGCACCATCAATGGAGCGTAACTCATAACACCCCATAACCCTAACAGTGGTATCCACGGCTCATTTCCTCCACAATACAACAAAGGCACACGAGGCATCCAAGACACCATCCATTCAATTTTATCATCGGTAAGCTTTCGTAAGAAAAAGACCCACTCTTTCTTAGTCTTCAATGTTGGCCATTAGCTTTTAAAGAACACTTTAATTAGTGTTTTTTTTCATAGATATGACTTTGAGAATACATTTTTTTCGTACTTGAAATAACTTCTAACTCATACATATAATAACGGTGCACATCCTATGAACAATCTTTTTCCATTTCATCAATAGAAATTTAATGATTGGATGGTTTCTGCTAGAACTGCTGGTGGAGGATTAATTGCTTGGGTTTCAATTTGCTCAAAAAAGTTTACCACAATTATCTCAATATAACCCAAAGTCTTCGAAAAGAACACCATGCCATACAATGATAGAGCAAATACAATCACGCCTTGATCATCATTTAAATGCTCCTGAATGAAGTTTTAGAGAAAGTCCCAACGAATGTCGAGATGTTCACCTTTAGGCTTCACGAAGGAATCAATGGTATCCACTTTAACCCTCATAAGCTTGGCCAACTTTTTACGATAACCTGATTTTAGCTTTCAGGTAAATACTTTATCTGGACACTATAGTTATCTCGAGCAAAATCGAATATTCTTTGATAGTTGACACCAAATCTTTCTGATTAAAAGTGAAACATCTATTGGATGGATCCTAAAATTATATAGCTACCCTAATCAACTGTTCATTCATCACTACCAAAATAAAAGATGTAATCTGCTTGTACTTCTTGTAAAAATTTTCTTTTCTTTCTTCATTTAACTGACTCCAGATAGCGGCTAAGTCTTCTAAATCATTCTGTGTGAGATCTAAATGTACCTTTTCAGGTAACTCTGACATATAACCGATAGGAAGGCAATATCCACTCTTTTGTTGGGCTTCTTTTGACTAAACATGTACTTTATTATACGGCTCACATGAGACACCGACTGAGGATGAGTAAATCTATAATTCTATGGGATCCATAAAGATTTTTTAAGAAAAAGTCGTCCTAGAGCAAATATCTTGATGCAGAACTGTATGATATGATTATGCAAAAAAAAAAAAAACAAAATTGAGTTAGTGTGAGGAAGTGGTTTAAGAAAAAATATTTTTTTGTGTTTTGAGATTTTTTTGTTTTATTTTATTTTGTATTAGACATAGGTATTTCCTATAAAAAGGTGGACGAGGCTCTACCTAACACTGATTTTCTAGGCTTATTACATGCTGAGTTTGGATTAACACGTATCTAAAAGTTCTCAAATTGTTCTTCACTGTCGTCCACATTGGACTAGTAAGGCAATCCGATCCTCACCCATTATAGGCTACGAACATAAATGGTTCAATTTGAGTGAAAGTATTTCGCTTGCCATTGCGAAAGTTATCACCTCACGAGAGCATAGGTACTATACTTCCTCCTATAAGGGACGGAGCCCAGGTATAAAGCTCATTTATGGGATGCATCATGTTATTGTGTGTACAAATATATCCTAATTTGTTGAGAGTAATATATACAGAAAAATAAAGCATAAAAGGCATAGTAAAAGAAACGTGTGTGAATTTTTTCTTTTTGTTTTCAATTTGTTTTTTTTTTTTTTTGACTTTTTTGTTGAAAGTAAAAAATAAAAATCTAAGAAACCGATTAGGACTGTTTAAATCAAAATTTAAGGATAACATGTAGTTAATTTTGGCCTGACTCTAAAAAACAAATGGCATCACCAGTGGAGTCGCCAAACTGTCGTAACGATTTTGTGTCTACCCGAAAAATTTGAAAAAAAATGAAAAAGAGAGTCGCCACTAATCTTTTTTGGCTAGGTGTGATTGACCACCTATTAAAACATATCATTTTAACAAAATTTTAAATTTATTAAAATTTATTAAATAGATAATTTTATGGTCTAGGAAATAGTTTGGGTTCGGAAGTCGATTATGCATAGGAAAGGATTAGCACGTCCACAACACCCGTTTAAAACGGTACCAATTAATTACATGTTATCTGTTGATTTTGATAAAAACAGTATTATTTTCGGTGTTTGAAAAATGATTTTTTAAATAATTTTCGTAGTTTTTCATTTATTAGAATTTTTTTTTGCTTAAATTTTATTCGAGAAAAATAAATTAGAACCCTTTTATCAAAATAATTTTTAAAATGTTCCAGTACGTTGGTAACATTAGAAGAACCTTTTCTCATTTAGATTTCTTAGGCATCACTTCTCGGAATACCTTAGAATCTCATCCTTGGATGCTCAAATTTATTTTTCGTAAAAAAAACTATGTCATGTATGCAATGCAAAATTTTACCATGTTGATGCACACATTTAATTCTCCTTTTTTAGAATTTTATTAATTGTTTTATTTGATTTTTTATTTTTAATTTAAATTTGAAGAAAAAAAAAGAAATTTTTATTATATTGAAGTTTTTCTATAAATATTTCAATACACTGATAATATTTTTAAAAAAATCTTCTCACCTAAAAATTTTGTAAAGTATCGCTACTCGGAATACCTTTAGAATCTCATCATTAGATAAAATTTCCTTTTTCTCTTTTTTTTATCACTTTATTTTAGTTTTTTTTATAAAAGTTAATTTTATTTTACTAGTTTTTATATATAAAAAAAATTTATTGTATCGAAAATTTTTTATAAATACTCCAATACACTGGTAGTATTTAAAAAAAATCTTATCACCTAGAGATTTCGTAGGTATCATTACTCAAAATACCTTTAAATCTCATCATCGGATAAAAATTTTCTTTTTTCCTTACATTTTTTTATTAATTTATAAGGTTTATTCTAAAATGCACAAAATTATAAAAAAAAAACTTTATTATATACTTTATCATTTATTTCAACAAAAATTTATTCTAACAGTTATAAATATTTTAATATACATGAATATTAATAATAAAATTTATAATACTATATATAAAAAAATTCAAATAATTTAAAAAAAAATACCTGAATCGAACCGGTCAACAGTCTGTCAACGTGGGTCTGGGCCGATTTAGCAGTTCAATCCGGTCTGATTCAATTGGTTCGGGTTCAGCGGTTCGACGTCGATCTGGGCCAGTTCAACTGAACCGGTAAAGGCAAAGGGAGAATCGATCGTCGAGTTGGGTGCGCGAATCCCGGGTTGAGTTGCGAGTCGACGTGCGGATCCTCTAGGATCAAAACGGCATCGTTTTGCTACTTTCCTAAACAGCGTCGTTTTGAAGGCTTATTTAAAGGCCAAATCAGCTATTTTTTTTTTGTTTTCTTCTTCCCCTTTCTCTCTCTAGCAATCTAGAATCTAGTGACTGCTCCGACACGTCGGCCTCAATTGATGGTCGTAGGCTGCCATCTATTGATCGTCGAAAAAATCCAAAATCTCCAAGAATCTTCTCTTCACCCCCCTAAACACGAATCTGAGCTTAGTTTTACAAAAAAAAAAAGACCTTAAACTATGTCGATCTGGCCTGTAAGATTCGGCCAAAGGATTTTTTATTTTTTATTTTGTTTTGGCGTTGAGATCTCGTTCTAGAGATTGTCTTTTTTTTTTTTGTGTTTGATTTCTCTTTTTTTTTTTCACGGAGATTTTTTAGAATATGGTAGTGTGTTTTTTTAATCTATTTTTTGTGTTTTTTGTTTTTGTTTTTTTTTTTTGTAGGGTTTCTGGGCTTTTCCTTTTGCAAGCAGCTTTATTTATAGAGCAAAATAAGATCAAAATCTCATATTTTTTGGGATTTTGATTGCCTATGATTAGGATAGCTATTAGCTGTCAGAACAGCTGTCGGTAGTTGTCAGAGCGGCTGGCAACTGCAGGCGGCTGTCAGTGCCGTTGGCAGTGCGACTGCCGGCAGTCAATAGAAAGGTTGTCAAAAGGAGAAAAAAAAAAGAAAAAAAAAAAAAAAGAAAAAATTAATTAATTAATAAAATGGTGTCTACAAATAATAAAATAACAACAATGAGCGGCAATTCTGAATTATGGTGTCCTACTTCCTCCATTTCACATAGCTGAGAATGGGTTTCTGTGGAACAGGTATGAACTTGACAGCCCAGCCAATGGGCCAGGGCATAGCTGCAATTGCGATGCAGGCACCCCATTGGCCCCAATTCAACCTCTCTGTATCAGCAAACCGTTTCAGAAATTCTACCATAACTACTTGAAGAAGAATGGTTGTGGCAATGATTCCCATAAACAACTTGTTCTTGTGTATCCCCTCAAATACGTTCTTCTTTTCTAGCTTCCTTGCGTTAAATTCGTTGAAGACTTGGCACAGAACAAAAGTGTTGAAGATCAAGGTATCATTGACCTTCTCTGTTACGCCAAAGATTGATTCACCGCTGAATTGCAGGGCAAGAAGCACTGCTATCTGGTATAAAGCTTGAGCTAGTAGGTTCCTCCACATGATGTTTGTGATCAGTGGCTCTGTTCGACCCACGGGTGGTTTCTCCATCAACTCCCTTGTAGGCCGCTCAGTCGCAAGAGCCAGAGCACCCAATGTGTCCATGATCAAGTTCACCCACAATAACTGGACAGCTGTTAGAGGGACTTCACCTGCTGAAACTGCTGCTACGAAGTTGATACAAAGTGCAGCAACATTTACAGTAAGCTGGAATTGAATGAACTTCTGGATATTCGTGTAGACACATCTTCCCCACATCAAGACCGTGGCCACAGAAGCGAAATTGTCATCCAAGATGACAATATCTGAGCTCTCTTTCGCCACTTCAGTTCCCTGAATTCCCATGGATAGTCCTATATCTGCTTCCTTGAGTGCTGGTGCGTCATTTGTGCCATCACCAGTGACTGCAACTACATGCCCTTTCTGTTTCAAGCACTGTACCATTAGAAGTTTATCAAAAGGAGAGGACCTTGCCATAACTCGGATTTTTTCTACTTTCTCCATCCTCTCCTGTGGTGTATAATTCCTGAATTCCTCACCTTCTACCACCGCATCACTGGAAAATTCCTCACCACGCCTGAGAATCCCACATTCAGTAGCTATGGCTCTTGCAGTGAAAACATTGTCCCCAGTGATCATTTTGATGTTTACTCCAGCATATTGGCAATCTTCTACAGCCTTCTTCACTCCAGGTCTGCATGGATCCTTTATACCCACTAGTCCTAACAGGGCCAAGCTGTCTTCTTTAAGCTTTTTCTGCTCTTTTAGATTTTCGTACTCTTCTTTTGGAACTTGTTTATGGGCAAAAGCAATGCACCTGAGGCTGCTCGCAGCCATGCCTTGAATAATTTGCTCAAATTTCATCCTTTCCACATCATTGAAATCTTTCACGATTCCAGAAGCATCATAGTAGCTTGAGCACATTGCTAGAATCATCTCAGCGGCTCCTTTCCAGTGAAGATGGACAGTGCCATCATCTTTCTTCACAATCAAAACCCCACTTCTTTTTTTCTGAGAATTGAAGGCTTCCACTTGGCGTATTTCACAACTCTTCTTCATCTTCTCCATATCCATCTTCAGTTCCAGGACAGCCCATGAAAGTATTGCCTTTTCTGTAGGACTGCCTGAGAATTCAAATTCTGTTCCTGAAGAAGCTCTGTAAACACTACCAGTAGTATTTAAAGCAACTCCCTGATGGATCAAGTCAACAACAAATGGAGAAATTGAAGAAGCACCCTCTTCCGTAGATTCTTGGCCAAGCCAAAATTTTGTCACCTTCATTCGGTTGAGTGTGAGAGTACCTGTTTTGTCAGTACAAATTGTGGTGGCTGAGCCCATTGTCTCACAGGCAGAGAGCTTTCTCACCATTGCTTGATCTGCCATCATTCTCTTCATCGAATAAGCCAGAGTCAGTGTGACAGCTAATGGCAATCCTTCTGGAATTGCAACTACAACGATGGTAACAGCAGCAGCTACGATTCCCACCACAGCATTTATTACATCATCAGCCTTTGTCTTGCCTCTATTGAACTCCCGGTTTCCATTCTCATCTGTTGTATTGCCTGTGAAGTAACGAACCAACAAAACGACAAGAACCAGGAAAGCAACTGCTAAGCCGACCTTACCAATTGATGAGGTCAGCTTGTTTAAACGCGCTTGTAAGGGTGTCTGATCATTAGTGTCACGGCTGATCTGGCTCATCATTTGGCCCCATGTTGTATTCATGCCAACAGACGTGACAAGCATCCTAGCGTACCCATCAGCCACCTTGGTCCCTGAAAACAAGAATGGATTTTGGCTGCGATTTACCTCAACATGGTCACTTTCCCCGGTCATGCTTGATTCATCGACATGCAAAGAATGTCCATCTAAGAACAATCCATCAGCAGGAACTTGATCTCCAATTTTTAGGCACACAATGTCTCCAACAACGATATCAAATATTGAAATTTGCTGGCGCCGACCTCCTCGTACAACATCAATCTGAATATTGTTGCTGACTTTTGATAACTTGTCAAATTGTCTGTTCTGCCTATAGTTACTTATGGCAGAAACAGCAATGACAAGAAATACAGCTACGAATATGCTTCCACCGTCGTACCACCCTTCTTTGGGCCCGTGTTCTTTGATTCCAAAGCCAAGTGAAAGAGCTGCACAGCCTAAAAGAATCATTATTGTAAGGTCTTGAAATGCTTCAATCACAAAATGTAAAATGGTCTTCGTTGGTGGTTTCCTATACGTGTTGGAACCGAATGCCTCATGTCGGCATGCAATGTCTTCGGTGCTGCCAGAAATGCCAACCTCGGTGTCGGTGCCAAGAGCAGAAGCCACACCATCAACCCCATCATGATTTTTCAGCTTCTCGATTTTTTTCTCTTTCACTAGCTCAATGAGAGTTGTTTGATCAATTTGGAAAAGACTGTTTTCCGGTATAACAGTGAGTGAAACACGAGATGATGAGCGAGGAATAGCCTTGGTTTTTTCTTTGGGTGTTGGAGGCTTGACAACAAGGGATAAAAATGTTCTAGAACAATAGATGGTAGTGAATATGGTGTGCCACTTCTTTTTGGGCTTGCATAGGTTAGCTGGAACTTGGAGTATACATTCTATTCCAAGCATGCTTGCATGAAACATGGCAGTCATAATTAAAAAAAAAAAGAGTACGCAAAACAATATGATAGATATACACTAAAGGAAAGAAAGCTTGCACTGTATTTTTTTTATTATCAGATTGCGGTCTTTTATGAAAAAAAAAAAAAAGAAAAAAGAAAAAAAAAGAAATGAAAGGAAAAGTTTACAACTATTTGGTTTGTAAAGATTATGGCAAACAATCAACTTTCATGAAGAAGAAAGCTTAGCTGATAGCCTGATTTTGCTTGATGATAACCAATAATAAAACCTAATATTTATATACTTCTCAGACATCCACCGCGTTGATGCTTTTCATATATATAGATTTGCTTGGATTGGAAGAAAGATGTTGGAATTGAGAAACACATTTACGATTAGGTATTTACTTTCCTTTTTGCTTTTGTGTGTTTCCTTAAGCTTGAAGGAGAGAAGTCAAAAGAAAGCGCACCCTTGGTCCCAATCAGCCAATGACAAGGCAAGGCGACCAAGAAGACGATCGGCAGATATCTTTATTGATGTCAGGCTAACCCTTGCAATCTAAAATCTTATCTTGTTATTAAAGATTCCAACCGCAACTACGAAACTAACGCTGCAAAATTTTGAAAATAAGTCGGCATGTTGTCTTTTTGAAAGAAAAAAAAAAAATCCTCTTTCCAATTTTGCAATTGTACTAAATGTATTTTTTTAGAAAACAAAAGAAAATTAGCCCGTACGGAAACAGTGTACTGCTAACCTTCTAGGAATAAATTAATTAATCAAATTTCATTATTTATTATCCAATTAATCAGTAGTTCAAAATTTTATGGGTTCCCTATAGACACCATTTAAGATAATTAAAATATTATTTAAAGAATTACATTTAATCCGCTATTCTCGCTAACTTTAATAAAAAAATAATGCATTAATTATAATTTTTTTCTTAAATATCATTTTTAACCATTGTCAATATTCACTGACTCACCAGTAACATTTCTCAAGTTTTATAAAAAACAATTTTAGACAATTACATGTATCGATAAAAAATTATAATTATGAATAAAATAATTTTTAATATAAATAAAAAAACTAAACAAATAAAAATAACAACTAATAAATTATTTTATAATTAACTAGTTTGTTACTCGTACAATACATGAATTATCTTGTTTTATTTTAATTATTTTTCAATTATCTTGCTTTATTAATTTTCTTTTAATTATTTTGAAATCAATTATTTTTTAATTGTAATTGAAACAATTTTTTTAGGAGATTTAGTTTGTGATGTTACAAGTTAAAAACTATTTATTATTTAATTTAGTTATTTGTTATCTAGACACATAAGATAATTTTTAATTTTATGTTATTATCAAATAAATATATTTAAAAAATTATTAATTATTCAAATTTTTAAAATTTAAAAGAAAGACAAAATCATATATATCTAATTATTTATGCTTGAAATTAATTTATAGGTAAAATATAATGGAAAAAATCCTATAAATCATAGTTAATTATAATGTTATTTCAAAAATTACAAATTATTTTTTTAATTTCAATTATTTTTCTCTTGCCAAATAATCTCATACACTTTAAGTATAAATATTATCATATGAAAAATATATAATTTTATATCAATTAAATATTAGAAAGTTAGTTAAATAAATTTAATTCAATTAAACTAATTAAAATAAATTAAGAGAACCCGTATTTTTGAATTCATAGTCATGTTTGATTAATAAACGCTTTACAAAATTCAAGCAAAGGAAATAAAAAAAAAATGCAATTGAACTATAATTGAATATAATTTTTTAATTTATTAGGAAGTAGACTTATTCATTAGTTAGGTTATGGATTAGATTTATAATTTTATGCATAACTTTTTAAATACAGATTCAAAATATTATTAAATTAAAATTTTATTTAATTTTAAATTTAAAATATATTTTAATATTATAAAATTTAAACATTTTAATAATAAATATAAATTGAATAAGTGATTTGAGTCAGACTTGAAATTGAATCTAAAATTTAGAAATGTTTACATATGAATGCCACCAAATTCATGGGCACTTCTTAATTTTTTAAATTCATATTTTTTAAAAATTATGTTTAAGAAAATATCAAGTACTTACTAAATAAGATTTGATTTGAAAAATAAAAAAGAGTGAAATTAAATTGGATTTCAATTTATCCTAACTTTTTTATAAATTAAAAGAGTGTTATGACTTTGAAGAGGAAGAAGTACAAAGATTACAAATTTTTACACAAAATCATAATTGTGGGCTGATTATATTATAGATATAAAATATGATTTCAAATCCAATTAGTTATTGTTATTTGTAACAATATTTTGATATAAATAATATGTTCAAATCAATGTAATTAAGCAGACTATTAATGAAAATATATTTTGCATATTGTAAAAAAGATGAATTAAAAGAAAAAAAATTACTTGATTGAGTAAAGAGTCAAATATAAAGAAAAAAAAGGCTTATAGACAATAGCAACAAAATAGAAAAATAAATATTTTCTTTAACTTTGCATCTTGTAACATATGAAAAAAGAAAGCCAATTGAAAGAAAAAATATAACTAATTGAATGAAAAGTCAAAAGTAAAGAGAAAAAGTCTGTGGAGAGTACCTACAAAATATAAGAATATTTATGTTTATGTAATTTTATATCTTGAAATATATATATATATATATTTATATATATAAAGTCAAAGTTAAAGATTGTAAGCTTATCATAAGTATCTAAAAAAGAAAAAATAAATGTTTTTATAACTTTCACTTTTTAATATAAAAAGAAAATGAGGTAACACAAAAATGGAGAACAATGACAAAAAAAATTTTTTGATGTTAAGGAATGATATTAAACAATCATTTATAAATTATTAATAGATTAAATTTGATCCTTTTAAATAATAAAAGATTATTATGAAATCTGAAGATAAAATTTTATTTAATATTTTTAAAATTTAAGATATATATAAAAATTAATTTTAAAATATAAAAAATATATATGATTGTTCTAATTGAAAATGATATATGAAGTTTTTATAATTCAACAGGCAAACTTTACAATTATTAATATTATAAATTTAATTGTAAAGATAACAAAAATATAAACATTCCAAAATGTAGCACTAATTACAAATCAAGTGATTTTCACTCGCTAGTTGACCATTTAAGACTAATCCTATGTCCAAACCCATATATATAACTAATTATTAAGAAATTAATTTTTAAAGATAAAAAGATATATTTAAAGATGTATTTGACAAATCAAGATGATTTTTTTTACTTAAAAAAAAAAACTATGGATAATTAAAAATTTTCAAATAAATATATCTTAAAAAAATTTGGATAACCAATAATTTTTTAAATACATTTATTTAATCGATAAAAAAAAATAAGAATTAATTTTATTTATTTAAATAAAATCTTACCAAAATAAAAAATAATAAATCTATCCTTTTAATTATTTTAAATCTAAATTAGTTTTTCATTTAAATTATAAAAGTTTTGAATAATTAAATAAAATTTGAAATATATTTTTTGATGCAGAGTCTAAAATTAAAAAATATCTTTATATATCATTTTTATAAAGAAAAATTTTAATAATTCTTATGTATCCAAAAAAAAATTATCGATACAAGCATTCATATCAGTAATTCTTATATGATAATTATGTATGTTATAATATAATGTATATATTAGATTAGTGGTGGGTGGTTTAAGATATGTGTAATTTATTATTAACATTTTCGTAACAAAGTCCACACTCCATTTGGTGCAACGAACTGTTAAGAAGGATTTTTACTTTTAATTATTTAATTAGGTATACTGATAATTTTTTTTTTTTTTTTGTGGCCAACTCTTAAAGATTTTTTTAAAAGATTTTTAGATTTATAAGTCGCCAACCAACAAAAATCTTTACATTCAAATATTAAATTTTCATAATTTGTGTTAACTTTTACTGCGTATAACAATTAAATTTACAAATGCAGAAAAAGTCACTTTTAGGAAGTTTCCATTACAAAAGTTAAAGCAGAGCACAGATTTGCAGTAACAAGGAAACATCGTAAGAAAGATTTTACTTTTAATTATTTAATTAGGTTTATCAATAAATTTTTTTTTATAAAAAAAATTTAAGAGTAGAAGAAATTGTTTTATCTTTAAAATCAAGATAAATCATTAATTCATAAAGAATTTTACGAATTTTTTTATTTTTTAAAAAACTTTTTCAAAATTACAAATTATCTATCAAAAGATTACAAAATTTTAAATCCAAATATTTTATATTTAAATTTTAAATTTTAATCATTTACGTCGATTTGAGATCCTTACAAATGCGGAAAAGTCACTTTTAGGAAATTTCCATTACAAAAATTAAAGCTAAGCACAGATTCACAGTCGCAAGAAAACACGGGGATCAAATGCTGCGGAAATTCAGTGCAACAACATGCGATTCTTCATGTATTTTTCCTTTTCCTTTTCTTTTGAACCGTATAATATTCTTTTCTTTTGACTCTTTTCAACAAAAAGCGAATCCTTTTTTTTTTTACTAGTATAATATTCGTTTCTTTTAATATTAATTACGCGATTTGCTTATCTTTATTCATATAATTTCTTGAGAGGTAAGGAAAGATGTTGGCTTTTTGAACTTCGAAGTTACAAAATAATTATAAAAAAAACACTTCATTTATTATTAGGAAGGAAATTAAATATGAAAATGAATAGAAATAGACATGTATATGAGTTGGATTAGATCAATCTTCTAAAAACTTTATCTAAAACAGATCGATTGTTTATGAGTCCAATTATACCTTTTAAAATTTTATCTACAACCTAGCTTGATTGGTCCATCGGATTTAAGAAATCCAAAATTTTCATAAAAATTATTAAAATATTTTAAAATTAAAATTAAATAATAATTTATTAATAATTTAATATTTCAAGATAAACTTTGAGTTCAAAACTCCTTATTCAAATTTTGACAGTCAACAAATCTAGATGAAAGCAGGAATTAGGAAAATGAGGAGACAAGCTCAAATTAAAATTTTTGTGTGAATGATATTGATAAAATTTTACATTGGAATTTTTGTATAAAAAGATTAACAAAAAGAGGATTTGTAATTTTTTTTCTCAATGATTCATAAATAAAGTTGATAAGCGAAAGGATACTCCAACCCCACTAAATATTATTAGTTAGTAGTAGTATAAATTGTGACTAAATTAGATGATACCTCATAAACATTTTTATTTTTTAAATTGGAAATATTTTTTATTTTCTATGTACAATTTTCTTGATTTTGTTTTTCATTTTCTTTTTTTTTTTAAAAACTTTCTACTTGGCTATTCTAAGAGCACATTTCTTGATTTATATATATTTTTAAGAGAGTTAAGACTCAAAGTTCAAATCTCTTTTCCTTCTTGTAATCAAGTAGAAAGAGGGAAATTAAGTACTTTTTATATTTAAAAAAAAAAATTCCTTTTATCAAGAATTTAATAAATTCAATATTTGGTTCATTTGTATCTTAGTTTGTGTATATTTCACGAGTGAAAAGATTAATAATAAATAAAAAATTATTAAAAATATTAATTTTATTTTTAATTTGATTAGGTATTTATTTAATCATAAAAATTATCAAAATTTTTAATAAAAATAAATATTTAAAGAATACACAAAAGTTAAAAATTTTTAAACTTGATTAATATAATAAGAATTTTTTATTTGTTGATTTGAATTTTATTTAATTATTTTTATTAAAAAATTTCATAATCTTTACTTAAAATTTTTATTTAATTTGCTTTTTATATAGAAGACTGTAAGATAAAAATAAAAAAAAATTACAATTTTTAAAATTTAGAAACTATTTATAAAAAAATTATGAACTAATTTAATTAAGCTCGTGCGTCTAACTCTGTTCCATTTTTAGTAAGAAGGAGAATTATTGTTAGTTTTGGTTTGACAAATTTAGTAGGCAGAGAGATTGTCCCATATGACTTGTTCTCTTTGCACTCTTTTTCTCGGATAGAATGCGATGCCACGCCAGACAAAACGCGGCGAACATGTGTTTTTTTTATTATTTTTTTTCAGACTTGGTCAACGACATTGTTAATTTTTTTCATCAGTCAAATAGGGCGCAAAGTCAGGGAAACATACTCAAATCTAGTAGGAAACGACTCCAGTTCGTCGAAAAGCTGCATTCGTTATAGGAAAAAAAATGTTTTTGTATACCGTAAATGAAATTTTAAATTTCATAAGTTTTTTTCTAATTTTTTATATAAATTTATTATGTTAACAATATATTTTAATTAGTTATATATGTAATTATTTTTTCATTTTATTAGTAAAAATTTTAAATTTCAATTATGATGAATAAAATAATTTTTTAATAAAAAAATCTGATTATCGGTCTTTAATTGAAGATAATTTAAATATTATTGCATAAAAAATTTTATGTTAATACAAAGTTTCATCAAGTTCTTATTAAAAATAAAAGCAATAATATTTACAAAGTTTTTTAAGATTAACATTTACAAACTTGGATTCACAATTTGTGTTATTTGAAGAATGACAGTCAAGTTTGTTACCCTTTCAGAAAGAAAGTTGGAAATTGGAAGGTAAGATAATAATTTGTTAAACATTCAGATTGAAGAACACTGGCCTACTTGAACATCCGATGTTTTTTCATAGTCTTTACCCAATAAAATTGGGGCTATACCTAAAAAAGGTCAGATGTTTAACTAAACCCCGCAAAGCAAAGCATGGCAAAGATGCTGTAATTCAGTTGGACTCTTGGCTCCAAGAGAACCCAGAAAGGGCTGGAAACTCAAACCCATAAAAAACAATAACTAGCAATAGAGTTAAATTCATTAAAATCCCTGTAAAATTATTTTTTTATTTAAGAAAGTTTAGGATAAGAGAAAGCTTTTCAGTCTAAGGTAGGCTGCGGGTTTAACAAAGTAACTTATATTAGATTTTTATGTTGTTTATAAAAAAAAAATTGTTAGTAACATAATTCAAATTTAAATTTTACAAGTAAATATCGTCACTTTGAATCGACGAAATTTCTTTAGTCAATATGTCGGTATCGATTGTCTTGGTTATCGATGATTCTCAAAAAAAGAGGATCGATGAATCCAATAGAATCACTCTCATTGACTCGGATGATAATTCCGTCGGAATTCTCACCAAGTAAGTTGTTAAATTCATAATAATATAGTAATTATGTAATGGTAACTATGCTTTATTCATTTCCTTCAAATTTTTGGTGTAGTTTCACATTTTTCTTTGCAGTTTAAGTGAACACATATATATTTTTGTTGGAGTAATTCTTTAACATTTTAATAAAACAAGATTGATTTTATAATGTTGAAGCTTGAAGTTATTACATTTCAAATTTATGCTTGAAGGTTTCTTTTTTTTTTTTGGTTAAATTGTATTGCATTCTTGAGAAACATGAAGGTTAACATTGATTAAAGGCGAGGCAGGGTAACAAAAGATAAAGAAAAGAAGCGAAGCGAAACGAAACGAAACGATTCAATCCGTATTTAAGGTCGTTTGAGGTTCCTGTTCTATCGCAGTTGGTTTTTTTTTTTTTTTGTTGTTGTGCTTTTACTAAATGCCCAACATGAATTTTTCTTAAATCTGATATATAAACAATTGAGAGATCACTTTCATCCGCTTTCATGTGACACGTACTTGTCTATGACATTCACCATCAAGTCAGAGCAACATTGGATTTCAGACTGAGTTTTCGTATTAAAATGAATAAACTTAGGTCGGTGTTTAGTTGGGAGAATCGATATATTTTTTTTAAATGTTATTGATCGATATTCAAATTTTTATGTTTGGTTGGAGATATCAGATTCATGTGTTAATCTTAAATTTTCAACAGCATACAAAATTTTGAAATTATAAATTTATTTCTCTCTCTGGTTTTTAAAGATTTCAAGATGAAAATGATTTTTGTCCTACATTTAATTTTAATAAAAAATATTTTCTTTCTATTTTACTCTCATAAAAATCAACATATAAATATTATGTAATTGTAGATTGTTTTTGTTTTAAGATTTTTATTTAATTGAGTACTCTTTTTTTTATGTTTTTTTTTTACTTAAATGTTACATTTATAGGCTTTAAAACGTAATAATTGTGATTATTTATTTTGTTTTTTTTTAACAAAACCGTAGTATTTGACTTGATGATTTTTTATTTAATTAGTATTAATTATTGGTATTGTAATTACTAACAGAAATGTAATATTTGATATTTATTTATTTATTTACTTATGTTTGATTTGATGACTTTTGATTTAATGAGTATTTATTATAGGTACGACAATTATTGCATTTCTTTGATCGCAATATTTGACATTTTTTTTTGCATGATTTGATAACTTTTAATTTAATGAACATTTATTATGGATATGGCAATTACTACGTTTCTTTCAACGTAAACACAATATTTGATATTTAATTTTTTTTATCTGTTTGACTTGATGACTTTTGATTTAATGAGCAATTATTATAAGTTTGTCAATTATTACATTATTTTAAAACTAAACGCAATTATTGTTCATTATATTTGTTCAATTATTGCGTTTCTTGCGTTTTTTAGAACAAATTAATGCAATAATTGGTGATTAATTTTTTTTTATAATTGACCGCTCCAATACTATGTTTCTTGTGCTGTTTTGATGAAATTAACGCAATAATTAATGTATTGTTGTATCTATTATATAGTGAAAGATATTGAAGTAAAAATATATAATTAAATAATTTCATATTCTTCTAACCAAACATAAAAATATAAAAATGAGATGTCATGAAAATTCACATTTCCTCTGAAATTACATTTTTTGGGGGATCATATTTTTTTTCGGAATTTAAAATTTCGCGAACTAAACGCCCTTTTAAGATTTTTTGTTGACAATAACAATTTTTAAAATTCTTGGGAAACAATTGTTTGTTTAACGTATACTTTCTTGGACTCAAACAAGTTGCTTGAGATTCCACTTATTCATCTTGGAAATCTTTTGTAGTTCATGAATCATAGGTCTATTTTTGTTTAATTCAATGACTATATTGTCTTGTTCTTTGCTTTATTACTGGATTGTTTCAGCATTGAGATTTACAAGCACCCTAAGGAAGAAAGGATTGCAAGGACTTGGGGAACTACAGCCCCTGGCCTACCATTTGTTGAAGAAACAATAACAAATGCTGGAAATTGGCTAATTGGAGGTGACTTGGAGGTTATAGAGCCAATCAAGTACCATGATGGCCTTGATCGTTTTCAGCTGTCACCGGTGGAACTACATCAAAAGTTTGAAAGGCGCAATGCTGATGCTCTGTTTGCTTTCCAGCTCAGGAATCCTGTTCACAATGGCCATGCTTTGCTAATGACTGATACTTGTCGTCGGCTTCTTGACATAGGCTACAAGAACCCCATATTTTGCTTCATCCTTTGGGAGGCTACACAAAGGCAGATGATGTTCCTCTTAGTTGGCGAATGAAACAACATGAGAAGGTTCTTGTACAACCATTTCAACTTTTTGACATGTAATTCCATGTAGGGTTGCTTTGTTTGCTATACCATCTGGAGGGGGGCTGACCTCCTGAAAGCCCAGCAACCTGAATTTTAATGGTTCTGCAGTTTCTATATCAAACTCACTCCTTTTTTTTTTTTTTTTTTTGAATTTTAGCCTTGCATATGTTGCAGATAAAGTAGGAATCTCATTTGCCTTAGTTCGCCATTAAATCTTGTAATTTCTCAACCGTCTCTTATGATCCTTTCATATGTTCTTGGACACTCTCTTTGGTGAAGGGAAAACTGATTGAAACCTGGGTTCTGCATGGCGGAGCTTGTTACTTTGCTTATTTGAGGTCCATAGATAAATCCCTTGAAAGCGGTTGCTGATAGGAGAATGGTTATATATTGTGTAAATTTTCATGCAAATGCCTGACAGTTTAATGATGAATATGTTTCATCAGGTCCTTGAGGATGGTGTTCTTGATCCTGAAACAACTGTGGTGTCTATATTCCCATCTCCTATGCACTACGCTGGCCCAAAGGAAGTGCAGTGGCATGCTAAGGCTCGGATTAATGCTGGGGCCAATTTTTACATTGTTGGTAGAGACCCAGCTGGCATGGGCCATCCAGTTGAGAAGAGAGATCTGTATGATGCCGATCATGGGAAAAAGGTGTTGAGCATGGCTCCAGGACTTGAGCGGCCGAACATCCTTCCTTTCAGGGTATAACAGGCATTCTGTCTCATTGCTATTTTCTGGTACAATGGTACTACTTGTGGTATAAAATTTGGAATCCCTATTCCATATTCATGGGTTTCAATTGCAGGTTGCTGCGTATGATAAGACCCAAGGTAAAATGGCTTTCTTTTATCCCTCAAGGGCTCAAGACTTCCTCTTCATATCAGGCGCCAAGGTATCTTCTTTTTCCTATTATCACTGTTGACTAGATTTTAACATCCAGTAGCATAAAAATCACAATAAATAGTTAGAAAAAGAACCGTAAACAGGAGTGAGAAAGAAACATTTTGATTTCCATGTTAGTTGTTATTTTCAAACAAGTTTATCTCAAAAATGCTTGCTGCCATTCTACAGATGCGGACACTTGCAAAGAACAAAGAGAACACTCCTGATGGATTTATGTGCCCTGGTGGCTGGAAAGTGCTGGTCGAATACTACGACAGCTTGACACCATCAGACAATGGCAAAATTCCTGACGCTGTTCCTGCGTAGATGAATTTCCTGTATCATAATGTATTTACCATCTGATTGGGAGAAACCATAACACTATTTATCTCCAATGTGTGATCTAGATATTGTAAAGTTTCTCAGTTCAGATCTTTTAATAAAACCGTGCGAGGCATTTTATTCGATAAAAATAAATTAGAATCATTTTATCAAAATAATTTTTAAAATGTTTTAATACGTTGGTAACATTAGAATAACATTTTTCTCATTTAGAGATTTCTTAAGCATCATTTCTTAGAATACCTTAGAATCTCATCTTTGGAGGCTCAAATTTACTTTTCGTAAAAAAAACTATGTCATGTATGCAATGCAAAATATTACCATGTTGCTGCACATATTTTATTCTCCTTTTTAAAAAATTTTATTAATTGTTTTATTTGATTTTTTATTTTTAATTTAAATTTGAAGAAAATTTTTTTTTATTATATTAAAGTTTTTCTATAAATATTCTAATACACTAGTAATATTTTAAAAAAATCTTCTTACCTAAGGATTTTGTAAAGCATCGCTACTTGAAATATTTTTAGAATTTCATCATTGGATAAAATTTCTTTTTTCTCATTTTTTTATCACTTTATTTTAGTTCTTTTTATAAAAATTAATTTTATTTTACTAGTTTTTAGAAAAAGAGAAATTTTTATTGTAACGAATTTTTTTTAAAATACTCCAATACATTGGTAGTATTTAAAAAAAATCTTATCATAGAAAAATTTCGTAGGTATCACTATTCGAAGTACTTTTGAATCTTATCATCGGATAAAAATTTTCTTCTTTCCTTACATTTTTTATTAATTTATAAGGTTTATTCTAAAATTAACAAAATTATAAAAAAAACTTTATTATATACTTTATCGTTTATTTTTATTTATTTCAACAAAAATTTATTCTAACCGTTATAAACATTTTAATATGCATGAATATTAATAATAAAATTTATAATAATATATATATAATTCAAAAAATTTTTTTTTAAATTACTTGAACTGGACCGATCAACGGTCCGGTCAATGTAGGTTTGGGTCAGTTCAGCGGTTCGATCCGATTGGTTCGAGTTTAGCGATTTGAAACCGGTTTGGTCTGGTCTGGACCGATTCAACTGGAGCAATAGAGGTAAAGGGAGAACGGGTCATCGGATCAGGTGCGCGGATCTCGGGTCAGGTTACTGGTCGACGGACAGATCTTCTAGGGTCGAAACGCTGCCGTTTTGCTACTTTCCTAAACGACGTCGTTTTGAAGGCCTATTTAAAGGCCAAATCAGCTATTTTTTGTTTTATTCTTCTTCTTTCTCTCTCTTCCTCTTAGACTTTCTCATTCTCTCTCTAACAATTTAGAATTCGATGACTATTCTACTGCATCGACCGTCGTTGATGGTCTTCGACTGTCGTCTGTCGGTTGCCAAAAAAATCTAAAATCTCCAAGAATCTTCTCTTCACCCCCTAAATGCGAATCCGAGCTTAGTTTTGCAAAAATGGGCCTTGAACTGCGTAGATTTGGCCAAATGATTTTTTTATTTTTTCTTGTTTTTTTTTTGTTTTGGTGCTGAGATTCTTGTTCCAAGGATTGTGTTTTTTTTGTGTTTGATTTCTTTTTTTTTTTTTCGCGAAGATTTTTTGGAATCTGGCAGTGTATTTTTTTAATATATTTTTTATGTTTTTTTTTGCAAGGTTTTTGGGATTCTAGTATTGCAGGTGTTTTTGCAACTCTATTTATAGATCAAAAGAAAGATCAAAATATCATATTTTTTAAGATTTTGATTGCCTGTGATTAAAGTAGCCACCAGCTGTCAGAACGACTGCGGGTGGTTGTCAGAGCGGTTGGCAGCTGCAGGCGACTGTCAGAGCCGTTGGCAATGCGATTGTTGGTGATGGACAGAAAAGCTACCAAAAAGAGAAAAAAAGGAAAAAAAGAAAAAGAAAAAGAAAAAGAATAATTAATTAATAAAATGGTGTCTATAGTTGCCCCTCTTTGCCTAGTTTTGAGAGTAAAAAATAAGGCAAAGACAAACAGATAACTATTTTATCTGAAAAGAAAAAAAAAGCTAGTTTAATCAGAGACTCAATTTTTGATTTGATTTTTTTTTGAAAATTTAAAAAATCTCTTCTCAATAGAGGCTCAACGACTTTTGAAAATTTAAAAGGGCTCATATAAACAGAGGTTCAACTACTTTTAAAAATATAAAAAAACTCCTTTAAGCAAATGCTCAACAATTTTAAAGAATTATCTTGGAAAAAACTCTTCTAAGTAGAGGCTCAACAACTTTAAAAAATTTATCTTGAGAAAAATCTCTTTTAAACAGAGGCTCAACGATTTTAAAAATTCATTTCGAAAAAAGCTTCTCTAAGAGAGGCTCCACAACTTAAAAAAAAATCATCTTGAAAAAGCTCAAACAGAGGTTCAACAATTTTAAAAGTCATCTTAAAAAAGCTCCTCTAAGCAGAAGCTCAACAAATTTAAAAATCCATCTTGAAAAAGCTCATCTTAGCAGAGGCTTAACAACTTTAAAAATTCATCTTAAAAAAGCTCCTCTAGGTAGAGACTCAACAACTTTAAAAATCTAGAGGCTCAATAACTTTAAAAATCTATCTTGGAAAAGCTCTTTTCAGCAGAAGCTCAACAACTTTAAAAATTCATCTTGAAAAAAGCTCATCTAAGCAGATGCTTAACAACTTTAAAAATTTATCTTGAAAATTTTCTTCTCAGCAGAGGCTCGATAACTTTAAAAATCTATATTTGAAAAGCTCATCTCAGTAGAGGTTCAACAACTTTAAAAATTCATCTTAGAAAAATCTCTTCTCAGTAAAGGCTCAACAACTTTAAAAATTCATCTTAAAAAAATCTCTTCTCAGTAGAGGCTCAATAACTTTAAAAATTTATCTTGAAAAAGCTTCTCTCAGTAGAGACTCAACAACTTTAAAAATTCATCTTGGAAAAAGCTCTTCTAAGCATAGGCTTAACAATTTTAAAAATTCATCTTGGAAAAGTTCATCTCAGTAGAGGTTCAACAACTTTAAAAATTCATCTTGAAAAAGCTTCTCTCAGTAGAGGCTCAATAACTTTAAAAATTCATCTTAAAAAAGGTTCCCCTAAGCAAAGGCTTCACAACTTTAAAAATCTCATATGTTCTTGAAATCAAGTTCTCATATCTGAACAAGTAAATTTTTTTCTCTTGAAATCTTTTGTTTAATTATTATCCTTGTCTGAATATCAAAATCTTATTTTTTTTGTTAGGAAATGGAAAGTCTTTGTCCTTATTATAACTGTTCATGGATGCATATATTGAGTGCTTTAAATGCAATACATGTAATGCAATCAAAATTATTCATTATGGTAAAAAGGTTTTCAAAATCTCTCGATTTTTTTTTTGCTTTTTTTATAATAATTCTCAACAATTGCCATATGACCAATCTATTCTTAACATCCGACCATTGTATTCTTCCTTAACAATACTTTTCTTCTTCAAAAGTCTATAACATCAATGTCTTATCTTACTTTTCTCATCCTTTTTCATCTGCCTTTGTCAATTTTTAAAAAGTAATGCTGAGATTTTTCATGTTTGTTTTTCTTTTCATCATTTTAAGTTCAAGACAAACAAAATGCAATCACACATTTCTCTTATTTATATGGTGAACAAAAATATCAAATGAGAATAAAAGAATGGATAGACGTTATTTTCAAAGGAAAGATAGCATATTTCATTAGACTGATAATAAGTACATGGCAAAGTGTTTGAGTTGAAATAAAGGTGCTCAAATAATGATCACAAGATAATCATGAACAAAATATTTTCAAATTTTTTTAAAAAACTAAATCAGATGATTTTCTTGATTCTTCAGAGTTCGTCAAACTACATTTGCCCCTGTGTTATGGGATCTTCTCTTGATGATGCTTCTCATTCACATCCAAGTTGTCTTTTTAGATTTTCAGCTTAGATAAGTCATCATTTTTTTTTCATTTTTTAAAAGCAAAATATTTCTTTACAGCATCTGAATTTATTGGAGTAGGTAAATCAGCTTTATCCATCTCTGCCAAAATCAATGCCCTACCAGAAAAGGCATTTTTCACCATGTACGGGCCCTTTTAATTTGGTGTCCATTTTCCTTGATTGTCATGTTGATTTGGAAGGATCCTTTTCAGCACTAAGTCTCATTCCTTAAAGTGACGATGATGAATTTTTTTATCATGTGCTCATATTATCCTTTTTTAATATAATTGATCATAACAAAGTGCTATAAGTTTTTTCTCTTCAATGAGGTTCAATTGCTCATAACGATTTCGAACCCATTCTGCTTCTTCTAACTCTACCTCCATCAAGACTCTCAGTGAGGAAATTTTCATTTCGATCAGTAGCACAGCTTTCATTCCATATACCAAAGGGACCAGGATGGCCTTAGTAGATGTTCGGATCGATGTTTTATAAGTATGTAAAGCAAAGGGTAACTTTTCATGTCAATCTTTGTAAGTATCAGTCATTTTCTCAAAGATTCTTTTGATATTCTTATTTACAGCCTCCACTGCCCCATTCATCTTTGGATGATATGATGTCAAATTACGATGATGAATTTTAAACTGAGTGCACACTTTATTCATTATTTTACTATTCAAGTTTTTGACATTATCAGAAATAATCATCTTTAGAAGCCCATATCTGTATATTATCTCCTTTTATATGAACTTGCATACCACAGATCGGGTTACACTAGTATACGATGTAGCTTTTACCCACTTCGTGAAGTAATCAATTATCACAAAGATGAATCTATGTCTATTTGAAGCTTTTGGAGTGATGGGACCGATGACATCCATAGCCCACATAGAGAATGGCCACGGAGGAGTTAAAACATGTAATGCTATTGGAAAAGCGTGGATCTTATCAACATAAATCTGGTACTTATGGTATTTTTTGGTATAATTAATACAGTCACTCTCTATTATCAACCAATAGTAACTGACCTTCATAATTTGCCTAACCATCATATGACCATTTGTATGTGCCCTACAAACTCCATCATGCATTTTTTCAATAATCTTCTTTGCTTCAGCTGCATTCACACATCTTAAGAGTACTTGATCTCGACTCCTTTTGTAGAAGACATCTTTATCCAGGAAAAAACTTATAGCCAACCTTCTGATAATCCTTTTATCATTTTCTGTCGCATATTTCAGGTATTGCTGACTTTTAATATATTGCATAAATCATGATACCATGGCCTCCCATCAACTTTTTCTTCAACACCTGAGTAATGTGCTGGTACATTTTCACATCCAACTTGATGGGTTGGATCTCAGTATTTTCATATATTCTGATCATTACAGTTAGAGTAGCTAGTGCATCAGTAATTTGGTTTTTCTCTCTGGGTAGATGCTCAAACTAAATTTCTTCGAATTGCTTGATCAACTCAAAGATGTATTTATGGTATCAAATCAACTTGGAATCTCTTGTCTCTCATTCACCTTGTGACTGATAAATGACTAGTGCTAAATCTCCAAATACATCTAACACTTTGATTTTCTTTTCAATTGCTACTTGTAGACCCATAATATAGGCCTCATATTCGGCCATATTATTTGTGCAATTAAAATTTAACCTAGCTATGATGGGATAATAGTGCCCATCAGGAGATATTAAAATTACCCCAATACCATGACCCAAAGCATTAGCAGCTCCATCAAAATACATCCTTAAAGACTCTTCAATAGGTTCATTTTCTTCAATGGACATCACATCTTCATCAGAAAAATCCAAGTTCATTGGTTCATAATTTTTGACAACACGATCAGTAAGAAACTCGGTTACTTCATTTTTTTTTATAGTCTTTTGAGTCATATAAATGATATCATATTTTGAAAGCATAACTTGCCATTGTGCTATTCTTCCTGTTAATGAAGGCTTCTAAAAAATATATTTAATAAGATCTAACTTTGCTATGAGCCAAGTAGTGTGATAAAGCATGTATTGTCAAAACCTTCAAGCTGTCCAAGCCAATGCATAACACATATTCTCTAATAGAGAATACTTGGACTTGTAATCAATGAATTTCTTGCTCAAATAGTAAATTACTCGTTCTTTCCTGTTAGTTTCATCTCTTTGCCCCAGTACACATCCCATTGAATTTTATGCACTATTAAGTATAAAATCAAAGGTTTTTTCGGGATTGGTAGTACCAACACAAGTGGATTTGACAAGTATTCTTTGATTTTGTCAAAAGCTTCTTGGCATTCATCATTCCATTCTCCTAGATCATGTTTTCTAAGAAGCTTGAAAATGGGATCACACTTATAAGTGAGTTGAGAGATGAAACGAGCAATATAGTTCAATCTTCTCATAAAGCCTCGCACCTCTTTCAGGGTATGAGGAGGGGATAAATTTTGAATAGCCTGTATTTTATCTAGATCAACTTTGATTCCTCTTTCACTGACCATAAAGTGCAATAATTTTCTTGGTTTATATTGAATGTACATTTAACAGGATTCAATTTTTGCTGAAATCTTCTTAACCTATCAAACAAATTTTTGAGATTGACTACACGATCTTTTACTTCATGAGATTTTGCTATCATATCATCCACATACACTCCTATCTCTTTATGCATCATGTCATAAAAAAGAAGTCACCATTGCTCTTTGATAAGTGACACTAGCTTTTTTCAACCTAAAAGGCATGACTTTATAACAGAACGTCCCTCACATGGTCACAAATGTTATTTTTTTCATATCATCTCAAGCCATCTTAATGTGATTGTAACCTGAAAAGCCATCCATAAAGGAAAATATGGAATGCCTAACAGTATTATCTACTAGGGTATCGATATGGGGTAAAAAAAATATCTTTGGGACTCACCCTATTCAGGTCTCAATAATTGACACGCATTCTCACCTTTTCATCCATCTTGGAAATTGACACTATGTTAGCTACTTATTCAGGATATTTTATCACCTCTAAAAATCCAGCATCAATTTACTTTTTTACTTTCTCTTTAATTTTCAATAGCATCTCTGGCTTCATGTGCCTTAGCTTTTGTGTACTGGCTTACATTCAGGTTTCAAAGGTAACTTGTGTTCTATAATATCAATGCTGAATAGTGGCATATCTTGATAAGATCACACGAAAACATCCACATATTCTCAGAACAGCTCTTCTAGCTTCTGTCTTTTAATTGGTAAAAGGGATGTACCAACTTTAACTTCTCTTTTATTTTCATTATCTTTCAAATTTACTAATTCAGTAATTTTTTGATAGGCCTTTATTGGCTTATTTTCATGTTTTATTAATTTTAACAAATTAAGAGGTAGTGTGTAACTATCTGAATTTTTTTTATTATCAAGTTCGTCAACATGAATTAAGTTTTTAAAATCAAATATGAGATTATTGTCATGATTATCTTCGTGTTCATTATTTGAGACCCTGCAAAAGGTAAAATGAAGAGAACATTAGCACACAAAAATGAAATGGTAAGAAAAAAAAGAAATGATTTGAATGAGTGAAAGTGAAACAGATAGAAGAAATATGGATGCATCTTTTAAGCCTTTTATTAAAATGACAAACATAAACACGTCACAAAAGATCTCCTAATGCTCATAGAAAGCAATTAGGGATTTAAAATTCCATAATACATTACTTTTTCAAAGTTTTAAAGACAACAGGCAGCTCTATAACTTTTCAATTATCTAGCTCAAAATTTGAAGGACAAAGATATACGAATAGCTCTTCACTTTGACTCTTCTTTTCTCCATCACCCACCATTTGAATGGCCATCTTTGAAAATTTTTTCACGAATCCTGAACTTAGGGCTCCAGGTAAATCTGGGTAAATATATCCTCCAAAACGAAAAGAATCATAGAGGTATGAAATGACCATAGGCTCTGACTTCAGCTCATATCTCTCAAGATTAGTATCATTTTATCTTTTTTCTCATTCACCATTTTCATTCTGTCCTTTTTTGTTGGCTTATATCCCAAGCTGAATCTATCTCTCTTTTCATATATGGCCGATGACTTTGTGATTCCTTACAGATTCTTCCCAAGTTTGACTTTAGGTCACTATCCCATCTTGGTAAGCTGTTTGACTACCATTTTAGTTTTCGTAAACAAGTGTGACGAATACAATTTAGATCCTTCAGTACATATGTTGCATTGACAATCTCAAAAAATTTATAAAAGCATTATAGTACTTCATCTGCTAATTTCACATAAGGAGTATTTATCGATTGAGTTACCAATAAATCTTTTTTCTTCTGTCACACATGTTAGCTTTTTTTCAACAATGAATTTGACTTTCTGATGTAATAAAGATGAAACAACACCTATCATATGGATCAACGGCCTACCCAATAAGTAATTGTATGAAGGAGAGATATCTATAACTTAAAATTTCATGTTAAAAGTGCACAGGCTAATCTGTAATGGTATTTATAGTCTCTCAGCACTTCTCTTCGAGTTCCATCAAAGGCTCTCACTATCATATGACTAGGCTTCATATAAGATCCATTAATAGAGAGTTTTGTCAGAGTAGTCACATGCATAACATTGATGAATGAGCCATTATCAATCAAAATCTTAGCCATTATGACTTTTACATTTAACAATAATATGGAGAGCCTTGGTACTTCTATCACTAAAAGAAATATAGTTTAGAATTGTCAGATTGCCAACAAGTTGTTCCACATATTTAACAAAAGCATTGTGAGGCACATATGCTTGATTTTGCACTTTTAGTAAAGCATTACAATGCGACTCTGAACTGAGCAATAATGATAATAGCGAAATCTTAGCTGACATCTTGTTCAGTTGTTCTACCACGTTATACTCACTATGTTTTATTAGCTTTAAGAATTCACAAGCTTCACGCTCAAAGATCGACTTCTGACATTCTTTTTCTGAGGCTGCAACAGGATTACTCTGACTTTTCTTTTTTTTTCCTACCTTTACTTTTTTCATTTTAGCTTTTCTAAAGTTTTTGGGGTATAACACTTCCCACTTCAAGTCATACCTTTTACGTCCATTATGTTCGTAGTATCTAGGTTAACTACAACATCACAATCATATTTTCATGATATTACTTTATCATTCTAATATAGAAAAGGGTCAAAAATTTTAATTGTCACTATTGATCAAAAGACGAGCTTTTGTAGCTTCAGTATCAACTTCTCATCATAATAAATAGTTATCGATCTACGCACAAACTTATTCTTTGAATCAATGGTAGACAGTTTAGCTTTCATCAACTTTTTTTTTTCAAAAAACTTTATCTGATCCATATCTATCATTTTCTGCACTTTTTGATGGAATTGGCCATAATACTCGATAGAGTGCCCCAAAGCACCTTTGTGGTAGTTACACTTCTCAATTGAATTGATCGTTATGGAGTGATCATGAAACTCTATTGATTTTAACATATCCGTTTTATCTAAGGCTTCAAACATCTTAGCCATTAGAGTTTTAACTTTCTCTATCCCTTTCTTCACATAGCTTGCTTACTAATCAATTAAAGCATTTATTGATGGTCTAGTATGATTTGGTAAAGGGTTCCCATTAACATTTGAAGTTCTTCATTGGCTGGTCTCAAAATTTAACACCCCTTCATTGATTAATCCTTGCACTTTGCATTTCAAGGCAGTACAGTTCTTAGTAGAATGGCCTGAATTTCCATAATGATAATCGCAATGTACATTAAGGTCATACCATTTAAGAAACGGAGGTTTCAAAGGCTCAACAATAACAGGGGCTAGTAAATATTTTTTGACAAGTTGAGGTTACAAATCCGTGTATGTCATAGGTATAGGATCGAAAATGATTTTTTCTTGGGTAGTTCTTGGGGCTCTCGAACCACTATAAAGATTAAACCTCCATTCTGATCTGATGGATGTAACAGGACGATTGTAGGTGGGTGTCCGAAAGGATGACTGAAAATGAGGTGGATAAGCTGGTGGTTGTAGTGGCTGGTATGGTTAATATGAATGAGGGATAGATGTAACATTGTTTACGGAAAGGCAATGGGTTTGGTAGACTGGTGCAGGGTAGGGTGTGAGACCTCTAAACTGTTACCTTACATAGTTTATCGCTTGGGCTTCATTTTTTTTCTTTTTGGGCACTGTACCTTTTTTTGCTCCACTTGTCTTTCATGCATCAAGCTTACCATTTTTTATGATATTTTTAATGATTTCACCTAATATTACTATATCTGTAAAATTTTTGATTGCATTGCCTATCAGTTTTTCATAATATGGTACTTTCAAGGTATTCACAAATAAGATAATTGTCTCTTTTTCAGTGAGATGAGATTAGACTTGTGCAGTCACATCTCTCCATCTTTGTGCATACTCTTTGAAAGTTTTTGTTATTTTTTTTCATACTCTGCAAAGATAGGCGATCCGGAGCTAGATCTATAACGTGCTGATATTGTGTAAGAAATACCCTTGAGAGCTTTTACTAGAAATGAATACAAGTCCTATCTAATTGAACATACCATCTAGCTGCAGAATCCGTAAGACTACCTTAAAAATATATGCATTAATTACTTTTCATCATGAGCATGTACTGCTATTTTTTGACAGTACATGGTGATATGGGTCATCAGGCATTTTATGCCATCATATTTTTTAAATTTAGAAACCTTAAATTTAGGTGAAATTACCACGTCAGGGATCAAACAAAGCTCGGTTGCATCTATAGAGCCATAAAAATTTATTCTTTTTACTGTCCTAAGCCTTTCTTTCAATAGCTTTATCTTTTCCTGGGCACTAGTGTCTTCCATTTTCTAAGGTATATTTATTCATAGTTTTCTCTTTCTTTGGGATCATCCAAATCAGGAACTAAGATTGGCTCAGCTAGTTTTTCCATCATAACATGATTAACAAAATTTTAGAATTGTCTTAGAGTAGGTGTGGATGTCATTCCTGGATAAGGATTAGAATATCCATCGAGAGTGGGAATTTACACTTTGGATAAGGATTGGAATATTCTTGAACCTTTATTACCATAATTTTAAAAAATTAGAATGCCATGTGTAGAAAAATTTTATTTTTTAAAATTTTTTTGAAAGAAAACAAAAATGATGCAAATGATGTATGAATGCAAGTGAAAAATATTTGCACTTGGATAAATTTCAACACTAGAAATTTTCATTGATTCCATTCAGCTTTGATTACATGGGATTTATCATACTAGAATATATCCATAAAAGTGTTTGACTTGCTCATAATGGTCTTTCACCTCGTCTAGAAAGTTTACTAGGAGCTGTCTGTATTCTCCTATTGGATTGACTTCTTGTCTTAATGCTTCTACCTTTTTAACCACTTTTCATACTTTTTTTACTGCCTTACAAACTTGATTAGTCAGATATTCTATGTACTATTGCCTTTCTAAGCTTTTTACCTTTCACCTCATACGAGCATTTTTTTTTTAATCACATGTGAAGATCCAATCTTTTTCCCTTCCCTGCCACTCATTTATTATTGCTGAAATACGATTCTTATGTCTTGTATTGTAGCTCTAACCTTTGGATCACCCAGTGAAGTAATTTTTTCTCATTCAGTACTTCTAGGTGCTTTCTTCTCTCTTTTGTGACTGTAGCCTTCAACCTTTCTTTTTTCTTTTGACATTCCACCAATCTTGCTGAAGTCACAGTATATAACCCTTTCCAATTCTGACATTTTTAAAAAATTTTGGTGGCTTCCTCTTGTTTTTCTTGAGCTTTACCTTTCTATTGGTTCATTTTTTTTTTAAGCTCATCCATTTTGCATTGTCGACTAAGGTAAACTTAGTGACCTTTCTAGTCTTGAATTGGACTCGTAACATTTTATTTTTTTGGTGTAAATCTTTCAAATCATTATTGGGTACATCTCGTTCTTTTATGATCTTTTCCAATCTGTTCTCTTATATTTTTACTTTATATTTCAACTGTCCCATATTCTCATGAAGTCTCAAATTTTCTCTTTTTATTTCTTCTTTTTTAGCTTCTAATTCTTTCTTAACAAGCTCGACTTCTGATAGTCGCATTTCTGTCGAAAGATTAGTCGATTAGTGTGAGCTATCATCAGGAGAAAGTACTATGTCTCTAGGCCATCTTGCTTTTCAAATATGGTAATCAAGAGTGACTTTGTTGATGAAAAGCCCTAATCTTATTCTTCACATTTTCTTTCATGCTTGGATTAACTACTCCGAGGTTCTTGGTGAATTTAGTTCCTTGTAAATGAATTCTACTTGAACCAAACTATGAGTGACAAGAATAAACTGTTTTGCACCAAATTGCCTAAGCACCATCAATGGAGCGTAACGCATAACACCCCATAACCCTAACAGTGGTATCCACGGCTCATTTCCTCCACAATACAACAAAGGCACACGAGGCATCCAAGACACCATCCATTCAATTTTATCATCGGTAAGCTTTCATAAGAAAAAGACCCACTCTTTCTTAGTCTTCAATGTTGGCCATTAGCTTTTACAGAACACTTTAATTAGTGCTTTTTTTCATAGATATGACTTTGAGAATACATTTTTTTCGTACTTGAAATAACTTCTAACTCATACATATAATAACGGTGCACATCCTATGAACAATCTTTTTCCATTTCATCAATAGAAATTTAATGATTGGATGGTTTCTGCTAGAACTGCTGGTGCAGGATTAATTGCTTGGGTTTCAATTTGCTCAAAAAAGTTTACCACAATTATCTCAATATAACCCAAAGTCTTCGAAAAGAACACCATGCCATACAATGATAGAGCAAATACAATCACGCCTTGATCATCATTTAAATGCTCCTGAATGAAGTTTTAGAGAAAGTCCCAACGAATGTCGAGATGTTCACCTTTAGGCTTCACGAAGGAATCAATGGTATCCACTTTAACCCTCATAAGCTTGGCCAACTTTTTACGATAACCTGATTTTAGCTTTCAGGTAAATACTTTATCTGGACATTGTAGTTATCTCGAGCAAAATCGAATATTCTTTGATAGTTGACACCAAATCTTTCTGATTAAAAGTGAAACATCTATTGGATGGATCCTAAAATTATATAGCTACCCTAATCAACTGTTCATTCATCACTACCAAAATAAAAGATGTAATCTGCTTGTACTTCTTGTAAAAATTTTCTTTTCTTTCTTCATTTAACTGACTCCAGATAGCGGCTAAGTCTTCTAAATCATTCTGTGTGAGATCTAAATGTACCTTTTCAGGTAACTCTGACATATAACCGATAGGAAAGCAATATCCACTCTTTTGTTGGGCTTCTTTTGACTAAACATGTACTTTATTATACGGCTCACATGAGACACTGACTGAGGATGAGTAAATCTATAATTCTATGGGATCCATAAAGATTTTTTAAGAGAAAGCCGTCCTAGAGCAAATATCTTGATGCAGAACTGTATGATATGATTATGCAAAAAAAAAAAAAAAAACAAAATTGAGTTAGTGTGAGGAAGTGGTTTAAGAAAAAATATTTTTTTGTGTTTTGAGATTTTTTTGTTTTATTTTATTTTGTATTAGACATAGGTATTTCCTATAAAAAGGTGGACGAGGCTCTACCTAACACTGATTTTCTAGGCTTATTACATGCTGAGTTTGGATTAACACGTATCTAAAAGTTCTCAAATTGTTCTTCACTATCGTTCACATTGGACTAGTAAGGCAATCCGATCCTCACCCATTACAGGCTACGAACATAAATGGTTCAATTTGAGTGAAAGTATTTCGCTTGCCATTGCGAAAGTTATCACCTCACGAGAGCATAGGTACTATACTTCCTCCTATAAGGGACGGAGCCCAGGTATAAAGCTCATTTATGGGATGCATCATGTTATTGTGTGTACAAATATATCCTAATTTGTTGAGAGTAATATATACAGAAAAATAAAGCATAAAAGGCATAGTAAAAGAAACATGTGTGAATTTTTTCTTTTTGTTTTCAATTTGTTTTTTTTTTTTTTACTTTTTTGTTGAAAGTAAAAAATAAAAATCTAAGAAACCGATTAGGACTGTTTAAATCAAAATTTAAGGATAACATGTAGTTAATTTTGGCCTGACTCTAAAAAACAAATGGCATCACCAGTGGAGTCGCCAAACTGTCGTAACGATTTTGTGTCTACCCGACAAATTTGAAAAAAAATGAAAAAGAGAGTCGCCACTAATCTTTTTTGGCTAGGTGTGATTGACCACCTATTAAAACATATCATTTTAACAAAATTTTAAATTTATTAAAATTTATTAAATAGATAATTTTATGGTCTAGGAAACAGTTTGGGTTCGGAAGTCGATTATGCATAGGAAAGGATTAGCACGTCCACAACACCCGTTTAAAACGGTACCAATTAATTACATGTTATCTGTTGATTTTGATAAAAACAGTATTATTTTCGGTGTTTGAAAAATGATTTTTTAAATAATTTTCGTAGTTTTTCATTTATTAGAATTTTTTTTTGCTCAAATTTTATTCGAGAAAAATAAATTAGAACCCTTTTATCAAAATAATTTTTAAAATGTTCCAGTACGTTGGTAACATTAGAAGAACCTTTTCTCATTTAGATTTCTTAGGCATCACTTCTCGGAATACCTTAGAATCTCATCTTTGGATGCTCAAATTTATTTTTCGTAAAAAAAACTATGTCATGTATGCAATGCAAAATTTTACCATGTTGATGCACACATTTAATTCTCCTTTTTTAGAATTTTATTAATTGTTTTATTTGATTTTTTATTTTTAATTTAAATTTGAAGAAAAAAAAAGAAATTTTTATTATATTGAAGTTTTTCTATAAATATTTCAATACACTGATAATATTTTTAAAAAAATCTTCTCACCTAGAAATTTTGTAAAGTATCGCTACTCGGAATACCTTTAGAATCTCATCATTAGATAAAATTTCCTTTTTCTCTTTTTTTTATCACTTTATTTTAGTTTTTTTTATAAAAGTTAATTTTATTTTACTAGTTTTTATATATAAAAAAAATTTATTGTATCGAAAATTTTTTATAAATACTCCAATACACTGGTAGTATTTAAAAAAAATCTTATCACCTAGAGATTTCGTAGGTATCATTACTCAAAATACCTTTAAATCTCATCATCGGATAAAAATTTCCTTTTTTCCTTACATTTTTTTATTAATTTATAAGGTTTATTCTAAAATGCACAAAATTATAAAAAAAAAACTTTATTATATACTTTATCATTTATTTCAACAAAAATTTATTCTAACAGTTATAAATATTTTAATATACATGAATATTAATAATAAAATTTATAATACTATATATAAAAAAATTCAAATAATTTAAAAAAAAATACCTGAATCGAACCGGTCAACAGTCTGTCAACGTGGGTCTGGGCCGATTTAGCAGTTCAATCCGGTCTGATTCAATTGGTTCGGGTTCAGCGGTTCGACGTCGATCTGGGCCAGTTCAACTGAACCGGTAAAGGCAAAGGGAGAATCGATCGTCGAGTTGGGTGCGCGAATCCCGGGTTGAGTTGCGAGTCGACGTGCGGATCCTCTAGGATCAAAACGGCATCGTTTTGCTACTTTCCTAAACAGCGTCGTTTTGAAGGCTTATTTAAAGGCCAAATCAGCTATTTTTTTTTTTTGTTTTCTTCTTCCCCTTTCTCTCTCTAGCAATCTAGAATCTAGTGACTGCTCCGACACGTCGGCCTCAATTGATGGTCGTAGGCTGCCATCTATTGATCGTCGAAAAAATCCGAAATCTCCAAGAATCTTCTCTTCACCCCCCTAAACACGAATCTGAGCTTAGTTTTACAAAAAAAAAAAGACCTTAAACTATGTCGATCTGGCCTGTAAGATTCGGCCAAAGGATTTTTTATTTTTTATTTTTGTTTTGGCGTTGAGATCTCGTTCTAGAGATTGTCTTTTTTTTTTTGTGTTTGATTTCTCTTTTTTTTTTTTCACGGAGATTTTTTAGAATATGGTAGTGTGTTTTTTTAATCTATTTTTTGTGTTTTTTGTTTTTGTTTTTTTTTTTTGTAGGGTTTCTGGGCTTTTCCTTTTGCAAGCAGCTTTATTTATAGAGCAAAATAAGATCAAAATCTCATATTTTTTGGGATTTTGATTGCCTATGATTAGGATAGCTATTAGCTGTCAGAACAGCTGTCGGTAGTTGTCAGAGCGGCTGGCAACTGCAGGCGGCTGTCAGTGCCGTTGGCAGTGCGACTGCCGGCGGTCAATAGAAAGGTTGTCAAAAGGAGAAAAAAAAAAGAAAATAAAAAAAAAAGAAAAAATTAATTAATTAATAAAATGGTGTCTACAAATAATAAAATAACAACAATGAGCGGCAATTCTGAATTATGGTGTCCTACTTCCTCCATTTCACATAGCTGAGAATGGGTTTCTGTGGAACAGGTATGAACTTGACAGCCCAACCAATGGGCCAGGACATAGCTGCAATTGCGATGCAGGCACCCCATTGGCCCCAATTCAACCTCTCTGTATCAGCAAACCGTTTCAGAAATTCTACCATAACTACTTGAAGAAGAATGGTTGTGGCAATGATTCCCATAAACAACTTGTTCTTGTGTATCCCCTCAAATACGTTCTTCTTTTCTAGCTTCCTTGCGTTAAATTCGTTGAAGACTTGGCACAGAACAAAAGTGTTGAAGATCAAGGTATCATTGACCTTCTCTGTTACGCCAAAGATTGATTCACCGCTGAATTGCAGGGCAAGAAGCACTGCTATCTGGTATAAAGCTTGAGCTAGTAGGTTCCTCCACATGATGTTTGTGATCAGTGGCTCTGTTCGACCCACGGGTGGTTTCTCCATCAACTCCCTTGTAGGCCGCTCAGTCGCAAGAGCCAGAGCACCCAATGTGTCCATGATCAAGTTCACCCACAATAACTGGACAGCTGTTAGAGGGACTTCACCTGCTGAAACTGCTGCTACGAAGTTGATACAAAGTGCAGCAACATTTACAGTAAGCTGGAATTGAATGAACTTCTGGATATTCGTGTAGACACATCTTCCCCACATCAAGACCGTGGCCACAGAAGCGAAATTGTCATCCAAGATGACAATATCTGAGCTCTCTTTCGCCACTTCAGTTCCCTGAATTCCCATGGATAGTCCTATATCTGCTTCCTTGAGCGCTGGTGCGTCATTTGTGCCATCACCAGTGACTGCAACTACATGCCCTTTCTGTTTCAAGCACTGTACCATTAGAAGTTTATCAAAAGGAGAGGACCTTGCCATAACTCGGATTTTTTCTACTTTCTCCATCCTCTCCTGTGGTGTATAATTCCTGAATTCCTCACCTTCTACCACCGCATCACTGGAAAATTCCTCACCACGCCTGAGAATCCCACATTCAGTAGCTATGGCTCTTGCAGTGAAAACATTGTCCCCAGTGATCATTTTGATGTTTACTCCAGCATATTGGCAATCTTCTACAGCCTTCTTCACTCCAGGTCTGCATGGATCCTTTATACCCACTAGTCCTAACAGGGCCAAGCTGTCTTCTTTAAGCTTTTTCTGCTCTTTTAGATTTTCGTACTCTTCTTTTGGAACTTGTTTATGGGCAAAAGCAATGCACCTGAGGCTGCTCGCAGCCATGCCTTGAATAATTTGCTCAAATTTCATCCTTTCCACATCATTGAAATCTTTCACGATTCCAGAAGCATCATAGTAGCTTGAGCACATTGCTAGAATCATCTCAGCGGCTCCTTTCCAGTGAAGATGGACAGTGCCATCATCTTTCTTCACAATCAAAACCCCACTTCTTTTTTTCTGAGAATTGAAGGCTTCCACTTGGCGTATTTCACAACTCTTCTTCATCTTCTCCATATCCATCTTCAGTTCCAGGACAGCCCATGAAAGTATTGCCTTTTCTGTAGGACTGCCTGAGAATTCAAATTCTGTTCCTGAAGAAGCTCTGTAAACACTACCAGTAGTATTTAAAGCAACTCCCTGATGGATCAAGTCAACAACAAATGGAGAAATTGAAGAAGCACCCTCTTCCGTAGATTCTTGGCCAAGCCAAAATTTTGTCACCTTCATTCGGTTGAGTGTGAGAGTACCTGTTTTGTCAGTACAAATTGTGGTGGCTGAGCCCATTGTCTCACAGGCAGAGAGCTTTCTCACCATTGCTTGATCTGCCATCATTCTCTTCATCGAATAAGCCAGAGTCAGTGTGACAGCTAATGGCAATCCTTCTGGAATTGCAACTACAACGATGGTAACAGCAGCAGCTACGATTCCCACCACAGCATTTATTACATCATCAGCCTTTGTCTTGCCTCTATTGAACTCCCGGTTTCCATTCTCATCTGTTGTATTGCCTGTGAAGTAACGAACCAACAAAACGACAAGAACCAGGAAAGCAACTGCTAAGCCGACCTTACCAATTGATGAGGTCAGCTTGTTTAAACGCGCTTGTAAGGGTGTCTGATCATTAGTGTCACGGCTGATCTGGCTCATCATTTGGCCCCATGTTGTATTCATGCCAACAGACGTGACAAGCATCCTAGCGTACCCATCAGCCACCTTGGTCCCTGAAAACAAGAATGGATTTTGGCTGCGATTTACCTCAACATGGTCACTTTCCCCGGTCATGCTTGATTCATCGACATGCAAAGAATGTCCATCTAAGAACAATCCATCAGCAGGAACTTGATCTCCAATTTTTAGGCACACAATGTCTCCAACAACGATATCAAATATTGAAATTTGCTGGCGCCGACCTCCTCGTACAACATCAATCTGAATATTGTTGCTGACTTTTGATAACTTGTCAAATTGTCTGTTCTGCCTATAGTTACTTATGGCAGAAACAGCAATGACAAGAAATACAGCTACGAATATGCTTCCACCGTCGTACCACCCTTCTTTGGGCCCGTGTTCTTTGATTCCAAAGCCAAGTGAAAGAGCTGCACAGCCTAAAAGAATCATTATTGTAAGGTCTTGAAATGCTTCAATCACAAAATGTAAAATGGTCTTCGTTGGTGGTTTCCTATACGTGTTGGAACCGAATGCCTCATGTCGGCATGCAATGTCTTCGGTGCTGCCAGAAATGCCAACCTCGGTGTCGGTGCCAAGAGCAGAAGCCACACCATCAACCCCATCATGATTTTTCAGCTTCTCGATTTTTTTCTCTTTCACTAGCTCAATGAGAGTTGTTTGATCAATTTGGAAAAGACTGTTTTCCGGTATAACAGTGAGTGAAACACGAGATGATGAGCGAGGAATAGCCTTGGTTTTTTCTTTGGGTGTTGGAGGCTTGACAACAAGGGATAAAAATGTTCTAGAACAATAGATGGTAGTGAATATGGTGTGCCACTTCTTTTTGGGCTTGCATAGGTTAGCTGGAACTTGGAGTATACATTCTATTCCAAGCATGCTTGCATGAAACATGGCAGTCATAATTAAAAAAAAAAAGAGTACGCAAAACAATATGATAGATATACACTAAAGGAAAGAAAGCTTGCACTGTATTTTTTTTATTATCAGATTGCGGTCTTTTATGAAAAAAAAAAAAAAGAAAAAAGAAAAAAAAAGAAATGAAAGGAAAAGTTTACAACTATTTGGTTTGTAAAGATTATGGCAAACAATCAACTTTCATGAAGAAGAAAGCTTAGCTGATAGCCTGATTTTGCTTGATGATAACCAATAATAAAACCTAATATTTATATACTTCTCAGACATCCACCGCGTTGATGCTTTTCATATATATAGATTTGCTTGGATTGGAAGAAAGATGTTGGAATTGAGAAACACATTTACGATTAGGTATTTACTTTCCTTTTTGCTTTTGTGTGTTTCCTTAAGCTTGAAGGAGAGAAGTCAAAAGAAAGCGCACCCTTGGTCCCAATCAGCCAATGACAAGGCAAGGCGACCAAGAAGACGATCGGCAGATATCTTTATTGATGTCAGGCTAACCCTTGCAATCTAAAATCTTATCTTGTTATTAAAGATTCCAACCGCAACTACGAAACTAACGCTGCAAAATTTTGAAAATAAGTCGGCATGTTGTCTTTTTGAAAGAAAAAAAAAAAATCCTCTTTCCAATTTTGCAATTGTACTAAATGTATTTTTTTAGAAAACAAAAGAAAATTAGCCCGTACGGAAACAGTGTACTGCTAACCTTCTAGGAATAAATTAATTAATCAAATTTCATTATTTATTATCCAATTAATCAGTAGTTCAAAATTTTATGGGTTCCCTATAGACACCATTTAAGATAATTAAAATATTATTTAAAGAATTACATTTAATCCGCTATTCTCGCTAACTTTAATAAAAAAATAATGCATTAATTATAATTTTTTTCTTAAATATCATTTTTAACCATTGTCAATATTCACTGACTCACCAGTAACATTTCTCAAGTTTTATAAAAAACAATTTTAGACAATTACATGTATCGATAAAAAATTATAATTATGAATAAAATAATTTTTAATATAAATAAAAAAACTAAACAAATAAAAATAACAACTAATAAATTATTTTATAATTAACTAGTTTGTTACTCGTACAATACATGAATTATCTTGTTTTATTTTAATTATTTTTCAATTATCTTGCTTTATTAATTTTCTTTTAATTATTTTGAAATCAATTATTTTTTAATTGTAATTGAAACAATTTTTTTAGGAGATTTAGTTTGTGATGTTACAAGTTAAAAACTATTTATTATTTAATTTAGTTATTTGTTATCTAGACACATAAGATAATTTTTAATTTTATGTTATTATCAAATAAATATATTTAAAAAATTATTAATTATTCAAATTTTTAAAATTTAAAAGAAAGACAAAATCATATATATCTAATTATTTATGCTTGAAATTAATTTATAGGTAAAATATAATGGAAAAAATCCTATAAATCATAGTTAATTATAATGTTATTTCAAAAATTACAAATTATTTTTTTAATTTCAATTATTTTTCTCTTGCCAAATAATCTCATACACTTTAAGTATAAATATTATCATATGAAAAATATATAATTTTATATCAATTAAATATTAGAAAGTTAGTTAAATAAATTTAATTCAATTAAACTAATTAAAATAAATTAAGAGAACCCGTATTTTTGAATTCATAGTCATGTTTGATTAATAAACGCTTTACAAAATTCAAGCAAAGGAAATAAAAAAAAAATGCAATTGAACTATAATTGAATATAATTTTTTAATTTATTAGGAAGTAGACTTATTCATTAGTTAGGTTATGGATTAGATTTATAATTTTATGCATAACTTTTTAAATACAGATTCAAAATATTATTAAATTAAAATTTTATTTAATTTTAAATTTAAAATATATTTTAATATTATAAAATTTAAACATTTTAATAATAAATATAAATTGAATAAGTGATTTGAGTCAGACTTGAAATTGAATCTAAAATTTAGAAATGTTTACATATGAATGCCACCAAATTCATGGGCACTTCTTAATTTTTTAAATTCATATTTTTTAAAAATTATGTTTAAGAAAATATCAAGTACTTACTAAATAAGATTTGATTTGAAAAATAAAAAAGAGTGAAATTAAATTGGATTTCAATTTATCCTAACTTTTTTATAAATTAAAAGAGTGTTATGACTTTGAAGAGGAAGAAGTACAAAGATTACAAATTTTTACACAAAATCATAATTGTGGGCTGATTATATTATAGATATAAAATATGATTTCAAATCCAATTAGTTATTGTTATTTGTAACAATATTTTGATATAAATAATATGTTCAAATCAATGTAATTAAGCAGACTATTAATGAAAATATATTTTGCATATTGTAAAAAAGATGAATTAAAAGAAAAAAAATTACTTGATTGAGTAAAGAGTCAAATATAAAGAAAAAAAAGGCTTATAGACAATAGCAACAAAATAGAAAAATAAATATTTTCTTTAACTTTGCATCTTGTAACATATGAAAAAAGAAAGCCAATTGAAAGAAAAAATATAACTAATTGAATGAAAAGTCAAAAGTAAAGAGAAAAAGTCTGTGGAGAGTACCTACAAAATATAAGAATATTTATGTTTATGTAATTTTATATCTTGAAATATATATATATATATATTTATATATATAAAGTCAAAGTTAAAGATTGTAAGCTTATCATAAGTATCTAAAAAAGAAAAAATAAATGTTTTTATAACTTTCACTTTTTAATATAAAAAGAAAATGAGGTAACACAAAAATGGAGAACAATGACAAAAAAAATTTTTTGATGTTAAGGAATGATATTAAACAATCATTTATAAATTATTAATAGATTAAATTTGATCCTTTTAAATAATAAAAGATTATTATGAAATCTGAAGATAAAATTTTATTTAATATTTTTAAAATTTAAGATATATATAAAAATTAATTTTAAAATATAAAAAATATATATGATTGTTCTAATTGAAAATGATATATGAAGTTTTTATAATTCAACAGGCAAACTTTACAATTATTAATATTATAAATTTAATTGTAAAGATAACAAAAATATAAACATTCCAAAATGTAGCACTAATTACAAATCAAGTGATTTTCACTCGCTAGTTGACCATTTAAGACTAATCCTATGTCCAAACCCATATATATAACTAATTATTAAGAAATTAATTTTTAAAGATAAAAAGATATATTTAAAGATGTATTTGACAAATCAAGATGATTTTTTTTACTTAAAAAAAAAAACTATGGATAATTAAAAATTTTCAAATAAATATATCTTAAAAAAATTTGGATAACCAATAATTTTTTAAATACATTTATTTAATCGATAAAAAAAAATAAGAATTAATTTTATTTATTTAAATAAAATCTTACCAAAATAAAAAATAATAAATCTATCCTTTTAATTATTTTAAATCTAAATTAGTTTTTCATTTAAATTATAAAAGTTTTGAATAATTAAATAAAATTTGAAATATATTTTTTGATGCAGAGTCTAAAATTAAAAAATATCTTTATATATCATTTTTATAAAGAAAAATTTTAATAATTCTTATGTATCCAAAAAAAAATTATCGATACAAGCATTCATATCAGTAATTCTTATATGATAATTATGTATGTTATAATATAATGTATATATTAGATTAGTGGTGGGTGGTTTAAGATATGTGTAATTTATTATTAACATTTTCGTAACAAAGTCCACACTCCATTTGGTGCAACGAACTGTTAAGAAGGATTTTTACTTTTAATTATTTAATTAGGTATACTGATAATTTTTTTTTTTTTTTTGTGGCCAACTCTTAAAGATTTTTTTAAAAGATTTTTAGATTTATAAGTCGCCAACCAACAAAAATCTTTACATTCAAATATTAAATTTTCATAATTTGTGTTAACTTTTACTGCGTATAACAATTAAATTTACAAATGCAGAAAAAGTCACTTTTAGGAAGTTTCCATTACAAAAGTTAAAGCAGAGCACAGATTTGCAGTAACAAGGAAACATCGTAAGAAAGATTTTACTTTTAATTATTTAATTAGGTTTATCAATAAATTTTTTTTTATAAAAAAAATTTAAGAGTAGAAGAAATTGTTTTATCTTTAAAATCAAGATAAATCATTAATTCATAAAGAATTTTACGAATTTTTTTATTTTTTAAAAAACTTTTTCAAAATTACAAATTATCTATCAAAAGATTACAAAATTTTAAATCCAAATATTTTATATTTAAATTTTAAATTTTAATCATTTACGTCGATTTGAGATCCTTACAAATGCGGAAAAGTCACTTTTAGGAAATTTCCATTACAAAAATTAAAGCTAAGCACAGATTCACAGTCGCAAGAAAACACGGGGATCAAATGCTGCGGAAATTCAGTGCAACAACATGCGATTCTTCATGTATTTTTCCTTTTCCTTTTCTTTTGAACCGTATAATATTCTTTTCTTTTGACTCTTTTCAACAAAAAGCGAATCCTTTTTTTTTTTACTAGTATAATATTCGTTTCTTTTAATATTAATTACGCGATTTGCTTATCTTTATTCATATAATTTCTTGAGAGGTAAGGAAAGATGTTGGCTTTTTGAACTTCGAAGTTACAAAATAATTATAAAAAAAACACTTCATTTATTATTAGGAAGGAAATTAAATATGAAAATGAATAGAAATAGACATGTATATGAGTTGGATTAGATCAATCTTCTAAAAACTTTATCTAAAACAGATCGATTGTTTATGAGTCCAATTATACCTTTTAAAATTTTATCTACAACCTAGCTTGATTGGTCCATCGGATTTAAGAAATCCAAAATTTTCATAAAAATTATTAAAATATTTTAAAATTAAAATTAAATAATAATTTATTAATAATTTAATATTTCAAGATAAACTTTGAGTTCAAAACTCCTTATTCAAATTTTGACAGTCAACAAATCTAGATGAAAGCAGGAATTAGGAAAATGAGGAGACAAGCTCAAATTAAAATTTTTGTGTGAATGATATTGATAAAATTTTACATTGGAATTTTTGTATAAAAAGATTAACAAAAAGAGGATTTGTAATTTTTTTTCTCAATGATTCATAAATAAAGTTGATAAGCGAAAGGATACTCCAACCCCACTAAATATTATTAGTTAGTAGTAGTATAAATTGTGACTAAATTAGATGATACCTCATAAACATTTTTATTTTTTAAATTGGAAATATTTTTTATTTTCTATGTACAATTTTCTTGATTTTGTTTTTCATTTTCTTTTTTTTTTTAAAAACTTTCTACTTGGCTATTCTAAGAGCACATTTCTTGATTTATATATATTTTTAAGAGAGTTAAGACTCAAAGTTCAAATCTCTTTTCCTTCTTGTAATCAAGTAGAAAGAAGGAAATTAAGTACTTTTTATATTTAAAAAAAAAAATTCCTTTTATCAAGAATTTAATAAATTCAATATTTGGTTCATTTGTATCTTAGTTTGTGTATATTTCACGAGTGAAAAGATTAATAATAAATAAAAAATTATTAAAAATATTAATTTTATTTTTAATTTGATTAGGTATTTATTTAATCATAAAAATTATCAAAATTTTTAATAAAAATAAATATTTAAAGAATACACAAAAGTTAAAAATTTTTAAACTTGATTAATATAATAAGAATTTTTTATTTGTTGATTTGAATTTTATTTAATTATTTTTATTAAAAAATTTCATAATCTTTACTTAAAATTTTTATTTAATTTGCTTTTTATATAGAAGACTGTAAGATAAAAATAAAAAAAAATTACAATTTTTAAAATTTAGAAACTATTTATAAAAAAATTATGAACTAATTTAATTAAGCTCGTGCGTCTAACTCTGTTCCATTTTTAGTAAGAAGGAGAATTATTGTTAGTTTTGGTTTGACAAATTTAGTAGGCAGAGAGATTGTCCCATATGACTTGTTCTCTTTGCACTCTTTTTCTCGGATAGAATGCGATGCCACGCCAGACAAAACGCGGCGAACATGTGTTTTTTTTATTATTTTTTTTCAGACTTGGTCAACGACATTGTTAATTTTTTTCATCAGTCAAATAGGGCGCAAAGTCAGGGAAACATACTCAAATCTAGTAGGAAACGACTCCAGTTCGTCGAAAAGCTGCATTCGTTATAGGAAAAAAAATGTTTTTGTATACCGTAAATGAAATTTTAAATTTCATAAGTTTTTTTCTAATTTTTTATATAAATTTATTATGTTAACAATATATTTTAATTAGTTATATATGTAATTATTTTTTCATTTTATTAGTAAAAATTTTAAATTTCAATTATGATGAATAAAATAATTTTTTAATAAAAAAATCTGATTATCGGTCTTTAATTGAAGATAATTTAAATATTATTGCATAAAAAATTTTATGTTAATACAAAGTTTCATCAAGTTCTTATTAAAAATAAAAGCAATAATATTTACAAAGTTTTTTAAGATTAACATTTACAAACTTGGATTCACAATTTGTGTTATTTGAAGAATGACAGTCAAGTTTGTTACCCTTTCAGAAAGAAAGTTGGAAATTGGAAGGTAAGATAATAATTTGTTAAACATTCAGATTGAAGAACACTGGCCTACTTGAACATCCGATGTTTTTTCATAGTCTTTACCCAATAAAATTGGGGCTATACCTAAAAAAGGTCAGATGTTTAACTAAACCCCGCAAAGCAAAGCATGGCAAAGATGCTGTAATTCAGTTGGACTCTTGGCTCCAAGAGAACCCAGAAAGGGCTGGAAACTCAAACCCATAAAAAACAATAACTAGCAATAGAGTTAAATTCATTAAAATCCCTGTAAAATTATTTTTTTATTTAAGAAAGTTTAGGATAAGAGAAAGCTTTTCAGTCTAAGGTAGGCTGCGGGTTTAACAAAGTAACTTATATTAGATTTTTATGTTGTTTATAAAAAAAAAATTGTTAGTAACATAATTCAAATTTAAATTTTACAAGTAAATATCGTCACTTTGAATCGACGAAATTTCTTTAGTCAATATGTCGGTATCGATTGTCTTGGTTATCGATGATTCTCAAAAAAAGAGGATCGATGAATCCAATAGAATCACTCTCATTGACTCGGATGATAATTCCGTCGGAATTCTCACCAAGTAAGTTGTTAAATTCATAATAATATAGTAATTATGTAATGGTAACTATGCTTTATTCATTTCCTTCAAATTTTTGGTGTAGTTTCACATTTTTCTTTGCAGTTTAAGTGAACACATATATATTTTTGTTGGAGTAATTCTTTAACATTTTAATAAAACAAGATTGATTTTATAATGTTGAAGCTTGAAGTTATTACATTTCAAATTTATGCTTGAAGGTTTCTTTTTTTTTTTTGGTTAAATTGTATTGCATTCTTGAGAAACATGAAGGTTAACATTGATTAAAGGCGAGGCAGGGTAACAAAAGATAAAGAAAAGAAGCGAAGCGAAACGAAACGAAACGATTCAATCCGTATTTAAGGTCGTTTGAGGTTCCTGTTCTATCGCAGTTGGTTTTTTTTTTTTTTTGTTGTTGTGCTTTTACTAAATGCCCAACATGAATTTTTCTTAAATCTGATATATAAACAATTGAGAGATCACTTTCATCCGCTTTCATGTGACACGTACTTGTCTATGACATTCACCATCAAGTCAGAGCAACATTGGATTTCAGACTGAGTTTTCGTATTAAAATGAATAAACTTAGGTCGGTGTTTAGTTGGGAGAATCGATATATTTTTTTTAAATGTTATTGATCGATATTCAAATTTTTATGTTTGGTTGGAGATATCAGATTCATGTGTTAATCTTAAATTTTCAACAGCATACAAAATTTTGAAATTATAAATTTATTTCTCTCTCTGGTTTTTAAAGATTTCAAGATGAAAATGATTTTTGTCCTACATTTAATTTTAATAAAAAATATTTTCTTTCTATTTTACTCTCATAAAAATCAACATATAAATATTATGTAATTGTAGATTGTTTTTGTTTTAAGATTTTTATTTAATTGAGTACTCTTTTTTTTATGTTTTTTTTTTACTTAAATGTTACATTTATAGGCTTTAAAACGTAATAATTGTGATTATTTATTTTGTTTTTTTTTAACAAAACCGTAGTATTTGACTTGATGATTTTTTATTTAATTAGTATTAATTATTGGTATTGTAATTACTAACAGAAATGTAATATTTGATATTTATTTATTTATTTACTTATGTTTGATTTGATGACTTTTGATTTAATGAGTATTTATTATAGGTACGACAATTATTGCATTTCTTTGATCGCAATATTTGACATTTTTTTTTGCATGATTTGATAACTTTTAATTTAATGAACATTTATTATGGATATGGCAATTACTACGTTTCTTTCAACGTAAACACAATATTTGATATTTAATTTTTTTTATCTGTTTGACTTGATGACTTTTGATTTAATGAGCAATTATTATAAGTTTGTCAATTATTACATTATTTTAAAACTAAACGCAATTATTGTTCATTATATTTGTTCAATTATTGCGTTTCTTGCGTTTTTTAGAACAAATTAATGCAATAATTGGTGATTAATTTTTTTTTATAATTGACCGCTCCAATACTATGTTTCTTGTGCTGTTTTGATGAAATTAACGCAATAATTAATGTATTGTTGTATCTATTATATAGTGAAAGATATTGAAGTAAAAATATATAATTAAATAATTTCATATTCTTCTAACCAAACATAAAAATATAAAAATGAGATGTCATGAAAATTCACATTTCCTCTGAAATTACATTTTTTGGGGGATCATATTTTTTTTCGGAATTTAAAATTTCGCGAACTAAACGCCCTTTTAAGATTTTTTGTTGACAATAACAATTTTTAAAATTCTTGGGAAACAATTGTTTGTTTAACGTATACTTTCTTGGACTCAAACAAGTTGCTTGAGATTCCACTTATTCATCTTGGAAATCTTTTGTAGTTCATGAATCATAGGTCTATTTTTGTTTAATTCAATGACTATATTGTCTTGTTCTTTGCTTTATTACTGGATTGTTTCAGCATTGAGATTTACAAGCACCCTAAGGAAGAAAGGATTGCAAGGACTTGGGGAACTACAGCCCCTGGCCTACCATTTGTTGAAGAAACAATAACAAATGCTGGAAATTGGCTAATTGGAGGTGACTTGGAGGTTATAGAGCCAATCAAGTACCATGATGGCCTTGATCGTTTTCAGCTGTCACCGGTGGAACTACATCAAAAGTTTGAAAGGCGCAATGCTGATGCTCTGTTTGCTTTCCAGCTCAGGAATCCTGTTCACAATGGCCATGCTTTGCTAATGACTGATACTTGTCGTCGGCTTCTTGACATAGGCTACAAGAACCCCATATTTTGCTTCATCCTTTGGGAGGCTACACAAAGGCAGATGATGTTCCTCTTAGTTGGCGAATGAAACAACATGAGAAGGTTCTTGTACAACCATTTCAACTTTTTGACATGTAATTCCATGTAGGGTTGCTTTGTTTGCTATACCATCTGGAGGGGGGCTGACCTCCTGAAAGCCCAGCAACCTGAATTTTAATGGTTCTGCAGTTTCTATATCAAACTCACTCCTTTTTTTTTTTTTTTTTTTGAATTTTAGCCTTGCATATGTTGCAGATAAAGTAGGAATCTCATTTGCCTTAGTTCGCCATTAAATCTTGTAATTTCTCAACCGTCTCTTATGATCCTTTCATATGTTCTTGGACACTCTCTTTGGTGAAGGGAAAACTGATTGAAACCTGGGTTCTGCATGGCGGAGCTTGTTACTTTGCTTATTTGAGGTCCATAGATAAATCCCTTGAAAGCGGTTGCTGATAGGAGAATGGTTATATATTGTGTAAATTTTCATGCAAATGCCTGACAGTTTAATGATGAATATGTTTCATCAGGTCCTTGAGGATGGTGTTCTTGATCCTGAAACAACTGTGGTGTCTATATTCCCATCTCCTATGCACTACGCTGGCCCAAAGGAAGTGCAGTGGCATGCTAAGGCTCGGATTAATGCTGGGGCCAATTTTTACATTGTTGGTAGAGACCCAGCTGGCATGGGCCATCCAGTTGAGAAGAGAGATCTGTATGATGCCGATCATGGGAAAAAGGTGTTGAGCATGGCTCCAGGACTTGAGCGGCCGAACATCCTTCCTTTCAGGGTATAACAGGCATTCTGTCTCATTGCTATTTTCTGGTACAATGGTACTACTTGTGGTATAAAATTTGGAATCCCTATTCCATATTCATGGGTTTCAATTGCAGGTTGCTGCGTATGATAAGACCCAAGGTAAAATGGCTTTCTTTTATCCCTCAAGGGCTCAAGACTTCCTCTTCATATCAGGCGCCAAGGTATCTTCTTTTTCCTATTATCACTGTTGACTAGATTTTAACATCCAGTAGCATAAAAATCACAATAAATAGTTAGAAAAAGAACCGTAAACAGGAGTGAGAAAGAAACATTTTGATTTCCATGTTAGTTGTTATTTTCAAACAAGTTTATCTCAAAAATGCTTGCTGCCATTCTACAGATGCGGACACTTGCAAAGAACAAAGAGAACACTCCTGATGGATTTATGTGCCCTGGTGGCTGGAAAGTGCTGGTCGAATACTACGACAGCTTGACACCATCAGACAATGGCAAAATTCCTGACGCTGTTCCTGCGTAGATGAATTTCCTGTATCATAATGTATTTACCATCTGATTGGGAGAAACCATAACACTATTTATCTCCAATGTGTGATCTAGATATTGTAAAGTTTCTCAGTTCAGATCTTTTAATAAAACCGTGCGAGGCATTTTATTCGATAAAAATAAATTAGAATCATTTTATCAAAATAATTTTTAAAATGTTTTAATACGTTGGTAACATTAGAATAACATTTTTCTCATTTAGAGATTTCTTAAGCATCATTTCTTAGAATACCTTAGAATCTCATCTTTGGAGGCTCAAATTTACTTTTCGTAAAAAAAACTATGTCATGTATGCAATGCAAAATATTACCATGTTGCTGCACATATTTTATTCTCCTTTTTAAAAAATTTTATTAATTGTTTTATTTGATTTTTTATTTTTAATTTAAATTTGAAGAAAATTTTTTTTTATTATATTAAAGTTTTTCTATAAATATTCTAATACACTAGTAATATTTTAAAAAAATCTTCTTACCTAAGGATTTTGTAAAGCATCGCTACTTGAAATATTTTTAGAATTTCATCATTGGATAAAATTTCTTTTTTCTCATTTTTTTATCACTTTATTTTAGTTCTTTTTATAAAAATTAATTTTATTTTACTAGTTTTTAGAAAAAGAGAAATTTTTATTGTAACGAATTTTTTTTAAAATACTCCAATACATTGGTAGTATTTAAAAAAAATCTTATCATAGAAAAATTTCGTAGGTATCACTATTCGAAGTACTTTTGAATCTTATCATCGGATAAAAATTTTCTTCTTTCCTTACATTTTTTATTAATTTATAAGGTTTATTCTAAAATTAACAAAATTATAAAAAAAACTTTATTATATACTTTATCGTTTATTTTTATTTATTTCAACAAAAATTTATTCTAACCGTTATAAACATTTTAATATGCATGAATATTAATAATAAAATTTATAATAATATATATATAATTCAAAAAATTTTTTTTTAAATTACTTGAACTGGACCGATCAACGGTCCGGTCAATGTAGGTTTGGGTCAGTTCAGCGGTTCGATCCGATTGGTTCGAGTTTAGCGATTTGAAACCGGTTTGGTCTGGTCTGGACCGATTCAACTGGAGCAATAGAGGTAAAGGGAGAACGGGTCATCGGATCAGGTGCGCGGATCTCGGGTCAGGTTACTGGTCGACGGACAGATCTTCTAGGGTCGAAACGCTGCCGTTTTGCTACTTTCCTAAACGACGTCGTTTTGAAGGCCTATTTAAAGGCCAAATCAGCTATTTTTTGTTTTATTCTTCTTCTTTCTCTCTCTTCCTCTTAGACTTTCTCATTCTCTCTCTAACAATTTAGAATTCGATGACTATTCTACTGCATCGACCGCCGTTGATGGTCTTCGACTGTCGTCTGTCGGTTGCCAAAAAAATCTAAAATCTCCAAGAATCTTCTCTTCACCCCCTAAATGCGAATCCGAGCTTAGTTTTGCAAAAATGGGCCTTGAACTGCGTAGATTTGGCCAAATGATTTTTTTATTTTTTCTTGTTTTTTTTTTGTTTTGGTGCTGAGATTCTTGTTCCAAGGATTGTGTTTTTTTTGTGTTTGATTTCTTTTTTTTTTTTTCGCGAAGATTTTTTGGAATCTGGCAGTGTATTTTTTTAATATATTTTTTATGTTTTTTTTTGCAAGGTTTTTGGGATTCTAGTATTGCAGGTGTTTTTGCAACTCTATTTATAGATCAAAAGAAAGATCAAAATATCATATTTTTTAAGATTTTGATTGCCTGTGATTAAAGTAGCCACCAGCTGTCAGAACGACTGCGGGTGGTTGTCAGAGCGGTTGGCAGCTGCAGGCGACTGTCAGAGCCGTTGGCAATGCGATTGTTGGTGATGGACAGAAAAGCTACCAAAAAGAGAAAAAAAGGAAAAAAAGAAAAAGAAAAAGAAAAAAAATAATTAATTAATAAAATGGTGTCTATAGTTGCCCCTCTTTGCCTAGTTTTGAGAGTAAAAAATAAGGCAAAGACAAACAGATAACTATTTTATCTGAAAAGAAAAAAAAAGCTAGTTTAATCAGAGACTCAATTTTTGATTTGATTTTTTTTTGAAAATTTAAAAAATCTCTTCTCAATAGAGGCTCAACGACTTTTGAAAATTTAAAAGGGCTCATATAAACAGAGGTTCAACTACTTTTAAAAATATAAAAAAACTCCTTTAAGCAAATGCTCAACAATTTTAAAGAATTATCTTGGAAAAAACTCTTCTAAGTAGAGGCTCAACAACTTTAAAAAATTTATCTTGAGAAAAATCTCTTTTAAACAGAGGCTCAACGATTTTAAAAATTCATTTTGAAAAAAGCTTCTCTAAGAGAGGCTCCACAACTTAAAAAAAAATCATCTTGAAAAAGCTCAAACAGAGGTTCAACAATTTTAAAAGTCATCTTAAAAAAGCTCCTCTAAGCAGAAGCTCAACAAATTTAAAAATCCATCTTGAAAAAGCTCATCTTAGCAGAGGCTTAACAACTTTAAAAATTCATCTTAAAAAAGCTCCTCTAGGTAGAGACTCAACAACTTTAAAAATCTAGAGGCTCAATAACTTTAAAAATCTATCTTGGAAAAGCTCTTTTCAGCAGAAGCTCAACAACTTTAAAAATTCATCTTGAAAAAAGCTCATCTAAGCAGATGCTTAACAACTTTAAAAATTTATCTTGAAAATTTTCTTCTCAGCAGAGGCTCGATAACTTTAAAAATCTATATTTGAAAAGCTCATCTCAGTAGAGGTTCAACAACTTTAAAAATTCATCTTAGAAAAATCTCTTCTCAGTAAAGGCTCAACAACTTTAAAAATTCATCTTAAAAAAATCTCTTCTCAGTAGAGGCTCAATAACTTTAAAAATTTATCTTGAAAAAGCTTCTCTCAGTAGAGACTCAACAACTTTAAAAATTCATCTTGGAAAAAGCTCTTCTAAGCATAGGCTTAACAATTTTAAAAATTCATCTTGGAAAAGTTCATCTCAGTAGAGGTTCAACAACTTTAAAAATTCATCTTGAAAAAGCTTCTCTCAGTAGAGGCTCAATAACTTTAAAAATTCATCTTAAAAAAGGTTCCCCTAAGCAAAGGCTTCACAACTTTAAAAATCTCATATGTTCTTGAAATCAAGTTCTCATATCTGAACAAGTAAATTTTTTTCTCTTGAAATCTTTTGTTTAATTATTATCCTTGTCTGAATATCAAAATCTTATTTTTTTTGTTAGGAAATGGAAAGTCTTTGTCCTTATTATAACTGTTCATGGATGCATATATTGAGTGCTTTAAATGCAATACATGTAATGCAATCAAAATTATTCATTATGGTAAAAAGGTTTTCAAAATCTCTCGATTTTTTTTTTGCTTTTTTTATAATAATTCTCAACAATTGCCATATGACCAATCTATTCTTAACATCCGACCATTGTATTCTTCCTTAACAATACTTTTCTTCTTCAAAAGTCTATAACATCAATGTCTTATCTTACTTTTCTCATCCTTTTTCATCTGCCTTTGTCAATTTTTAAAAAGTAATGCTGAGATTTTTCATGTTTGTTTTTCTTTTCATCATTTTAAGTTCAAGACAAACAAAATGCAATCACACATTTCTCTTATTTATATGGTGAACAAAAATATCAAATGAGAATAAAAGAATGGATAGACGTTATTTTCAAAGGAAAGATAGCATATTTCATTAGACTGATAATAAGTACATGGCAAAGTGTTTGAGTTGAAATAAAGGTGCTCAAATAATGATCACAAGATAATCATGAACAAAATATTTTCAAATTTTTTTAAAAAACTAAATCAGATGATTTTCTTGATTCTTCAGAGTTCGTCAAACTACATTTGCCCCTGTGTTATGGGATCTTCTCTTGATGATGCTTCTCATTCACATCCAAGTTGTCTTTTTAGATTTTCAGCTTAGATAAGTCATCATTTTTTTTTCATTTTTTAAAAGCAAAATATTTCTTTACAGCATCTGAATTTATTGGAGTAGGTAAATCAGCTTTATCCATCTCTGCCAAAATCAATGCCCTACCAGAAAAGGCATTTTTCACCATGTACGGGCCCTTTTAATTTGGTGTCCATTTTCCTTGATTGTCATGTTGATTTGGAAGGATCCTTTTCAGCACTAAGTCTCATTCCTTAAAGTGACGATGATGAATTTTTTTATCATGTGCTCATATTATCCTTTTTTAATATAATTGATCATAACAAAGTGCTATAAGTTTTTTCTCTTCAATGAGGTTCAATTGCTCATAACGATTTCGAACCCATTCTGCTTCTTCTAACTCTACCTCCATCAAGACTCTCAGTGAGGAAATTTTCATTTCGATCAGTAGCACAGCTTTCATTCCATATACCAAAGGGACCAGGATGGCCTTAGTAGATGTTCGGATCGATGTTTTATAAGTATGTAAAGCAAAGGGTAACTTTTCATGTCAATCTTTGTAAGTATCAGTCATTTTCTCAAAGATTCTTTTGATATTCTTATTTACAGCCTCCACTGCCCCATTCATCTTTGGATGATATGATGTCAAATTACGATGATGAATTTTAAACTGAGTGCACACTTTATTCATTATTTTACTATTCAAGTTTTTGACATTATCAGAAATAATCATCTTTAGAAGCCCATATCTGTATATTATCTCCTTTTATATGAACTTGCATACCACAGATCGGGTTACACTAGTATACGATGTAGCTTTTACCCACTTCGTGAAGTAATCAATTATCACAAAGATGAATCTATGTCTATTTGAAGCTTTTGGAGTGATGGGACCGATGACATCCATAGCCCACATAGAGAATGGCCACGGAGGAGTTAAAACATGTAATGCTATTGGAAAAGCGTGGATCTTATCAACATAAATCTGGTACTTATGGTATTTTTTGGTATAATTAATACAGTCACTCTCTATTATCAACCAATAGTAACTGACCTTCATAATTTGCCTAACCATCATATGACCATTTGTATGTGCCCTACAAACTCCATCATGCATTTTTTCAATAATCTTCTTTGCTTCAGCTGCATTCACACATCTTAAGAGTACTTGATCTCGACTCCTTTTGTAGAAGACATCTTTATCCAGGAAAAAACTTATAGCCAACCTTCTGATAATCCTTTTATCATTTTCTGTCGCATATTTCAGGTATTGCTGACTTTTAATATATTGCATAAATCATGATACCATGGCCTCCCATCAACTTTTTCTTCAACACCTGAGTAATGTGCTGGTACATTTTCACATCCAACTTGATGGGTTGGATCTCAGTATTTTCATATATTCTGATCATTACAGTTAGAGTAGCTAGTGCATCAGTAATTTGGTTTTTCTCTCTGGGTAGATGCTCAAACTAAATTTCTTCGAATTGCTTGATCAACTCAAAGATGTATTTATGGTATCAAATCAACTTGGAATCTCTTGTCTCTCATTCACCTTGTGACTGATAAATGACTAGTGCTAAATCTCCAAATACATCTAACACTTTGATTTTCTTTTCAATTGCTACTTGTAGACCCATAATATAGGCCTCATATTCGGCCATATTATTTGTGCAATTAAAATTTAACCTAGCTATGATGGGATAATAGTGCCCATCAGGAGATATTAAAATTACCCCAATACCATGACCCAAAGCATTAGCAGCTCCATCAAAATACATCCTTAAAGACTCTTCAATAGGTTCATTTTCTTCAATGGACATCACATCTTCATCAGAAAAATCCAAGTTCATTGGTTCATAATTTTTGACAACACGATCAGTAAGAAACTCGGTTACTTCATTTTTTTTTATAGTCTTTTGAGTCATATAAATGATATCATATTTTGAAAGCATAACTTGCCATTGTGCTATTCTTCCTGTTAATGAAGGCTTCTAAAAAATATATTTAATAAGATCTAACTTTGCTATGAGCCAAGTAGTGTGATAAAGCATGTATTGTCAAAACCTTCAAGCTGTCCAAGCCAATGCATAACACATATTCTCTAATAGAGAATACTTGGACTTGTAATCAATGAATTTCTTGCTCAAATAGTAAATTACTCGTTCTTTCCTGTTAGTTTCATCTCTTTGCCCCAGTACACATCCCATTGAATTTTATGCACTATTAAGTATAAAATCAAAGGTTTTTTCGGGATTGGTAGTACCAACACAAGTGGATTTGACAAGTATTCTTTGATTTTGTCAAAAGCTTCTTGGCATTCATCATTCCATTCTCCTAGATCATGTTTTCTAAGAAGCTTGAAAATGGGATCACACTTATAAGTGAGTTGAGAGATGAAACGAGCAATATAGTTCAATCTTCTCATAAAGCCTCGCACCTCTTTCAGGGTATGAGGAGGGGATAAATTTTGAATAGCCTGTATTTTATCTAGATCAACTTTGATTCCTCTTTCACTGACCATAAAGTGCAATAATTTTCTTGGTTTATATTGAATGTACATTTAACAGGATTCAATTTTTGCTGAAATCTTCTTAACCTATCAAACAAATTTTTGAGATTGACTACACGATCTTTTACTTCATGAGATTTTGCTATCATATCATCCACATACACTCCTATCTCTTTATGCATCATGTCATAAAAAAGAAGTCACCATTGCTCTTTGATAAGTGACACTAGCTTTTTTCAACCTAAAAGGCATGACTTTATAACAGAACGTCCCTCACATGGTCACAAATGTTATTTTTTTCATATCATCTCAAGCCATCTTAATGTGATTGTAACCTGAAAAGCCATCCATAAAGGAAAATATGGAATGCCTAACAGTATTATCTACTAGGGTATCGATATGGGGTAAAAAAAATATCTTTGGGACTCACCCTATTCAGGTCTCAATAATTGACACGCATTCTCACCTTTTCATCCATCTTGGAAATTGACACTATGTTAGCTACTTATTCAGGATATTTTATCACCTCTAAAAATCCAGCATCAATTTACTTTTTTACTTTCTCTTTAATTTTCAATAGCATCTCTGGCTTCATGTGCCTTAGCTTTTGTGTACTGGCTTACATTCAGGTTTCAAAGGTAACTTGTGTTCTATAATATCAATGCTGAATAGTGGCATATCTTGATAAGATCACACGAAAACATCCACATATTCTCAGAACAGCTCTTCTAGCTTCTGTCTTTTAATTGGTAAAAGGGATGTACCAACTTTAACTTCTCTTTTATTTTCATTATCTTTCAAATTTACTAATTCAGTAATTTTTTGATAGGCCTTTATTGGCTTATTTTCATGTTTTATTAATTTTAACAAATTAAGAGGTAGTGTGTAACTATCTGAATTTTTTTTATTATCAAGTTCGTCAACATGAATTAAGTTTTTAAAATCAAATATGAGATTATTGTCATGATTATCTTCGTGTTCATTATTTGAGACCCTGCAAAAGGTAAAATGAAGAGAACATTAGCACACAAAAATGAAATGGTAAGAAAAAAAAGAAATGATTTGAATGAGTGAAAGTGAAACAGATAGAAGAAATATGGATGCATCTTTTAAGCCTTTTATTAAAATGACAAACATAAACACGTCACAAAAGATCTCCTAATGCTCATAGAAAGCAATTAGGGATTTAAAATTCCATAATACATTACTTTTTCAAAGTTTTAAAGACAACAGGCAGCTCTATAACTTTTCAATTATCTAGCTCAAAATTTGAAGGACAAAGATATACGAATAGCTCTTCACTTTGACTCTTCTTTTCTCCATCACCCACCATTTGAATGGCCATCTTTGAAAATTTTTTCACGAATCCTGAACTTAGGGCTCCAGGTAAATCTGGGTAAATATATCCTCCAAAACGAAAAGAATCATAGAGGTATGAAATGACCATAGGCTCTGACTTCAGCTCATATCTCTCAAGATTAGTATCATTTTATCTTTTTTCTCATTCACCATTTTCATTCTGTCCTTTTTTGTTGGCTTATATCCCAAGCTGAATCTATCTCTCTTTTCATATATGGCCGATGACTTTGTGATTCCTTACAGATTCTTTCCAAGTTTGACTTTAGGTCACTATCCCATCTTGGTAAGCTGTTTGACTACCATTTTAGTTTTCGTAAACAAGTGTGACGAATACAATTTAGATCCTTCAGTACATATGTTGCATTGACAATCTCAAAAAATTTATAAAAGCATTATAGTACTTCATCTGCTAATTTCACATAAGGAGTATTTATCGATTGAGTTACCAATAAATCTTTTTTCTTCTGTCACACATGTTAGCTTTTTTTCAACAATGAATTTGACTTTCTGATGTAATAAAGATGAAACAACACCTATCATATGGATCAACGGCCTACCCAATAAGTAATTGTATGAAGGAGAGATATCTATAACTTAAAATTTCATGTTAAAAGTGCACAGGCTAATCTGTAATGGTATTTATAGTCTCTCAGCACTTCTCTTCGAGTTCCATCAAAGGCTCTCACTATCATATGACTAGGCTTCATATAAGATCCATTAATAGAGAGTTTTGTCAGAGTAGTCACATACATAACATTGATGAATGAGCCATTATCAATCAAAATCTTAGCCATTATGACTTTTACATTTAACAATAATATGGAGAGCCTTGGTACTTCTATCACTAAAAGAAATATAGTTTAGAATTGTCAGATTGCCAACAAGTTGTTCCACATATTTAACAAAAGCATTGTGAGGCACATATGCTTGATTTTGCACTTTTAGTAAAGCATTACAATGCGACTCTGAACTGAGCAATAATGATAATAGCGAAATCTTAGCTGACATCTTGTTCAGTTGTTCTACCACGTTATACTCACTATGTTTTATTAGCTTTAAGAATTCACAAGCTTCACGCTCAAAGATCGACTTCTGACATTCTTTTTCTGAGGCTGCAACAGGATTACTCTGACTTTTCTTTTTTTTTCCTACCTTTACTTTTTTCATTTTAGCTTTTCTAAAGTTTTTGGGGTATAACACTTCCCACTTCAAGTCATACCTTTTACGTCCATTATGTTCGTAGTATCTAGGTTAACTACAACATCACAATCATATTTTCATGATATTACTTTATCATTCTAATATAGAAAAGGGTCAAAAATTTTAATTGTCACTATTGATCAAAAGACGAGCTTTTGTAGCTTCAGTATCAACTTCTCATCATAATAAATAGTTATCGATCTACGCACAAACTTATTCTTTGAATCAATGGTAGACAGTTTAGCTTTCATCAACTTTTTTTTTTCAAAAAACTTTATCTGATCCATATCTATCATTTTCTGCACTTTTTGATGGAATTGGCCATAATACTCGATAGAGTGCCCCAAAGCACCTTTGTGGTAGTTACACTTCTCAATTGAATTGATCGTTATGGAGTGATCATGAAACTCTATTGATTTTAACATATCCGTTTTATCTAAGGCTTCAAACATCTTAGCCATTAGAGTTTTAACTTTCTCTATCCCTTTCTTCACATAGCTTGCTTACTAATCAATTAAAGCATTTATTGATGGTCTAGTATGATTTGGTAAAGGGTTCCCATTAACATTTGAAGTTCTTCATTGGCTGGTCTCAAAATTTAACACCCCTTCATTGATTAATCCTTGCACTTTGCATTTCAAGGCAGTACAGTTCTTAGTAGAATGGCCTGAATTTCCATAATGATAATCGCAATGTACATTAAGGTCATACCATTTAAGAAACGGAGGTTTCAAAGGCTCAACAATAACAGGGGCTAGTAAATATTTTTTGACAAGTTGAGGTTACAAATCCGTGTATGTCATAGGTATAGGATCGAAAATGATTTTTTCTTGGGTAGTTCTTGGGGCTCTCGAACCACTATAAAGATTAAACCTCCATTCTGATCTGATGGATGTAACAGGACGATTGTAGGTGGGTGTCCGAAAGGATGACTGAAAATGAGGTGGATAAGCTGGTGGTTGTAGTGGCTGGTATGGTTAATATGAATGAGGGATAGATGTAACATTGTTTACGGAAAGGCAATGGGTTTGGTAGACTGGTGCAGGGTAGGGTGTGAGACCTCTAAACTGTTACCTTACATAGTTTATCGCTTGGGCTTCATTTTTTTTCTTTTTGGGCACTGTACCTTTTTTTGCTCCACTTGTCTTTCATGCATCAAGCTTACCATTTTTTATGATATTTTTAATGATTTCACCTAATATTACTATATCTGTAAAATTTTTGATTGCATTGCCTATCAGTTTTTCATAATATGGTACTTTCAAGGTATTCACAAATAAGATAATTGTCTCTTTTTCAGTGAGATGAGATTAGACTTGTGCAGTCACATCTCTCCATCTTTGTGCATACTCTTTGAAAGTTTTTGTTATTTTTTTTCATACTCTGCAAAGATAGGCGATCCGGAGCTAGATCTATAACGTGCTGATATTGTGTAAGAAATACCCTTGAGAGCTTTTACTAGAAATGAATACAAGTCCTATCTAATTGAACATACCATCTAGCTGCAGAATCCGTAAGACTACCTTAAAAATATATGCATTAATTACTTTTCATCATGAGCATGTACTGCTATTTTTTGACAGTACATGGTGATATGGGTCATCAGGCATTTTATGCCATCATATTTTTTAAATTTAGAAACCTTAAATTTAGGTGAAATTACCACGTCAGGGATCAAACAAAGCTCGGTTGCATCTATAGAGCCATAAAAATTTATTCTTTTTACTGTCCTAAGCCTTTCTTTCAATAGCTTTATCTTTTCCTGGGCACTAGTGTCTTCCATTTTCTAAGGTATATTTATTCATAGTTTTCTCTTTCTTTGGGATCATCCAAATCAGGAACTAAGATTGGCTCAGCTAGTTTTTCCATCATAACATGATTAACAAAATTTTAGAATTGTCTTAGAGTAGGTGTGGATGTCATTCCTGGATAAGGATTAGAATATCCATCGAGAGTGGGAATTTACACTTTGGATAAGGATTGGAATATTCTTGAACCTTTATTACCATAATTTTAAAAAATTAGAATGCCATGTGTAGAAAAATTTTATTTTTTAAAATTTTTTTGAAAGAAAACAAAAATGATGCAAATGATGTATGAATGCAAGTGAAAAATATTTGCACTTGGATAAATTTCAACACTAGAAATTTTCATTGATTCCATTCAGCTTTGATTACATGGGATTTATCATACTAGAATATATCCATAAAAGTGTTTGACTTGCTCATAATGGTCTTTCACCTCGTCTAGAAAGTTTACTAGGAGCTGTCTGTATTCTCCTATTGGATTGACTTCTTGTCTTAATGCTTCTACCTTTTTAACCACTTTTCATACTTTTTTTACTGCCTTACAAACTTGATTAGTCAGATATTCTATGTACTATTGCCTTTCTAAGCTTTTTACCTTTCACCTCATACGAGCATTTTTTTTTTAATCACATGTGAAGATCCAATCTTTTTCCCTTCCCTGCCACTCATTTATTATTGCTGAAATACGATTCTTATGTCTTGTATTGTAGCTCTAACCTTTGGATCACCCAGTGAAGTAATTTTTTCTCATTCAGTACTTCTAGGTGCTTTCTTCTCTCTTTTGTGACTGTAGCCTTCAACCTTTCTTTTTTCTTTTGACATTCCACCAATCTTGCTGAAGTCACAGTATATAACCCTTTCCAATTCTGACATTTTTAAAAAATTTTGGTGGCTTCCTCTTGTTTTTCTTGAGCTTTACCTTTCTATTGGTTCATTTTTTTTTTAAGCTCATCCATTTTGCATTGTCGACTAAGGTAAACTTAGTGACCTTTCTAGTCTTGAATTGGACTCGTAACATTTTATTTTTTTGGTGTAAATCTTTCAAATCATTATTGGGTACATCTCGTTCTTTTATGATCTTTTCCAATCTGTTCTCTTATATTTTTACTTTATATTTCAACTGTCCCATATTCTCATGAAGTCTCAAATTTTCTCTTTTTATTTCTTCTTTTTTAGCTTCTAATTCTTTCTTAACAAGCTCGACTTCTGATAGTCGCATTTCTGTCGAAAGATTAGTCGATTAGTGTGAGCTATCATCAGGAGAAAGTACTATGTCTCTAGGCCATCTTGCTTTTCAAATATGGTAATCAAGAGTGACTTTGTTGATGAAAAGCCCTAATCTTATTCTTCACATTTTCTTTCATGCTTGGATTAACTACTCCGAGGTTCTTGGTGAATTTAGTTCCTTGTAAATGAATTCTACTTGAACCAAACTATGAGTGACAAGAATAAACTGTTTTGCACCAAATTGCCTAAGCACCATCAATGGAGCGTAACTCATAACACCCCATAACCCTAACAGTGGTATCCACGGCTCATTTCCTCCACAATACAACAAAGGCACACGAGGCATCCAAGACACCATCCATTCAATTTTATCATCGGTAAGCTTTCGTAAGAAAAAGACCCACTCTTTCTTAGTCTTCAATGTTGGCCATTAGCTTTTACAGAACACTTTAATTAGTGCTTTTTTTCATAGATATGACTTTGAGAATACATTTTTTTCGTACTTGAAATAACTTCTAACTCATACATATAATAACGGTGCACATCCTATGAACAATCTTTTTCCATTTCATCAATAGAAATTTAATGATTGGATGGTTTCTGCTAGAACTGCTGGTGCAGGATTAATTGCTTGGGTTTCAATTTGCTCAAAAAAGTTTACCACAATTATCTCAATATAACCCAAAGTCTTCGAAAAGAACACCATGCCATACAATGATAGAGCAAATACAATCACGCCTTGATCATCATTTAAATGCTCCTGAATGAAGTTTTAGAGAAAGTCCCAACGAATGTCGAGATGTTCACCTTTAGGCTTCACGAAGGAATCAATGGTATCCACTTTAACCCTCATAAGCTTGGCCAACTTTTTACGATAACCTGATTTTAGCTTTCAGGTAAATACTTTATCTGGACATTGTAGTTATCTCGAGCAAAATCGAATATTCTTTGATAGTTGACACCAAATCTTTCTGATTAAAAGTGAAACATCTATTGGATGGATCCTAAAATTATATAGCTACCCTAATCAACTGTTCATTCATCACTACCAAAATAAAAGATGTAATCTGCTTGTACTTCTTGTAAAAATTTTCTTTTCTTTCTTCATTTAACTGACTCCAGATAGCGGCTAAGTCTTCTAAATCATTCTGTGTGAGATCTAAATGTACCTTTTCAGGTAACTCTGACATATAACCGATAGGAAGGCAATATCCACTCTTTTGTTGGGCTTCTTTTGACTAAACATGTACTTTATTATACGGCTCACATGAGACACTGACTGAGGATGAGTAAATCTATAATTCTATGGGATCCATAAAGATTTTTTAAGAGAAAGCCGTCCTAGAGCAAATATCTTGATGCAGAACTGTATGATATGATTATGCAAAAAAAAAAAAAAAACAAAATTGAGTTAGTGTGAGGAAGTGGTTTAAGAAAAAATATTTTTTTGTGTTTTGAGATTTTTTTGTTTTATTTTATTTTGTATTAGACATAGGTATTTCCTATAAAAAGGTGGACGAGGCTCTACCTAACACTGATTTTCTAGGCTTATTACATGCTGAGTTTGGATTAACACGTATCTAAAAGTTCTCAAATTGTTCTTCACTATCGTTCACATTGGACTAGTAAGGCAATCCGATCCTCACCCATTACAGGCTACGAACATAAATGGTTCAATTTGAGTGAAAGTATTTCGCTTGCCATTGCGAAAGTTATCACCTCACGAGAGCATAGGTACTATACTTCCTCCTATAAGGGACGGAGCCCAGGTATAAAGCTCATTTATGGGATGCATCATGTTATTGTGTGTACAAATATATCCTAATTTGTTGAGAGTAATATATACAGAAAAATAAAGCATAAAAGGCATAGTAAAAGAAACATGTGTGAATTTTTTCTTTTTGTTTTCAATTTGTTTTTTTTTTTTTTACTTTTTTGTTGAAAGTAAAAAATAAAAATCTAAGAAACCGATTAGGACTGTTTAAATCAAAATTTAAGGATAACATGTAGTTAATTTTGGCCTGACTCTAAAAAACAAATGGCATCACCAGTGGAGTCGCCAAACTGTCGTAACGATTTTGTGTCTACCCGACAAATTTGAAAAAAAATGAAAAAGAGAGTCGCCACTAATCTTTTTTGGCTAGGTGTGATTGACCACCTATTAAAACATATCATTTTAACAAAATTTTAAATTTATTAAAATTTATTAAATAGATAATTTTATGGTCTAGGAAACAGTTTGGGTTCGGAAGTCGATTATGCATAGGAAAGGATTAGCACGTCCACAACACCCGTTTAAAACGGTACCAATTAATTACATGTTATCTGTTGATTTTGATAAAAACAGTATTATTTTCGGTGTTTGAAAAATGATTTTTTAAATAATTTTCGTAGTTTTTCATTTATTAGAATTTTTTTTTGCTCAAATTTTATTCGAGAAAAATAAATTAGAACCCTTTTATCAAAATAATTTTTAAAATGTTCCAGTACGTTGGTAACATTAGAAGAACCTTTTCTCATTTAGATTTCTTAGGCATCACTTCTCGGAATACCTTAGAATCTCATCTTTGGATGCTCAAATTTATTTTTCGTAAAAAAAACTATGTCATGTATGCAATGCAAAATTTTACCATGTTGATGCACACATTTAATTCTCCTTTTTTAGAATTTTATTAATTGTTTTATTTGATTTTTTATTTTTAATTTAAATTTGAAGAAAAAAAAAGAAATTTTTATTATATTGAAGTTTTTCTATAAATATTTCAATACACTGATAATATTTTTAAAAAAATCTTCTCACCTAGAAATTTTGTAAAGTATCGCTACTCGGAATACCTTTAGAATCTCATCATTAGATAAAATTTCCTTTTTCTCTTTTTTTTATCACTTTATTTTAGTTTTTTTTATAAAAGTTAATTTTATTTTACTAGTTTTTATATATAAAAAAAATTTATTGTATCGAAAATTTTTTATAAATACTCCAATACACTGGTAGTATTTAAAAAAAATCTTATCACCTAGAGATTTCGTAGGTATCATTACTCAAAATACCTTTAAATCTCATCATCGGATAAAAATTTCCTTTTTTCCTTACATTTTTTTATTAATTTATAAGGTTTATTCTAAAATGCACAAAATTATAAAAAAAAAACTTTATTATATACTTTATCATTTATTTCAACAAAAATTTATTCTAACAGTTATAAATATTTTAATATACATGAATATTAATAATAAAATTTATAATACTATATATAAAAAAATTCAAATAATTTAAAAAAAAATACCTGAATCGAACCGGTCAACAGTCTGTCAACGTGGGTCTGGGCCGATTTAGCAGTTCAATCCGGTCTGATTCAATTGGTTCGGGTTCAGCGGTTCGACGTCGATCTGGGCCAGTTCAACTGAACCGGTAAAGGCAAAGGGAGAATCGATCGTCGAGTTGGGTGCGCGAATCCCGGGTTGAGTTGCGAGTCGACGTGCGGATCCTCTAGGATCAAAACGGCATCGTTTTGCTACTTTCCTAAACAGCGTCGTTTTGAAGGCTTATTTAAAGGCCAAATCAGCTATTTTTTTTTTTTGTTTTCTTCTTCCCCTTTCTCTCTCTAGCAATCTAGAATCTAGTGACTGCTCCGACACGTCGGCCTCAATTGATGGTCGTAGGCTGCCATCTATTGATCGTCGAAAAAATCCGAAATCTCCAAGAATCTTCTCTTCACCCCCCTAAACACGAATCTGAGCTTAGTTTTACAAAAAAAAAAAGACCTTAAACTATGTCGATCTGGCCTGTAAGATTCGGCCAAAGGATTTTTTATTTTTTATTTTTGTTTTGGCGTTGAGATCTCGTTCTAGAGATTGTCTTTTTTTTTTTGTGTTTGATTTCTCTTTTTTTTTTTTCACGGAGATTTTTTAGAATATGGTAGTGTGTTTTTTTAATCTATTTTTTGTGTTTTTTGTTTTTGTTTTTTTTTTTTGTAGGGTTTCTGGGCTTTTCCTTTTGCAAGCAGCTTTATTTATAGAGCAAAATAAGATCAAAATCTCATATTTTTTGGGATTTTGATTGCCTATGATTAGGATAGCTATTAGCTGTCAGAACAGCTGTCGGTAGTTGTCAGAGCGGCTGGCAACTGCAGGCGGCTGTCAGTGCCGTTGGCAGTGCGACTGCCGGCGGTCAATAGAAAGGTTGTCAAAAGGAGAAAAAAAAAGAAAATAAAAAAAAAAGAAAAAATTAATTAATTAATAAAATGGTGTCTACAAATAATAAAATAACAACAATGAGCGGCAATTCTGAATTATGGTGTCCTACTTCCTCCATTTCACATAGCTGAGAATGGGTTTCTGTGGAACAGGTATGAACTTGACAGCCCAACCAATGGGCCAGGACATAGCTGCAATTGCGATGCAGGCACCCCATTGGCCCCAATTCAACCTCTCTGTATCAGCAAACCGTTTCAGAAATTCTACCATAACTACTTGAAGAAGAATGGTTGTGGCAATGATTCCCATAAACAACTTGTTCTTGTGTATCCCCTCAAATACGTTCTTCTTTTCTAGCTTCCTTGCGTTAAATTCGTTGAAGACTTGGCACAGAACAAAAGTGTTGAAGATCAAGGTATCATTGACCTTCTCTGTTACGCCAAAGATTGATTCACCGCTGAATTGCAGGGCAAGAAGCACTGCTATCTGGTATAAAGCTTGAGCTAGTAGGTTCCTCCACATGATGTTTGTGATCAGTGGCTCTGTTCGACCCACGGGTGGTTTCTCCATCAACTCCCTTGTAGGCCGCTCAGTCGCAAGAGCCAGAGCACCCAATGTGTCCATGATCAAGTTCACCCACAATAACTGGACAGCTGTTAGAGGGACTTCACCTGCTGAAACTGCTGCTACGAAGTTGATACAAAGTGCAGCAACATTTACAGTAAGCTGGAATTGAATGAACTTCTGGATATTCGTGTAGACACATCTTCCCCACATCAAGACCGTGGCCACAGAAGCGAAATTGTCATCCAAGATGACAATATCTGAGCTCTCTTTCGCCACTTCAGTTCCCTGAATTCCCATGGATAGTCCTATATCTGCTTCCTTGAGCGCTGGTGCGTCATTTGTGCCATCACCAGTGACTGCAACTACATGCCCTTTCTGTTTCAAGCACTGTACCATTAGAAGTTTATCAAAAGGAGAGGACCTTGCCATAACTCGGATTTTTTCTACTTTCTCCATCCTCTCCTGTGGTGTATAATTCCTGAATTCCTCACCTTCTACCACCGCATCACTGGAAAATTCCTCACCACGCCTGAGAATCCCACATTCAGTAGCTATGGCTCTTGCAGTGAAAACATTGTCCCCAGTGATCATTTTGATGTTTACTCCAGCATATTGGCAATCTTCTACAGCCTTCTTCACTCCAGGTCTGCATGGATCCTTTATACCCACTAGTCCTAACAGGGCCAAGCTGTCTTCTTTAAGCTTTTTCTGCTCTTTTAGATTTTCGTACTCTTCTTTTGGAACTTGTTTATGGGCAAAAGCAATGCACCTGAGGCTGCTCGCAGCCATGCCTTGAATAATTTGCTCAAATTTCATCCTTTCCACATCATTGAAATCTTTCACGATTCCAGAAGCATCATAGTAGCTTGAGCACATTGCTAGAATCATCTCAGCGGCTCCTTTCCAGTGAAGATGGACAGTGCCATCATCTTTCTTCACAATCAAAACCCCACTTCTTTTTTTCTGAGAATTGAAGGCTTCCACTTGGCGTATTTCACAACTCTTCTTCATCTTCTCCATATCCATCTTCAGTTCCAGGACAGCCCATGAAAGTATTGCCTTTTCTGTAGGACTGCCTGAGAATTCAAATTCTGTTCCTGAAGAAGCTCTGTAAACACTACCAGTAGTATTTAAAGCAACTCCCTGATGGATCAAGTCAACAACAAATGGAGAAATTGAAGAAGCACCCTCTTCCGTAGATTCTTGGCCAAGCCAAAATTTTGTCACCTTCATTCGGTTGAGTGTGAGAGTACCTGTTTTGTCAGTACAAATTGTGGTGGCTGAGCCCATTGTCTCACAGGCAGAGAGCTTTCTCACCATTGCTTGATCTGCCATCATTCTCTTCATCGAATAAGCCAGAGTCAGTGTGACAGCTAATGGCAATCCTTCTGGAATTGCAACTACAACGATGGTAACAGCAGCAGCTACGATTCCCACCACAGCATTTATTACATCATCAGCCTTTGTCTTGCCTCTATTGAACTCCCGGTTTCCATTCTCATCTGTTGTATTGCCTGTGAAGTAACGAACCAACAAAACGACAAGAACCAGGAAAGCAACTGCTAAGCCGACCTTACCAATTGATGAGGTCAGCTTGTTTAAACGCGCTTGTAAGGGTGTCTGATCATTAGTGTCACGGCTGATCTGGCTCATCATTTGGCCCCATGTTGTATTCATGCCAACAGACGTGACAAGCATCCTAGCGTACCCATCAGCCACCTTGGTCCCTGAAAACAAGAATGGATTTTGGCTGCGATTTACCTCAACATGGTCACTTTCCCCGGTCATGCTTGATTCATCGACATGCAAAGAATGTCCATCTAAGAACAATCCATCAGCAGGAACTTGATCTCCAATTTTTAGGCACACAATGTCTCCAACAACGATATCAAATATTGAAATTTGCTGGCGCCGACCTCCTCGTACAACATCAATCTGAATATTGTTGCTGACTTTTGATAACTTGTCAAATTGTCTGTTCTGCCTATAGTTACTTATGGCAGAAACAGCAATGACAAGAAATACAGCTACGAATATGCTTCCACCGTCGTACCACCCTTCTTTGGGCCCGTGTTCTTTGATTCCAAAGCCAAGTGAAAGAGCTGCACAGCCTAAAAGAATCATTATTGTAAGGTCTTGAAATGCTTCAATCACAAAATGTAAAATGGTCTTCGTTGGTGGTTTCCTATACGTGTTGGAACCGAATGCCTCATGTCGGCATGCAATGTCTTCGGTGCTGCCAGAAATGCCAACCTCGGTGTCGGTGCCAAGAGCAGAAGCCACACCATCAACCCCATCATGATTTTTCAGCTTCTCGATTTTTTTCTCTTTCACTAGCTCAATGAGAGTTGTTTGATCAATTTGGAAAAGACTGTTTTCCGGTATAACAGTGAGTGAAACACGAGATGATGAGCGAGGAATAGCCTTGGTTTTTTCTTTGGGTGTTGGAGGCTTGACAACAAGGGATAAAAATGTTCTAGAACAATAGATGGTAGTGAATATGGTGTGCCACTTCTTTTTGGGCTTGCATAGGTTAGCTGGAACTTGGAGTATACATTCTATTCCAAGCATGCTTGCATGAAACATGGCAGTCATAATTAAAAAAAAAAAGAGTACGCAAAACAATATGATAGATATACACTAAAGGAAAGAAAGCTTGCACTGTATTTTTTTTATTATCAGATTGCGGTCTTTTATGAAAAAAAAAAAAAAGAAAAAAGAAAAAAAAAGAAATGAAAGGAAAAGTTTACAACTATTTGGTTTGTAAAGATTATGGCAAACAATCAACTTTCATGAAGAAGAAAGCTTAGCTGATAGCCTGATTTTGCTTGATGATAACCAATAATAAAACCTAATATTTATATACTTCTCAGACATCCACCGCGTTGATGCTTTTCATATATATAGATTTGCTTGGATTGGAAGAAAGATGTTGGAATTGAGAAACACATTTACAATTAGGTATTTACTTTCCTTTTTGCTTTTGTGTGTTCCCTTAAGCTTGAAGGAGAGAAGTCAAAAGAAAGCGCACCCTTGGTCCCAATCAGCCAATGACAAGGCAAGGCGACCAAGAAGACGATCGGCAGATATCTTTATTGATGTCAGGCTAACCCTTGCAATCTAAAATCTTATCTTGTTATTAAAGATTCCAACCGCAACTACGAAACTAACGCTGCAAAATTTTGAAAATAAGTCGGCATGTTGTCTTTTTGAAAGAAAAAAAAAAAATCCTCTTTCCAATTTTGCAATTGTACTAAATGTATTTTTTTAGAAAACAAAAGAAAATTAGCCCGTACGGAAACAGTGTACTGCTAACCTTCTAGGAATAAATTAATTAATCAAATTTCATTATTTATTATCCAATTAATCAGTAGTTCAAAATTTTATGGGTTCCCTATAGACACCATTTAAGATAATTAAAATATTATTTAAAGAATTACATTTAATCCGCTATTCTCGCTAACTTTAATAAAAAAATAATGCATTAATTATAATTTTTTTCTTAAATATCATTTTTAACCATTGTCAATATTCACTGACTCACCAGTAACATTTCTCAAGTTTTATAAAAAACAATTTTAGACAATTACATGTATCGATAAAAAATTATAATTATGAATAAAATAATTTTTAATATAAATAAAAAAACTAAACAAATAAAAATAACAACTAATAAATTATTTTATAATTAACTAGTTTGTTACTCGTACAATACATGAATTATCTTGTTTTATTTTAATTATTTTTCAATTATCTTGCTTTATTAATTTTCTTTTAATTATTTTGAAATCAATTATTTTTTAATTGTAATTGAAACAATTTTTTTAGGAGATTTAGTTTGTGATGTTACAAGTTAAAAACTATTTATTATTTAATTTAGTTATTTGTTATCTAGACACATAAGATAATTTTTAATTTTATGTTATTATCAAATAAATATATTTAAAAAATTATTAATTATTCAAATTTTTAAAATTTAAAAGAAAGACAAAATCATATATATCTAATTATTTATGCTTGAAATTAATTTATAGGTAAAATATAATGGAAAAAATCCTATAAATCATAGTTAATTATAATGTTATTTCAAAAATTACAAATTATTTTTTTAATTTCAATTATTTTTCTCTTGCCAAATAATCTCATACACTTTAAGTATAAATATTATCATATGAAAAATATATAATTTTATATCAATTAAATATTTGAAAGTTAGTTAAATAAATTTAATTCAATTAAACTAATTAAAATAAATTAAGAAAACCCGTATTTTTGAATTCATAGTCATGTTTGATTAATAAACGCTTTACAAAATTCAAGCAAAGGAAATAAAAAAAAAATGCAATTGAACTATAATTGAATATAATTTTTTAATTTATTAGGAAGTAGACTTATTCATTAGTTAGGTTATGGATTAGATTTATAATTTTATGCATAACTTTTTAAATACAGATTCAAAATATTATTAAATTAAAATTTTATTTAATTTTAAATTTAAAATATATTTTAATATTATAAAATTTAAACATTTTAATAATAAATATAAATTGAATAAGTGATTTGAGTCAGACTTGAAATTGAATCTAAAATTTAGAAATGTTTACATATGAATGCCACCAAATTCATGGGCACTTCTTAATTTTTTAAATTCATATTTTTTAAAAATTATGTTTAAGAAAATATCAAGTACTTACTAAATAAGATTTGATTTGAAAAATAAAAAAGAGTGAAATTAAATTGGATTTCAATTTATCCTAACTTTTTTATAAATTAAAAGAGTGTTATGACTTTGAAGAGGAAGAAGTACAAAGATTACAAATTTTTACACAAAATCATAATTGTGGGCTGATTATATTATAGATATAAAATATGATTTCAAATCCAATTAGTTATTGTTATTTGTAACAATATTTTGATATAAATAATATGTTCAAATCAATGTAATTAAGCAGACTATTAATGAAAATATATTTTGCATATTGTAAAAAAGATGAATTAAAAGAAAAAAAATTACTTGATTGAGTAAAGAGTCAAATATAAAGAAAAAAAAGGCTTATAGACAATAGCAACAAAATAGAAAAATAAATATTTTCTTTAACTTTGCATCTTGTAACATATGAAAAAAGAAAGCCAATTGAAAGAAAAAATATAACTAATTGAATGAAAAGTCAAAAGTAAAGAGAAAAAGTCTGTGGAGAGTACCTACAAAATATAAGAATATTTATGTTTATGTAATTTTATATCTTGAAATATATATATATATATATATATTTATATATATAAAGTCAAAGTTAAAGATTGTAAGCTTATCATAAGTATCTAAAAAAGAAAAAATAAATGTTTTTATAACTTTCACTTTTTAATATAAAAAGAAAATGAGGTAACACAAAAATGGAGAACAATGACAAAAAAATTTTTTTGATGTTAAGGAATGATATTAAACAATCATTTATAAATTATTAATAGATTAAATTTGATCCTTTTAAATAATAAAAGATTATTATGAAATCTGAAGATAAAATTTTATTTAATATTTTTAAAATTTAAGATATATATAAAAATTAATTTTAAAATATAAAAAATATATATGATTGTTCTAATTGAAAATGATATATGAAGTTTTTATAATTCAACAGGCAAACTTTACAATTATTAATATTATAAATTTAATTGTAAAGATAACAAAAATATAAACATTCCAAAATGTAGCACTAATTACAAATCAAGTGATTTTCACTCGCTAGTTGACCATTTAAGACTAATCCTATGTCCAAACCCATATATATAACTAATTATTAAGAAATTAATTTTTAAAGATAAAAAGATATATTTAAAGATGTATTTGACAAATCAAGATGATTTTTTTTACTTAAAAAAAAAAACTATGGATAATTAAAAATTTTCAAATAAATATATCTTAAAAAAATTTGGATAACCAATAATTTTTTAAATACATTTATTTAATCGATAAAAAAAAATAAGAATTAATTTTATTTATTTAAATAAAATCTTACCAAAATAAAAAATAATAAATCTATCCTTTTAATTATTTTAAATCTAAATTAGTTTTTCATTTAAATTATAAAAGTTTTGAATAATTAAATAAAATTTGAAATATATTTTTTGATGCAGAGTCTAAAATTAAAAAATATCTTTATATATCATTTTTATAAAGAAAAATTTTAATAATTCTTATGTATCCAAAAAAAAATTATCGATACAAGCATTCATATCAGTAATTCTTATATGATAATTATGTATGTTATAATATAATGTATATATTAGATTAGTGGTGGGTGGTTTAAGATATGTGTAATTTATTATTAACATTTTCGTAACAAAGTCCACACTCCATTTGGTGCAACGAACTGTTAAGAAGGATTTTTACTTTTAATTATTTAATTAGGTATACTGATAATTTTTTTTTTTTTTTTGTGGCCAACTCTTAAAGATTTTTTTAAAAGATTTTTAGATTTATAAGTCGCCAACCAACAAAAATCTTTACATTCAAATATTAAATTTTCATAATTTGTGTTAACTTTTACTGCGTATAACAATTAAATTTACAAATGCAGAAAAAGTCACTTTTAGGAAGTTTCCATTACAAAAGTTAAAGCAGAGCACAGATTTGCAGTAACAAGGAAACATCGTAAGAAAGATTTTACTTTTAATTATTTAATTAGGTTTATCAATAAATTTTTTTTTATAAAAAAAATTTAAGAGTAGAAGAAATTGTTTTATCTTTAAAATCAAGATAAATCATTAATTCATAAAGAATTTTACGAATTTTTTTATTTTTTAAAAAACTTTTTCAAAATTACAAATTATCTATCAAAAGATTACAAAATTTTAAATCCAAATATTTTATATTTAAATTTTAAATTTTAATCATTTACGTCGATTTGAGATCCTTACAAATGCGGAAAAGTCACTTTTAGGAAATTTCCATTACAAAAATTAAAGCTAAGCACAGATTCACAGTCGCAAGAAAACACGGGGATCAAATGCTGCGGAAATTCAGTGCAACAACATGCGATTCTTCATGTATTTTTCCTTTTCCTTTTCTTTTGAACCGTATAATATTCTTTTCTTTTGACTCTTTTCAACAAAAAGCGAATCCTTTTTTTTTTTACTAGTATAATATTCGTTTCTTTTAATATTAATTACGCGATTTGCTTATCTTTATTCATATAATTTCTTGAGAGGTAAGGAAAGATGTTGGCTTTTTGAACTTCGAAGTTACAAAATAATTATAAAAAAAACACTTCATTTATTATTAGGAAGGAAATTAAATATGAAAATGAATAGAAATAGACATGTATATGAGTTGGATTAGATCAATCTTCTAAAAACTTTATCTAAAACAGATCGATTGTTTATGAGTCCAATTATACCTTTTAAAATTTTATCTACAACCTAGCTTGATTGGTCCATCGGATTTAAGAAATCCAAAATTTTCATAAAAATTATTAAAATATTTTAAAATTAAAATTAAATAATAATTTATTAATAATTTAATATTTCAAGATAAACTTTGAGTTCAAAACTCCTTATTCAAATTTTGACAGTCAACAAATCTAGATGAAAGCAGGAATTAGGAAAATGAGGAGACAAGCTCAAATTAAAATTTTTGTGTGAATGATATTGATAAAATTTTACATTGGAATTTTTGTATAAAAAGATTAACAAAAAGAGGATTTGTAATTTTTTTTCTCAATGATTCATAAATAAAGTTGATAAGCGAAAGGATACTCCAACCCCACTAAATATTATTAGTTAGTAGTAGTATAAATTGTGACTAAATTAGATGATACCTCATAAACATTTTTATTTTTTAAATTGGAAATATTTTTTATTTTCTATGTACAATTTTCTTGATTTTGTTTTTCATTTTCTTTTTTTTTTTAAAAACTTTCTACTTGGCTATTCTAAGAGCACATTTCTTGATTTATATATATTTTTAAGAGAGTTAAGACTCAAAGTTCAAATCTCTTTTCCTTCTTGTAATCAAGTAGAAAGAAGGAAATTAAGTACTTTTTATATTTAAAAAAAAAAATTCCTTTTATCAAGAATTTAATAAATTCAATATTTGGTTCATTTGTATCTTAGTTTGTGTATATTTCACGAGTGAAAAGATTAATAATAAATAAAAAATTATTAAAAATATTAATTTTATTTTTAATTTGATTAGGTATTTATTTAATCATAAAAATTATCAAAATTTTTAATAAAAATAAATATTTAAAGAATACACAAAAGTTAAAAATTTTTAAACTTGATTAATATAATAAGAATTTTTTATTTGTTGATTTGAATTTTATTTAATTATTTTTATTAAAAAATTTCATAATCTTTACTTAAAATTTTTATTTAATTTGCTTTTTATATAGAAGACTGTAAGATAAAAATAAAAAAAAATTACAATTTTTAAAATTTAGAAACTATTTATAAAAAAATTATGAACTAATTTAATTAAGCTCGTGCGTCTAACTCTGTTCCATTTTTAGTAAGAAGGAGAATTATTGTTAGTTTTGGTTTGACAAATTTAGTAGGCAGAGAGATTGTCCCATATGACTTGTTCTCTTTGCACTCTTTTTCTCGGATAGAATGCGATGCCACGCCAGACAAAACGCGGCGAACATGTGTTTTTTTTATTATTTTTTTTCAGACTTGGTCAACGACATTGTTAATTTTTTTCATCAGTCAAATAGGGCGCAAAGTCAGGGAAACATACTCAAATCTAGTAGGAAACGACTCCAGTTCGTCGAAAAGCTGCATTCGTTATAGGAAAAAAAATGTTTTTGTATACCGTAAATGAAATTTTAAATTTCATAAGTTTTTTTCTAATTTTTTATATAAATTTATTATGTTAACAATATATTTTAATTAGTTATATATGTAATTATTTTTTCATTTTATTAGTAAAAAATTTAAATTTCAATTATGATGAAAAAAATAATTTTTTAATAAAAATATCTGATTATCGGTCTTAAATTAAAGATAATTTAAATATTATTGCATAAAAAATTTTATGTTTAATACAAAATTTCATCAAGTTCTTATTAAAAATAAAGCAATAATATTTACAAAGTTTTTTAAGATTAACATTTACAAACTTGGATTCACTATTTGTGTTATTTGAAGAATGACAGTCAAGTTTGTTACCCTTTCAGAAAGTTGGAAATTGGGAGGTAAGATAATAATTTGTTGAACATTCAGATTGAAGAACGCTGGGCTGCTTGGACATCCGATGTTTTTCCGTAGTCTTTACCCAATAAGCTTGGGGATACACCTAAAAAAGGTCAGATGTTTAATTAAACCCAGCAAGGCAAAGCAAAGCACAGATGCTGTAATTCAGTTGGACTCTTGGGTCCAAGAGAACCCAGAAAGTGCTGGAAACTCAAACCCATCAAAAACAATAACTAACAATAGAGTTAAATTCATCAAAATCCCTGTAAAATTATTTTTTTATTTAAGAAAGTTCAGGACAAGAGAAAGCTTTTCAGTCTAAGGTAGGCTGCAGGTTTCACAAAGTAACTTATATTAGATTTTTATGTTGTTTATAAAAAAAAAAAATTATTAGTAACAAAATTCAATTTTAAATTTTACAAGTAAACATCATCGTTTCAAATCGATGATGTTTCCTTCGTCAATATCTCGGTGTCAATTATTTTGGCTATCGATGATTCTCAAAAAGAGAGGATCGGTGAGTCCAACAGAATCACTCTCGTTGACTTGGATAATAATCCATCGCAATTCTCATGGAGTAAGTTGATAAACTCGTAATAATATAGTAATTATGTAATGGTAACTATGCTTTATTCATTTCCTTCAAATTTTTGGTGTCGTTTCACATTTTGCTTTGGTGTTTAAGTGAACACATATATATTTTTGTTGGAGAAATTCTTTAACATTTTAATAAAACAAGATTGATTTTTTTAATGTTGAAGCTTAAAGTTATTACATTTCAAATTTATGCTTGGAGGTTTTTTTTTTTGGTTAAATTGTATTGCATTCTTGAGAAACATGAAGGTTAACATTGATTAGAGGTGAGGCAGGGTAACAAAAGAGAAAGAAAAGAAAAGAAACAAAACAAAATGATTCAATCCGCATTTAAGGTCGTTTGAAGTTCCTGTTCTATCGCAGTTGTTTTTTTTTTGCTAAATGCCCAATATGAATTTTGCTTAAATCTGATATATAAACAATTGAGAGATCACTTTCATCTGCTTTCATGTGACACATACTTGTCGATGACATTCACCATCAAGTCAGAGCAACATAGGATTTCAGACTGAGCTTTCGTATTAAAATGAAGAAACTTAGATGTTGTTTGGTTGGGAGAATCTGAGATTTTTTTTTAAAATGTTATTGATCGATATTTAAATTTTTATGTTTGATTGGAGATATCAAATTCATGTGTTAATTCTAAATTTTCAACAATATCTAAAGTTTTAAAATTAGAAATCCATTTCTCTTATTTTTAAAGATTTTAAAATGAAACTGACTTTTGTCCCACATTTGATTTTAATAAAAAATATTTTATTTTTATTTTACTCCCATAGAAATCAACATATAAAAATTATGTAATTGCATATTGTTTTTGTTTTATGATTTTTTTTAATTGAGTTTTTTTTTTTTTTTATGTTTTCCCCACTTAAATATTGCATTTGTAGGCTTTAAAATGTAATAATTGTGTTTATTTATTGTGTTTTTTTAACAAAAACTTAGTATTTGACTTGATGATTTTTTATTTAATGAGTATCAATTGTGGGTATGGTAATTACTAAAAGAAGCGGAGTATTTGATATATATATATATATATATATTGCATTTGACTTGATAACTTTTGATTTAATAAGTATTTATTGGGTACGATAATTATTGCAATTCTTTAATCATAATATTTGATTTTTTTTTTACATGACTTGATGGCTTTTGATTTAATGAATATTTATTATGAGTATGATAATTATTGTATTTTTTTAAAAAGAATTTGATATTTAATTTTTTTTTCATTTGTTTGACTTGATAGCTTTTGATTTAATGAGCAGTTATTATGAGTTTATCGATTATTGCATTTTTTTAAATCTAAATGTAGTTATTGTTCATTGTATTTGTTATTATAGTTCGCCATTAAATCTTGTAAATTCTCAACTGTCTCTTATGATCCTTTGATATGTTCTTGGACCCTCTCTTTGGTGAAGGGAAAACTGATTGAAACCTGGGTTCTGCATGGCGGAGTTTGTTACTTTGCTTATACGAGGTCCATAGATAAATCCCTTGTAAACGGTTGCTGATAGGAGAATGGTTATATATTGTGTAAATTTACATGCAAATGCCTGACAGTTTAATGATGAATATGTTTCATCAGGTCCTTGAGGATGGTGTTCTTGATCCTGAAACAACTGTGGTGTCTATATTCCCATCTCCTATGCACTATGCTGGCCCAACTGAAGTGCAGTGGCATGCTAAGGCTCGGATTAATGCTGGGGCCAATTTTTACATTGTTGGTAGAGACCCAGCAGGCATGGGCCATCCAGTTGAGAAGAGAGATCTGTATGATGCCGATCACGGGAGAAAGGTGTTGAGCATGGCTCCAGGACTTGAGTGGCTGAACATCCTTCCTTTCAGGGTATAACAGCCATTCTGTCTCATTTCTATGTTCCGGTACAATGGTACTACTTGTGGTATAAAATTTGGAATCCCCATTCCATATTAATGGGTTTTAATTGCAGGTTGCTGCGAATGATAAGACCCAAGGTAAAATGGCTTTCTTTGATCCCTCAAGGGCTCAAGACTTCCTCTTCATTTCAGGCACCAAGGTATCTTCTTTTCCCTATTATCACTGCTGACTAGATTTTAACATCCAGTAGTATAAAAATCACAATAAATTGTTAGAAAAAGAACCATAAACAGGAGTGAGAAAGAAATATTTTGATTTCCATTTTAGTTGTTGTTTTCAAACAAGTTTATCTCAAAAATACTTGCTGCCATTCTACTGATGCGGACACTTGCAAAGAACAAAGAGAATCCTCCTGATGGATTTATGTGCCCTGGTGGCTGGAAACTGCAGGTCGAATACTACGACAGCTTGACACCATCGGACAAAGACAAAATTCCTGACGCTGTTCCTACGTAGATGAATTTCCTGTATCATAATGTATTTGCCATCTGATTGGGAGAAACCATAACACTATTTATCTCCAATGTGTGATCTAGATATTGTAAAGTTTCTCTGTTCAGATCTTTTAACAAATCCGTCCGACGCACTGGCACAGAGACATGAAACTTGCCTCCACGTAATTAGATGCCCAGTATGGCATCCAGCATTGGTGCCATTGGCCCTGAGCCTGAAGGCACATTGTACTATATCGTATCGTTGTGTTCTTACGAGGAAAGTGGATTGTGGGAAACGTTTGTAGGATTCCTGTACTTTCTTTGAAATCGTAGACCAGCCAAACACATCAAGAATATCTTAACAAAGTGAAGAAATGGAGTAATGGCATCATGTGGGAGTTTGGCTATTTGTAAATTCCATTTTCGTTCTTTTTAATTGGTTAATAATGAGTAAGGTTGATTGTCATTAATCCAAAAAGGACCAAAGGTAGAAACCAGTCAATCAGTCTAGCTGCAAAATTCATCAGACCGTTCCCATTGGTTTTAACCATGAAATTCATATGAATTCCCAAACAACGTACTTTGCTTCTACCATCGTTGCTCTTTGACACTTGAGATTTGAATCTAGGCTTATTTCATTAAGCAGATTTACAAAAGAAGGAAGGTGGGTGGATTTCATGATCTGCCTTAAAACAGAAACAAGCAATTTACAGGGGAAGAATTAACAAAAAGAAAAAAGTCCCGCGCAATCTGCCAAACAAGCAATTTGATTGAATTTTTTATTAAAGTTTTTATTTATTTATTTTTAATAGAAAACTTTTTACCAATTTCACTTAAAGATTTATCCGTAAGCTAAAAGCAGAAACAAAGAATGTGAAACGAAGTCAAATGGGAACACAAGGAGCCCAGGTCACAGTTTTGTTGTCCAAGTTTCAAATTCAACAATTATTAAGACGCAAAAACAAATTTGAAACTGTCCTCAATTTAAAGAATGATAGTATTTCTTTATTGATGTAAGAAAATTCTCACTAATGCGTACAAATGAGGAAACTAGAAATATTTCTTTGTTTACAGCAGAATGTGAATGAATAATAAAATAACAGCAATGAGCGGCAATTCTGAATTACGATGTCCTACTTCCTCCATTTCAGATTGCTGGAAATGGGTTTCTGTGGAACAGGTATGAACTTGACAGCCCAGCCAATGGGCCAAGACAGAGCTGCAATTGCGATGCAGGCACCCCATTGGCCCCAATTCAACCTCTCTGTATCAGCAAACCGTTTCAGAAATTCTACCATAACTACTTGAAGAAGAATGGTTGTGGCAATGATTCCCATAAACAACTTGTTCTTGTGTATCCCCTCAAATACGTTCTTCTTTTCTAGCTTCCTTGCGTTAAATTCGTTGAAGACTTGGCACAGAACAAAAGTATTGAAGATCAAGGTATCATTGACCTTCTCTGTTACGCCAAAGATTGATTCACCGCTGAATTGCAGGGTAAGAAGCACTGCTATCTGGTATAAAGCTTGAGCTAGTAGGTTCCTCCACATGATGTTTGTGATCAGTGGCTCTGTTCGACCCACGGGTGGTTTCTCCATCAACTCCCTTGTAGGCGGCTCAGTAGCAAGAGCCAGAGCACCCAATGTGTCCATGATCAAGTTCACCCACAACAACTGGACTGCTGTTAGAGTGACTTCACCTGCTGAAACTGCTGCTACGAAGTTGATACAAAGTGCAGCAACATTTACGGTAAGCTGGAATTGAATGAACTTCTGGATATTCGTGTAGACACATCTTCCCCACCTCAAGACTGTGGCCACAGAAGCGAAATTGTCATCCGAGATGACAATATCTGAGCTCTCCTTCGCTACTTCGGTCCCCTGAATTCCCATGGATAGTCCTATATCTGCTTCCTTGAGTGCTGGTGCGTCATTTGTGCCATCACCAGTGACTGCAACTACATGCCCTTTCTGTTTCAAGCACTGTACCATGAGAAGTTTATCGAAAGGAGAGGACCTTGCCATAACTCGGATTTTTTCTACTTTCTCCATCCTCTCCTCTGGTGTATAATTCCTGAATTCCTCACCTTCTACCACCGCATCACTGGAAATTTCCTTACCACGCCTGAGAATCCCACATTCAGTAGCTATGGCTCTTGCAGTGAAAACATTGTCCCCAGTGATCATTTTGATGTCTACTCCAGCATATTGGCAATCTTCTACAGCCTTCTTCACTCCAGGTCTGCATGGATCCTTTATACCCACCAGTCCTAGTAGGGCCAAGCTGTCTTCTTTAAGCTTTTTCTGCTCTTTTAGATTTTCGTACTCTTCTTTTGGAACTTGTTTATGGGCAAAAGCAATGCACCTGAGGCCGCTCGCAGCCATGCCTTGAATAATTTGCTCAAATTTCGTCCTTTCCTTATTGTTGAGATCTTTCACCATTCCAGAAGCATCACAGTAGCTTGAGCACATTGCTAGAATCATCTCAGCGGCTCCTTTCCAGTGAACATGGACAGTGCCATCATCTTTCTTCCCAATCAAAACCCCACTTCTTTTTTTCTGAGAATTGAAGGCTTCAACTTGGCGTATTTCACAACTCTTCTTCGTCTTCTCCATATCCAACTTCAGTTCCAGGACAGCCCATGAAAGGATTGCCTTTTCTGTAGGACTGCCTGAGAATTTAAATTCTGTTCCTGAAGAAGCTCTGTAAACACTACCAGTAGTATTTAAAGCAACTCCCTGATGGATCAAGTCAACAACAAATGGAGAAATTGAAGAAGCACCCTCTTCCATAGATTCTTGGCCTAGCCAGAATTTTGTCACCTTCATTCGGTTGAGTGTGAGAGCACCTGTTTTGTCAGTACAAATTGTGGTGGCTGAGCCCATTGTCTCACAGGCAGAGAGCTTTCTTACCATTGCTTGATCTGCCATCATTCTCTTCATCGAATAAACCAGAGTCAGTGTGACAGCTAATGGCAATCCTTCTGGAATTACAACTACAACGATGGTAACAGCAGCAGCTACGATTCCCACAACAGCATTTATTACATCATCAGCCTTTGTCTTGCCTCTATTGAACTCCCGGTTTCCATTCTCATCTGTTGTATTGCCTGTGAAGTAACGAACCAACAAAACGACAAGAACCAGGAAAGCAACTGCTAAGCCGACCTTGCCAATTGATGAGGTCAGCTTGTTTAAACGCACTTGTAAGGGTGTCTGTTCATTAGTGTCACCGCTGATCTGGCTCATCATTTGACCCCATGTTGTATTCATGCCAACAGACGTGACAAGCATCCTAGAGTACCCATCAACCACCTTGGTCCCTGAAAACAAGAAAGGATTTTGGCAGCGATTTACCTCAACATGGTCACTTTCCCCGGTCATGCTTGATTCATCTACATGCAAAGAATGTCCATCTAAGAACAATCCATCAGCAGGAACTTGATCTCCAATTTTTAGGCACACAATGTCTCGAACAACGATATCAAATATTGAAATTTGTTGGCGCCGACCTCCTCGTACAACATCAATCTGAATATTGTTGCTGACTTTTGATAACTTGTCAAATTGTCTGTTCTGCCTATAGTTACTTATGGCAGAAACAGCAATGACAAGAAATACAGCTACGAGTATGCTTCCACCTTCGTACCACCCTTCTTTAGGCCCGTGTTCTTTGATTCCAAAGCCAAGTGAAAGAGCTGCACAGCCTAAATGAATCATTATAGTAAGGTTTTTAAATGCTTCAATCACAAAATGTAAAATGGTCTTCGTTGGCGGTTTCTTATAAGTGTTGGAACCGAATGCCTCATGTCGGCATGCAATGTCTTCGGTGCTGCCAGAAATGCCAACCTCGGTGTCGGTGCCAAGAGCAGAAGCCACACCATCAACCCCATCATGTTTCTTCAGCTTCTCGATATTTTTCTCTTTCACTAGCTCAACGAGGGTTGTTTGATCAATTTGGAAAAGACGGTTTTCTGGTATAACAGTGAGTGAAACATGAGATGATGAGCGAGGCATGCTGGCATGAACAATGTTAGTTATAATTAAAAAATAAAAAAAACGAATAACAAAAAAAGTAAAAAGAGTATGCCTAAACTATATGATAGTTATACGCTAATGTAGAGAAATCTTGCACTGTATATAAATCTTGATTTTGCTTGATGATGACAAACAAGTAAAAGCTGATATTGAAGAAGAGATGCATGATGTTTATTATAAACTACTTCTCGACAACCCTTTTCGTCGAAGTTGCATTAGAAAATATTACATTCTGAATATAAAAAAAATATATATTATTAATGCTGAAGTTTAAATTTAGATTTACTGAATATTAAATAATATAAATAATATAAATTAAACTATAAAATTTATATTTTATACATTATATTTAATTAATTAAGAGATCATTAGATTAAGAAAATAAATTATACTTACTCGGACCATATTCAGAAGAATTTTTTATTTTCATCAAGTTTTGATCTTTGAAAAATAAAATAAAATCTTAAATATACAATTTACATTTTTTATACATTGACCAAATTGTCTTACCGTTCGCTGCTTAATCTCAATCTTATATTTCCTCTGTCTTAATTTGTCTGTTTTATATTAACTTGTCTGAAATTTTAAAAAAAATTATTTTTAATATATTTAATATTAAAATTAAATTTGTTTTATAAAATTAAAGTTTCTTTATTTTTAATATTAAAAAATAAAAATAATCATAAAAATAATTTTAAAATATAAAAAAATTTAGATGTTGAAAAAAATATATAATATAACTAAATTATAACCTGTGCAATGTACGAAATAATTTTATTTATTTAATAAGAATATATATATATACAAATTAATTTTTTTCAAAATTATATTAAAATCTTTAAAACTCATAACATATATAAAATTTATATATATTAATTTGTCATTAAATAATAAACTTTATGAAAATAGTAAGAAAAAAAATTAAGTCTTTTTTTTTGGATATTTTTGTTTATAATAATATTTATACACTTGTAAAATTATATCAAATAAAAATAAATTATGTCTTTTTTAAAAATTAAATATATATTATTAATGATAAATTAAATAATAAAAGAAGCATTAACATATTTTCACTTTAGTAATCTTGACTAAATTATTGTACAAAAATGAAAAAGTGAGAAAATATGTAAAAAAAGAAAAAATAAATTGAAAAAAATATTATTTTTATAAGAATGAAACTATAATAATAATAATTAAATATATCTTAGAAAAAATTTATAAACAAAAAAAAGACCAAATTGCAATAGTAATAAAATATACCTTAAAAAAAAGTTATTAAAAAATTAAAAAAATTGATATATAACACATTCCATTTGTAGTCTTAAATTTGTAAAAAATATTTTTAGTAGTGATTAGGATTAAATAGTTAATTTTTAAATTAATTTTTTAAAATTTAAAATTGATATAATGAGTGATAAAGATAATATTAGATTTTTTGTATTTATTTGAAATATAAATTTAATAATTAGAGTTCAAATGAATATAATCATTTTGATAATCTTATTATTTAAAAATTTAATATGAAAATTTTTAAAATTTTTAAAATCTTACATAAAATTACTTGATTTTTTAATATTTTACATAAATTTTTTAAAAGGATAATTTTTTAAATAAGGTTATTTGGTAAACAACTAAAATTATTTATTAAAAAAATTTATTTTTCATATTTTAAATTTTAGAATATATATCTCTAAATTGATTTGATTTTTAATTATAATTTGAATAAATTTAAAAATATCTAATTTGTAATTAAAAAAAATTATCTTATATTTTTAAAAAATTATCTTATGTGTCATTTAAAAAAATTATCAACATATGCACTTATATGATAAATTTATTTATATATATTATTATATAATATATATATATATATTATATTTTTAGATATCAAAAAATAAAAATGAACAAAAAAAATGAGATAGAGTAATTATCATTATATTGAAAATTCTACAACGTTTTTTTGGGTCAAATATAATAGAATCGATTATCAAATGCTACCTGAAGGGAGACATAAGAGTGGTTGCGTCGTGGATTTGACCACTTAAGCGAAATTCTACCAAGTTTTCTTCCTTTAGTTTATATACATGCAAATTAAAGGGCTTATTAGCTTACCCACGAATGGAGAAAAATGCCAAGGCAAAACGCGAACAACGTGGCAATCGACAAATACCTTTATGCGGTCAGGTTATCGCTAGTTCATGCTAGGGCTGTAAACGAGTCGAGTCGAGTCGAGTAGTGAGAAGTTCGAGCTCGAGCTCGACTAACAACTTGAGGTTCGATACTCGATTCGAATTCGATCGAGTTTTATTTTTCAAGTTTGAGTTCGATTCGTGATCGAATTCGAGTTACTCGAGTTCGTTCGATTAAGCTCGATTAATATATAAAAATAAATTCGATTCGTATACTCGACAAGAGTTTGATTATTCATGCTTGAACTCGAACTTAAACTCAGATTCGAAATATTTTATTAATTAAAAAAATAAAAATATATTTAAATATAAAAATTCGATTAGACTCGTAAGCTACTCGAGTTAGATATAAGAATATTCGAATTCGGCTCGATCGATAAGTCGAACTACTCGAGCTCGAGCTCGATTCGATAATAATCGAACCGAATTCGAGTTTTTTTCGAATCGAACCCGAGTAACTTGCGAATACTAATGTATCATTTATACCTCTAATTCAAGCTATCAATAAACAACAAAAATCTTATATTGCTGTTGAAGATTCCTACAACAACCACGATGTTAACGTTGCAAACGTTTTGAAAATGGGTCGGCATTTTGTCTTTTTGAAAAGAAAAGAAAAAAAAAAAAATTCTCTTTCCAATTTGCAATTGGCCTAAATATCTTTTTCTAAAAACAAAAGAAAATTATCCGTACGGAAACAGTGTGCTGCTAGCATTCTAGGAGTAAACTAATTATTCAAATTTCACTATTTATTATCTAATTAATTAGTAGTTGAAATTTTTATGAGTTCGCCTATAGACACTATTTAAGATAATTAAAATATCATTTAAAAATCACATTTAATCCACTATTCTCGCTAACTTTAATAAAAAAACAATGCATTAATTAAAACTTTTTTTTAAAAGTATCATTGTTAACCAATGCCAATCGTCACTGACTCACCAGTAACATTTCTCAAGCTTTATAAAAAAGCAATTTTTATAAAATTACATGTATCAATAAAAATATTAAAATTATGAACAAATAATTTTTAATATACATAAAAATATTAAACAAATAAAAATCACAACTAATAAATTGTTATATAATTAATTGTTGTGGGTGGTTTAAGATTGGTGTAATTTATTATTAATATTTTTCTTAACAAAGTCCCCACTGCTTTTGGTGCAACGAAATGATAAAAAGGATTTTTACTTTTAATTATTTAATTAGGTATATATTGATAAAAAAAATTTTCTCAGGAAATTTAAAAATTTTTTTGGATTTATAAATTATTTACCAATAAAAATTTTTTATATCTTAACTTTAAATTTTAATTATTTACGTCATCCTCAATGACGTATGTCACAATAAAATTTACAAATGCAGAAAAGTCACTTTTTAGGAAGTTTCCACTAAAAATATTAAAGCTGAACACAGATTCGCATTATCAAAAATATTAACCATAATTTTCATTGTTTTTTTTTTATTTATTAGTTATTATAAATTTTATATGTATTATTTTTTTGTCATTATTAAATTTGTTTTACGTGTCCTAAATTAAAATATCAATAATAACACACTAAAAATAATAATATAAAAAATATCAATTTTACGTTAATCAACAATGAATCAACGTCGGTCAACGTCGATCAACATTAGTCAACGTCCGACGGTTCAACAACGGTCCAAAACTGATTTAGTTGAACCAGTTAACAGGAGAGAGGGTTAATGGGTCGAAGCCAAGCCCATGCGCGGACGTTAGAACAGACGCGGTGAAACGTGTGCTTTTTGTCACTCTTGGTCAATCACAACGTTTATTTTTTTTACGCTCAAACAGGACGAAAAGTCTCGGAAACATAAGTGGGAAACGACTCCAGTTCGTCGAAAAGTTGCCTTCGTTATGGGAACAAAAGTGTTTTTTATATATCGTAAATGAAAGTTTAAATTTTAAATTTCGATAATTTAAATCTTATTGTCTCAAAAATTTTATATTTAATACATAATTTCATCAATTTTTATTAAAAATAATGCATTAATATTTTTTATTTTCTATGTACAATTTTCTTGATATTGTTTTTTTTTTTTTTTTACTTTCTACTTGGCTATTCTAAGAACACATTGCATAGAAAGTTGGAAATTTCTTGATTTATATATATATATATATATATTTAAGAGATTTAAGACTGAAAGTTCCAATCTCTCTTCCTTCATGTAAAGAAGTAGAAAGAAGAAAATTCTGTACTTTTTATATGAAAAAAAAATCCTTTTATAAAAAATTTAATAAATTCAATATTTGGCTCATTTGTACCTTACTTTGTGTATATTTCACGAGTGAAAAGATTAATAATAAGTAAAAAAATTATTAAAAATATTAATTTAAATTTGATTAATATTTATTTAATCATAAAAATTTTATCAAAAAATTTAATAAAAATAAATATTTAAAGAATACACAAAATTTTAAAATTTTTTAAAAATTTGTAAACTTGATTAATATAATAAAAATTTTTATTTGTCCCTTTGAATTTTATTTAATTAATTTTATTAAAAATTTCATAATTTTTACTTAAATTTTTTATTTAATTTACTTTTTATATAGAAGCTAATAATATAAAAATTACAAATTACAAATTTAAAATTTAGAAACTATTTTAAAAAAATAAATTTATGAACTAATTTAATTAAGCTCATGCGTCTAACTCTGAACCATTTTTAGTAAGGAGAATTCTTGTTAATTTTGGTTTAACAAATTTAATAGGGACAGAGATTGTACAAATGACTTGTCCTCCTTGAACTATTTTTCTCGGACAGAATGCCATGCCACGTTAGACAAAACGAAGCGAACGTGCGTGTGTGTTTTTTTTTTTTTTCATTCTTGGTCAACGACAATGTTAATTTTTTTCATCGGTCAAATAGGACGCAAAGTCACGGAAACACACTCGAATCTGGTCTTGGAATCGGCATTACCGCAGCTAGGATAGATGCTCTTTCTCTTGTTTAGCTGGGACCAAAAATTGCCATAGAGGAAAGAGAGCCCAAGCTTCCTTGGTCCCGACCTGACTGACTGGGCGAGGAAGAAATGAATGCCTTTAGAATGCCCTACCCACCAAGACCAATTGCCCTTACTCCAACAGATTCAAAGCGGGTTGACCTAACGATTAGGACAATTCCTAAGTGGGAAACGAATCCAGTATACCGTAAATGAAATTTTAAATTTCATAAGTTTTTTTTATATATATATATATAAATTTATTATGTTTACAATATATTTTAATTAGTTATATATGTAATTATTTTTTTCATTTTATTAATAAAAATTTTAAATTTCAATTATGATGATTAAAATAAATTTTTAATAAAAAATCTGATTATTGGTCTTTAATTAAAGATAATTTAAATATTATTGTATCAAAAATTTTATATTTAACACATAATTTCATCAAGTTTTTATTAAAAATAATGCATTAATATTTACAAAGTTTTTTAAGATTAACATTTACAAACTTGGATTCACAATTTGAGTTATTTGAAGAATGATAGTCAAGTTTTCAGGAAGAAAGTTGGAAATTGGAAGGTAAGTGTAGACACCCAATTGGGTCCGGCCCAGATCAATTGGGCCTGACCCAAATGGGTAAGCCCAATTTAATTTTATCTTGTATTTTTTTTTCTTCTTTTGTATTTTATGTATTGTATTATTTATTATTATTATTATGTATTAATATATGTATATATTTATTTATTTTTTTTTTGTTAATATTTATGTGTATTTTATTATTTATGTATATATATATTTTTATCTTTTTTATTTTATTCATTTTTGTATTTTTACTTATCTAATTATATATCTGATATTTTTTTTTATTATTATTTATCCTATAATATCTGTTGATTTATCTTCTCTAATTATCTAGTTTTTTTTTTTTATTTTGATTTTTATTTTGGAGGGTTAGGATTGAAAGTTGAAGAATCCCACTGGGAGTGGGAATTCAATCAGAAGAGTCCAGACTGGATTCAAAGATTGAATTCCCGTCCAAAGGAGAATTGGGATTGATCAGAAACTCCTGATCAATCCCTATAAAAAGCACCCCTGGAACAGATGCTGGAGACACACAGAAAACAGTGAGCAAAGCTACTAATTTGAGAGTAAAGGAGGCGTATAGGAAGCTAAAAAAGGGTTTAGGAGTGTTCTGGGAGCTAAAAGAAATTTTTTGAAGATTTTTTGATTTTTTTTTTCTGGGAATTTCTGGAAATTCCAGTTTCCGGTTGACTTTTCCGGCGAAACTTGAATTTTCCGACCACATCTCCGGCCAACCTTGAAGTTTCCGGCGACCTGCCCAGTTTCCGACGAAGAATCCCAGAAACCGGTAAACTTTCGGCTAAATTTCCAGATTCCGATGACTTTTTCCAGAATCCGGCACCGGTGTTCTTCAGTTTCTAGAGAAAAGGGAGAGAAAAAGGAAGGAGAGAGAGAGAGGGGGAGGAGCGTTCTGCCAAAAAATGGAGGAAGGTGCCTTTTATACCCTCCCAAAACGGCGTCGTTTTGGGCTTTAAGTTAACCAGGGGATCCGCGCGTTTTGCCGAACCCGACCTGACCCGGGCGTCGACCCGCTTTCTGATCCGCGCGTGCCAACCCCTCCGAGCCGAGCCGAGCCAAGCCGCCAAGCCGCTCCCCCCGAGCCGTTTTCTCTTCCTTGAGTCGAGCCGAGCCGAGCCGCGATCCGAGCCGCTCCAGGTTTTTTTTTTTTTTTTCTTTGAATTTTTTTTATTCCTTTGTTTATTTGTTTATTTTATTTTTTATTTATTAGATTAGGTTTATGTAATATTCTTTTTATTTTCTTTAAATAAAAATAAAAAATTTCAAAAAAAAATATTTTTAGGGAAAAGTTGAAAGTATCAATTTTCCTTAGAAATAAATTTCCAAAAAATATTTTTAGGAAAAAGTTGAAAGTATCAATTTTCCTTAAAAGAAAAATAAATTTCCAAAAAAATATATTTTTAGGGAAAAGTTGAAAGTATCAATTTTCCTTAGAAATAAATTTTTAAAAAATATTTTTGGGGAAGAGTTGAAAGTATCAATTTTCCTCATAAATAAATTTCAAAAAAAAAAAATATTTTTAGGGAAAAGTTGAAAGTATCAATTTTTCCTACAAAAAAAATCATTCTTTCCTTCCTTTCTATCTTAATTTTGATTTTGTTTTTTTTCTTTTAAATAATCTGACGACGGAGCCTCTGCAAGTGAAACAGTAGTTTTTCTTGCATACTCTTGAGGTGAGGGAATTTTCTCAATTTTCTGCTAAAAGTATTAGAGTCAATTGAGAATAATTTCCAATAATTAATTACTTGGTAAAATTTTAAGGCTTTTGGATAACACAAATTTAAGCTGGTACCATCTTTTGATGGGCGTTGTGAGGGTGCTATAACCTTCCTCACACGTAACCGAACTCCCGAACCCTGTTCTGGTTAGCAGACCTAAACCTATTCTTTTAGGGACCCTTAAACTTAGGTGTTCCCTGAAAGGACAGATTCTTTAGGTGGCCAATCGCACCTAGATAAAAAAAGATTGGTGGCGACTCCCTTAAGTCAATATCTAGCGATAGATCCCCGGATCTAGACGTTACGACAGCTTGGCGACTCCACTGGGGACCTTGAGAGTCAGGCCAGCAAATAATCTGTGTTATCCAAAAGCCTAATAAAATTGAACCATTTTTGTATACATGTGTTATTATTCATTCCTGTTTATTTATCTTGTTAATTATGTCATTCATATGCATGTGCATAACATGAGCTCTATACCCGAGCTCCGTCCCTCTAGGAGGGAGTAAAGTACCTATTGCTTTCGTGAGGTCTAATGCCTCCGCAGTGGCTAGCGAAATACTCCCACTCAAATTGAACATTTTCCGCTTGTAGCCTGTAATGGGTGAGGATTAGGGTGCCTTACTAGTCTGTGATGGACAAGGATGTAAGGAGCAATTTGGAAACCTTTAGACTTTGACCTTAAACCACATATAGTAAACCTTAAGAGTGCCTAAACCTAGGATAGAGCCCTTTCTACCCAATGATAAATATACCCTAAAATTAAGACACAAAAAGGGTGCTTATCTAATCATCTTGATTGTTTAACTTTGTGTATTATTTTTATCATATGTAACATTATGCACCAGCATCATTTTCATCTCATCCATGGAACTAACTATGTTGTTTGTCTGATTGTATGCATCTGTATTCTTTTCATGATCATGTTTTAACACAATCATTTGCATCCATTTCATATTAGATTTCATTCAGAAAAATGTTCATTTCATTCGTGCATCAAAGTATCATACATAAAGCATAACATAGCATTTTTAATCATAATTGTGGTGCTAGAGGTTCAAGGATAGCTCCACCAAATAACCCCACTCACCAATACAAGAGCTCAAGCTAGACTAATGGAACAAAAAATTTCAGTCGTCTTGAGAGAATAGAGAAAGCTCAGGAAAAGTTAAAAGGGGAGTTGAATAAGATTTTAGGGGCAAATTGATTTAATATGGTGGTCCAAATTTTAAGTCAAATGTTACTCATCGACAGCGAGTGGAGAGAGCCTGTTTTTCAAGAAGTGAATTTCAATTGAACAGAACATCGATCATATTCCAACAGCTACAATTAAAGATGTGAAGCTTGTGGTGGCTACTGCTCAGAGAGCTTTTTCTAGAAACAAAAGCAAAGATTAGGTTTCAGCTTCTGACGCTGTTCATGCCAAGTATTTACGGGCCATCGTTTCCAAAACAACAAAGAAAAAATTTGAATTAGCAAAGCTTGAGCAATTGATTACGGGAAACCACTTGATGAGGTAACTTAAGACATTGATGATGTTGTTGGATATTTTGAGTACTATACGTACCTTGCTGAAAGTTTAGATGTGAAGTAAAAGGTTGCCATCTCTCTTCCTATTGAGACATTTAAGAGTTATGTGCTTAAGGTACCACTTGAGGTCATTGGATTGATTACTCTATGGAAGTATCCACTGTTGATGACAGCCTGAAAAGTAGCTCTTGCTTTGGTTGTAGATTATGCTGCAATATTGAAACCTTTCGAGTTGGTATCTATCACCTATTTGGAGCTGGCTGACATGTGTAGGACGGTTGGTTTTCCTTCAGGTGTCTTGAACATTTTAACTGGATCGAGCCCGAAAGTTATGATTTCTTTGGCATCTCATCTCAATGTTGATAAGATTGCCTTTACCAGAAGCACTACAACAGGGAGCATGATAATGGAAGCAGCCACTCAAATGGTCAAGCTTGTATCTTTAGAACTTAGCAGGAAAAGCCCAATCATTTTGTTTGAGGATCAAGAATATGAAGAGTCACGATGAATCAATGGGGCGAGATAAAAATCCTTCACCTGGTTGCCCAGGGGCATGATTTTAAAGAGGATGTTAAAACTGGTTAAATGCCACTTGTCATTCTAAGAGTTCTTTTAAAGTAATGTTAGGATTTCTTTTCTGCAATATGATTTCACTTGTTATCATCTTAATAAGGGCAAGTTAATGCATTTCATTATATTTTCTCTTTCACTTGACCATTATTCCATGCCTTGTTACCTTTCATAACTTTACATTCCCATTCTTAAATTTCAGATGATGAATATTTAGACAATGATAACAATAATTCTGGGATTTAATTTTGAGAACTCATCCACGTTAATGTGAGAAGATGATTTGAGCAAAAAGTAAGCTGTTACTGAAGGTGAAATAGATATGTCTTGAAGGTGTGCAATCTTTTATACAAGTTCATGAGCTTTGTTCAATAGATGATGTTCAAGAAAGGTATTCACAATTGAGATGAAAAATGGCCATCTTTCTTTTACCATTTGAAAAACCATTTATTGTTACCCTTTGAGCTTATCATTTTTTTTAAGAACCCCAACCAAGGATCACCCTCTACACTGAAGGGTAAATTTAAGAAAAAAAAAAGAAAAAAAAAACACCACAAAAGGTCTCAAAAATGGAAAGAGAAAGAAAAGCAAAAGAAAAATAAATGCCACACATGACTTGGGGCAAAGTAATGAGAATCCTTTGTGTGAGGAAAGAAAAAAGTAGTGAAATGATGTGGGGGCAAAATGCCAAGTTGTATCAAATGATCCTTTGGTTTTGAACCTTTTTAATACATGTTTTGAGCCTATTATATCTTTTTTTTATGACCCTTCACCTTGGCCTACATTACAACCTTGAAAAGTCCATTTAGATCAAATGTGAATACTCAACTTGAATGATCATAGGTTGAGCAAAGACATGTTCATGATGAAGCAATGGAATCATTCTACATAAAAGACATCAACACTGGATGAAAAATGAGAAAAGAGAAAAAAAAAAAGAAAAAAAAAAGGGGAAAAAATGAGAAAATAAAAAAATAAAAAAGGAGATTCAAATTGAAAACCTAAAAGGGTGATTTTGGTATAAAAAAAAAAGATCCAGGTCAAATGGCTCACATGAATGAAAGATCAAAGACATCTAAAGATCCTTCAAAGACTGGGGTAGAGTTCGCCAAGCTCAAGATGACTTCAACAGTAAATGGAATGAGTTTTTGAAAAAGAATCCTAGATTAATGTTAAAAACTGTCTGAATATTCATCATTTGGACATACCATTCACCTCAATGACATCCGATTTATTTCCTTTCCCATTTATTTTCTACCAAAATAGATCTCCATTGATTATCTTTACCATAATTCACCTTCTGTTCTCTTTTTGTTTCACCCCTAGAATGAATTGAGAAAATGCTTGATTGCATTATATTTGTCAAGAATTGAAATGATAGTGAATGAATGAATATGTGTTTAAAAGAATCTTACATTCATTTGAAAAGAAATCTAAGATGATGAAGAAATGGTAGAAACCTAAAAGAGATGATTTAGAAGGATGTATGATGTGATCAAATAGAGAATATGATGGGGCAAATCTTGAAAAGCGATACAACCAAGTGATGAGTACAAGGATGAATTGGTCGAATAGTGAGAACAATCAGTGGACAGAGTTTGTTTTGGAATGGTTGATGCTGAGACAAGGACCCAGTGATGGTGGATGAAATTTGTTTTAAAATTTGCTAGTGCTGAGAAATTCATTGAATGATGGTCAAGGGATGATCGATTAATGAAGCTTATTCCAAAGTATTGAGAAACTGAACAGGGAAAGAATGTGAATGGAAAGGACAATTGAGAGCTACACTGGTTCGATCTTAGAAGAGCAGTGCAATTGGATCTTTGAGGAATCAAAGGGCTTGACACCCAAGAAAAAAAAAAGGAGCTTGAGAAACTTGAGTACCATACATTGAACAGGAATTAGTTGGCCAACATTTGCATAGCATGCATTGAAAATCATGCACATTGCATAGTATACACTACTTTCAGGAAAGTATAGTGTATAAATTCAAGAAGCAGGGGTGTTCCAACATCCCACATGAAAAAGACAAATATGAAAAGACTTTGCAAGTTTGAGAAGAAACTTGTTAGGTAAGTTCCTAATCCTTGAAATAGGATGTCTCTTGGTATCATGGTTGATTTATAAGACCTTTGGGCATAATCTCCTGAAATCCCTTCAAACACAACTTTCACCTCCTTCGGATATGATTGTCTAGGAGTATTTACTTTTCAAAGTTCGTTGCCTCTGTTTAGAGGAGCAATTTACTTTTCAAGTTCGTTGCCTCTGTTTAGAGGAGCAATTTACTTTTTCAAAGTTCGTTGCCTCTGTTTAGAGGAGCAATTTACTTTTCCCAAAGTCGTGGTGCCTCTGTTTAGAGGAGCAATTTACTTTTCCAAAGTCGTGGTGCCTCTGTTTAGAGGAGCAATTTACTTTCCAAGTTCGTTGCCTCTGTTTAGAGGAGTAATTTACTTTTCAAAGTTCGTTGCCTCTGTTTAGAGGAGCAATTTACTTTTCCAAAGTCGTGGTACCTCTGTTTAGAGGAGTAATTTACTTTTCCAAAGTCGTGGTGCCTCTGTTTAGAGGAGCAATTTACTTTTCCAAAGTCGTGGTACCTCTGTTTAGAGGAGCAATTTACTTTTCCAAAGTCGTGGTGCCTCTGTTTAGAGGAGCAATTTACTTTTCCAAGTTTGTTGCCTCTATTTAGAGGAGCAATTTACTTTCCAAAGTCGTGGTACCTCTGTTTAGAGGAGCAATTTACTTTCCAAAAGTCGTGGTGCCTCTGTTTAGAGGAGCTTTGGTAAAAAAAAAAAAACAAAAAAAATAAAAAAACAAAAAACAAAAAAACAAAAAACAAAAAAACCAAAAAAAAACAAAAAAACCAAAAAAAAACAAAAAAACCAAAAAATGTTGAGTTGAGTCTTGATTGGGTGTCTACGTCTTTGCGCAATTTCTGTTTCATAGAAACTGTGCAAAGAGGGGCAGCTGTAGACACCTAATTGGGTCCGGCCCAGATCAATTGGGCTTGGCCCAAATGGGTAAGCCCAATTCAATTTTATCTTGTATTTTTTTTCTTTTCTTCTTCTTTTGTATTTTATGTATTGTATTATTTATTATTATTATTATGTATTAATATATGTATATATTTATTTATTTATTTTTTGTTAATATTTATGTGTATTTTATTATTTATGTATATATATATATTTTTTATCTTTTTTATTTTATTCATTTTTGTATTTTTACTTATCTAATTATATATCTAATATATATTTTTTTTATTATTATTTATCCTATAATATCTGTTGATTTATCTTCTCTAATTATCTAGTTTTTTTTTTATTTTGATTTTTATTTTGGAGGGCTAGGATTGAAAGTTGAAGAATCCCACTGGGAGTGGGAATTCAATCAGAAGAGTCCAGATTGGATTCAAAGATTGAATTCCCGTCCAAAGGAGAATTGGGATTGATCAGAAACTCCTGATCAATCCCTATAAAAAGCACCCCTGGAACAGATGCTGGAGACACACAGAAAATAGTGAGCAAAGCTACTGATTTGAGAGTAAAGGAGGCGTATAGGAAGCTAAAAAAGGGTTTAGGAGTGTTCTGGGAGCTAAAAGAAATTTTTTGAAGATTTTTTGATTTTTTTTTTCTGGAATTTCTGGAAATTCCAGTTTTCGGTTGACTTTTTCGACGAAACTTGAATTTTCTGGCCAAATCTCCGGCCAACCTTGAAGTTTCCGGTGACCTGCCCAGTTTTCGGCGAAGAATCCCAGAAACCGGCAAACTTCCGGCCAACTTTCGGCTAAATTTCCAGATTCCGGTGACTTTTTCCAGAATCCGGCACCGGTGTTCTTCAGTTTCTAGAGAAAAGGGAGAGAAAAAGGAAGGAGAGAGAGAGAAGGGGAGGAGCATTCTGCCGAAAAACGAAGGAAGGTGCCTTTTATACCCTCCCAAAACGACGTCGTTTTGGGCTTTAAGTTAACCAGGGGATCCGCGCGTTTTGCCGAACCCGACCCGACCCGGGCGTCGACCCACTTTCTGACCCGCGCGTGCCAGCCCCTCCGAGCCGAGCCGAGCCGAGCCAAGCCGCCAAGTCGCTCCCCCCGAGCCGTTTTCTTTTCCTTGAGCCGAGCCGAGATCCGAGCCGCTCCAGGTTTTTTTTTTTTTTTTTTTCTTTGAATTTTTTTATTCCTTTGTTTATTTGTTTATTTTATTTTTTATTTATTAGATTAGGTTTATGTAATATTCTTTTTATTTTCTTTAAATAAAAATAAAAAATTTAAAAAAAAAAATATTTTTAGGGAAAAGTTGAAAGTATCAATTTTCCTTAGAAATAAATTTTCAAAAAATATTTTTAGGGAAAAGTTGAAAGTATCAATTTTCCTTAAAAGAAAAATAAATTTCCAAAAAAAAATATTTTTAGGGAAAAGTTGAAAGTATCAATTTTCCTTAGAAATAAATTTTCAAAAAATATTTTTGGGGAAGAGTTGAAAGTATCAATTTTCCTCAGAAATAAATTTCAAAAAAAAAAATATTTTTAGGGAAAAATTGAAAGTATCAATTTTCCTTGAAAATCAAAATTTCAAAAAAAATATTTTTGGGGAAAAGTTGAAAGTATCAATTTTCTCTACAAAAAAAATCATTCTTTCCTTCCTTTCTATCTTAATTTTGATTTTGTTTTTTTTCTTTTAAATAATCCGACGACGGAGCCTCTGCAAGTGAAACAGTAGTTTTTCTTGCATACTCTTGAGGTGAGAGAATTTTCTCAATTTTCTGCTAAAAGTATTAGAGTCAATTGAGAATAATTTCCAATAATTAATTACTTGATAAAATTTTAAGGCTTTTGGATAACACAAATTTAAGCTGGTACCATCTTTTGATGGGCGTTGTGAGGGTGCTATAACCTTCCTCACAGGTAACCGAACTCTCGAACCCTGTTCTGGTTAGCAGACCTGAACCTATTCTTTTAGGGACCCTTAAACTTAGGTGTTTCCTGAAAGGACAGATTCTTTAGGTGGCCAATCGCACTTAGATAAAAAAAGATTGGTGGCGATTCCCTTAAGTCAATGTCTAGCGATAGATCCTCGGATCTAGACGTTACGACAGTAAGATAATAATTTGTTAAACATTCAGATTGAAGAACGCTGGGCTACTTGGATATCTGTTGTTTTTTCATAGTCTTTACCCAATAAAGTTGGGGCTATACCTCGAAAAGGTCAGATGTTTAATTAAACCCAACAAGGCAAAGCATCGCAAATATGATGACTCTTGGGTCCAAGAGAACCCAGAAAGGGCTGTAAACTGAAACCAATCAAAAACAACAACTAGCAGTAGAGTTAAAATCATTAGAATCCCTGTGAAATGATTTTTTTTTTTTTTTTTTATATAAGAAAGTTTAGGATAAGAGAAAGCTTTTCAGTCTAAGTCTAAGGTAGGTTCTAGGTTTCACAAAGTAACTTACATTAAATTTTCATATTGTTTATATAAAAAAATGATTATTAATAAAAAAATTCAAATTTAAATTTTACAAGTAAAATATTCGAATCTTCGTTATAAAAAGTATCTATCAAGATATAGAATGCACGATATACTTAATAACAGTCATTCTCTGGAGTTGAGGGAGTGAGAGGGCTATTACATTATAGCACTCGAACGGGGCCGGAGTTCCCCTATACCAAGGGGGAACGAAGGGGTCCGAAAGCAAGAACGACGATTTCTTTCTAGTCTCTTTCGAGTCTAGGCGGGGGGGAAGGAGAGTCCTCGTTAAGAAACATATTTATAAAGGTCTAGTCTGAAGTAATACCCTCTCTTTAACTGTAATTCTCTTTAGTTAAACTCGTACTCGTAAGGATAGTCCCCTATTCCTGACCGTCTACCTTAAGGGAAGGAATAGAATAGGGACTACGTATCAACTTTTAACTTATTCAATATGATTAATTTATTTATGCCACCGAAAAGATATAGAGGCATTATGTTCTACCAGGCTGAGCAAAAGCCCTTAATTTTTGTGCACAAAGCTTTAATAATTCAATTTGATTAGAGGGAAATGGCAAAATCACAACCACCCAGATGGTACAATCATTTCAATGCTAATATTTTGTTAAAAGAGTGGCTATGGTGGATATCCACCCACCTTTCCTGCCATTCCCCTCAATTAGGAAAAGATGAAAGGGGTCCAATTACATTGCTTTTGAGCTTGTTCAAAGGTAAAGATATATGAAAGCAAGTTGTGCCATGATGAGTTTAGCATTAGCATATACATGTCCTTAGCCACCCTGCAGCAACAAGAACAAGCTTTGAAGAACAGACCCACCAGTTCATGGCCTTATCAGAACAATTATTCCATTCCCAAAAAAGGGTAAAGAATGGTTAAGTACCTAAAGCCGGCCAATCCCAGTTCCAACATATTTCTTACACAAGGCAGTAGATATAATCTTCAGTGGATTAGATACTGAAGATCTGTCAATCTGCTAACATACTAGTTCATACGGAACATTAAAGTTTGTCTTTGGATTCTAATCATGTCCCTCTAGCCATCTTTTTATCATAAAGGTCAGCTGTCGACAACCATGTAGGTCCTTTCTCTTATGCTTTATCAATGTTTAGACTAAAATCAGGATATGATCTGAGAAAAATAAGGCTTTTTATTATATTTTTATTAACTGTCTAAGATCAGCCGACCTAAATTACAACTCATTTATGTTTGAAAAAAAAATTAAAGAAAAAAAAAAACTAAGAGGTATCCCAAAATCACTACAGCTGGCGGCGTTATGTTGCTGTAATCTGTTCCTAGGACTAACAAACTAAGAACATGGCATCCAAACACCTCTAGTGCATATCTGCAGCATATACAGATATGAATGCCTAGGAAGGTCAGATTAACCTATTTGTTCTTCCAAGATTGCCTAGAATTCGCAAATAATCATACGCTTTCACTCTATGAAATATTGTTTGCTTTCAATTAAAAGATATATTTTACCCTTCACATAGATCCTTAAGATATCTCAATATGAAATTAGAGTATTACAAATTCCTTTTATAGTGTAGCATTTAACTTTTTTTTTGTTGGTGATTTTTTTTATATCAATTGTGTAGATTCACATTCAATCTATAAGATAATACCTGTTTTAATTTAAAGATCTTATGATTTTGTCTTAAAAAAATATCTCACAAATATAAAATTTAAATCTTTACATATATATCATAATAGACCCTTGAAATACCTAAGACATAAAATTAGGGTATTCAATTCTATTTGGGATCTAGCTTAACATAATTTTATGTCAAGAGAGTAGTAGGTACATTTGAATTGCCGACGGTGAACGTTATTTAGTTAATATTGTACTGCTGGTTATTACTCCTATAAAGTTTATGGTCACAGAATGTCAATGTCACACAAAAAGGAAGCGGAATAAGGCAAATGTTCTGCCACTTTAGTGAAATATATCAATTAGGCTGACAGGGGACCCGACTCAGGCTTTTGCTTTAAGCAAATACCAATGAAGTAACCATTTCATCAACTGCTGTAACACCCTGGCAGTCTCACAGAATCAAGCTGTACTCAAATGTTTATAGTCACTTGCATGTGAATATCACCTTCATCATCATCATAATGGTAAGGTTTTTTGGACCGGTATATTTTGAATTAGGCTCCCTTTAGTTCATATACTTCAATCGGAAAGTGCCTGGCTATCATAGTGGATTGCCACAAGCGTTGATCTTTCAGCTTCAATATATTCAGGGCTTGGTGAATTGAACATGGGAAATGAAATGGGGAATAACAACACATCTGGATTGCGACGTAAGTGTATCACAAGATGTTTCTAAATTCACATTTTAAGTTAATGCTTGCTAAAATATAATGCTGTGTAATATTTCAGAAGAAGATTACTCAGCCCAGGAAAAATCTCAGCAAGAAGTTGCTCATGCAGATGATTTGAAAGGACAAAATCATTTAGTTCCAGCAACTCAAGATCTTAACAGTGATGACCAAAAAACAGATGATAAAGGTTAGCAAATTCAGCATTTGACATGCTCAAAATAACTTTTTTTTTTTTTCATTTACAATTCTGGGCTAATGCAGAAGAAGATGACATGACAACTGAAGGCAAGAAATCTCTGCAAGATGATGACAAGGGACAAAATCATGAAGATATATATGTAAATGAAAAAGAGACAGGTTTGGCTTCTATTAATCAGGAGGGAGAGGCAGAACTTCATGATGACAACCGGAATCAGGATGAGAAAGGTTAGTCAGTGCAGTAATTTCTTGCGATTATATTGTTGTCTATTTACAATCCCATTGGACTAAAGCAGTAACATACAATGTCATCATCACACGCTAGAATTTGTTTCCTATGTATAATGATGATGACTGGTGCAGAACAAGATTACAACATGACTCCTGAAGCCAAGGAAAAATCTCTCCAGGAAGCTGCTTACGCAGATGAAGCTGAAGAACAAGATCATTTAGTTCCTTCAGCGGAAGATAAAAGTAATAATGGAAATGAGACAGAGTTGGCTTCTAGTGAACCTGATGGAATGGCATCTTCTAATGTTGAAAACCAGAAGCAGGATGAGAAAGGTTAGTACATAGAATATATCTTGCTTACTGATATATGGTTTTCTATTTACAATTGCATAATTTCAGCATCATCCTTGCTACTATATATTTTTTCTATTATAACGACGGACTGGTGCAGAAAAAGAGAATAGTACAAAAGCAGAAGAAATACCCTTGCAAGAAGCCGCTAGTACAGTTGAAACAAATGCAGAAGCTCACATAGTTCCTCCAGCTGGAGATGAAAGTACTCATGGAATTGAAACAGGGTTGGTTTCGAGTGATCATGATGGAAGGGCGTGTCCTAGTGTTGACAACCAGAAACAGGATGAGAAAGGTTAGTAAATACAGCATTGTGTTGCCAATCTGTTACAATTCCAACGAACTAATGCAGATATACATGTTTCGGCATCACACTTGCTAAATTATGTTTGTACATTCATAATGCTATGGGACTGGTGCAGAAGAAGATTTTAACATAAATGATGAAGCCAAGGAAAAATCCTCACAAGAAGCTGCTAGCAAAGATGTAGTAGAAAGACAAGATCATCTGCTTCCTGCATTTGAAGATAAAAATTCTCATGGAAATGAAACAGGGTTGATTTCTAGTGATCCTGAGGGAACAGATCCTCACTGTGACAATAGAAAACAGCAGGAGAAAGGTTAGTAACTGCAACAATTTTATTTGCCAATATATGGTTGTCTATTTACAATCCTGATAAATGCAGACGAGGACAACACGGATGCAGAACTACTGCCAAAAGATGATCATGAGGATTATATTGAAGAAAAAAATCTAACAATTCCTACAGCTGAAGGTGAGGATTGTAGTATAAACACAGAGGCAGAGGCAGAATTGGGTTCTGGTGACCCACTGGTGGTAGGAGATGCTCTTGATGACCAAACAATAGAAGGGCGAGGTTATTAAATTATCATTAGCATGCACAATTTGAACTCCAATTATTTCGCCTTTTATTTGAGTTGCTATTTCATCTGTTCATTAAAATTTTTGAATCATATTTTTGCCATTCTATGTTTATAGAACAAGGAAGAACTGAACTTCATCCTCCAGATGAGTCTACAAAAGTTGAAGAAAAACCAAGTGAAGCGTTCAATGAAGGCTGCGAAACCCAACCGGCTTCTTCATCCAAAAACTTGGGAGATCATGAGATACAAAAGGAATCAAGTTTCAGGGAGAATCTATCTGGAACAAGGCATCATTTTGAGAATCAGAATTCCATGATGAAAGGTTAGTACTCTTCTTTTAGTGAGTATTAAAAGATACCGATACATCATAAAAATAACGCAAGATACTTATTTTGCAACAGAGGATGAGGGGACTAGAAATGCAATTCCTGATGCAGCATCTTCTACTTCAGATGATTCAGTACCTCAAGAACCTGCAGTTCTAGAGCCTGAAGAACATGAATTGGCCAAAATCCACACTAAGCAACTGGTACAAGTGTGCAATGGGCCACTACAAAGTGAGGAAATGATCATACCATCTTTAACATGCCAAGATCAGGAAAATGGTTTCATTTTGGATTCTAGCATATCAACTGATATGGTCGAGTCTCCTGATCCCAGTCTGGAGGTTGAAAAGGAAAGAGATGACTTTTTGGTGAAAGAGATGGCAGCCAAAAAAGTGGCCAGTGAAGAGAAATTTGAACTTAAAGATGGGGATGAGGCTGGGAATTATCATTTAGGAAATATAACCACAATAACGACAGATTTGCCTAATGGAGTTGGAGCAAAATGCAATGAAGAGTTTCCAAGTGAGATGAACTCAATGAAAAATGATTCTCCTGAATCACAATTAGAAGCTTATCTGTCAGGTGAGACACCGAAGTTTTTAGTGGAAGTTTCTAAAACTGAAGAGAAAGGCATAGTTCTTAGTCAGAAAGCAACATTGGTAAAGAAAGAATCAGAAAACGAATATAGCAATTATTTTCATTTGCAAATTCAATCTGGAGAGGAGTCAATTGAAAAATTAGATGTCCAAGGATCTGAGGAAGGATCAAATATTGATGAGCAAAATGCCTCTCCACCACAGTTCGTGATGAATGGTTGTCAGAACGAGGAAAAAAGATGTCTGCTGGAACAACAAAAGGACACACAAAAAGTTCAGTTGATCACTGACCCTGCTGTCATTTCTGCAGATATTTTTCTCACGGATCAAAAATACAATGAAGAAGATTCAGAAGAAAAGAAAATGGTCGAAGCAATGGACAAAAAAATCGAAGATTCAAAACCCATTGGAAATGATACACCAAGTAGAGAAAATGAAGTACAATGTATATCTCGCTCACATCCTATAGAACAAGCAGAGGCATTTTTTAGCCCATCTCCTTTTCTCCATGTTTTGACCGAGAAGAAGCAACATGACAGTTACGCGGAATGCAAGAAAGTTCAGAATAGCAACGAGTCCATGGCAGAAGTAATCCAAGAAAGTTCTGGTGAGTATTCTACCACTGAAGCTTCTTCTTTTGCGAACCAAAACTTGGCAGAGAAAAATGTAGTTTCCATAGTTGAATTGACTGGTCAGAAACCTCTATGGGATCTCTCAGAATGTCCAAAACCAACTGCAGTGATAATGGCGGAGACTATGCCTTCATTAAAACAGTCTAGTCAACAATGTGCAATTGTTGAAACACCTGCTATTGCTAATGGTGAATATTACCAACAAGAAAGTGTGGGAAGGTTCAGCACTGAATCGAATCCTGATAACATGAGCATTCATGCTCAAATGAGGAAATCCCCGAGCTTTGATCTTGATCTCCGAATTGATGCAAGAGCAGAAGAATCAGATCAGACCCCTTTGCTGTATCAGGATAAGACTACAATCGAGAGCTTCTCAGGCCAGGCTGATGTTGCTGATCCTGGAAAACCAGTAGCAAACACTGAGTATGGTAAAAACTCATCACAGTATGAAGCAATGCCTGTAGAAGAGAAAGTTGTTACATTAGAAACAAGTGATTCTGAGAAGTCAAAAACCCCATTCCCTGGCTTCTCGAAAGAAGAGGAAGAAGCTGATCAGATGTTAATTTCTCCAAAGAAAGGAGACAACCAATCCACTGCGAAGAAGACAACCAAGGTTTCAGCCAAGGAAGTCACATCTTCTTCAACAAAAGGTAAAGGGAAGCGCAAGCCCAGGACTTCTCTCTTTGGCACCTGCATGTGTTGTGCAACTGTGATAAATTAAACAGTTTGGAATGCATTTTTCATGTTCCCAGTTTCATTTCTTCTTTTATTTAATTTGTTTTGTTTGGTTGGGTTTACTTTTTCTTCGTTTTTCCAACTAAGTTTTCTAAAATGGAGTTTTGGGATTTAATTTATTGGAGATGAAATGATATTAGAGTGAAATAACTTTGTAACTACGTTTTTTTCTTTATTTCTTTGTGTAGTTTGTATAGACTTTGACTGGCATGGTGATGTAAGTTTCTGTTGGTTGAGGGAGAGAATTTGTATGGTCTGGGAAGATAATTGAAAGTTAGGCAGCATTTGCGGCCTTTGATTGCAATATATGCATTTCATAAATGATTCTTAAATTTTTTTATTTTAATTCCACTTTTGTTCCTAACTTATGAATTATTCTATTTGGGTCATTAACTTTTAAAGTGATCTCATTTTGATGGCATATTTTTTGCATTAAACAAGAGAAAAATAACTCTAGTATTGGTTTATTTGTCTTATTCTAGGTTGGTTATTGTATTTTTAAAAAAATTGCAATCTGATACTAAAAATAATTAAAAGAAAATATTACAATTGTTAAGATTTAAAATTATTAAAATTATTTTTTAAAAACAATTACTCCAATCAATTAAATTTAATTTAAATTCTACATAGTTGCCATTCATCTATATATATATATAATTTTTTTTTTCCTTGGTGAAATACCATAAGAACGAGGCAATCGAAACAAAGTTGTGGACATGTGAAAATGAATGAAACCCAAACTGATTTATGTGCATGGTATTTGATTGCTTCAAGTTTTGGGATCTCTAATTTTCTTCTACCATTTGACTTTGTTTCTTGCTTTCACACAGCAACATAAAATTAATATGAAAATAACACGAAATAGCCCTACCAATTACCGTATCTAAGTTTGACTAGTACAAATAAAGAAAATGAAAACGCAAGAATTTAAAGGACTTGGTAATGCGTACAAACCTCTTATAAATTATCTCAAGTATTTTGCTTCTTAAAGCTAATGTGAAATGAACAACTGAACAGATGGTAGTTGTTTTTTGAAAAGGGGAAAGAGGCAGGCATGAGGACATCTTGGAATGTCTATATTCAAAGTTTCAAACCCGTCATTGATCCTCAGTCAAAAGTCAGAAATTAATTGAGAAACAATGTTGGAGAAATTTCACATGTATTTTTTAGGAGGGAGGCAAATTTTGAAAAATTATAAATTAATAAGTGAATGATTAAATTGATTAAAATTCATCTTTTTAAATGAAAAAATTTTGAGTTCAAATTTTATCGATTATCATTTGTCGAGATCATATTAAATATATAATCTATAATTATTTATTTTAAATTATCGAATATAACACATTTTATTTTAATACGATAGATTAAATAATTTATTTATTTTTTATTTTTTATTAAAAAATAAAAAATAAAATGAAAAGCTTTTGTGATAGGATATCAAGTAAACAAAATAAGCCAGTAACAACCCCCCATATAACCATAAAAGGGTAGCTTCATTAGCAAGTGACTAAGTTGTTTACTGTATATTTTATATTTTCTTCTTTGCCTTGGGTTTTGGTCTATAATTAAAAAAATGAGTGGCATTGTTATTTTAAAAAAGAATTTAATTAGTTTATTTTTATTTAGAATTTGAAGTAAAATATTTTTATTTTTTGATATAATAAAAATTAAAAAATAATTAAAAATTTTAACAAAATACTTTAATTTAAATAAAATATTCCATTGCATGATCCAAAAATTAAGTTTAACAATAGTAAATAAAAATAAAATATGACATAATAATCATAAATGTGTGCTGCAATCTACTACCACATCTAAATTTAATTAATTATACTTTCCAACATGCAATAGAGACAGTTTCATTCATTTACATTTTACAAAGTCCTTTTCAATTCTTGTCACTAGATGTCTTGTGAAGCCGATTGATACGATCAACAAATTCATCAAAATTTTAGAGATAGAGGAGGAAGTCGAACAGTAGTTTTAGCAAAAAAATAGATATATCTTTCTCAATGATAACATAATCTAATGCTGTCTAAAATATATATATATATATATATTTTATATATATCTTGTTTAAAATTATTATATATCACATTTGAAATTATGCCTCATCTATCATAATTCATTAGTTTCAGTTAATGTAAAATTTCAACTAAAGTTAAGACTGGTAATCTAACTCGAATCTATTAAGCTCTGATCCAATTTTGTAAGAATTTTTTTTTTGAAAATCAAATTTTAAATCGAATTAAAATTTTTTTTAAAAAAATCAAAATCAAGTTTTAGATAGATTAGATTCGATTTAATATATATAATATTTTTTAATTAATTATTTAATTATATATTTTTTATATTTATTTAATTATATATTTATATTTTAAAATAATATTTTATTAATTTAAAATTAAATTAAATTAATTTTGATTAGGGTTGACATCGGGTCGGGTTCGAGATGAGTTTTGCTCGCCCCGAACTCGACTTGACTTTATGCATTAATAAACACGAACTCGATTCTATTCAAAATTTTTTTTTTTGTTTTTTCATACTCGAACTCGAACCCAAATATGATATTATATAAATCGTACTCGATTCGACCCGAAATTAATAAAATATTATTTTTTAAAATATAAAATATTATTTTTTAAAATTTAAATATTTAAAAATATCATTATATAAATAATATAAATCAAAAATTAAATAATTAATTAAAAAATAATTTTTTATATAATATCATATCGGATCGAATTTACCTAAAACCCACCTGAAACCTGAATTTCAAAAAAAAAAAATCAACCTCATATGATCGATCAAAACCTGTCGGGATCGAGTTGAATTTCTGTATCTAATTTTGATTTTATACGCTTGTATATTAGATATAAATAAAATAATATTTTAATATTTATTATATAAAGTTGAATTAAATTCAAGAAGAGTTTTTACTCGTCTTGATCCGTTTTGATCTCTAACCATAAGGCAAGAAGAAAATGGGGAAAGGAAAAGATGTATTGAACAAAAGTGAAAGGTACTAGTAAATTCTCAAGTCTTTAAGCTAATTAAAGTTTGGTCGGACATCATTGCCTACAACGAGAAAAAAACAGTACAACAAATAAGAACAATCACCTGATGGAGATAGAAACAAAACGAATTTTGAATACAAAATTAATAAAATAATTCTTCAATCAAATAGTTGACGAAGAAAATTTTTGTTTCATCCAACGGTAGCCATCATTTTGACAAATTCTTCATAGTTAACCTGACCATCACCGTCCAAATCAGCTTCTTTGATCATCTGCTCAACCTCTTCATCAGTTAATTTCTCACCAAGATTGATCATGACATGCCTCAGCTACAACATAGTCAAAAGAGAAAATTAATTTTTTAATTTGGTTTGAATTCTTTTTAAATGCATATAATAAAAAAAATTCAAAACCCCAAAGGCAATGTCTTATAAAAAATATGGCTAATATTCATTGCATGGAAAAAACATTACAGCCTGTATGAATGTAATATTTGAAAAGTTTTAAACAAACTTTCATGGATGCATAGTCAGTAGCAATGGTCCCCATAGCTAGCTATTTGTATTTAATTTTCATACTTATCAATATGAACGCAAAGCTCAAAGATGAAAGATTGGAACCCAAGTCAAATTTTTCAAATTGAATGGGTGCTTTAGCAGGTTTTGGATTGAATTCTCTCATTGAATAAACCTTGGGTTGAAAGTACTACTTGGATTAACTGCAAATTTATCAATTGGATATGCTCATTAAAAAATTAATGATGAAGAAAAAGGTATCAAAATTTACCTCATTAGCTGAGATATACCCGTTTTGATCCTTGTCAAAAACCTTGAAAGCCTCTTTAAGTTCGTCCTCTGCATCAGTTTCCTGGTTTTTGACAGAAACCAATTTAATCTTATCTATTCTTTTTCTTTTTTTTTTTCTGGCCGAAATTGTCATATCAAACCGAATTGCAACAGTATAAAATGCTTACAGTAATTTGTTTTTTTACCTTCATTTTCTTGGCCATCAAGTTCAAGAACTCTGCAAACTCAATAGTTCCATTTCCGTCGGCATCGACTTCACTTATCATGTCCTGAAGCTCTTCTTCCGTCGGATTTTGATCCAGGGATCTAATCACCGTTGCCAATTCTTCCACTGTAATGCAACCTAATAAACATGCAAATAGTAAAACCACCATTAACATAAATGACCAAAACTAGAATTAAGCTGCAATTAGTTTTTAACACAAAGTGAAGAACAAAGAAAACTCACCATCCCCATCTTTGTCAAAGAGACAGAAGGCTTCTTTGAACTCAACAATCTGTTCTTCACTTAGTATATCTCCCATGCTTCTCGGTTTGGTTGCCTAGAAAAAAACCTCAGGAAAGAGAAAGAAAGTATGCGTCTATGTTGAGTATAGCACAAGCTTAAATGGGTTTATGTAGAATTCCAATGTGGGGAAGTTGAGTGAAAATTTCTTTGAATTTCATAATCAAAGTCAAATCAAACTGATGACTTAAGTTGTTGCTACAGTACCAAGATCATGACATTTTCATTTCTTTAGAAGGACCTGATTTAGAAAAAGAAAAAGAAAATAATCTTTGTGATTAATTAAAATGTTAATCTGCCTTGGGTTTGTATAATAGTAGTGAATAAGTTACGAGAAATTAAAATTTTATGACAACTGTAAGGATCAGGTGTTCAGGAGACAAAACTACAAAAGCATTCAAAGCAAAAGACTGGAGACAAGTATGGGACTATAGGGAGATGTGTACTCTGTTTTTCAACCCCAGAAAGCACGCTGCATTGCTTGCACGACCCCATCCATATATCTGTTTCAAAACTTTCCCTGTTATGAGTTTTTGTTTTAAGAATTAACATTGTTGATCTAATTCATGCCTTAGTGGTTGAGAGATTAGTTGAAGATTGAAAATGAGAGTTTGTGTGATCTATATCAGAGAAAAAAAATCATGAGATGCCAGAGTTGGTATTTTAAATCACATTATGAGTTCAAGTCAGTAAAATATGTATAAAAAAAAATGAGAGAGGGAGAAGCCAGCAAATAGAGTTGAGTAGTGATTATGTAATTTGTCTAATCTGATTCTATAACCACTGTCATATAATTTTGTTGAGTAGTTGATATTTAATATTATGTGGGCGAAAAGATTATGAATGATAGGATTTTCTCATTATAAAATTTAATTTAAGTAGGGATCTAAGAAATTATAGAAGTGACAACCTAAGCCAATAAAAGAAAAGAAAGAAAACCATAAATGTGCATGGCTGTCCACGCGGTTTTATTTTGCTGCATTGGCAGAGCAACTTTAGACTTTTTGAGTGCGGTTGTACTCTTTGAAATTGGTGGCAAAATTTAGTAATAGAAAAGTTGGGATAGGATCTAGACAAAATAGTTTACTTAGCCACGGAGTCGACACTGAATCAACACGTAAGAAATAAGTAGAGACAGAGTCATGGTCGGCAGTTTAGACTTTGATTTCAACCTTCTGGAAAATATATAAAAAAACATAGAATTGACTATGGAAAAGTTTTGGGATTGTTTGGAAATGGAAATTGGAGGGTTTTTTTTTTTTTTTTTTTTTTTTTTTTTTTGTGTTTCTGCATATGCTTTTTCTGACTGACTCGTCGGTTTGCTCCAGGTAATAGGGCCTTGAATTGTGTGCTTGACTAATGGTCCTGGTCTGTCACAATTGAAAACCATTTCGTCATAGCCCAGACTTGAAAATGTTCATGTCTCTAGCCTGTCCGAGGAGGGACGGGCCTTGTCACTGACCAAAATCATAAATGAGGCCTTTTTTCTCTCTGTTAGTTGATAAAATTTTATAATTGATGTATTTGCATTATATACAATATTAATATTTTATATATTTATATTATATTTTATATAAAAATTATATATTATAATTTTTTTATATAAAAATATAAAATATAAAATATATTTTTGATTTTATTAATTTATATATAATTTTTATTAAAATTTTAAAATAATTTTTTTATATTATTTTTATGTTATATTATTTTATTATAATATTATATCGTATTTTAAATTATTATTAGTTAGTAATCGGTGTATAGTAGTAATTATAGAGTGAAGTAGACTTTTCTCTTTTTGTGCAAATTGGGATATGAAATAACAAAGAAAATCTTTTTAGCGTGAATATTATTATGTAATCACGTACCACAACAAACTTTCTGAAAAAAAAAAATCGTTGATTCTTTTTATTGTGCAAATGATATTATTTAGTTTAATTTTTACGTAATTATACTTATTAATTTATTTAAATTACATTTAAATTGAACATCATCACAAATTTACGTAATTTTGAGTCAAGAATGATAAACCAAACACAACATTTTTTTTTTTGTTTTTGTCAAATCATATATGATTTTTGTAAAATTTTAAATTTTTTATTTTTTATATCATTTTTATTTCGTATTTAAGATTGACAGATCTAATCATCACAAGTCGCTAACAAAATGGCTAAGATGGATTCTTAATTAAGCTCAAAGACGGAGCTAGAAACCCAAGTCTATCTTCATATGACAGAAATTTTAAGATTACAGGATAGGCATATGAACCTCTTAGCCAAAAATATTTCAGCAAGCACAAGGAGTTCCATATTGGACTTTGACATATTTGTTCGATTATATGATGTTAACTTAAGGAAACCACATATATTAGCCACAAGAAATTCATAACAAAATCTAAAGACAAAGTATGCTACCTTTAGAGGAGAGTCTCCTGACAAGGGCTTCACTCCAGTGACACAGCAACCCATGATCAAGCCATGTCGTCGGACACCACGATACCATTTTGGACCAATCCTTTTCAGTTTTACATCTTTGAAACCAGCCTTTTTGAACCATTCTATATACTCTTCCTCTTTTGGAAAGAGCATCCACATATCCGCAAAAAAGTGAGACAACCAGAATGCTGGATATACAGGACCTATAACACAGGCTTTCCCTCCTATTTTCAGTACCTGTAAACGTCCTTAATCCCACGTTGAGGGTCCGGCCAGCACTCAATACTGGGGAGCACAATCATAAAAGCACATACAATAAATATCAAAGACATGCTTCACACACAACTTAGAATATACACCAATTTATAATTGAACATCAAGAAAGCTTGATATATGAAAAGAATAGCATTCTTTAATGCAAAATATCTCTTACAACAGCTATATACAATCTTCAATTTCCCATTCAAATCATACAAATGAATGTCACTAGCAAAACTGTTCTAAAAGGTAGGGATATTCAATATTCAGTTTTAATCGAAGTAATCAATCAAATCACTTAATTTAATTAATCGGACAGATTGAAATTCAATCGATTAATTTTTAAAATTAATAAATTAATTTGATTAACAAAAATAAAATAACATAATTTAGTTCGAAATTAACCAAACCAACTAAACGAATACTCTACCAAAAAGAACCCAATTGGACAATTCCCAAAAATTGCTTATAGACATAAAAAATATTTTTCATAACTGCAGAAAACCATGGCAAAATTTTAATATAAGAAAGGTAAATGGAGATATTACCTCCCTGCGGATACATATCGGTCAGCATAATCAGTAGGAAATGGGAGATCCTTCGCATCACCTTCAGTTATCTTGCATTCCTTCAAAGGTTCCTTCTGCTAGGCCTCGGCAAGCTGGTGAGGTGACTGATCAAGAATTGTGACATTCTTAGCATCCACATGTTTCACTATACCAAGAGTAGAAAACCCAGTTCCACTCCCAACATCTACTACTATCATATTCCTAGCATAAAGATCAGCTGTTTCAAGCGCCTCATCACGCACATCCTCAGTCCAATGACCAGGGTTTCTGATATGATCATAGACTATTGACAAAAACCTGTAAAAGCAAAACGCTTCTTTCTTGTGTTGTATGAACCTAGGCTGAGAAACAGGCCTGGAGGATGATATACTGCATCTGGGTGATAATATTCTAGTCTTTTGGTTCTTGCTATAAGAAATTATACACTTCTGGGGCAAGCACCTAAAATGAAAATTTGACCCCAAAAAACCTAACCCTGTTGGGGCTGCTCCACTTACGAGCTTGAGATTTTCAGCTCCACTGAGCATTGAAGAAGCCATGAAATGATAGAATTGTGAAAACCCAGAAACACCAAACCCAAAATACTCTGCTATGTCACTCAGTACATGTGATACTGATAATTCAACAAAGAGAAACTCAGACCAAATATCATCTAAATATAAGCATTGGAAAGAAGGAAAGAAAGGAAATAAAATCGCTTAAAAAATATAAGAGAGGCTTGGAGATGGTGACTTTGAGAAATGAAATGCCACAAAAAAAGAAGGATTAAAAGCTTCCCATTCCAGTATTGAATTGGAACCACACGTTATGGTGGTTGTGATACACTGATTGCTAACTACTCAAGGAATAGACACTCGGGGCATCAAGATATACGACAGACTGCTTGCCCTTTTCGTAATCGTCGTCGTCCTCCTTGACCTTTTTGATGAAAAAACGAACCGTTTCAATGGTCAATTCAATTTGGGGTCCCTCTAAAATCACTCACAAGCCGTTCCCTTCACCAGCAGTGATTTTAGAAAGAGGAAGAAATATTATGGATATCTCATTTTAATTATTTCTTTCTTTTATAAAGATGAAGTTTATCAAGATAAAACGACTCTAAATTAAGGAATCTATGCTGAATCCAGTAGGAGCGAAAAAAAAAAAATCATTGCTGCTTAAGAAGCTCATCTTCAAGTCAAAAATTTCTGTCCCACTGCCTCTATCACTACACTGTCATCAAACGAAAAAAAAAAGAAAAAAAGGCAAGCGGGGGTTTAATTAGAAGAAAAAGTATAATGGGCGGTGAGTTTATTAACTGGAGACTTGAGCTGCAATCAAAAAAAAAAAAAAAATCCAGTTGGAGGGTATAATCTCACCTCGCTGGTGGCTACTAATCATTCAAACCTAAGGGCCATTTGAACGTGTAATAAAATTAGTTTCGATAAAATTAAAAATAAAAATAATGATGAAATTAATTATTGTTACAATAAAATTAAATATTATAATAATGAGATATGTATTTGAATACAAATAATAATAGATACAATGAGTTGAAGTATAATAAAAAAAAATAATTATTAAAAATATTAAATTTAAAATTGTATGTAATTAAATATAGTCTTTTTATATTTATAAATTTAACAAATAATTAAAATTTAATAAATTTTTTTATATGCATTAATAATTATGTCAAAAATTAATAATATGTATGTATTAAATTTAACAAAATATTTTTATTTAATTATTTAAGATTTATTAAATAATTATATAAATGATAAATTAAATAATTATAATAAATTAATTTAAAAAACTTTAAATTAATAAAAAATAAAATAACAAGAAAAGCAAAATTAAAATAAAGGAAAAGGTACAGGTGGCAAAATACATCTGCTCAGTAGCCCATGCATTATAATAGTAAGGACAAAAAGGAGATAAAAAAAAAAAAAGAAAAAGAAGAAGGATGTTAATGAGAAAAATAAGTGCGGTGGTGATTAAAATTTTCATGAGAGGAATAAAGTTCTAGTGACCAAAACGTGGGTTCAGTTAAATTAAAAGGCATTCAATCATCAATCAGCTATATGCCAAATGAATCCACGGTGAGATTAAGGATCTCGATCACACCTCACTGGGAGCCATTGGGCATCCAAATGGGGATTCAATCAATATAATTACAGATTCGAATTTTAACTTTGATTTAAAAATTTGAAACTTAAATTTCAATTTGAATTTAATCTGTTCATATTAAGTTTATATCTAATTGAATCGTTCAAATTAAATTAAGTTAACTTGACAAATTCAATTAGATTTTGATAAAATTATAAATATTAACATTAAATATTATATTTTTATTATTTACTTATATATAAAAAAATAAAAACTTGATTAATTGAAAAATTTTATAAATTGTATATTAAATTTCTTTAAATTTATTCAAACTTAACTTTATTCGTCGTTTGAGTAGTTTAAATTTGAGTTTAACTTAATAATAAACGAGTTAAATTATGAGTTTTTTTAAATCAAAGTTTGAATAGCTCACAAGTAATTTGAAGGTTTACGCCCCTAAACTTAAAAGAAACAATTCCAAAAATATTCATAGAAGACTACTAAACCAGTTTTCGAAAGTAAAGAAACAGAAGAGAAGCTGCTATGAGAAACATGCAAACTTCAGCAATATGTCAGATTATTTTTGTTTTTAACACTAGTTTCTTTGTGAGGAACTATAGCTACTTATTACTAAATTTTACCTTTATATGAAAAATGTACTTGAGTAAATAAATAAATAAACAAACAAACAAAGGTTTATTGTTCAGACATCTCAGATGGCTTCTTAACCTCCCGCAGCTGCACAGAGTTGTCGAAGCAGTGATAAAAACCATAGTGTGGGAATCTCTCATACCAAGTCTCTTGCTCCACATGTGTGTCCCAGTGCTCCCCACTGCTACTCTTCCCATATTTGTGAACCCATCCAGAGCCATTATGGTGCTCACCCCAAGTGCGATTCCAGCGATCCCCATGTTTCCCTTGCCACCATGTTTCACCCTGCTTTACACCATGGCCATTGGGGTCAAAATGTTCATCCCACTTGTCACCCCATTTCGCCCAACCATCACCTTCGCAGCGCTCTGCCCATTTGTCAGTGTATTTCACGCTGCCACCATATCCATCATATTGTTCTCCCCACCTGCCAAAGGTGAAAAACGAAGTGATCAAACATATAAAATCAAACTGGATGAAAGTAGCATCTTCATCCTCCACAGATTGATCTTAAATGAAGTGGCAATCTTTTTACAGTTCAGTTGAGTCGAGTCATGAATGATTAGACCACAAACATTTATATTCAACTGAGTTCAGTAGCCTCACAAAGAGGATGGATGCAAAAAAAACCCTAAAAATTCCAAATAAACTTTGAATGACAAGAGACAAGGATTTAAGCATTTCAAGAATTTAGAGTTCTTGACAGGGTAAAATATCTACAGGGATCAACAAGGAAATGATCTAGTAAGAAGACCAGTTCAAGATTGCCACCATAAACAAACTCTGGACTATAGAAAGTAGGAACAGTGCAAAATTATATCCAAACTAGATATGAAGTTTAGTACCTTTCATGCCAAACATGAGCATGACCAGCCTCAAGGGGTGTGTTTGGGTCAATGCTGCACCATTTGTCAGCCCATTTCTCAGATTTTCCAGATGCATCATAATGTTCCCACCAATTTTCTTGCCACTCCTCACCTTTTGCATTCTTTCCCCATTTATTAGCAGTTTTTTCAAGATGTACAAGCCCGCCATCCTGCAACAAAGAACACTTTAAGATTGTTTTTTTTCTTTTAACATGGTTGCTGCAAAACAAGATTCTGATAAATAAAAAATCATGAAATCCAAGTACAGTCTAGTTGCAAATTTACAGATGAGCTAACCCTACAGGGGATTCTCCTCACATTCATTTATTTTATTACAATTCTACAAATATCTGACCCCGACCATTCATTGTACAAAGTTCCACGTATACTCACATGGAGCCCAGATAGGCCCTATAATCATGAATATGGATGGTTGAGTTTCATAATTGTATCACAATTAATTAATCATAGAGGATGTGAAACCTAGAAGGTAAAATGCAATGAAAAGAATTTGATTTGAGAAATGTATTATTCTGCTTCAAGTATGCAGCTTTTACTGACCTGCAACATTGATTCTCTCCAGTTTTCACTCCAAACATTCCCATAAGCATCACGTCCTGATTTCTCAGAACCCAGCTCCTTGTAACCGAACTCATCGGAAGCCTCCCAGTACTTCTCTTGCCACTCAACAGCTTGGTCAGCACTAACACCCCTGATCATTGTCCACCTGCAAATCACACCATCAGGTCTTTTCTCAATTCCTGTTTCCGTCCACCATCTCCTTCCTTCCGCACTGACTCCTTGGGAAGATAATTCTTCTGCCTTATGAAGGGCATCAGCTGCTTCTGCAGCATGTGCAGAAAATTCAACTTCAAGATTATGTTCCTCTTTTAAAGAAGTCTTTTCTACAGCAACCTCAGGTACTTTTGTTTTATCAACCTCTATCAATGACTGAAAAGGTGGAAGATTGCGGGTGGCCTCATAAGTTTTAGTCTCGAAAGGAATAGAGAGAAAACCGAAAGACTGATCTTTCTCTAAAACTGGATTGCTCGAAATTGGATACTCTGAAGTTTGTCTAGCAGTCTGCAATCCATCAATATCATCCAAAATCGGATCAGTACTTTGAGGAGGTGTCCAGGACCAAAAATCTGGACCAGGTGTTCCATTTCCAGAATTACCCGATGAAGTAACAAAAATGCTCCCACTCTGCTTTCCTGTTAAATTAAGATTCAATTCCCTATAACAACATTGCCTAGTAAAATTTAACAAACAATAATAGTAATATTTTAAGTACAAACAGAACTCTGATGATCATTCCTCCTTTGGGTCTAGGAAAATTATCAGTAGCTAAGTGCCAAAGATAAAACTAGCAGATATCTTATTTCAAATAGTAGCAATGTCTATAAAGTACTGATTAACCCTTAAAGGGGAGGGCATAATCCGGAAAGGGGGAGGAGATCCTGATTCCAAACCAGCACTTCTATATCCTCATAAAACCTCCCAAATATGTAAGTTTTGCCTCTCTTTTTCTTTATTTCCTTGTGACAGACACACATAAAAAAAAATTAACTCAGATTCTTTTATTGGCTTCCAGGAAATGTCACTCCTTTTCATTGAAATGATATCCCCAAATAAAAATTAAAAAAAAAATCATAACTTAATTCATTTAAAGAAGGGAAAAAAAAACCAACGAACAATAAATAACATTTAAAAAATTACAAATATAAAGATTTTTGTTCTTACCCTCTTCTTCAACTCTAATTGTTCTGCCATTTTCGTTCTTGGAATCTTCCTTTCCCGGAGACGAATCGTTCTTCTTGATAATGGATCGAGCCGCCGCAATCGCCGCCGCAGCACGATCAATTACTTGCATTCTCTGAATCCGATCCCTTTCCTCCTTCGGAGTTTCCAGAATCTTCTGGAACTCCTCGCTCTTCTTCTCCATAACCTCTTTATTATCACCATTACCGACACCGCTATCATCGTCGATCTTAGCCAAATTCTGGGCTACTTTTTGAAACTCGGTTTCCTTCTTTTCCCTCTCCACCGCTTTCCTCCACATATCAAGGTACGAATCGCCGCCATCAACGGCTCTAGCAACCGTCAGGTTTGTCCTGCTTCTACTTCTTTGATTGACTGTTTTTGGCGCGGAAATGAAGGCATGTTTATGGTGGTCGGGAGGGAGCGGAGTGGAGGCGAGTAGAGTGGCGCGTGAGAGAGAAGCCATTTCTTGGGAGGTTGAGAGTGAAGTAGAACCGAAGATATAGACGTTGGAACTTGGAACTCTCTTCTGAAACTCTCTTTGAAGTTAACGCCTGATTTAGTGAGATTTACTCCTCCTCTTTTTGTTTTTTTCTTTTCCTTTTTGGCTTTTTCTTTTTTTAAATTATTTTCGTGGCATTGAAGGAAAGCTCAGATGCGGATCTGGCGGTGGTCGGTTGAGTTTTAACGGATTTACCTGTTTTTTAAACTGTGAAAACGAAATTAGACGTACAATTTTGACACGTGGAAGTCTTTGGATTGCAATTTCTTTTACAAGGCTTTGCAATTTTATATAATAACTAGTTTTTTTTATCCATGCCAAATTTTTTATCATATTTTTTAAAATTTAATTTATAATAATTTTTAAATTTAAATTAGGATAAAATTATATATTTTGAAAAATTACGATAAATATAAATTTTTAAATTTTTAAAAATTAAATAATTGATTGAATAAAAATATTTAAAATTATCTTACTTGTCAAGAATATAAATTATCCACTTAAACGTTCACGTAAATAAATTTTATTAGATTTTTATATATATTATAATATAATATTATATATGATAATTAAATTATTTTATATTTTATGAGAATTTTTTTTATAATAAAATTAGGAATGCTTTCTAATTTGTCTAAAATTAATTTTCTTTTTGAATAATTTTAATTGTGTATTTCTAATTAAAATGAAACTACTAAACAATAGTTTAATATCCCTTTTAAAATATACTTTACTCTGATAAAGAAACTTGTAAGAACATGTAATTTGGAAATAAATTTGTCTGCATACTAACAAAATATAAACCAATAAAGCATTAAGTTTGGTAAACAGAAAAAGTTGTTGAATTATCAAATAAATTGAAATTGCTTTCATGCTAACTTTAACGAATAATTATCAAATAAATTGAAAGATTTGTTTAATATGTACCTGTAATTTGCAAGCGTATGTTTCAGTTTTTTCACAAAAAAACTTGCTTAAATCCTAGCAAATCTGTTCAGCTTTTTGCAAATTAATTGTAGGAAGAAAAAAATCTGCACACTTATTGAAACAGTAATGAATGGGTTTTTCGATTCCTTTTGGGCTTATGAAAAAACAAAAAAGGAGAGATGAAGCAACAATAATTTTAATGAAATCAACGACAGGGAAACGGAAATTAGGGGATGAGGAAAAAGAAGAGATTTGGGCATTTTTTATTCAATGATGACAGCTTTTCCTCCGGTCTTCATTTATCAAATCCAAGATATGGCTGATAAATTTTCCAAAGAAAATTAATGGAGACCGATAAAGAAGACGAAAAAAATCGATTTTTTTGGTCTAATATGAGTGGATGATCTTTCCCCCTGTTAGTCATGAAAAGATGCAAAAAATTTCTAATGAATTTGAAACAATAAATCTCAAACAATAGAACACAACAAAGAAATCGAAGAGGAGGATAGATGGTTCATTAGTATGAAAGGTAAGGATGGATTTTCCCAAAAAATAATTCAATAATTGAATTTGGGAATAAGGAAGACGAAAGGCATTGGGAAAAAAATGGAAAATAAAAGGGAGGTAGACTGTTGCAAATGTTTTTGTCTTAGAAGCATTTAAAAAACTCTTTTAAATCGTAATAACTGAGAGTAAAAGAAGAAAAGGACTTGGAAGTACAGGTGTTTATGGTTTGTCTTTGATTAAACTCATATAGGATATTAATAGTTTACATATTTATTCAAATATGATTCGATTCAAAATTTAAAATTTTAAAAAAATTTTAAGTTTGATTCAAATTAAAAATATAAATCTCAAATTTATTCATTAATCTTAATTTATATAATAAAAAATTAAAAAATAATTAAATTTAATTTAATAAAATTATATTTAATTCACATATATAAATTAAAATTAAAAATTATATATGTAAAATTTTAATTTTTAATTTTTATATATATGTAAATTAATTTATATATATATATATATATGTAATTTTGAGTCGAACCAAACTCAAAATTTAAATTTTTTCTCCAAAGTTTGATCCGAAATTTAAATATACCTAAAAATTGTATCTCAACCCATTTAATGGGTTATAATTTTTTTATTTAAATTCTCTCAAAACTCAAGTAGGTCTTTAGGTTTGGATGGATAGTTTGACTCTTAAACTAATCTAGTCGGAAGAAACAGCTTTTCAAGCTTATTTTACTTTGTAAATATGTCATGTGTCAATAATATAATCACTATAGACTAACATATATGTTTGTTTGATTTTATTTTAAAACTATTTTTAAGTCTGTATAATACACAAGTAATAATTATATACATATAATTTAATTATGATATAATTAATAAATTTTATATAAAAAATACAAAATTTAAAATATACATATAAATAGACATTTTTAGTTTAAATGAAATAAGTATTCTTGACACAATTATTTTTATTTTAAAAATATATAACTTATCTAAAATACATAAATTCATATGAAATGTAGCATTGAAATATTATTATTTTTTAAATATTCTATAAATTTTTAAATATAGATAGTATTAGGAAAAAAAAACAACAATGGTGGACAGTACGTAAAAAGTTAAGTCAATTCATATAAGTAAATAAAACATATTATATAACTATTTAGTAGAAAAAGCTAATAAATTGATATGAAATTAAAATAATAATAATACAAAAAGCAAAATGATAATAAAAATTTTTGGTTAATTAGTTAAAAATTACAAAAGTTATAAAAAATATATATTTTAAGTCAATTCAAAAATCCAATATTTTATAATCAAAGTGATGGATTAAGCGATAAAGAAATTGAATCATAACATTTAATGAGATATGGTTGGAAAAGGAAAAAATACTTTGAATTAAATTAAAATTTTAAATTTGGTTTGGAAAGGAGTTAATGTTTAGAAAAGATAAATGTGATATCTCTAGCAAATTACAATGATTTTAAGATAAATTGATTTCAACTATACATTTAATATTTAAAAAAAATAAATAGTCAAAAAAATGTAAGATAAATAGATATTTAAAAGAAAATTAATATAATTAATTCAATCAAAAATTAAAGTTTTGACATTAATTTGTAATTTTATATAATTTTTAGCTTTATAGGTGGGATGGTGATCCAAATAGGGGCGTGAATTGGGTTTCTTCAAATTCTTCCCAAATAATGATTTCAATATAGTTGAATGAAAATTAAAACAATAAGCAACTTTGATGAAAATATAATGCAAACAATAACAATTAATGAACCTAAAATCAAATATAAACAACAATAAATTATAAGGAGATAGGGATAAAGAAATCAAACACAATGATTTATAGAGGTTTGGTCATTCTCCACAAGGTACCTATATCCTCTCTCTTAGTTGTCCACACCAAAGTTTTAATCCACTAATTGAAAAAAAATTCTTACAAGATACAAACTTATCTTGTACTAAATCTCTACCTTTTTCTCAAGGCTTAGATAACAACATTTACCTTTACAAATCAAGAGGATACCTCATCTCTTACTTACAAGATAACCAAATAATTTTTGCAAACTAAAATACGTCTCAAGATTGAGTGTTTCCCTAATGAAGTATAAAGAAAATGATGAATGAAACACAATAATATTTTGGATACAAGAAATACAAAGGATATTGAATTTAAGCTCTAAAACTCTTGATTCTAAGAAAAAATGAAAATATAACTTGTTAGCACTTGCTCTCTTGCTTCATCAATTTTTTTGGTGTGTTGGAGTGCCTAATTTATAGAAAAATTGAAGAAGTAGCCAATGGAAGTGTTTGAAAAGTGAAAATAACCATTAAATCCTTGATAAAATAGCTGTTTGAGTAATTTTAGCCTTCAGGGGATCGATCCCCTCCCTTAGGGGATTGATTGGTTCATGTTTTGAACCAATTTTCCTTTGAAAATAGCCTAACCAATCGATCTCTTTTCTGAATTTTTGATCCTGGGAGCGTTCTATTTGAAAACCAATCAATCCCTTTTAGAAGGGATTGATCTTGTCCATGCTGGATGGTAGTTTCCTGTTTTGCACTCTATTTACTAATTTGATCATAACTTGAGTTATACAAATCCAAATCATAAACCGTTTAAAGATTTAAAAACTAGACTTAAAGGACTTTCTATCCATATAAATTCATTACCTAATTCACAGTGTACAAATTATAGTGAATTTTCAAAGTTATCTATTGTACAGTTTTTCTGATAACTACAGAGTGTCTAGTAAAAATTCAACCATATAAAGAGCTTTCCAATTATATAAAATTCAAATATTAAAACTTTGTGAATTAATATAGAAAAATAAAATAAGTTCAATGTTGGAAAACTTTGTTATTGTAAAATAGCTTTCTTAAGTTAATCTATTTCCCAAAATTAATATTATCAAAATTATATTAAGTCCAAAATGAATAAGTTCACTTTAAAAACAGCAATTGGACTTTCATTTAAGCTCAAATAAATAATTTTTAAAGGTAGATTTGATTTGAGAAATATGACACCAAGAAATGTTTGTTTAAACTTTGAAAATCATATTATTTGTTTAGTACTAAAATATAAAGCTTAAGAACATGTACTAAATAAATCTTTTTTAAAATTTTGATTAAATTTATTTAGCTTTAATGTTATATCATTTCAAAATAAGGATCAATTCAAGGCTAACAATAATAATAATAGAAGAAGATTACGGGACATCATTAGGAACAAACAATAAGACATTTTATCGAAAGTATATTTTTTACAATAAAACAGCAAGCATGTAATCTTTTTATTTAGATAGCAAAATCATTTAACACAAACAATCAATTATTCAATGGAATAAAGCTTCAATTTACAATGTGGTTATACATTGAAACTGGCAAAAAATTCAATCAACCAAAAAAAAAAAAAATTAGAGATTCATACTTTCACATGCCAATATATAGATTCAATGGAACAAACAATGTAAGAAAATATTTAAGTAGCTAAATCTAAAGTGTAAAGGAACACTTTTGTAAGTTGCATAACAGTTTAAAAAAATCATTAAAAGACAAATTTAATTAAAAATATGTAATGTTTGATTTATTAAAGTGGGAGTACTTGCATAATAAATTCAACAATTGAACGACAAATAAACAGAAAAAGTTGTTGAGTTTATACTTTTAATTAAAGAAGAATGTTTCAGCCCTTTTGCACCCAAAAAAAAAAAAAAAAGGCATAAACACTTGCATGCAATTCTTTTAAATCCTATGATTGAAAAAACAATTGGTAAACTTCAAACAGAAATTGCTTTCATGCTAACTTTAATGAATAATTATCAAATAAATTGAAAGATTTGTTTAATATATACCTGCAATTGCAAGCGTATGTTTCAGTTTTTTCACAAATAAATCACAAATAAAATTGCTTAAATCCTTGCAAATCTATTCAGCTTTTTGCAAATTAATTTTAGGAAGAAAAAAATCTGTACACTTATTGAAACAGTAACAAATGGGTTTTTCAATTCCTTTTGAGATGAAACATCAATAATTTTAATGAAATCAACAACAGGTAAACGGAAATTAAGTGATGAGGAAAAAGAAGAGATTTGGGCATTTTTCATTTAATGATGACAGCTTTTCTTCTGGTCTTCATTATCGATAATGGCTGATAATTCCAAAGAAAATTAATGGAGACCCAGCATAGGGGATAAAGAAGACGAAGAAAATCGATTTTTTTGGTTTAATGAGTGGATGATCTTTCGCCCTGCTAATCATGAAAAGATTCAAAATTTTTCTAATGAATTTGAAATAAAAAATCTCAAACAATAGAACACAACAAAGAAATCGAAGAGGTAGAGAGAAGGTTCATTAGTATGAAATCTGAGGATGAATTTCCCAAAAAAAAAATTGAATAATTGAACTTGGGAATAAGGAAAATGAAAGGCATTGGGAAAAAAATGGAAAACTAAAAGGAAGGTAGACTGCTGCAAATGTTTATGTCTTAGAAACGTTTAAAAAAATCTTTTAAACTGTAATATCTGAGAGTAAAAGAAGATAATTAAGGAGTTGAAAACAGAGTTGTTCATAGCTAGGTCAGGTTAAGTTTTGATAGAGTTTATATTTGTTATTAATAATTTATATACTTATTTAATCTCAATTCGGTTTAAAATTTTGAGTTTCAAAATTTTTTTAAGCTTGGTCTAAGTTAAAAACATAAATTTCAAGTACACACCTATTAAACTTTATTTATATAATAATAAATTAAAAAAAATGTGATTAAATTAAGTTTAATAAAATTATATTTAATTCACATATAAATAAAAATTATGTGTAAAAATTAAAAATATATAATTTTTATTTTTAATTTTTATATATATGTGAATTAATTTATATATAATTCACATATATATAAAAATAAAAAATATATATATATAAATTCGGGTCGGGTTAAGCTTATGCTTGAAATCTTTTGTCTAAGGGCCAATCTAAAATTTAAATGGGCCTAAAAATTATGCCAAAATGCATTTAACATATTTTAATTTTTTATCTAAGCTCTTTTATAACTTACGTAGGTATTTAGGCTTAAACATGTAGTCCGACCCTTGGATAGGTAGCCTAACCCTTGAATAGATTTAGTTAAAACAAATAAATTTTCAAACATGTTTTGTTTTATAAACACTACAAAGGTTTTGATTTTTAGCGGTATTTTTTTTATCGTTTAGCGGTGTTTATTAACGTTACTATAAGGTTTACGACGTTTGCAAAAAAACGTCACACAAAGTGCCACCTATTCACTCATCACGGTAAATAGCGGCGTTTTCGAAAAAACACCTTAATATTAGCAACATTTATATATGAAAATGCTATTATTTTAACAGCGTTTATATCTTGAGATGTTGCTAGTTTAGAGGCGTTTTAATCTGAAAATACCTCAATATTTGTGATGTTTGTATCTTTTAGGCACTGTTAATTCAGTAACATTGTTACGAGAAAAATACCGTTGCTTTAGTGGGGTTTCTATAAAAAACGCCATCTAACTAGTAGCGTTTGCTGGAAAGAGCGCCGCTACTTTTAGTGGCGTTTTATGCTACAAACGCCACTAAATTATTCATTTAGCAACTTTGCCCAATGCAAATGTCGCCATTATGTAAAAATGTATTTTTTAAAAAATTTCTTATAATAAATTTTGTTTTTAATAAAGAGCTTAAATTCAGAAACTGAAATTAATAGTAACTTTATTCACGTTTAAATATACATCTAATTAATACATGAACTAAATAAAAAATTAAAATATATGAAATAGATGACTGCATACATTTTACTGGCTGCCAATTGATGAAAAAAAATTTTTACTTTGGTCACTAGCGTGCTTAAGAACCTACTGAATAATGCCATACAATTTTTAACACTTCATTGTATGCTTATTTTTTATTTAAAAATTTTAATATTTACTAAATATAATACCTGATTTCATGGAGCACCAAGATCATTTCCTAGAAATTATTATTGCACAAAATTCATAAGATGATCAAATCGATCATGCAACTGTTGAAATTTTGCACGCTCTAGCTCCATTTTAGCACGTTCTTATTCAATTTTGGCATGCTCCTATTCTCTTTTTGCTTCAATTTTGAAAATGTTGTTGCATAATTTGTAACTCTCCTCTCAATATTGAAATGTCTCACGAAGACTGACTTACTAATAGTGTAAATTATGGAGAGTTATGTCCATAGTAGGCAGATGTTGTTGGACCTAATCCAAGGCCTCGGACCCATCCATGCCTTTCTTTTTTAGCAACTTCTATGAATATCTAATTTTTTATTTCTTACATGTTAAAAGAACCTTCAGATGCTGCTTCAATCTTAGCAACCATTTTCTCTTTCGCTTTTTCCTATGAATTTGTCATATACAACTATCAAGTTTAATGATTAATTGATTATATGTTAAAAAGAGTAAATATTTACTTTATGTTAAAATAGATGATACAAATTACCATAATTTCTTATGTTTCGACATTCATGTAAGATTCATCTTTTTTTTGTGTGTTACGCGAAAAAGTTTCACACGTCCAATTGTATCACCCATCTCATTCTCTTATACAAAAACATATGTTATTTGATAGGATACATATCAACCACAAGTTATTTATGCATATCAATAATGTCAATCAAGTATTAAATTTTGGAATAATTTTAATCTTCTTTATTTATATTTTGGCCCTGTAATAACACAATAGTCTTAAACATACACAAAGAATAAAACCATTTTGGGCTTTCACACATATCGACGATAGAAATCAAATTCAATTATTTTCTCCCGATTTAATATGAAAGATTGAAGAGATTCAATATGTTGAAATTTATCCAAAATTTATTTGTATAGTTGCCTTTTATATGCAAAAATATTCTCAAACAGACATAACTGACAACTTTTTCTCTCATATCAACCATAGAAACCAAGTTCAATCAATCGAACAAGCTTAATATCAAGTATTGAAGCTATCGAAACTGTTAAAATATAACAATAACAACAACCATATATTAAAGGTGTAAATATACGTAAACAATAACTTTTCATACATATCATCTGTGTAACTAAGTTCAAAACTTTCCATAAGTTTAATATCATGTATTAAAACAATCAAATCTATTAAAACATAACATTAAATGTTAATTTTCATATTTACCTTTTAACGAAAGAAAAAGTACATTCATTGGAATAAGTTAATTATCATAAACTTATGATTTTTTTTTGCTTTCTTGCAAAATGTTTTGATCCACTTGTGTAGATATATTTCTGTTACTTTCTACTACCAATCCCAATCTGTTCTCTTTCCTATCATAAAAAATAATTACGTATATGATAGAATACAAATATTACCAACTGAAACCATCAATCACTTTTATCATTTCATTATATTATACAAAGTTATAAACTAGTACCTCTCATTTTCTTGAAAACCAAAATCTAACAAGTTGTTTATATTGCCACCTAATCACATTACGGGGTAGATTTTGCATCATCGCCTCTACAGTAGTATTTCAATTGAAATACTTATTCTTTAAACTATGCTTATAATCTTTCCATTTTTTCCCAATGACTTAAGCACAAAGTGAAGTTGGTATTTTAAGTACAAATCTTGACTATAATAATACAATAAAAAAAGTTTGAATAAGTAAACAAAATGTAAAATAAAAAAATTGAATATATCTAATTAATTATACCAATACTTCAATAAAGTTTAACGCATCAATTTTAACTTTTTCTGGAATATTATGCCATGTTTCATAGTGAATAGGTAATTTTATTCCATTATGGGCTAGCATGTCTAGAAATCTAGCCAATAATTAAGTCTATTCACCAATTGGTTGCCTATTAGAGTTTGCAGATACTACAATATGCTCGTTAGGAGGTAGTGCAAACAATTCTTTCAAAGTTGTCCGACCTCTAGTCCTCCGTTGACCATTGTTATCAACTGCAATAAATATAAAATATATTTGTAAAATCTCAATACTTTTATCATTATACTCAAATTCTAAAATTGGAGTATATCATACCTACATTCAAATTTAAAGCATAATTAATTGATGAGGTATTATCTAAACCTTGACCTCCCGTATTGCCAGATCTAAAATCAGTTGAAGGGTTAGAAGTGACAGAGTTAGATCCGACAATACGTTCATTTGCCTTCAAAATATTTAGTCCATAGCCAATATCTATAGGTGCCGCAGACGATTTTGAACTAATATCTCTGATATATTTTTCTTTTAACCTACTTCTCCGCATTGTAGCTTACCTACATCATAAAAACGAATATAGAAAACATATTACTTCAGAAGATATATAAAGTCATTTTCAATTTAAGAAATCAAAACCTACAATATATAAAGAACATATCGATTTAATTAAATCAAAATATAATATATGATTTAGAAGACAATAATTATATAATAGCGAATGTGACATTATTTACATACTATTATTTACTACATTATGTCTTAAACACTCGAATTACAAATTATAGATGCAAAAAATCATGGTTCGTAAATGTCTTCAGTAACATCTTCACGGACTTATTGAGCGTAGGTACTAGAGATATTCTCATCCAAGTTTTGTTCAGCAAAAGGATAACATTCAGTTTCATGTTCAACATCATCTTTGGTATCTAACCCCATATCAAATAAGTCTCTAGGTGCAAACCAACCCAATTCTTTCGGATCTTCAAAGTAAAATACTTGTTTGACTTGAGATGAAAATACATAAAGTTTATCGATGAGTTATTGTCTAGTATGAATTAATCGAGAAAAATTCACAAGTGTAAATTCGTACCGATCTTTCTTAAGATTTTTTGCACTATTCACATCAGCTCAATCACACTAAAATAAGACAACTTTTCACTTGCCATAATAATCCAACTCAATGATGTCATTAATCATGCCATAATAGTCAACATTTTCCTCTAAAGAGTTTGTGTCCCTAGCACTAGCATAGCTAATAGTTGATGAAGTCACAATAACTCCTGAATTTTGTGTACTTCTAAATCTCTCACGAGATTTTGTGTGAAATCTAAATCCATTGATGATGAAACCTTTGTATCATTTCACAATCCGGTTTGGACCGTGTGAAAGACATTTCACTTCTTCACTAACAAGCCTTCCACTCCAAACCTATAAAAGTGGAATAAATATATATATTATTAACGTTATTTTTACCATAAGCATTCTATGTAGATAAAAAATAATGGGAAGTATGGGATTACTTACAATTGCTCCTAACAATTCATGAAGGTTTTCAGCGAATAACTTATCAACTTCTCGAAGGTTTGATCGTCGATAATGTGTAGGATCTCTCAAATTATTTCTATACTCACTATAAAGCATCATGATAAAGTATTAACAATAAAAAAGACACAATAAATTATGCCTAATGTAATGAATAATTTCTTTGCTAAACAACTTACGTGCGAAATGATTCAATTGAGTCATGATGAAAAAGAACATATCAATGAACTTATGCCCAAGATTTATCATCTAACTCCACCAATTCAATTTTGCCTATAGGTTGTCCAAAACTTTAAAAAAGATAATTGTACGTCGAGTTTGTATGCTACATACCAACATTTCTTAAAGGTCTATTAGATCTCATTTCAACATCTTTCAAATAACGAGAATAAATGTCATACACTCTTCTGCTAAATATCCTTCAACAATAGAACATTTCAGATAGTGTTTATTGTGACAATAAGACTTTAACCTCCCCAAAAACTTATAGCATAAAACATTAGTCATATATTATTTTAAGTAGATTGGCTTGATAATCAATAAAAACGTAATAATCTATTAACAAATAATACTTTTTAATAGGATACATCCATCGATAATAAATTGACCCATCGACTTTTACTTCATATGAAAAGTGGATAACCAAATGCATCATAATAGCGAAAAAGTTTGAAGGGAAGATCTTCTCTAAATGGCATAAAGTAATCATGGCTCGATCTTAAACTTTGTCAAGCTCTTCCACATTCATACATTTTTGACATAGAGATTTAAATATGTTACTCAATTCAATTACCACAGAAGTCACTTGCTTTGACATTGATAAACATAAATCAATTGAAAGTAAGTCTTGCATCAAAATGTGATAATCATTTGACTTCAACAAAGAAAATTTTTACTCATTCATATTTACACATCTTAATATATTTGACGTATAGCCATCAAAAACTTTGACATTTTTTAAAACCTTGCAAAACACATCTTTTTCAGCTTTAGAAATCCCAAAACAAGTAGCAGGCAATCGATATTTGCCATTAGGAAGCAACATTGGATGAAGGTCTGGGCAAATCCCTATATTAACTAGGTCAAGCTGACTTTTTAAGTCATTTTTGGATCTTCTATTCATATTGAGAATTACCTCGATAAAATTTTTGTAAATATTCTTCTCTATATGTATCAAATCAAGGTTATGGTGTAATAAATTATATTCTCAATAAGGCAACTTAAAAAATATATTTCTTTTTTTTTCACAACTCATACTCATTAGGGTTATCTGTTTCATCATCCTTTTTATCACTTTGAACATCAAGATCACCAACTTCTGTATGATTATCACTAACTTACGTAATACGAGGCTAGACACCTTCAAAGATATCCCTTACTCTTTTTCTTGATAGAGTCATTTTTTCATATGTGAAATTGATATCTTTTAACTTTGACAAGATATTGGACCCACTAATGGGTAAAGACGATCTCTTCAACTCTTTAGTTTCATCAAAAAGATGTTTTTGGAATCTAAACCAATGATTATTATCTAACCATCGATGATGTCCCATATAATAGAATTTCCTACCATTATGTAACCACATCGAACATATCTGTGTAGCATAACATGGACAAGTATAACGATCTTTTGTACTCCAACCAGATAAATTCACATATGCAAAAAAATCATTGATAGTCCATAATAAAACAGTGCGCATATTAAAATTCTCTACTTTTGATGCATCATAAGTCTCAACTTCTTGCCATAATTGTTTTAACTTTTTAATAAGAGTTTATAAGTAGATGTTTATATCATTACTCGAACTTTTTTTCTCAAAAATTATCATAGACAATATAAATAACTATTGCTTCATAGCAATCCATAGTGACAAATTGTAAGAAATCAATACAACTGGCCAAGTACTATAAGAAGTACTCATCATTTAGAATGGGTTAAATCTATCAGATGCCTGTCCAAGCATAACATTTTGAGGATCAGATGCAAAGTTTGAAAACTTAGAATGAAATGACTTTCATGCCAAAGACTCTGTAAAATACCTCAATGATCCATCATCTATCTGCTTCTCATGATGTCACCTTATTGAATCTACAGTTTTGAAAGACATGTAGAGTTATTAAAGTCTTGGTATTAATGAAAAATTACATAAAACCTTAACAGTTTTCTTTTTAACACATACCTCATCACCATCATCATTCAACCTTTTATCGAAGTTTTTATTGACCTAACGAGAAATACCACACAAATGACAAGATTCTTGATTTTTTCTATCCCCTAATACAACATGCAATCATTGGGACAACTATGACTTTTTTCATATCCGAGACCTAGATCATTGATCATCTTTTTTGATTCCTTACAAGTTTTAGGGATTTTTGCAGAAGAAAAAATTTCTTTCATAAACTGTAATAATAAAGTCAGAGAATTTTTTATCTATCCACATAAGCATTTCAAGTGAAAAAGACGAACACAAAAAGACAACCTTAAATGCTTCGATCCCGTAAAAGTTCTTCATTCATCTCTTCAAGCAACCTATAAAACTTTGATACTTCTCCTCTAGGTTGTTGGTCACGTACACCTATCCCAGGCTCACCAAATTCATGCATTTCAATATTAGATTGATTAAATCCTTCATTTTGGGGAAAAAGATTATGAAAATTTTGGTTATAAATGTTAAAAGCATCTTGCAACATACCTTCAATGTTATTTGCTATAAAAGGATCATGTTGGTGATTGAGAGCCTTTGATGTTGAAAGAACTATAGTGAAAGACCTTGACGAAATAGACTTTCCATGAAAATACCAATTAACATATCTCGATAGAAATCCAATACAAATTAAATGCTCATAAACAACTTGACACATTTGTCACTCGATATTAGCACATTTCAACATGGGCATAATATCATATTATCTTCACTTGTACTCTCAAATGCAAAATTAAGAAAATTTTTCACTACATCTCTATACTCTTGACTTAATCTTGATTTTTGCATCTAACTCTTATCCATTTATTAGTTGCTACATTATCATACCAAATGTATATAAATAATTAATATGAAAACGAACATGTACAATTGCATAATTTACTATGTTTTAAACAAAAGATAATAATAAGACCGGTACTTACACAAAATGAGAACTCCTTATTATGAAGTAATTTATCAGCTACTAGATATTATGTTAAAACTCTACTGCTAACGTAGACAATACCTAAGAGTATTTGTAATTGGGGTTGACATAAGGTGAAATCAAGTAGGTTTTGGAGAAAAAATTTTTCACAAAAAAAAATCACAAATTGCAAAAGCTGAATGAATAGCGAATGAAGTAAAAGCTAAAGTCAATAAATAATGAATAGTTAAAATAGCGTTCTTAAAGACTATGCTTGAATACTAAAAGCGAAACGAAAGGAAAAATAAATTGTACTTGGTCTGGAAAGAGAAATAGTATAATAATAAAGATGAAGCTTGAAGTTGGTGATTGGATGCGCTAAGTTTAAGAAGATTTTTATTGGACAAGATTATGTAAGGCATTTACTAACAAAAAAATGTGAACAATAATTCCCTTTTAAATATTTTTTGAATATATTATAAGCGCCTTAAACATATCACCACACAAATTTTAACACGGTTATTGAAGGCGTATATCCAACAAAGATGCCTTTAATAATTCCTATCACAATTTGTAGATAATTACTGAAAGCGGTTATAGATAACAATGCCTTCAATAATTTTTTAAAAATAATTTTTTTGGATTATTAAAGGTATCTTTTATTATGAAACACCTTCAATATACCACGATGGTTATGGAAGATGTTTATTCAAAAATGTGCCTTCAATATGCGTTTAAACTTAGTAATCCATTATTGAAGGCATTTGTTAATAACAAACGCCTTCAAAATTTTCCCACTAAAAATTTTGAGATTTATTAAAGATGTTTTCTACTGTAAAATACCTTTTATATACCGCCACACAAATTCTAACACTATTATTGAAGGTGTGTATCCAAGAAAGACGCCTTTAATAATTTCTATCATAGTTTGTAGATAATTATTGAAGGTGGTTGCAATAACAACGCCTTTAATAATTTCCAAAAAAAATTTTCTCCAAATTATTAAAGGTATCTTTTATTATGACACGCCCTTAATATACCCCGATAGTTATGGAAAGCATTTATTCAAAAAGACACCTTTAATATACATTTAAACTTAGTAATCCATTATTGAAGGTGTTTGTTAATAAGAGATACCTTCAAAATTTTTCTAATAAAAATTTTGAGAATTATTAAAGGTGTCTTTTATTGTAAAAAAATTTTCTCGAATTATTAAAGGCGTCTTTTATTATGACACGCCTTCAATATACCATGATGGTTATAAAAGGTATTTATTTGAAAAAGCGCCTTCAATATACGTTTAAACTTAGTAATTCATTATTGAAGGCGTTTATTAATAACAGACGCCTTCAAAATTTTTTCACTAAAAATTTTAGGAATTATTAAAGGAGTCTTCTACTATAAAATGCCTTTTATATATTGTCATACAAATTCTAACACTATTATTGAAGGCGTATATCCAAGAAAGACACCTTTAATAATTTTTATCACAGTTTGTAGATAATTACTGAAGGCGGTTACAGATAACAATGCCTTCAATAATTTAAAAAAATATTTTCAGATTATTAAAGGCGTCTTTTATTATAAAACGCCTTCAATAATTTGTTATAAACTTTGAAAATCCATAACTATTGAAGGTGATTTTTTACTAAAAATACCTTTTATAATTTTTAAGAATTAGAAAAGATATTTTTTTTTATAAAATACGCCTTTAATTAGTTGGTTGAACAATTTTAAAAGCTTATAATTAAAGGCATCTTTTTTATAAAAAACGCATTCAATAATCTCCAATAAAATTTTTAGGTGATTATTGAATGCATTGTTCCATGAAAATACCTTTAATAATTAATTTTGTATTCATTTCCTTGCCTTGAACATAGAAATTTACAAAGGGCTGGTACACAGAATGATTAAAAGCTACGTTATTCAATCAAACAAACCAAACCCTTAAACACATTTTTAGTAGACCATTGCTTTCTTTCTCCCATTCATCGCCACTGACCTTTAACAAATCATCACTGTGAACTTCTGTTTTAATCGATAAGTCTTTTTTTTTTAATTTACTATATTATTTACAATATTGAATAAAGAATTTTTATTTTTTCAGTTCCTTAATATTGACATATGCGTTTATATATTTTCATTAACATCACTCTCAGCATAGTCGTCTAAGATTCTATTCATATTGCAAGTATGTTGTTTCTATGTAGTACGCATTAACCATTGTGATTTGCTGAAACTTGTTTATTGATATTGTATTGTCGAATGGTATTGTATGATATTGGGGGTCTAAATAATATTTCATGTTGAATGGTTTGCTGAACCTTATTGTCTGATATTATTTTGCTGAATGAGTTTGAGTGAAATTTGGGGTTGAATGGTGTTTCTGAGTGGTTTGCTGAAGGGTGTGTATGAGCACATTGCTTAATGGTGTGCTAAATGCTATTTCTGTACATAGTATGATATTGGTTATATTAAATTAAGTACAGTGATCAATTTAGAGGGTTATATTGTGTAATTCATATAATTATAATCAATATTACAAGTATTATAGACTCCGAACAACATCATTCTCCTTTTAATGCACATGCAGAAGAAAGAAGTGTACGCTAAAAAAGAAAGAAAAAAGGGCCCAAATAAACAAATCAAAGTGACAGACACAAAAATTCATGTTGACTTCAATCAAAGTGGACAGCTTGTGTCAAAAGAAGCTGTTAAAATGGCTACTCATTTGAAGCCATCATCCGTCGAAGGATTTTAATTACGTACACCGATTGGCGATGAGTTTCTGATGATTTAAAAGATGAGATATGGCAATCCATTATAGTATGTTTATTCAACTATTTCATAAAATTTATTATATAATCATTCAATTGAAATTCAATGTGTTGATACTAATTGTGTTAACTTATTTAAGAATGGTTCGACGTCCTAATTAAGTGTAAAAAGATTGTATTGCAATCTACTGAAAAAGCTTTCAGAGACTTTAAAAGCAGATTGATAACCTAATATATTTTACCACTGGTTGGTGAAGATGATGTTTTGGTTGTTCCATATGCGGTATATACAGATGTCATAAGTGTTAAAGATTGAACAAATTTTGTTCAATATCGACTTTCAAAAGATTTTTCGGTATACAAATCCATTACTAAAATAGTACAAGTTTGTAAGTCTTTATGCAATCTAGCCTTTGATCTTTATATGTGATTGACATAATTTCTTGATTTTGTAGAAAATCAAAGAACAACATCGAGACATTCGGGTTAAATAGCAATATCACCATCACATAGCAAGAAAAGGATATGCAAATGTGAAGTATGAGCTTGTATGTATTCGCACACTTATTTTATACTCATTAATGAATGTTTATGAACATACATTATTATTTGCTCTCATATAATGCGCAGTTAGCTATATTTCAACCTTAATTACGCCAACCTGCTCCATTTTATGATCTGATGCATATTTTGAGTATATTATTATTATTATTTTACAGTCGTCATTGAGTGCTTATTGTGATTGACACCAAATCCTTAACACCATACTTTCTTAATTTAGTTAATCTAACGAAGATGCTTAACCCCAATATTCAAACTTTTATAAAGAGGTATTACATACTTTATTATATTATATATGTTCTGTTTCTTCATAAGAAATTTTATTTTTGTTCCCACTAATTTTTTTTTTTCAATTTAGGATAATATCTGCATTCAATAAAAAGATAAAAAAATCAAAATGGGTGTCATTATAGGTAAATGTGAAATATATTCTTTTAATGCTGAGTTTGTGTAGATAAATATTTTTTAAACTGACTCAATTTAATTTTTAAGTACTTCGTCAACCTGATAATACTGAATGTAGATATTATGTCTTTCGTTTTATGCGGGAGATAATGTTACATGATTTTATGACCACACTATTCAAGGTTAGTATAAATTTCATAAACTCGTTATATATTCAAAAAAATAAAATAGTACATTATGTTCTCATTTCTTAACATTTACTTTTGATATCTTTTTTTAGTGGGAGGGTAAAGAAAGCTTCACGAAAGAGGAGCTGGATGAAGTCCGTAAAGAATGATGTGATTATGTATTGTCATTTATCAATATTGATAAACCTTCAAGTTAGACATTGTTGGTTGAATGTAAATATATATGGAACAAATTGTTATAATGTTTTTACTATGTCATGTTGAATGGAAACTTTAAGTTTGTACATTGGAGGTATTGGTTTAATATTATTGTTATACTTAATATGAATACACTATGTATACTTAATAAATTACTAAGTACGATTATTTCAGGAAAGTATATTAATATAGTAACGTTATCGGTTTTAATTTCGGATGTGTGGTCAATTTATTGAAAAACAACAATGTTCATTATGTAAATTTCAAAATATAATTCACAGTATCATATATATAAACCAAATATTTTCTGAGCATAAATATACAACTAACAGCAAACATTTTTTTGGGCATAAACCTACAACTGACTTCATATAAAAATTATCAATTATGTTTTTGTGACGCGATTAATGAAGGTATTTTTAGCAAGAAAACGCCTTCAATCACCCTTAACAAAAAACATTAAAGGTATTTTTTACTAAAATCGCCTTCAATAATTCTCCCAGAAAATTATTGTCTGGAATATTAAAGGCATTTTGGGTTAAAAATACCTTCAATAATACTAACTAAAAATTAATCGAATGGATTATAAAGGATGTTTTCCTATTGGTAATGCCTTCAATAATCCCTAACAAAATATTTATGAAGACGTTTTTGGATATAACCACCTTTAATAATATGATCGTTGGGAATATTAAAAGCGTTATGAGCTAAAAACGCCTTTAACCATTCCATCCAAGTTTTGTCTATGGAATATTGAAGGCGTTTCTTACAAAATCGCCTTTAAAAATCACAAAAAAAAATTTACTAATTGGATTATAGAAAGCGAGTTCGACAAAAAATGCATTCAAGAATCGACTCCATAATTTTTTTATGGATTATTAAGGGCGTCTCTCCACGAAAACGCCTTCAATATTCTATGAAATTTTTTTTACAGAAATTGGTGAAGGCGTTTTTGTCAAGAAAACGCCTAGAATAATCAATAACAAATAATCTATGCAAAAACCCAAAAAAAGGTAAAAAGATGGATTGAACCAACAACCTTATGGTAAACATCCGTACAATCAAAACAATTTGATAAGCTTAATATTGAAAGTATTTTTGAACAAAATAAATTCAATAAGCCTAGGGAAATTTTTTGTAGCCAACCCCTTCATTAATCTCATGTAATTTTTTATGACGTGATTATTTAAGGCATTGTCTGCCAAAAATACGCATTAACTATTTACTGAAATTTTTAATAAAAAATATTCAAAGAGTTTTAGTCAATAAACGCCTCGAATATCAAGTCGTGGGTGACATTTATAAGTAACAACGCCGCTATTTGAAAATTTAATGGCGTTTGGATAATAAACACCTAAAATTTTATAAAAACACGAAAACTAGCGTCGTTGGTAAGTGAAAGGCTGCTACAAAACTGTGCTAATATGCCACTTTGCTGTAGTTAAATATGTCACATGTCAATAATATAAGCACTATAGACTAAAATACATGTATGTTTGATTTTATTTTAAAACTAGTTTTATGTCTGTGTAAAGTGGACGTAATAATCATATATATATATATATATAATTTAATTATAATATAATTAATAAATTTTATATAAAAATAAAAAAATTTGAAATATACATATATGTAGACATTTTTATTTTAAATGAACTAAGTATTCTTGACACAATTATTTTTGCTTTTTAAAATATATAACCTATCTAAGATACATAAATTCATATGAAATGTAGCATTAAAATATAATTTTAAAAAAAAATGTTTTATAAATTTTTAAATATAGATAGTATTAGAAATAAATAAATAAATTGGTGAACGGTATGTAAAAAGTTATGTCAATTCATATAAGCTAATAAAACATATTATATAACTATTTAGTGAAAAAAAGCTAATAAATTGATATAAAATAAAATAAAAGAATACAAAAAGCAAAATGGTAATAAAAATTTTTGGTTGATTAGGAAAAAATTGTAAATGTTACAAAAAATATACTTTAAGTCAATTCAAAAACCCAACATTTTATAATTTAAGTGATGGACAAAGTGATGAAGAAATTGAATCATAACATTTAATGAAATATGATCGTAAAAAGAAAAAAATCTTTGAATTAAATTAAAATTTTAAATTTGGTTTGGAAATGAGTTAATATTTTAAAAGGTAAATGTGATATTTTCAGCAAATTACCATGATTTTAGGATAAATTAATTTCAACTATACAAATTAATATTTTTAAAAAATAAATAGTCAAAAAGCGTAAGATAAATAGATATTTAAAGAAAATTAATATAATTAATTTGGTAAAAAATGAATGTTTTGACATTAATTTGCAATTGGTAGTAGATTTTTGTACAATTGTATGGACTAAGATATAAAAATTAGAACAATTATGAAATTATAAAAACTAAAAGAAATAATGATAAAAAATTTTAATTATACATCCTGATTTGAGTTGAAGATTTTTTTTTTTTTTTAAGTGTGAGTCTAGTGTGAATCCATATTCTTATATTTCACTCACATCTCTAATTACATTTTCTAATCCAAAAAATATGATTACAATAACAATATGATATAATTGTATAACATAAAATTCTTGTTATCTAAAATAAAAACTCAATTAAAAATTTGGAAAATTAATAAAAATAATGATTATAGATTTAAAAATACTATTAACAAATTCATAAAATGAGATAACATTATGCTTAAAATATCATAATAAAAGTACCTTTTAATTAGTTACAATATTGTTTGTATTTTATTTTTTAAAAAATAATTAAATAAAAATATGCTTGTATTTTGATTTTGGAATAAAGAATAGAAGAAAAATATGACATATTGAAAACTTATTCACATCATCTCCATACAAACTTGTGTAAAAAATAAACTTAATATCAACTAAAATGAAAAGAAATCTTATATGAATTTTAATAAACAACTACAATAGCACAAAAAAAAATTAATTAATTAATTATCCAAGTTATTAGGATAAAAGTACTAAGTCAAAAAAACAATGTTACAAATCACTAAAGCTCACAAAAAAAAAATTACAATCAAATTAAAATTAAAATATAACATCTCATTTATAACACAAAAACTATTTTAAAAAAAATATCAATAAAAAATTTTTTTAATGATGCCCTAAGTTTGGAAAAATTGCCAAATTGGCAGCATCCTTAGTAATTCTTCTATAGTTGCTGAATCTTCCTATGATATATTCCTCAATCATTTTAAAACCTTATGAGTAGAGTGATTTTTATATGAGGCATATAAAAAATCAAATCTAATTATTAAAAATCATTGTACTCCTAACTAAGAGAAACAATTACTACTTTAGACTTTTACAGTTGTTTATAATTTATTAACATCAACTCTCTATATACTCTGGCTAATACCACTTGCATACAAAATCAAATTGCTATAGATGTTAATATGAAGCATTTATTGTATTTCTTAATATAAAAAATATTACATGAATTGAATTGCTAAAAGTCTCTAAAAAGTTATACATGGATTCCAAAAAAATTAAGCAAATAAAATATTGCATCATACAAAACAAAACATACATGCAAAGACACAATCATAAGATCATTTGAATATGCAAATGAATACATCAACAAAAAATAAGTTGTGAAAATTTTTTAATACAAACTCAAACATAAAAGCTTAATTGATCTCTAAATCAATCCAATTTATAATTGTCGTTGGTTAGCAAATTAATTATAAAAACATTCAAAAATTTGAAGTTTAAATATGAAAAATTGATCATGAATTAAAAGGAGAACTTCTTATGGAAGGCAATAATAATAGAATGCAAAAAATAATCTCATTACATGACTTATTTTGACATAAAATCAAGTATGATTATGGACCGTTTAAATTTATATTAAAGCCTTTTCTGACAAATATGGAAAAAAAAATATTGTGTTTAAATATAATTTAAGTTAAAATTTTAATCGTAGATTATAAAAAGTTACATATATGTAAAAAGATAAGGAATTGAATTGAAAATTTAAAAAGAAAGAAATATAATTAATTATTTGAAATATTTTTTATTTAAATCAAATTAAATAAAAAATTATTTGATTATTTTTCAAGATTGTCTACATATCAATTATATAAACTATTGACGTTGAACAATTTTCTAGGTTTTGATTTTTGTTTATTTATATAAGATTTTCATTAAATACATTCTTCTCATCGAATTCAAAATAAATATCACATTAATCACAACAATCTTTTACATTATATAAATTAATTAAAAATATTTCTCTCATGCTAATCACAAATCTATTTCCACATTAATTGAAAAAACTTTTAAATACATTCATTATAATTTTTTTATAATAAAATAAGTGTAAATAAAAGTTTTTAATAATGAAATTAATAAAAAATTGATTACTCAATTTTTTAGTGGTAAAAATAGTGAAAAATCGATTGTGCATCAAATGAGAGATAATCTGATTAGTGATTAATTATATATTCAAAAAAATATTTTTTAAAATATTAATAATGAAACAGTATTATATAACGATTTCAATTGTAAAGCATTTTCTTTGTTATTTGTATTTTTTCTAATATTGTTATTATTTAAAAATTATGTATGAGAAATTTTATATTTTATATCAAGATAAAAAATATATTACATTAAATCGTTATTAATTTAGTCATAGCATGAAGAGTTTAGGGATTATTAACTTGAACCAGTTCAAGTCATGACACTTAAAAAAAAAAAGAAAAAGGAACTACGAGAATGTTTTTGCAATTGAATATAGTTACCAAAAAAGATATAACAAAAAGAAAAGAATGATAATCATTCGAACTAAATCAAATTCAAATCTACATTTTTAAATAATGTATAAAATTATAAAATTTTTAAATTTAATTTGAATTCAAATAAAATTTTTATAAGATTTAAATTGAATTTGATTCGATTTAATAAATTTTTTTATTTTTTATTTATTATTTTAATATAATTTTTAATATATTTAAATAGATTTAAATATAAAATAATTATTTTTATTTTACAAAAATTTTAAAAAATATATAAAATAAATACAAATATATAATTCAATTCAATTTTTTTTTTTTTTTCAATTTGATTCGAATATAATATTCATTTAAGATTTGTATTCAATATGAATAGAATAAAAAAATTCAGTAGAACCATCGAATCCTATAATTTTAATTTTTTTTTGACTCCTAATAAAGAAAATGAAATGTTAAAACCACGGAGATGACATAAATTTGACAAGTGCCACGTGGCCAACGGAGACAGGCGAAGGAGCTAGGCAAATATTAAGGTCGTACACAAAAAGCAGCCCGAAAAAAGTAACAAAGCACGCGCTCTTAACTTCAAAAAAAGTGCCGTCTGTGCAACACGTGAGGAAGGCGACGTGTTAATGGTTCCGGGGTTCCTTGAACTTCCATGTGTCAAGCACTGCCTTACCGCTGCCTTTGTATCGCGCCATGCAATCAAGTGTTAAATGCGTTACAAAAGAATATTCTTTTTCTTTTTTTTTTTTCATTAAAAAGTTTTCTTTCTGATTTTTTATGGGTTATTTTGTAATTGACCGATGTGTTTTGCTGCAATGATCTTGCTAATTTCTGGATCAGCTTCCCAACTCCTGTTTTGCAGCTAACAAAATCAAATCAGTGATTCAGCAGAGATAATGGAGATTTACATCAACAAAAGCTCACCAGATTGCACCCTTGATAGTGCATCAGTTGCCACATTGTCCTTACCCTTCATATAATTGATGTCATTATCATAACCCATTCATTTTATGAGCCATGAGTGGTGACTAGGGAAAGTGATTCTTTGCTGCAACAGGTGCTCGAGGCTTTAATGATAAGTTTTGATACTGCAATGTGATGCCATTGAGTAACTACATACACTATAGCAAATAGCTCCTCCTCAGTAAGGGAAAGCCCCTGGTGCCTAGGAGACAATGCCTTGTTGATATAAGCCAGATGGTGGCCACCTTGCATTAAAATAGCTCCAATTCCAGTGCCTGAAGCATCAGTCTCAATAACAAAACTCTGAAAATCTGGCAGAACCAGCACTGGTGGTGAGATCGTTGGCTCCTTGAGTGCTTGCAAAGCCGCATTGGTTTCCTCTATTAGCTTGAACCCATTCTTCTTGAGTAAGGCAGTCAATAGCTTGCAAATACTGTCATAGTTTTAACCAATTTTTTATAATAACCAGTGACAATTCGTATATTTGTATCATTAAAAAATTAATAATTCATATATTTTATATCATATTTTATATGAAAATTACGTATTATTAATACAAAATACCTTTTCTTTTTGTTTTTATAATTTTTTTATGTAATTTTTATTAAAATTTTAAATCATAACATATTCATGTTTTTTTTCATATTATTTTTATATCTTATTTTAAATTACTAAATCTTCTTGGAAGCCTAAAAAATGGAAACCCCCTTAGGTGGCTCACATTATGTGGAATTGGCCACTTTCGCATGGCCTCTATCTTCTTTGGATATGGATAAAACGACTCAATTACTCCATATTTGGTTGAGAAAAGGAATGTTGTTGTAACAATTGGAAGGTGCATTCAAAATCTTGTATTGTTATTGCACCATTGGATGCTTTGCTCTGCATAGCAAGGCTTAGATTTTGTATTGTTTAAGCAGTTTTAACTGCTTTTATACATAAAAAAAATCAAAGATTTCTTTTCAAAGTTATATTTGACTACCGTAACTTGCTTTATCATTGCTAATTTGACAATTGCAAAGAAATCATATAATCAATGTTCACTATCTTAACATCAACTATTTGACATACATAGTTGAATCATAATTATGGGTAAAACAACATTAATACTCTCCTTTTGATGCAAAATTCAAACAATTAGTTGAAAATAAAGTGGAGTATTAGCTTCAATTTGATTCTTCATTGAGTTAAAAAAAAATAATTGATTGATATATGAGTAAATTAACTCCCAAAATTACACAAATTAATAGAATTAAATTCAACCAATCCAAATTTCAATTTAAATGTTAAAATCAATCCAAATTAATTCATATTTCAAAAAGCAGCATCATATCAAATCCATAAAAAAGGAATCAAATCCGATTGATTAGGAGAGTTACTTTTTACTTATACCCAAAAGATAAATTTTAAATAGGCTTATCAATTTTTTTTCACACAATATACATAGCTAAAAAAAAAAAAGATTTTCATTTGAAATTAAAACTTTTATGTTCTCTTAAGAATTTTTTTAATCATTAGGTAACTTTTAAACATGATAAAATAATATAATACAAAAATAATAAAAAAAGGGTATAATTTAAAATTTTTACAATAATTATATATAAATTTAATAATAATTTAATTATGAGATTGTTTTTGGTCTATCTTTTTTTAAATGTCTCAAAATTATGTCATTTTTTTAACATCTTAAATTCTTTTTTTTAATATTTATTTTTACTTTTTGAAATTAACAATTAAGAAATTTTAATTTTATTAAAAAATTAAATTTAAATATTAAATATATTAAAATCAAAGTTTTTTTTTTTTAAATTCCATGAAAGTTAGTACATAATAAATATTTTATAATGGAGGGAGTAATAATTTTTATTTTTTATACATATTAAATATTAAATATATATATATATATACAAATATAAGAACTATTAATTTTAAGTTTAAAATTCACAATTTGAAAAATAATCCTAAAATCCCAAAGCAAGATATGATGAACTTTTCACACTCGAACAGTGTTGGAAACATCGCGTGGGGAAAAACAGGGTTAAAAGGACTTCTTTGGAATTAAAAACAAAAACAGAAAGAGACCAACAAAAAAAAACACTTTTAAACTTAAAAGCCTTCTTTGCTTTGTTTCTTTCTCTTTCCTCCGAAAGCCCAATAACAAATAGCAGTAAGGAAAAAGGAACTCTTCTGTTTCTCCACTTTCAGCCTAAATATCTATAGATCTATTTGTCTTTGCAAGAAAAAGGGTACTCTGTTTTTGTTTTATTGTGTTTTGTTTTCAAAGAGAGAAGTAGTCGGTTGATTAAGTTTAAGCTTTTATGGGGTCCATGAAGATTTCTCGGACATCTTATTCGCCTCGCTGCTTTCTTGTTTTTTCTCATACAACAAGCTGAAAAGCTTCACCTTTTGGCCCTTCTTTTTCGTTTCTTCAAAGGTTGTTCTTTGTCCAAAACTAAAGCTTTGGCGTTCTGGGTTTTCATTTTTTTTCTTCTTGTTAATTGTTTTGGATAGTATTGAGTTGTGTAACAAAAGAGATGCAATCGGGTCCGTCACAATCCGTGGTGAGTCTGATTCCCCAGCGGGTCCAATCTTTTCAATCTGCTGATACTAGAGGGAAGCATAGGATACAAGCTGAACTCAATAGGCTAGAACAAGAAGCTAGATTCTTAGAGGTTAGTGAAATGATCTTTTTTTTTTTTTGGGTTGTTCGTTTAGCTACTGAAATGTTGGTTTTCTTGTTTTGAGTGTTTGATTTTTAATTGTTCTGGATTGGATTGATTATCTGATTGTGTCTTTGAATTTGAAATGATAAATCTTGAAGTTAGGTTGTGAGTGGTGTCAGTATATAATTTATAGCAGACAGATTGAATTCAATTGCCTATTTGTTGTCTTTGTTCAAGTCACCTGAATTTTGTCTCTTGTTTTGGAATTTTCAAGTTGGATATTGAGCAAATGCCATTGAATTAAATCCTTTTGCTATCCAAAGAAATCATTTTACTTTTTTGATTGTCAGGGGTATTAAATCTAGAAAACCTGACGTATATTGTATTGCTTTAGATCACCTTCAATGCATAGGTGGTCTCTTGGTCTGACAAGTTAAGCCTTCTGGTATCATCAGAAATTCTCTTAACTACGGTAGCTCTATTCTTCACTTCCATCAAATCAACTTCTTTGCTTTAATTCAGTAGGGCCTTAGTTTCTGATTTCAGATTGACTATTCAATGGCTTCTTCCTCTGGTAGAACTGCTATCTTTACTGTTCTCAGCTGTGATTTCATTGATGTCACTAGCCTATCTGGAAGCCCTTATGTTTAAAGCATCTTACTGCAAACACTAAGTTAGAATTTGTGATGTACTAGTATTTCTTTATGAGATACAATGACTTTAAGAGCTTGCAGTTCATGTTAGGTAGCTAGGTCTCCAACGTCTAAAATTTTGATTTTTGAGCCCCTTTTAGTTTATGCTCACTTTCACTGATTTATTTACACCTCATCACCCTGCAATTTTGGTTTATTTCCATTCAGATACATGGTGGCTGTAGTTTGTTATGTCAGACTTGTTGAAATTTCCGTTACCTTTATACTTTTTCAACCTTTTGGAACAAACAATGGTGTTCTGCCCTTATAATCTGTTGGGATAAAATATGCATCCAGCAAAGATAAGCTTACGCTGTTACTTACATTAACTTGTAATAATATGAATGTTATTGCTTCATTTGTGAAGCTTAATAATTTACCTTCACCAAAATGGCAGGGAGTCTTCTTCCAAAAGTTACTTGTTCCAGGCCAGAACAATTGAATTTTGAAATTTTGTTTAGGTTGGAATTAGTATTGTGATTTATCCATAAAAAGTTACTGGTTAGTTTCTATGAATGTGCAAGAGGGAGGGAATTTATTATACCAGCTTTGTATTCGCAACCAGGTGGACATCCCTTTAAGTGGATTTTATATGTTTTTGCTGACAATTAGGACGGGATAAAGATGGAGTGTGTTTCTTATTATAATCCCAAGCTAAAGTTGTAGTTTTCCTTCAAAAATTCCTATTCAACTGCAGTTGCTCCCACTTCTTTATATGATTTATGTTCCTCTGATTGCACTTCAAATCTTTGTCTTTTTTGCCGTGGTCCGTGTGTCTTGATTGTTAAGGCATTTTTCTAAACTTTGGTTAAATACTTAAATTAGTTATTTATTTGCTTATGTTTTCTTTCTTTTATAGATTGGAAGAGGCAACATAAGTTGTTAATCAGTTTAGGTTGCTTTCTCATACTTCCATCGGAAATTGTATAGTCTGTCAGTTGGAGCCAGAACCCAATGATTTTGGCTGCAATAACTGAAGCCTTCTCGGAAAATTTCAGTTTCTACCATGATAATATATTTGAGAAAAATTGAAGATGCTGATTAACTTGAATTACGAAATTTTTTTTCCTGTTTTACAATGAGAATCTGTCCAATAACTGTAATTTCATGCAGTCTTGTATATTGAAAGTTGGAAAATATTGATGTGGCCATCATTTTGAGAAATTTGTTGAGTTGATGTTTCATACTTTACCTTATAAACTTAAGATTAGAATATAGAATGTCTTTTTGCCTATAGGTTCTTATCATTTGATCTGATCCTACTACAAATACTGGAGTAATTACTATTTTTGTTTCCTTCCATTATGTTCTGTGTATACACTGTACAGGAAGAGTTGGAGCAGATAGAAAGGATGGAGAAGGCATCAGCTGCATGCAAAGAGTTAGTATGAAGAATACTTGGTATTCATTTCCTATCTTAGTATGAAAATTAAGGGCAAAGCTGATTCAAATTTGATTTCGTATGCATAACAGGATGCTGAGTAATGTGGAAAGTAGACCTGATCCTCTACTCCCCATGTAATACATGCATCTCTTCAACATTCCTTTTCTCATTTCATTTTTGTTGTAATTCTTCTCAAAATATTTCTTACAATTCCTGAAAATTGTCTTCATCATTGGTTTTCAGAACAAATGGCCCTCTAAATCCTTTGTGGGATCGATGGTTTGAAGGCCCTCAGGAAGCTCAAGGTTGCAAATGTTGCAAATGTTGCAAATGTTGCAAATGTTGGATACTGTGACAGTGTTGCTGATTTGAAGAGTTGACTGTTACTAGTGTTGATGGTTATGAAATATTTCGTTGTGCAGAAAATGACAATTTTACAGCAATTTTTTTTAATCCTATTTATTGCAACATTTTCTTCTCTGTCATTGGTTAAGTGAAAAGCTTCATAGTGCAGAAAATGTCAATTTCTTCAAGCAAATTGAAATGTGAAAACAATGTACAAAACTGACAAAAGCTCATACAGCAGATGTTACACAAAAGTTGACCGTTTCAGTCATCGGAATCCATAATATATGAAAAATGAATTCTCTTTGATTGAAATCTCCTTTTCAACTTGGTGCTTTCCCAGTAACATGCTGGGCAATCCAGCCTAGACCATCGTACAAACCGTCTCCAGTAAGTGCACAGCAGGCTTGGATGTGCCAGTCATGATTTTTTATGCTGTGCAGCGAAAGGGCATCAGTGATCTCAACTGGGGTCATTGCATCCTTTAAATCTTGTTTATTTGCAAACACAAGTATAACAGAATGTTGAAGGTCCTCATGTCCAAGCAACCTGAAGAGCTCATCCTTCATAATGGTGATCCTGGACCTATCCGTGCTGTCTATCACAACAATAACAGCATGAGTTCCCCGATAATATGTTGCCCATGATGTTCTTAGTCTTTCTTGCCCACCAAGATCCCAGACCTGAGGCAAATACAAATATTTAGGTGCCCAGCTGATTCGTAAAATCTAAATGAAACCATCACATTCAACCCCCACCGATCTATGTACACTAGATGCTAATTTTAGTTTAGCACACAATCCAATAAGAAAAGAATATACTGAGCTATGTCCTATCTAGTTGGTAGTCTCAATTTCTTTTCTTAGGGTGAATCTCATAATCAAAGTACTGCTTGAAAATTGGATCTTCATAAATGACAAGCTAAAACTATAGCAAGAACAAGATCAACAAGACCTGACGGAATTAGTCAGGTTATCAAAATTGGACCTTCATAAAGGACAAGCAGGTAGAATTTGCTAGCTAAATTGCATTCTGCCATCAAATTCCCTCATATTATATTAATTTGCAAACTAAAAGAAAAAGAAAGACTAACTCAACTCGGACAATTAAATTAAATTAAATACAAAGAAAAAACAAGAATGGATTAAGAACAGATCCATCCGATTGACATAGTGAAAAAAGGCAGCATGCCTAATTGACATATTTAACGTGTCTCTGTCTCTTTACTTCAATGCATATATTATAAAGGGAAAAACATTCATGTGCCATTTTCAATATAATCATTTACAGCCAAAAGGACTCTTGGAACCTATGATGAAAAAGGGATAAATGTCTATATCCATCCTATAGGGCAAACATATACTCTAGTGAAACCACACAATGCAGTGTTCTGCTCAGAAAACTATAAAGCATGTTGTGGAACCAATAAAAGGACCTTATAGTTTTGTAAGTAGGCAGAACCAAAGCTCTAGATGCACCATTAGTTTATGGATAAACTGCTATAACTGCTTGGATAACAATGCAAAGCAGGCTTCCGACTAACGACAGGATGGCAAAGTGGGGGATTCAGACAGATGAGGTTTGTGTACTATGTAGGCAGGAGAAAGAAACCAGGGATCATAAGTTTTTCAGCTGCAATTATTCAAAGGAGGTTTGGAGGCAAGTACTGTACCAATGTAACCTGCACAGAAAGTTGCTGGATGGGACAATGAAGTGCAATGGGCTGTAACTAGGCTCGAATGGAAGGCATTAATTTCTGTAATCCTTCGACTGGCATTGGGGGGCGTATATATATTGCATAGGGGTACATATATTGGATATGGGCAGAATGGCATAAGAGGATCTACAAGTCAGGAGAAACAGCAGGGGACATGATCCTATGACAGATTAGAGATGTGGTCAGGCTACGCTTAGTTGGACTTAAAAGTATTGCTTTTGATCATGTAAACCAAGAATTGTGTAAGAGATGGGAGCTAAGTAGAGATATGTTTGATCTGTAACTTGGTAGCAGGTTTACTGCTTCTTGTTACTTGTTAGCAGAGCTTCTGCTTCTTGGATAATGAAAATGCTACTTATCCAAAAAAAAAAAGAAAAGAATAAAAATGGGTAAAACAGATTCGTGACACATCAAAATAGTACAACCATAGCCATATTGCATATCTAAATCCTCATCCGATTCTTAAAAGCACACCTCTATAGCCAAAATAAACAACAAAATTCCTCCTCCAGTACAAAACAAGAATAATCTGCTTTCCAAGTTTCCGGTGAACCATTATGAATAATACTTCAAACACGGCACCCTAACCAGAGATCAAAGCTACCATTCGGCCAAGATTATGCATCAAACAAGTTGCAAATGCTAATTCCTAAGTACCAAAATCTACGTACAAACTAACTTCCCTCTAAATATGAGGATTCAGTTCATAATGCTCATAAAAAATCACAATAAAAATTCATTCACCATGTTTCAAGATCAACAAAAATCCCATTCCGGTGGCTATATAATCACAACATGAAAACTATTTCCACAAAATTTAATAAAAAAAGATTTAAAAAAGAAAGCCCAGAAATTAAATCATCGAGAAATAGGAAATAAAATCTCAAAGTAAAAAAAAAAAAGAAAAAGAAAAGAAAGAGAGAAAAGATTACCTCGAAGCGGATGTTTTTATAAACAAGCTCTTCAACGTTGCTACCAACAGTAGGATGGGTAGTAACGACATCACCAAGGTGAAGCTTGTAAAGCGTCGTCGTTTTGCCTGCATTATCCAACCCCACCACCACAATCTTATATTCCTTTGCGGGAAATAACATGAACCAAAACTTCGATATGAAAGCCCCCATCTTTTTTGCTTCCTTCAAAAAAAAAAAAAATGAAACCTTCGTACCTTAAATCGATCAAAGAAACGAATCTAACAAAATAAATAAATAAAAATCCCATTATTTTACCTGAATTGAGAGATTTGATTGTGGTGATGATGGACAGTGGTGATGGAGGTGATAGCGTGGATCGTGAAGGAATAGAAACGGATTTTATGGGGGAATGGAGAGAAATTCCGATTTTCTTTTTTTTTTTGAATGTTAGAAGAAAGCAGAAAATTATTTGCGGGGAAGAGAGGCATACAGGTAATTGCTGTCCTTGACACGGTTGCTGCTGTCCTGTATGCCTAGTGCTGATTACGTGGTGCTTTGCCATTATTATTATTATTTTTTTACAAATATTGTGCTCACACATTTGGAATTCTTTGTAAGTTATTCTCCTTTTTTTTTTTTTTTTTTTTTACAAAAGTTTTTCTTTTAATAACAAATATTCCCATCTTTCAATTTTGGATCTCTGATTTTCCATATTAATGCAACTTACATTTATTTCCTTATTTTATTAATTATCAAATGACAAAATGCAGTTATAGTACTATAAATTTTTTTTTGAAATTATAATAGTACAATATTTGGTTTTGAAAATAGTTTTGTTTATTTGGTAAAGATAATGGCTTAAAATCATTAGTAATTTTTCAGATTATAAAAGAATTAGACAAATGAAAGCCCAAAATTGACCAATTTGAAAAAACTAAAATTAGGAAATTAGGGCAATATAAAATTTTTAAAACTTTTGGGGAAATAGTTAAATATGATTTTAAAATTATTAAAGAAATTATATGTAATTAATTGGAATCAATAAAAGCTTTAACAAATCACAATTTTTTTTTTTTTATAATTTCAACGAATCAATTCAAATTTTTTTCTAATCAATTGTCTGAACAATACAAATATTGATTCGACTCTAATTAAGGATCAATCCAGATTTAATGTTGCTCATAAATTTTAAAAAATTAGTTGATGTTGTATAAAATAATAATATATATAGAAAAATATGAACGCATTCTCGTAAGTAAAATTGTTTTGATATACTATTTATATTGATTGTATTTTTTTAATAAAATTAATCAAATTAAAAAATTAAAAAAAGATAAAAAAAATAAAAACAAATGGGAATGACACATGGTATTTTAATTGGTTATATTTTTTCATAAATTTATCCAATAAAAATTAAAAATTAAAAATAAAAAAAATAAAAAAAATAAAAAAAGTAAAAATGAGAAATAAAAACTCACAAAAATTATCACATTAATACTCATATTGAGTTTAAAATATTAATTTATTAAATTAAAAAAATAATTTTATTAATATAGTATATATAATTAAATAAATAATAAAATATAAAATTATATATATATATATATATATCTTGAAATAACTCAAAATAAAATATTTTAAATATATTTTCGACGCAAATTTGTTTCTTTTAAAAAAGAAATACTCAGCTTGCCTTAAGGTATATTATTGGAAAACAAAATAATTAAATACCCATTTGACCTGTCTCAAAATAAAATATTATAAAAATATATAAATATTTAAAAAAAAAAGAAAAGAAAGAAAAAGTAATAAAAAAGATAAAAAAGAAAGAAATAAAAAAGAAGAAAATAAATAACATGACATATGATTTAAAATCTTAAAAAATATTTATTAAATATAAATAATAAAAAATTGGCATGTCTTTATCATCAAATGAATCATATAAAAAATAAATTTAAAATCTTAAAAAAAAGTAAAAAATAAAAAAATTTTGAGTCTCACTTAAAAAATAAAATTTAAAAAAGAATTTATTAAATATAAAAAAATTACAAAAAAAATAAAAAAGTGAAACATTGAGTAAATTTTGATCATATATGTATATTACAAAAATTTAAAAATAATAGATATTTTTTCCTAAAGCCTAAATATCTTCAGTGTGCCGGAAAATCAAATGTTCTCTCCACGATCTATTCTTCCACTTCGGCAAGGCCCAAACTAAAGCAGTTTTTAAGCCCAGAAGTCCAGTTCTTTCATAGATCCACTCCAGTGATTCAATCTCATCGTAAACCTTTAAACTTCCACGTTCTCAAAATTACAAAGCCAAAGCCCCTTTATTCTCCAACACCCCCTAATTTTAGCTAACCAAAATTAGCCACGTAATCGAAAAGATTGCACCCGATCTCATCCTAGCACTCCTGAACCCAACCTGCCACTTCCTAGTGCTTCCTAGATTTTTTTGCCGTTTAACAGTCCTCGAAGATCTGTTTGGCAAACAGCAGAAAAAAGCATTTTTTTTTGTCAGCTGCCTACTCACTTGGCGACATTTCCCAAGCTCCAAACACGGTTCTTCTCCTCGGTTTATCCGCCTCCCTCCTTGTCAATTTCCCCTTAAGAACTGGAAAAATAAGAGAAATAGAGAACTTCCAGTTCACTTGCTCCGAACATTTCCGGCCACCGGCAACTGTTTTCTTTTCCGGTAACAATGTCGCAGTCCCTTCAGTTCTTGACTCCCTCTCGTTCTCCTTATCTCATTCTCCCGAAACTTCCGGCGACGTCCTATCTCCGGATCCCCGTAATTAACCTCCCGACCAAAAAATACTTTATCACGATCACAAAATCGTTATCTTCAGATCTCAATGCCACGTCATCGCAAGTCCTGGCTTCCGGCAACGGCCAGAGCGGAGTTGCAAGGGTTTTATCAGCGGACAATGTGGGGGCGATTCCGTCTCCTGCTCCTTTGGATTCCGGAGCGGCGGCGGCAATCGAGGTGGATGCGGTGACGGAGACGGAGCTGAAGGAGAACGGATTCCGGAGCACGAGGCGGACGAAGATTATCTGCACGATCGGTCCAGCCACATGCGGGTTCGAGCAGCTGGAAGCGTTGGCTGTCGGAGGCATGAACGTGGCTCGAATCAACATGTGCCACGGCACACGCGAGTGGCATCAAACGGTGATCAAGCGGGTAAGAAGACTCAACGAAGAGAAAGGCTTCGCCGTAGCTATTATGATGGATACTGAAGGTAGCGAGATCCACATGGGAGATCTTGGTGGCGCTGCCTCCACCAAAGCTGAGGTAAAAATAAAAATGAGAGATTTTTTTGAAAAAATAAAAAATTATTTCATTAATTTTGAATTATTTATTTTTGAATATAGGATGGAGAAATCTGGACATTTAGTGTTAGAGCTTTTGGTTCCATGCTGCCAGAGCGAACAATTAATGTGAATTATGACGGTTTTGCTGAAGGTTTGTAATCTTATTTTTTAGTCAAAGAAAAAGTAATTATAAGCAAATTGATTTATTGGTGATTTAAATAAGATTGTTTGATGTTGGTATATAGATGTGAAAGTTGGGGATGACCTTTTGGTTGACGGTGGAATGGTGAGGTTTGAGGTGATCAAGAAGATTGGTCCTGATGTTAAGTGCAGGTGTACCGATCCGGGGTTGTTGCTACCGCGAGCTAATTTGACGTTCTGGAGGGATGGGAGCCTTGTTCGTGAGCGTAATGCTATGCTTCCTACCATTTCTTCCAAGGTTGTTACTTGTTTCTTTCTTTTGTTCTTTGAATTTTATTACTTGGTATTGAATAATCTATATAGTATATAGTAGCAATGGAATCTGACATTAGGCATTGATGACATTATAGGTTTTATAGTCTCTTTGAATTAACCCTGCGTTTGTTTGAATTATTCTATATCCTACAGTCCTACACACTGGTATTAAATTATTTGATTTGTTAAACATTGTCTTGAGCTTCTTTGAATGAAATCAATGTGTGTAGCATTTTCTTTTTCCATACAATCATAAGGAATTGGTTTGTGTAATGTTGCAGAAATAAGTCCAATGATATACTAAAAAGTTAATGAACAATAGTCATAAATTATAGATGGAAATCTGTTTCAAGTGCAGTAGGATAGCTAATCCAACTCATTTAACCCAGCAATGGTGATTTTGCGATCTGATTTTGCCATTTATTCTGTAGGTTCTCATGATTTTGAAACTTTTATGTTTGAGTTTTTAAGCCTGTGTCTTTGTTGTATGCCTCCATGAATGTGTAACATTCATTTAATTACCTTCTTGTTCTGTTGTGCTGCCTGCTTGGTTGTGTATCTGTAAATGATGAAGCACTTATCTAGAAACAAAAATTTTTTTGCCTGGTTGCCTGATCAAGCTTTGTTTCCACTTCAGGATTGGTTGGACATCGATTTTGGCATTGCAGAAGGTGTTGATTTTATTGCAATATCCTTTGTCAAATCTGCTGAAGTGATTAATCATCTTAAAAGCTATATTGCTGCTAGGTCACGTGGTAGGTAAGTATCATACATGGCGTTGCATTCTTGGAAGTATGGAATGCTTGTGGTCAATTCTGATAATCTTTTATGGGTTTTTGAGCTTCTACTTTGACATACTTGTATTCCACTTTCAACAGTTGCAAATTAGAAACAGAGACTGAAATTTAATACTCTTTTTGTAACATAAATTCTAGTGTTCCAAAAACTAGTAACATGTATCAATCTGGTTTTTTTTTTTTGCTGAAAGTGGCATCTCAATTTTGTGCAGTGACATAGCTGTCATTGCAAAGATAGAGAGTATTGACTCATTAAAGAACTTAGAAGAAATTATCCAAGCATCAGATGGAGCTATGGTTGCCAGAGGAGACTTGGGTGCTCAGATACCACTGGAACAGGTTCCATCGGCTCAGCAGAAGATTGTCCATTTATGCAGGCAGCTAAATAAGCCAGTGATCGTTGCCTCCCAGCTACTTGAATCAATGATTGAATACCCTACACCCACCCGAGCTGAAGTTGCTGATGTTTCTGAAGCGGTGAGGCAGCGAGCTGATGCTTTAATGCTTTCTGGTGAGTCTGCTATGGGACAGTACCCTGAAAAGGCATTGGCTGTTCTGAGAAGTGTTAGCGTAAGAATAGAGAAGTGGTGGAGGGAGGAAAAACGCCATGAGGCTATGCAACTGCCAGATGTAGGAACATCATTTGCAGATAAAATCTCAGAAGAGATTTGTAATTCTGCGGCGAAGATGGGTAAGATTTTTTTATTCTGTAATATATTTATCTGTGCATACATACATACATACATATCACACACACACACATGCATATATATATATATGTATATATATATATATATATATATATATACACATACATACATACATACATATGTGTGTGTACACACACACACACATACATACATTCATGTGTGTATATATATAACCTGTATCTATGTATTTTCTTTCTTCATTGAATTGACTGTGGTGCAAAGTACAAAAAATATTTTACATCTTGAGACTTTTAAAACTTTGAATGTTCTGTATACACATTATAGCTCTTTGAATATTTGAGGGAAAATTTTATATAAACTGGTAGGGTGAATGTTGTGGAAAGAATCTTTGCAAATTCATGTCATTTATGTGTTCTTTTTCTTTCTTCAAGTGATTAAATTTTGGGGCATTTGAATGATTTGGGCTACTTTCATGAGTTCATTTCAATATGAGATTATTTCTTTTATTGAGTTTATTTAAAATGTTAATAATTCTTGTTCAAGTAATGAATTTTGGAATGCAATCAACATGGAATTTTGGTAGATAGCTTCACTTCTCAAAGTATCTCAAGTTAATTTGAAGAAGACCTGCATAGTTTGCTCAATGTCTCATTAAAGCTGGTGGATTGAGTAAACTATGATTAATGTGTAACTGCATACAACTTTTCAACTTTTCTCCTGGGACTGTTATCTTCTCTTCCTCCTCCCTCTCCCTTTTTCTCCTGATGATGATGATACTGGTTTTCATTCTCTCTTGTTCTCCTCTGTTATATTTTTTCCCAAAAGATGTAGCAAAATTTTTTTGGTGTAGATGAATAGATGACTCAATGTCACCCATCAGCTAAGTGAGTGGTTACCCTTAGAGGTGGCAATTGGGTTGGTGGGGTCATATTTCAGGTCGAGAGAAATTCAAGTCTTTCGAGTTACTTAGGTTCGGGTCATTTTGATCCAAATTGTTAAGTTTTAAAGTCAAATGAATTTAATTTTGGATTAGACTTTTGAGTTGTTTAGGTTCAAATTATGGACTTCTCCTAGTCAAATCGGGTTGGTTTGGGCTGATTTTTCAGGTCTAGATCAGCTTTGCCAGCTTTAGTCACACCTTTTCGGAAACTGGAGCTGATAGATATACAATGTTTTATTTTGAGTCATTTTTCTTTAATTTTGGTCTTGATGTTAGTTTGGTTGTGATCTGCAGCTAACAATTTAGAGGTGGATGCCATTTTTGTCTACACAAAGACAGGCCACATGGCATCTCTCCTGTCACGTTGTCGACCGGATTGCCCCATCTTTGCTTTTACAACCACAACTTCTGTTCGGAGGCGTCTGAACCTACAATGGGGTCTGATACCCTTCCGACTGAGCTTTTCCGATGATATGGAAAGCAACCTTAACAAAACCTTCTCGTTACTCAAGGCCAGGGGAATGATCAAATCAGGTGACCTTGTAATTGCTGTCTCAGACATGTTGCAGTCCATCCAAGTCATGAATGTTCCTTAAAAACTCAGTATGATTCAGATTATGGTCATTTTGCAACCCTGCCCCTCGACTGTTTTACGCATTAGACTGCCTGTATCCTTCATTATCTGTTCAACTTGATTACTGTTAGAAAGAAAATTATGCCAGAGAAAAACGAGGATCAATCATGAGCATTGTCTTGTTCTAACTATGGCTCTTAGCCACAACAACCAAATCTACAGTATGGCACATCTCACACTTTTGTACTTTAGATGTTCTATATTGTTGGTGTTGGGGCTGGGGCTGCGGCTGGGTCATGCCAACACAATTTCAAAATCTATTTATTTCACTTTGATAGTTTTATAGAGTGTTCTCCCGAACCTGAAAGGAAAAGCTGTAATTTTCTTTTGTCTTTTGTCAGTATATTTTGGGATTTTAAAGGAAATGTAGCTCATCTATGTCAGCCTTATGATATTCAACAAGAATTTCTGTTTCAATAAAACCGTTTGTTATTTCGAATCTTATCAACTCTCTCAGGCAGTCTTTTTTGTAAATTCTTACATGTTAACCTGGCAATTTATATATGATTATCTATTTTGTATCTAACATTTGTAAAATATGAAAATTATTATATTACAATTCGAATCAATAAATTAAACATAAAATATATTTTATTTTTATTTTTATCAAGTTTATATAGTTTTTATTAAAATTTTAAGTTGTATCATTTTTCGTTCTTTTAGTATGATTTCATCATAACCCAATTAAAATTGTCAGCAAATAACATTAACCCCATCCAGACAATTCTCCTGAAATCCAACAGCAAATAACATTAACAGGTGATATTAAATGTTTAAAGCATTGACCCAGGCTAGAGCCCGAGAGTTTCAAAGCTCTGAATTAATTGCAACTACCTAATTACAGTTTGGCTGTCCGATTGAAGCAAAAGAGAAATAAAGGATTACTAGTCTATGATTTTGACTTGATAAGGCTTTTCAAAGACTATTTAATTTGATTCAGACTGTTGAAAAAAAAATTGTGATAATGGTTAAATCCGAGCCTCCTTCATGGCTTCAAAACTGGGCTGACAAATGTGCGACCATGGCAAGTGTTATGGCCTGTACGATTGGGGCTTAAGTTTAAAGTTTTGATTTGACAAAATTTATATGTTCGATTCTTACATAAACAATCCACCAAAAGTTTAATCCTAAATTAAACATTTAGTGATCCTTATAAAAATACACAAAACTCTCTAGTTCATATTGTATGGTAATTTTGTAAGATTCCCATCTTCTTTTTTTTTCTCTTATGTTTTCTTTTTGGCACAATCAGTAATTGAAACTGATTTTTCATTCAAAAACATTACAAGAAACTAGAAAGTTCAAAGAGTGAAAAGGAAGAAAAAGAAAAGAAAAAAAGGGCAAGAGGTAAAGAATAATAGTAGTACTTTTGCAGTGCAATTTTTAGATTGAAGGTGATGCCATTGCCACAGAGCATGAGTATTTTTGGAACTATTATGCAGAGATGGCTTTAGATGCTTTCCTTCTTTCAGGCAGGTCCCTGCAATGCACATGTACCTTTGGTTATTTTCAGCCTTTTCTTTCTTTCTTTTTTTTTTTTCTCCAATTTGTAGTTGGGGAGATTGAATTAAGGCCTCCACATTTGTTCTGTTTTTCTTGTTTCTTCTTCTCTCCATCTGGTAATTATTGCTAAAAATCAAGAGGCTGAATAAATTTGGTACAATTGAAAAGGAGAAAAGTAAAATATGATACTTCAATTTTTATGTCCTTTTCTTTCTTTTTTTCAAATAATTTCTATCTCCTTTCTCTTTATTACAAGATCATCAAAATTACTCATAATCTCAATTACACAAATGACTTACTATTTGTGTCATTCTCTGACATGTGTCATTCTCTTAATCTTATTTCTTTAATCAAAATTTTACATACTAACTCTTACACAAATATAATGATTTTTTATTCAAACCATGGATTTGATGGATGCATCAAAATTTAAAATTTACTAATAGATCAAATGATTATCACATATTTATTAAGATATATTTAAAATAATTAATAAATTATTATGTAAATAAAAAACACCTGATAATATTTTTAAAACACTTATGAAATCTAAAAACTTCACCCATGATGTATAAAAAATAATCCAATTTGTAAATTTGTAACTACTCCTATAATATCCTATTTGAGAATTGGAGTAATCTATCTATTACTGATTTTAAATTAAAAAAAAAAAAAGAAAAGAAATTGCGTTGTCTTAAATCTAAATGGAAACAAGATAGGTAATGAGTAATGACTAGTCTGCTCAGATTAGTTTTCTCCATAGTACAACTTACATGGAGGTGGGCTCAAAGAGCCATCACATTTCAATTGAATGATTAAATGCAACCAGAATTTGATGCTCAGATTTACCAATACACCAAGAAAAAGGGTTGTGCAGGTTGACTTGAAACCCTATGCTTCACCTGCTTCACTGGGCCAAACTGCATTGTGATTCTGTTAACAACTTTGCCATCAATTTAAAAGTCTATCCCAATTTCCATTTCAACAATTGAAAAAGGTTTCACCCCAAAAAAAACATAAATAATTTTATATAATAATTGTTTTGGTAAAGTCACTAATTGACCACTAACACGAAGACACATGTAAGAATTATATTTAATTATTTGATTTTTTTTGTATAAAAGAAATCGTAGTTTAAAAATAAATCAAGGAATTACGAATTTATAAATATCAAAATTTGAACTTCAATTTTATTAAATACATCTCTTAAAAATAATTATATAAATTAATTGGATTAAAGTCTATTATTTACTTTTCTTATTTGTTTCATCTTTCCCTTTTTGAGTTTAAAATCATTATAGTTTTGTAAAATTGTAAATTAAAAATGGAATATATCAGACTAAAACGAAATGGTATATGTGAAAATAATTGTTTCTATGACATAGAAATATGCAATGGATTTATGTAATCATTAAATAATACTACGGATGTCTCACTCAAATCTACCCCACAAGTGGGCCAAAATTTTTTGGAGTTCTTCAACCTTACATGTTATAAGAACACTATCAAGAAACAGTTGAATTATGCAATTACTTGTGAGACAGTGTACCTAAGCCTCATTGTCAAGGAAAACAATGTTAGTACAAAGTTCTGTTTGGCTTTGCCCAAATAAAAATAAAATAAAATAATAGAGGAAAAATACTCAAAATAAGAATCCAACCACAACAGTTCCAAAAGGAAGGTGGGTTTTGGTGCGTTGAAAGGACAAAGACATAGTCATCTTCTCCATTATATTAATAAAATGAAATTTTTTTCATAGTTTTGGACACCAACTTTGTTGGAATTGATACAAACAAACAGGGTTTTCTTATGATATGATATTGTTTTTGTGTGAAGGGAAAAATAAACGAAAAAACTACAATTGAGCTTTTTTCATCATGATATTATTTTTTTATTAAAATCATTAAAATTTAAATTTTGATCATTGAAATTAAAAATTTAATATTTTATCAATAAATCAAATAACTTTTGATGATATTCTTCTTTTTTATATTATTATATCAACAAATCAATCGAATAATTATCCATGAACTTTTAATCAAGTTGAAGAGAAAAATAAAATCGAAGTTTTAGATTTCATTTAGCTAATTTATTTGAAAAAAAAAATTATTTTTTAGTAATGTCAATATATAGTGGTTTTTTCCCATCATAAAAGAAATTAATTTTATCATTTCATGACAATAGTGAGATCAAATGCATTGTTAATTTTTTTATAAAGGACATAGTTTAGGAATAGAAAAGAAAATTACAAGTATTGAAATTTGAATTTAAAATTTATTGAAGGTTATCTCTTAAAATTAATTGTATAAATTAATTAAATTAAGAGTTAGTTTAACATTGTTGTTGCAATTAAAAAAGTTTAGATAAGAAAAAATATGTTTAAAAAAGTGATGAGAAAAGTGTGATTAAAGATTTCAGGTATTTGTCCCAATCTTAGATTTTTGAAAGCTATGCTTTGTGGGAGTAAGTGAGTCTTATTTCTTATACAAGCGAGTAAATTTCAAGCTGCCTAGAAGGGTGGTTTTTGAGAACTAGTCCTAGTAAAAGTTAAGGAGTAAAGTTAAGAACAAGAAAAGTTACAGTAAGTATGGATAAAGAGCTTGACAGATTATGGCAGAACTTATGTTTAATAAAAGAGGAAAAAAAGAAGGTCAAAACAAAAATGATGGATACAAGAAATGAGGCAGAAAGAAGAAAAACATGGATGGTAAGTAAACTGTTTACATGGAAACATTTTGTGGAAAATCGATTCCTAATCATAGTTGATTAACTGTCATTCATTTAGTATTTTAGTTGTTTCCTAAATAAAAAGAATTTGGTTCATTGACCAAATTACTACTTAGTAGTTTCCATTTATTGTTAGAGGATTTTTAGGTAATTTATTATATTATCTCTAAGATATCATGAGATTTGTCAGATTTGATGTTTTAGCTTTATATTACTACTTGGTAGTTTTCATTTATTGTTAGAGGATTTTTAGGTAATTTATTATTATCTCTAAGGTATCATGGGATTTGTCAGATTTAATGTTTTAGCTATATATATCCTCTTATACTTTAAAAAGTTTCTTATAAGTTCATAAATAAAATTCTCATAAATTTCTTCATGGTATCAAAGCATTTATCCTAAATAATCAAAATCTATATTTTTTTTCTTTCTATCTTTCTATCTACATCATGGCCAGAAGTACAAGTGTGTCTGACCTCCTTATTATGTCTATCACTGGTCACAAACTCTATGGATAAAACTTCATCCAATGGTCTCAATCAGTGATGCTATTTGTCTGTGAAAAAGGTAAAAAAGATTTTCTCACGAGAATGGCTGTTTCATCCAATGAGGATGACTTGAAGTATCGAACCTAAAAGTTAAAAAATAGCATGGTAATGTTGTGGTTGATCAATTTTATAACCAATGAGATTTGTGAATATTTCATGTACTACAAAACTACTAAAAAAATTTGGCATGCTATGAAAGAAACATATTCCAACGTAGACAATACATCTGTAATATTTGAGATTAAAAGCATTCTATATGACCTACGGCAAGCAGACTCCTCTATTACGAATATTTTAATTTCTTAACTTATCATTGGCAGCAAGTAGATATCTTTGAAGAAATAGCATGGAAGTGCCGTAACGATAGCTAACAATATAAGAAAATAGTGGAGAAGGACGAAATTTATAAGTTTCTACTTGGTCTAAACAAGAGCTTTGATGATGTTCGTAGGAGAATTCTTAGCATCAAGCCATTACCTAGCATCTGACAAGTTTTCTCTGAGGTTCACCGAGAAGAGAGTACAAGAAAAGTGATGTTAAGGACATCATGTAATCCACAAAAGATAGAAAATTCAAACCTTATTGCACAAGGACCAAAATTCTACCAAGAGGGTGAAAATCGATAGAAGAAAAGTAATAGACCTTGGTGTGACCATTGTCAGAAAGTAAGACACATAAGACAATTGTTAGTAAATCAATGGGAAACTTGCTAACTACAAACCATATTCTACTCAAAATTAAGAGAGACATGAAAATTCTACCACCACCGTGTGCTTGGAAACCCATGCATAGTTTAAGCTCTTCAAAACATCCCGAAGAGAGAAGACCTCAAGGTGGTGTTCCTAATGGAAACCATTTCCAACAATGTAAGACTTAATTGAGTTAGAAGACAATGCAGGATGCAAGGCATGTTTAGCGTGGATGCAAAAAAGAGAAGTTGTAGATTAGCAATGTTAATGAAGAATGAAATAATGTTGAATTTATGTAGCTTTTTAAAACATCATATTGACATGAAAATATGACAAATTTAGAGGGGAAAGATTGAAAACTAATAGGGTTCTATGGTGAACCATCTACAATAGAAAGTCACTCTGTATAGAACCTATTATGTTGCTAAAGGAAACAAAATCAACATGCATGGCTTTGCTTGAGAGATTTTAATAACATAACATGGACTATTGAAAAGGTAGGAGGTAAGGTAAGACCAAAATGCTAGATGGTGAAGTTTTGAACGCTGTTAGAGGATACAATATTGTATGACCTAGGGTTTAAAGGGCCTTACTTTACATAAGAAAAGGACGAGATAGAAGAAACTAGAATCCTTCAAAGGCTCTACCAAGCAATGGCTACCAATGCATGGCGTGAGCTCTTTTCGAATTATATAGTGAAACATTTGATGTGCCCTGTATTGGATCATATCCTAATTATATGATGAAACATTTGATTTGCCCTGTATCGAATTATATCCCAATCTTAATGGATAAAGATGGATTTAAATCTAGCTTGCAAAGTCAACATAATGTAGACATCGATTTTGTCCGGGTCTACTGTTTTCATTTTAAGTATATTAGTACTAATAATAATAATAATAATAATAATTTTAAATATATATAATTATTAATTATATAAAAAAATATTTAAAAAAAACAAAAAGTAGGGTGGCTGGCGCTGCTGTCACCCTCGACCAACCACCCTACAACTCGATCAGCCCCCTGTCAGCCTTTTGACCAGCCCCCTGGCCAGCTCCCTATTCAGCCCACCTACAGCCAACCTATAGCCACCTAAATCCCCTTAATTAAAGCTCTTTAAAATCAACAACTCGAATCTCCTTCAACCTCTCTCTGGAACCCCCCTTTCGAAAGCTTTTTCGGACACATAGCCCCTATCCTTTGAACAAGCTTTTGAATATCCAAAATCCTAGCCTCTCATACTCAGAAAAACCCAAACCTTTCATGAAACCTCCTACCATTAGAAAACCAAACAAATACCCAAACCAAAGAAAACAAACAAAAAAAAAACAACATAGTCCTTGCCGAACCATCAGCGCCGAGCAAGCCCTGCAAAAACCATAAAACAAAAAGTCAATTTCTAAAAAAAAAAAAAAGAAAGAAAAGTAACCGAAAGCTTCAAGCCCCGATCTACGTTGATTGGGGCTGTTTCTGGTAAAATGAACTTCAGATCTAGAAAGATCGCGTCGAAAGTAGCTTCCTAATCACTTTTTGAAATTTTTGATCACCGACGACGGTGGACCAGGTGACGGTCGGTGCGATGCTCCGGCGGTCGGACGGTGAGACGGCTGGAGCTCTCCCCCCAGAGCTCTTTCTCTCTCTCTTTTTTTCTGAAACAGAAAATAATGAACTAAAAATTTTTTTTTAGATATATATAGGAAAGCAAAACTCAAAACGATGTCGTTTAGGAAAAAACCTAAAACGACGCCGTTTTAACTTGGAGGATCCGTGCGTGGACCCGGATCCACTCGAGATCCGGGCGAACCTACCCACCAACCCGCTTTAGCCAACCTTGAACCGATCCAGAAGAACCGTTAGTGAACCGATCTGAACCGGTCTGAACCACTGGATCACCCGAACCGCTGATCGAACCGTCAAACCGATCAGACCGACCCAGACCAGCGTTGATCAGACTGTTGATCGATCCGGTTCAGGTAAAAAAAATTTTTTTTTTTAATTTTCTAATTTTTTTATATTATTATTTTTGTTATTTTAAGTATATTTTTATATTTATGCATGATAAATTTTTAAATTTGTTAGAATAAATGTTTGATTGTTTTAATAATAATAAAATTAAAAACAAGTAATAATTAAATATATATATTAAAAATGCTCAAAAAAATTAATAATTTTTATTATTTTCCCTGCCTAGATGTTGGAGGGAATAAAAATATTTTTCTAAAAAAATAATTTCGCCTAGATGTTGGGAAATTATTATAAATAAATTTTCATAAAAAGAAATACAAGAAATTTTTAAATTAATTTTCAAAAATTATTAAAATCGAACTTGTTTCGAAAATCCGCCTAGATGTTGAAAATTTTTAGAAATGTTATTATTTTCTTAGAAACGAAACCTTAAACACTATTTTTTTAATTTTCAAAATCCTAGGCTTCTAAAACCCCTAAAAATCCAAAATCTTTTAAATCCAAACCCCTAAAAATCCAAAACCCTATAAAATCTGAAACCCCTAAAATTCAAAACCCCCCAAAATCCAAAATCCAAAATCTCAAACTTTTAAACTCTTAAACCTAAACCCCAAACCTCAAAATCCAAACCCTAAAATCTACAAACTCTAAAACCAAAACCCTAAACCTTCCATATCCTAAAATTCAAGCTTTAAAACCTTCTAAACCTTAAAACTAAACTTTCAAAACCTCTACTCAAACCCTTTTAAAATTCAAAATCCTAAAAATCCTAAAGACACATGTGAAAATTCTATTTGAAGCAATTTGTTTCTGAATGCTGCCTAGATGATGGGGTATTTAAAAAATTTTATTTCGTTAAGTCTTTTCACACGATTTCTTAATTTGCATTAATAATAAGATTAATAAATAAAAAGTATAATAGTAAATTGGGATCTTAAATATAAACAGTCGCACCTAAGCTCTGTCTAGATATTGGAGAGTCAAGGTGGTCTCATTATACTTAAAAATTCAACTTTTAAATTACATTTCATTTTACATAATATTCATTGGCATACACACATTAGCATGTTATTATTAGTATTTATTTGTACTATTCTGTCTTTAATTTTTATTTGTACTACTTTTAAAAAAAATTATGATATTACAAAATAAAATAAAAATAACATTCCGAAAAAAATAATTCTTGGTACTCTACCTAGATGTTGTAGAGTCACCAACAATTTTTTATAAAGAGTGTTATTTCATTTTAAGGATTGTTGTGTTAAATCTTAAGCGAAAATAGTTATTTCAAATTATGCCTAGATGTTGGAGAATTTCAAGATAATTCTTTAACTTAAAGATTTTCTCAATATTCCTAAAAAAAAAATTTAGCAAAAATATTTTTTTTAAATGAAGGAAATTAGTGTTAAATTTCAAATTAAAACCATTTTTATCCAACATAAAAAATAACGCGTAATTAAATGGTACCAATTTATGGGCGCTGTGAGGGTGCTAATCATTCCTCACACGTAACCGACTCTTGGACCCAACCTAATTTTTCGTAGATCAAAATTTATCTTTTTGATAAACTTTAAACTCATTTTTATAGTTTTATTAAAAGGATAAATTTTTGGGTGGCCAATCACACCCTAACAAAGATTGATAGCGACTCCTCCCTTTTATTTTTCTCGATTTTAAAACATCATCTTTTACGTCTGATGATCCCAAAATCGTTACGACAGCTTGACGACTCCACTGGGGAGATTTGAGAGTCAGGCCAACATTTTAATTATGTGCTATTGACAATGTTAATAAATAAAATAAATTATGTGTTAGTTATTACTTTATTTTGATTTTGTTGTGATTTATTCATGTTATTTCGATTAATACATTGCTTTACACACACTTTGCATATTCACTCACATGCATGAGCTCTATACCCTGGCTCCATCCTTTTTAGGAGGAAGTGAAGTAGCTACGCTCTTGTGAGGTGATAACCTCCGCATTTGCTAGCGAAACACTTTCATTCAGATTGAACCCTTTCCGTTAGTAGCCTGTAATGGGTGAGGATCGGGGAGCCTTACTAGTCTATAATGGACAATCATGTGAGGAATAGTCTGAGAACTTTTAGACACGTAAATCTTAACCTGGCATATAGTGACCCGTAAGGTCCAACTTTAGGATAGAGCCATATTGTCTTTTTTACGATAAAATTACCTAAATTAGGATATTATGTATATACTATTATGCTTTTTAATTCATTTACTCAGTTTTATTTATTCGTTTTATTTACATTATTGATTTGTTTTATTGTCTTCAATTTTGTTGCATGCATCGTATAGGTATTATATTTTTAGAGGGTATTATTTTGGACCAATCTTCAGCAAAAAAAACTTTCAGAAAACCTAAAGGATGTCATCTGTGTGTAAGAGCTACATAGAGGTCAAGAGCCATTCAAAAAGTACTCAAGAAAAAGAAAGAGATTACTTAGTAGATGGTCACATATCAGTGCTACCACAGTCAGTGCATATAGATCACAATCAGAATAATATATCAAAATTGGAAGCCATTTGGAAACAGTGGAGAACAAAGAGAAAAAAATCTTTTTTAAAAAAATACGAGGATGTGGCACAGCTTATGTCAGTGAAGATTGATGAACAGTTGATGAGAGTCGTAATACAGTTCTGAAATCTATCTTATCGATACTTTGTATTCAACCAAGAAAACTTGACCCCCACGATCGCAGAATATTGTTTTTTACTCCGGATAAAGTCTACCAATCAAGATAAGATCTATTGAAAAGAGCATAAGACTATCGGATATAGAAAGAAATTAGCCAAGATCATGTAGGTAGAGGTTGAAGAGATAGACAAGCACAAGAAAAAAAAATAGGGTTGAGACCATTCCATCAGCTTTTCTATTCGAGTACATAAGAAAGTATATTGATACTGATCAAGGGTTGGATGTGTTTGCTTTGGCCATTTATGGATTGATGATATTTTCTAAGGTTTTAGGACATATAGAAACATCAGTGGTTGATTTCTTTGAGCAATTAGATAAAGGTATAAACCATTCACCAACTATTTTGACAGAGACTATTAGATCGTTTAATTTTTATCGAAAAAAGAGTGAAAGACGATTTATGAGGTGTGCATAATTACTTTTTATCTGGCTCAGAAACCATTTTTGAGGGAAAGAAAAGACATCATTTCGATCATTCTCCATGCATTTCAGTCCTATCAAGGAGTTTATTGCTAAAAAATGGAGAAAAGATTGGACAAAAGGTTAGTGGTTGGCATTTTTTCTGAAGCTCACGAGCGAGGATGTAACATGGAAGGCACCATGGATGCTTTCGATGGCTATCTTGTATAGTTGTGAAGACGAGTCATAGGTACCTTTGTTAGGAATATGGGAGGTAGTGAGTTACACACCTCTTATGGTTCAAAGATAATATGATTCACGACAGTTTATCCCTATGACTCATAAGCTCAGTTCACTTGAGTTTGATCATAAAACACCCGGTTATGTGAAAAGGGTTCGTGAGATCATCCAAGCATGGAAACAGGTTAACCGAATGAGCCCAGCTAGATTCACAGATAATGTTGTTGAAGGTTACCTTACATGAAGAATGAAAAGCGTTAACGAAATTAGGCCTCTACCAGCTAATGTTTCAAAGAAATTGTCAGTTTTTATTTCAGTATCGGTATTATCGACTCTTGAGATCGCTCAACGAGAGTTTGAGATTGAAAAGAAAAGGTTAGAGAAGGAAAAGATGACTATCATGGATCAGGTTAACCAACTAAGATATGCTTTGATGATGAAAGATGATGCAGTACAGAAATTGACTAAAGAACGAAAAGTATTGAAAGAGGATCTACAAAATCTACATCAAGAAAATAAAAAATTAAGGTTGGATAGTAGACCTTTGAAAGGATCCAAGAAGGATGTGAAAAAACTACGAGACATAATAGAATATTGAAAGAACAGAGCTCGAGAGAATAAAGAAATGATCTCCACACTCGTCAAAGAACAGCATGAATGGAAAGAAAAACTTTCAGGAGCTTCTGAAAAGGTAGCAAGGCACCAAAGAGAAAGTGAAAAGCTAAAAGCTGAACTAAAGAGGGAACAAAACAAGAACTCCGATTTGCAAAGTGAGAAAAAAGCCTTAGAGCATGAATTAATGAGTTTGGAGCTTCAATTGACAAGCAATCAGAGTCACATAGATAAGATTTTGATTGAGTGGTAAGATAGAAAAGATTATTAGGCTCGCACTTGCAATATGAAGGTAGACGCTCGAGAAATGTGGAAAGTAAAAAATTTAGAGAGGTAACAATACATCAAACATCTGACTGCTCAAATCTACAAGGCTGTACAAAAAGCAAGCAACATGGTTAAAAAGGTGAAAGCACTGGAACGAATGATTGTAAAACCCAAGGCCACAGTCAAAGATTATTGCACTTTTTGTATGAAGCTAGGAAGCAATATGCTTAAATCAAATATTTTTATGGCTTTAATGCAAGAATGATCGAATGATGTATAAAGACTCTCATGGTTAATGAAAGTTTCTTTTTGTTTCGATCGATCTAAGACAGTACCCTAATTTACATTTCATTCATTTCATGCGTGCATTTTCATACTAACAGTAATATCAATGACATTATATCATGTAATCTAATTCTTGGTTAATAAACTAAGGTTCATGGATAGCAAAGCCAAGGAACCAAAATTCATCAATTTCGCATAGATATAATACTCGTTCCGAGACTCGAGTCATGGAAGAAGAGAATACAACTAGATTTGAAAGCGTTGAAAGGGCACAGGAGGAGATATGAGAAAGGGTGATGGAAATACAACAAAGCATTGAAGCACAAATGGTTGAATTAAGACAATTGTTGATTGGATCAATGAAAGAAAAAGGAGTCGCTGGCGTATCAAGGACAAGAGATGAAGTTAATATGGAAGAGCCATTATACCCTCCAAGATTCACTCCACCTCAGGTTCAGGTTCAAGTTCCTCAGGGTATACACATACAACCACTAAGTGCATAGCCATACCCCTATGTCAATCATTCTGTAAGTCAACAATCGACCCACTTGAATACCAATTCAGGACCCATCTCATTGATCCCATCATGGTACCAAATCTTGACGACCCTATTGAATAAGAGAAGTCTCACGAATGTCAGAACCTATTATAAATTCAAAAATTCGAGACAAGTATGACCAACTCGAAGAGAGGCACAAAACGATTGAAGGTAATGACACTTATGGGGTTATTGATGCCAATGAGCTCAGCGTAGTGCCTGACTTGGTTATCTCACCAAAATTTAAGACCTCAAATTTTAAGAAATATGATGGGACAAAGTGTCCTTCTACTCATATCACCATGTTTTATAGAAAGATGATGGGTCATACCCATAACGATAAACTATTGATACACTGTTTTTAGATAGTTTGACTGGTTCAGCAGTTAAGTGGTACATACAGTTAGATTAGAGTAAGATTCGTTCATGGAAAGACTTGGCTAAAGTTTTCTTGCTCAGTATAAGCACGTCTTGGATACAGCCCCTGATAGGCTTTCATTACAAAATATAGAGAAAAATTGATGAAAACCTTCAAAAAATATGCACATCGATGGAAAGATGCAGCGACCCAGATTCAACTGCCACTGACTGAAAAAGAGATAACTGTGCTATTCGTCAATACACTAAAGGCTCCGTATTATGACAGATTGGTGGGAAATACCACGAAAAATTTTTCTAACATGGTAATCTTAGGAGAGATGATAGAGAACGCTATCAAAAGTGGTAAAATTGAATGTTTTAAAAAGAAGATAGCTACTTTAAGGAAGAAAAAGCAAGAGACACATGCTGTCACTCACAGAAATTTGCCACACCATCTTTTTATCCCGTATAATCCATACCCCCCTTACTACCCTGCCACAAACCAAATCTCTCAACAACCATACCATTATCGAGCACCCCAACAACCGCTACCCAGACCAAGTTTTAGCCTTCAACCATCCAATTACACCCTTACACCTCCAGCTCGACTATTTACCCGACTAACCTACCCAAACAGCAATAAAAAAAAACTCACAGAATAATAACAATCGAAAAAGACTTCATTTTGACCTAATTCTCATGTCTTTCATCGATTTGTACCCTCAGTTAATGAGAGACCATCTTGTCGCTCCTACTTATGCGAAACCATTAAGACCACCTTACCCAAGTTGGTATGACCTTAACGCTAAGTGCGATTATCATTACGGAATTACAGGACACTCTTCTGAAAATTGCACGACATTTAAACATAAGGTGCAAGGTTTGATAAAAGATGGGCTTTTATCTTTTGATACTAAATTCAAGCTAAATGTCAATGAAAACCCTTTACCGGATCACATCGAAGGGAAAATCAATATGGTGGGTAAGAAAAAAATGTGAAGATCAAAAGATACACGGATGAAGTGAGGACCCCTTTTGAATGGGTGTATGATTGTTTATATAAGACGGGCATGATTCAACCATTATTTTTGGATGACAATGACAGTCATGAAAACCCTGACCATTTTTGTAAATACCATGGGAGAATAATTGGACATTCGATCCAAAGTTGTGAGGTCTTCAAGCAAACATTACAGAGCTTGATGGATGAGGCCATCATTGAATTCTATGATGAAAATGGTAGAAATATTGTGAATACAGTGGGTGATAAGCGTCCTAGCAAGTCTTTTATCCCCAAACCCCTTACTATTTACTATGATGAGAAACCAGAATCCCTAACTGAGAAAACTATGTTCTCTCTTAAGACACCAATGACCATTCATGTCCCTAGTCCATTCCCTTATCAGACCAACAAAGCAGTCCCATGGCGATATGATTATTATATAGTGATACGAGGGCCTAATATGACCTCGAATAATCCAAGCGTAGAGAATACTACCAACATAGCGAGAATATGAAGAATGACCCGAAGTGATCAAATTTACACTCTTGAAATGACAGAAAGGGCCAGAAAAAGAAAAGACAAGATAGGAGAAGAAGACACAAAGGAAAGCCAAGATTCTCAACCGATGGTAAGCTCAAAAATGTAAGTTAACAAACCGATATCAGAAAAAGAAGCTTGTGAGTTTCTAACAATGATTAAATACAGTGAGTACAGTGTGATGGATCAATTAAATAAACTATCAGCTCGTATTTCCTTACTGTCATTACTACTAAATTTTAAATCGCATAAGAATGCTTTGTTGAAGGTGCTCAACCAAGCTTATGTCGAGCATAACATTTCTATTGAAAAGGTAGACCACATGGTTGAGAATATTATAGCCTCAAATTTTATCACCTTCAATGATGATGAAATACCTCCGGAAGGACGTGGTAGTGTTAAGGCTTTACATGTTACTGTCAAGTGCAAGTCTCACACTATGACCAAAATGCTGATTGATAATGGATCATCTATCAATACTATGCCTCTGACGACATTGTCAAAGCTTCCAGTGGATCCCTCTCACATGCGAAATAGTCATATGATTGTAAGAGCGTTTGACAGGGCATGAAAAAAGATAATTGGTGATATAGAGATCCCATTACAAATTGGTCCTTATACTTTCAATATCATATTTCAAGTAATAGACATAACTCCAGCATATAGTTGTCTACTTGAAAGATCTTGGATTCATACGACTGGAGCTGTACCTTTATCATTACATCAAAAGGTATAATTTGTCATGAAAGAAAAATAAGTCTGTGTGGATGGTGAAAAAAACTTATTGGTGACAAAGACCTTAACGACTACCTACGTTGAGGCAGCAGAAGAAGCAATCGAATGTTCTTTCAGAGTTTTTGAAGTAGCAAATACTACTTACGTAAGAGAAGGGTCAAGGATACCGATCTCTTAATTATCAAAAGCTATGAATATGATGATCAAGTGACTGCTGGTAAGGGTTGGCGAGTCGGGCAAGGCTTAAGAAAAGCTCTACAAGGAATCACAAGAGCACCATGCCCGATTAAAAATAAAAAAAAAAAGTGAGGATTAAGCTATAAGCCTACAGCTACTAATAAAAAGAATGAAATGCTAGAGAAAAAAGAAAAGAGAATAGCACACCTCAAAGGACAATATTTGATTGATGGGAAAATAATGTTCTTTTATTTATATGAAACTTTTCGTTCAGTCGGGCATATCTATCCTGGGTCGATAGGAGTTGAACAAGGAGGACTGGTAATGGTATTAGAGGAAGTTTTCTCACGACTTCAAGTGGAAGCGGATGAAGTAGTCATGCAAAATGAAGAGATCTTTTTTTTTAAGGAGACTCAAAGAATGGTGTACCGTTTTTGTTGTCCTTGAACTTTTAAACTCAAAAATTCCAATTGCTTCTGCCCAAGAGCATGCGGAGGTTAAATGTGTGGGCTTATTTTCATTGTCTTAATAAAATGATGAATGCAATGCATTTCACTTATACCGTGTTCTCTATTTTTCATTTTTCTTTTCTTTCATTACCATTCTCTTTACCTTTGCCAAGATCAATATATATTTCTTTGTGATTATACCCATTTTCAGGGTTTTTAATAATGAACATTATGGATGACCAAGGTAATAACACCGGGTTTGATTTTGAAAATTCAACTCACATTAGTGAGCTTGATAACGATGTTAATTAAGAAGATTATGATTTACTTCATGATCTATTGAAATGGATGAAACAAGAGAAGAAAATTATAGAACCCCACTAGGAATCAACTAACCTATTAAATTTAAGATATGGTGACAATAAGAAAGAAGTCAGGATCGATACTTCACTATCACCGATTGAAAAGTAAAAGTTAGTGAATCTGCTGCAAGAGTACATGGATATATTTACATGATCTTACCAGGATATGCCAGGACTTAGCACAGAGATAGTTGAGCATAGGCTGCCTTTAAAACTAGAATACCGACCAGTACAACAGAAGTTGAGACGCATGAAGCCAAAAATGTTGCTAAAAATAAAAGAAGAAGTAAAAAAGTAATTTGAAGCTGGTTTCTTAGAAGTAGCCAAGTATCCTGAATGGGTAGCCAATATAGTCCCAGTTCTCAAGAAAGATGAAAAAGTTAGAATGTGCGTAGACTATCGAGATTTAAATAGGGTTAGCCCAAAGGATAACTTTCCATTATCGCATATTGATACCCTTGTGGATAACACTACTAAACACTTCACTTTTTCATTCATGGATGGGTTCTCTGGCTATAATCAGATCAAAATAGCTCATGAAGATATGGAAAAAACTATATTTATGACGATGTAGAGAACGTTTTGCTATAAAGTTATGCCTTTTGGGCTAAAGAATGTTGGTGCCACATATTAAAGAGTGACGGTCACTCTCTTTCATGATATGATATATAAGAAGATAGAGGTATATGTTAATGACATGATAGCTAAGTCTCAGAAAGGGGAAGATCATGTTGTTAATCTCAGAAAGCTTTTTGAAAGATTACGAAGATATCAGCTCAAGCTGAATCCAGCCAAATGCACCTTTAGTGTTAAATCTGAAAAATTATTAAGGTTTATAGTCAGTGAAAGAGGTATAGAAGTAGACCTTGATAAAATTTGAGTCATTCAAGAATTATCAGCACCACGCATGCAAAGGGAAGTGAGAGATTTTTTGGGGCGATTGAATTATATTTCTCGTTTCATATCCCAACTTACCTCAAAATATGATCCAATCTTCAGGTTGCTTCGTAAAAATAATCCTAGTGAATGGGATGAAAAATGCCAAAATGCATTAAAAAAGATTAAAGAATATTTGATAAGCCCACCGTGTTGGTTCCACCAGTTACAGGAAGACCATTGATTTTATATCTAACGGTTCAAAAAAAATCAATGAGATGTGTATTAGGGCAAAGAGATGAAACTGGCAAGAAAAAGCATGTTATATACTATTTGAGTAAAAAGTTTACAGAATACAAGGCCAAGTATCTCCAAATAGAAAAAATATGTTGTGCCCTAGCTTGGACTACTCGTCGACTCAGACAATACATGTTCTACCATACAACGTGGCTCATATCAAAATTGGATCTCCTCAACTACATTATTGAAAAATCATCCTTATCAGGCAGGCTAGCGAGGTGACAGGTCATGCTTTCAGAATATGATATTGTGTATGTGACACAAAAATCCATAAAAGGGAGTGCAATTACTAATTTTCTTGTTAATCGAACTACAAAAGATTATGAACCTATGAAGTTTAAGTTTTCAGATGAAGATTTGATGGCAATCATACAAGATGAAGATAAAGAGCCTGTAAGAGAAGTATGAAAAATATTTTTTGACGGGGCATCCAATATAATGGGGCATGGCATTGGGGCAATGCTAATATCCCCAGAAGGAAATTATTACCTATGTACCGTAAGGTTAGATTTTAATTGCACAAACAATGTCGTTGAATATGAGGCATGTGTCATGGGGTTACAGATGGCCATTGAAAAAAAAATTGAAACACTAGAAGTATATGAGGATTCAGCCTTAGTAATTTATCAATTAAAAGATGAATGGGATACCAGGGACTCAAAATTAGTGTTGTACCAAAATCACATAGCTGGCTTGAGGAAACATTTTCAAGAGATTCAATTTCAGCATGTTTCTCGAGAAAAAAATCAGATTGCTGATGCCTTGGCCACTTTGGCAGTGATGTTTAAGTTAAACAATGGTGTGGGAATCCAGCCCATTATAGTACAAATAAAAGTTTCACCAGTTCACTATTCAAATATGGAAGAAGAGGTAGATCGACAACCATGGTACTATAACATTGTACAGTATATCAAGTGTCAAAACTACCTAGAACAGGCTTCAAAAAATGATAAGAAGATCATTCGAAGATTAGCAGCAGGTTTTATGCTTGATGAAAAAATTTTGTATAAAAAGAGTCGAGATCAGATTTTACTAAGGTATATCGATGCTGTGAAAGCAAGAATGATACTTGAAAAAGTACACGAAGAGATTTGTGGAACACATGCTAATGGGCATATGATGGCCAAACAGATCATGAGAACTGGTTACTACTGGTCTACAATGAAAAATGATTGTATCAGTTATGCTAGGAAGTGCCACAAATACCAAATTTATGCAGATAAAATTCATTCTCCTCCAGTCCTACTGCACGTCTTGGCACCACCATGGCCTTTCTCCATGTAAAGAATGGATGTGATCGGACCCATAACCCCTAAAGCTTCAAATGGGCATCGATTTATCTTTATGGTAATCGATTATTTTACAAAATGGGTAGAAGCAGCTTCGTATGCTAGTATTATGCGAACAGTGGTGTGTAAATTTATAAAAAAAGAGATAATATGCCGGTATGGTCTCTCAGAAAAGATTATCTCAGATAATGCTAGCAATTTAAACAATAAAATGATGAAAGAATTGTAGGCACAGTTCAAAATCAAACATCATCATTCAGCACCATATTGCCCAAAAATAAATGGTGCAGTGGAAGCTGCAAATAAGAACATAAAGAGAATATTGGAAAAAATGACTGACACATATAAAGATTGGCATGAAAAGTTACCTTTTGCTTTACTTGCCTATAGAATATCAATTCGAACCTCTACAAAGGCCACCCCATTTTCACTAATGTATGGGATGAAAGCTGTACTGCCAATTGAAGTGAAAATTTCTTCTCTGAGGGTGTTGATGGAGACAAAATTGGATGAGACAGAATGGGTTCAGGATCATTTCGAGCAACTGAATCTCATTGAAGAGAAAAGGCTCTCAGCACTCAGTTATGGACAAATGTATCAAAGAAGAATCATGCGAGCACATAACAAAATGATACGACCCCGATACTTTCGTGAGGGTGAATTGGTTTTGAAAAAGATTTTGCCATGTCAGCATGACAATAGAGAAAAATGGATGCCCAATTGGGAAGGTCCATATGTGGTAAAAAATATTTTTTTTGGTGGAGCTCTGATCCTTACAGAAATGGATGAAGATGAATTACCAAATCCTGTAAATTCAAACATTGTCAAGAAATATTTTGCTTAAAAAAAAAAACAAATGAAAAAAAATGAGAAAGGAAGTGATTAAGATTGAAAACCCGAAAAAGGACAATTTGAGTCAACATGAGGTCATTTAAGCTGAAAACCTGTAAAGGTGGCTTGAATGAAGGTAGAGCTCGGAGAAAGTTTTTCAGAGAACAAAGGAGTGGCACCAAATAGACGAATTATCACCAAAGTTAAAAGAGATAACTTTTAGGGGGCAAGTTCTCATTAGTCACAGATGTGGGGCAAAGATTGGTCATATGAAATCACAGGTGACAAGATCGTAAATGTAACGAGTTTTTGGGAAAAGACCTGGTCTGAGTAGGCTGAGGTTTTCCAAATGTTCATTATTTAGAGAATTGATATTTGATTTTTGAAATACTTTTGAGTTAAGTGTTCTTTATGTCTCGAAAAGCTTATCTTTCTAATCTCGAAATACCCTATTACTGGTCGCATTGCACACCTAACTTTGAACCTGAAATTGTTGCATTTGTCATTTAAAATTAAGATATTGACTGATAAAGCTCATAATAGACCAATGTATCGCTCGAAAAGAGAATGCAATATGAGGATGACAAAAATAGTAATATGAGGGCAGAAAGAATGAAACGAAATCGATTGATTACTGAAGACAAAGAAGAGATAAAAAAAGGAGATTTTTGAGTGACTAAAAGCTAAATGGGTTCGTCATGAGACAAAGATTTCTGGTCAAAAATTAAAAGATTTAAAAGGACGAGATTACTGAAAGCGGCTTCTAAAGTTTGAAAGAATTGAACCAAAGTTGAATTAACTTGGATGAAATGCATGATATAATTCGTTGACGGCATTTTTATCTTTTCACTCATCACAATCATTGCATGCATTACATACCTCTCGATAAGTTGCATGAAAGGTTTCTTTACGAGACATCAGGAAGAATCAACATTTTTCTTTCTCGAAATAAAGACGATGGCCTTGAAGATAGTATGTTAGCGTAATTTTAAAATCAAAACTGTTGGTCTATGGAGTAACTAATATCCTATTTCTCAACTCACAGCTCAGTCTTATATATTTTTCTAACTTGCAGTTCAGTCCCAGTCATCTTTAATCTTCGACTCGCAGTTTAATCCCGATCATTTCATTAATTCTTTGACTTGCGATTCAATCTCAGTCATTTTTAATCTTAACTCGTGGTTTAATCCCAGTCATTTCATTCTCTGACTTTTAGTTCAGTCCCAGTCATTTTTAATCTTTGACTCGTGGTTTAATCCGATCATTTCATTCTCGAACTTGTGGTTTAGTCCCAGTCATTTTTAATCTTGACTCGTGGTTTAATCCGATCATTTTATTCTCGGACTTGTAGTTCAGTCCCAGTCATCTTTAATCTTTGACTCGTGGTTTAATCTCGATCATTTCATTCTCTGACTTGTGATTCAGTCTCAGTCATTTTTAATCTTTGACTCGTGGTTTAATCCCAGTCATCTCATTCACTTACTTACAATTCAGTCTCAGTCATCTTTCATCCTTGACTCGCGGTTTAATCCCGATCATTTTATTAATTCTTCGACTTGCGGTTCAGTCCCAGTCATCTTTAATCTTTAGCTCGTGATTTAATCTTGATCATTTCATTAATTTCCTGACTTGCGGTTCAGTTCCAACCATCTTTATCTTTTGGCTCGTGGTTTAATCTCGATCATTTCATTAATTTTTTGACTTACGATTCAGTCACAGTCATCTTTAATCTTTGACTCGTGGTTTAATCTCGGTCATTTTATTAATTTTTTGACTCGTGGTTAAATCCCTATCATTTTTATTTTTCTCCCTCGTGGGTTAATCCCGATCACTTTATTTTCTTACTTATGATTCAATCTAAGTTAATGTCATTTTTTTACTCGTGGTTTAATCCCGATCTTTTATCTCTTCGATTCGCGGTTCAGTCCCATCTCTTTAATTTAAAATCACAGTTTAATCTTGATTGTTGTTATCTTTCGACTCGTGGTTTAATCCTTGTCTTTTATCTCTTCGATTCGTGGTTCAGTCCCATCTCTTTAATTTAAAATCGTAGTTTAATCTCGATTGTTGTTATCTTCCAACTCGTGGTTTAATCTCGATCTTTTATCTCTTCGATTCGCAGTTCAGTCCCGATCTCTTTAATTTAAAATTGTAGTTTAATCTTGATTGTTGTTATTTTTTGACTTACGATTTAATCCCGATCTTTTTATTCTCTTATTCACGGTTCAATCCCGATCTTTTTAATTCAAAGTCGCAGTTTAATCTCGATTGTTGTTGTTATCTTCTGATTCACGATTTAATCTCGATCTTTTTATTCTCTGATTCGCAGTTCAATCCCGATCTTTTTAATTCAAAGTCACAGTTTAATCTCGATTGTTGTTGTTATCTTTTGATTCGTGGTTTAATCTTGATCTTTTTATTCTCTAAGTCGTAGTTCAATCCCGATCTTTTTAATTTAAAATAATAGTTTAATCTCGATTGTTGTTATCTTCTGACTTATGGTTTAATCTCGATCTCTTTATTTTTTGACTTATAATTCAATCCAAGTTCAATCCGGATCTTGTTATTCCTTGACTCGCAGTGTCATCCCGATCACTTTCTTTATTATTCGACTTTAGGTGTTGCCTTAATCGATTCTTTATTTTTCAACTCATGATGTCGCTTTCTTTATCACTTGACCTGACTTGTAAAAAAAAATCTATGATTTACTTTCGGATAAAATCGTTGTCTTTATCTTTGCCCTATTCCTAATTCTCAGCAATAGGCAAAGAAAGGTAGCTGTAGACACCATTTTTGTTTGGGTTTATTGTTTCCATTTTAAGTATATTAATACTAATATTAATAATAATAATAATTTTTAAAAAATATATAATTATTAATTATATAAAAAAACATATAAAAAGAAAAAAAAAATAAAAAGTAGGGTGACTGGTGCTGCTGCCGCCCCCGACCAGTCACCCTATAACCCGACCAGCCCCCTGTCAGCCCCTGACCAGCTCCCTGTTCAGCCCACCTACGGCCACCCTATAGCCACCCAAATCCCCATAATTGAAGCTCTTTAAAATCAACAACTCGAATCTCCTTCAACCTCTCTCTGGAACCCCCCTTTCGAAAGCTTTTTCAAACACACAGCCCCCCATCCTTTGAACAAGCTTTTGAATATCCAAAATCCTAGCCTCTCATACTCAGAAAAACCCAAACCTCTCACGAAACCTCCTACCTATTAGAAAACCAAACAAATACCCAAACTAAAGAAAACAAACAAAAAAAAAAAATAACACAGTCCTCGCCTACGACGAGGAACCATCAGCGCCGAGCAAGCCCTACAAAAACCAAAAAATAAAAAGTCAGTTTCTAAAAAAAAAAAGAAAGAAAAATAATCGAAAGTTTCAAGCCCCGATCTACGTCGATCGGGGCTGTTTCTAGTAAAACAAACTTTAGATCTGGAAAGATCATGTCGAAAGTAGCTTCCTGGTCACTTTTTGAAATTTTCGGTCACCGACGACGGTGGACCAGGCGGCGACCGACGCGGTGCTCCGACGGCCGGATGACGAGACGGCCAGAGCTCTCTCTCTCTCTTTTTTTCTGAAACAAAAAATAATGAACCAAAAAAATTTGTTAGCTATATATAGGAAAGCAAAACTCAAAACGACGTCGTTTAGGGAAAAACCCAAAATGATGCCATTTTAACTAAGGAGGATCCGTGCTGGACTCGGATCCGACCCGAGATCCGGATGAACCGACCTGCCAACCCGCTTCAGCCAACCTTGAATCGGTCTAGAAGAATTGTCAGTAAACCGGTCTGAACCACTAGATCACCCAAACCGCTGATGGAACCGTTGAACCGATCAGACCGGCCCAGACCAAGGTTGACCGGACCGTTGACCGGTCGGTTCAGGTAAAAAAAAAATTTTTTTTGAATTTTTTATTTTTTTATATTATTATTTTTGTTATTTTAAGTATATTTTTATATTTATGCATGATAAATTTTTAAATTTGTTAAAATAAATGTTTGATTGTTTTAATAATAATAAAATTAAAAACAAGTAATAATTAAAAATATATATTAAAAATGCTCAAAAAAATTAATAATTTTTATTATTTTTTCTGCCTAGATGTTGGAGGGAATAAAAAATATTTTTTTAAAAAAATAATTTCGCCTAGATGTTAGGGAATTATTATGAATAAATTTTCATAAAAAGAAATACAATAAATTTTTAAATTAATTTTCAAAAATTATTAAAATCGAACTTGCTTCGAAAATCCACCTAGATGTTGAAGATTTTTAGAAATGTTCGTATTTTCTTAAAACCGAAACCTTAAACACTATTTTTTAATTTTCAAAATCCTAGGCTTCTAAAACCCCTAAAAATCCAAAATCTCTTAAATCCAAACCCCTAAAAATCCAAAACCCCCCAAAATCCAAAATCCCAAACTTTTAAACTCTTAAACCTAAACCCCCTAAATCCAAAATCTCTAAAATCCAAACCCTTAAATCAAAACCCCAAACCTCAAAATCCAAACCCTAAAATCTTCAAACTCTAAAACCAAAACCCTAAACCTTCCATATCCTAAAATTCAAGCTTTAAAACCCTCTAAACCTTAAAACCAAACTTTCAAAACCTCTACTCAAACCCTTTAAAATCCAAAATCTGAAAAATTTTAAGGACACGTGTGAAAATTCTATTTGAAGCAATTTGTTCCCGAATGTCGCCTAGATGATGGGGTATTTAAAAAATTTTATTTCGTTAAGTCTTTTCACACGATTTCTTAATTTGCATTAATAATAAGATTAATAAATAAAAAGTATAATAGTAAATTGGGATCTTAAATATAAACAGTCGCACCTAAGCTCTACCTAGATGTTGGAGAGTTAGGGTGGTCTCATTATACTTAAGAATCCAACTTTTAAATTACATTTCATTTTACATAACATTCATTGACATACACACATTAGCATGTTATTATTAGTATTTATTTGTACTATTTTTTCTTTAATTTTTATTTGTACTACTTTTAAAAAAAATTATGATATTACAAAATAAAATAAAAATAACATTCTGAAAAAAATAATTCTTGGTACTCTGTCTAGATGTTGAAGAGTCACCAATAATTTTTTATAAAAAGTGTTATTTCATTTTAAAGATTGTTGTGTTAAATCTTAAGCGAAAAGAGTTATTTCAAATTATGCCTAGATGTTGGAGAATTTCAAGATAATTCTTTAACTTAAAGATTTTTTTAATATTCCTAAATAAAAATTTTAGCAAAAATATTTTTTTAAATGAAGGAAATTAGTGTTAAATTTCAAATTAAAATCATTTTTATCCAACATCAAAAATAGCGCATAATTAAATGGTACCAATTTATGAGCGTTGTGGGGGTGCTAATCCTTCCCCACACGTAACCGACTCTCGGACCCAACCTGATTTTTCGTAGACCAAAATTTATCTTTTTGATAAACTTTAAACCCGTTTTTATAGTTTTATTAAAAAGATAAATTTTTAGGTGACCAATCACACCCTAACAAAGATTGGTGGTGACTCCCCCCTTTTATTTTTATCGATTTTAAAACATCATCTTTTACGTCTTACGGTCTCAAAATCGTTACGATACATAAAAATAAAAAAAAAGGTAATTTAAGGGTATATAGACAATGGAACCACACTGTAAAACCATAGTAAAAGAGAGCTAGGCAAATGGTAAGGACAAGGTTTTATGGCATAAGGTGAATGATACACTTGTCAGACTTAAAACATGAAGCAAAGTTAAATTTCATGATTGCAACACAAAATTTGAATAAATAAATAACGAACTAAGTAAAGTACAAAAGTAAAGCACAAGTGGAGTAATTTTGGCAAAGCAAGCAAAATTGAATGACAGATTGAATAACTTGTTAGAGCAAAAAGAACTCTTTTGAAAGTTTACCCGTGCAAAAACAAACTAGCTTAAAAGAAGAAGATAGGAACACAAATTTTTTTTCTTGCATAGGCTACTTAAAAAAAAAAGTTCAAAGAGAATAAATAGGGTAGAGGATGATTTTAGCGTATGGCATAAAGGTGAATCAAAGGTAACTGAACAAGTCATGGGATACTTCAATCAACTGTTTATAACTCAAGGCTCAACAAAACTAGAGGGAATTTTAGAGACAATATCACTAAGTGTCAAGGATGAAATGAACAGAACCAAATGTTACTAAATTTTGTCATAATATTTTAAATGGAGAAAGAAGACTAGAAGATGTTAATACCACACACATAGTCCTTATTCCTAAAATCAAGAATTCTAGAAAAATGTCCCATTATTGCCCTATTAGTCTATGCAATGTCTTGTACAAAATAATAGCTCAGACATTAGCAAATAGCTTAAAATGGGTCATGCCAAATTGCATGAGCAAGAGTCAAAGTGCTTTTATCCTAGGTCACCTAATTTTTGATAATGTTATTATTGCTTGTGAGCTCCTACATGCTATGAAACTAAAGAAAAAGGGTAAAGAGGGAAAAAGGGTAAAGAGGGATGGTGTGCTCTCAAGTTAGATATGAGTAAGGCCTATGACTGAGTGAAATGGTATTTTTTTTAGGCAGTCATAAGGAGATTAGGCTTCTGTGAAAAATAGAGAACACTTATAATGAGATGTATTGAATCTATTACTTACAAAGTTGTAATCAATTGATCGGTGTCTAAAATAATTGTCGTAGCATATTGGTCCAGAGATTTGATTACTGACGTAAAAAAAATTAAAAAATCATGAAAAAACAAGGAGAGTCACCACCAATCTTTTTTTATGGTGTGATTGGCCATCCAAAATTTTTTTTTAATAAAACAATAAAGCAGGTTTAAAACTTTATTAAAAACATTATTTTAGTCTACAAAAATAAGATTGAGTTCAGGAGTCGGTTACGTATGGAGAAGGACTAGCACCCCTACAACGCCTATAAATTGGTACTAATTAATCATGCGTTATTTTTTGTGTTGGACAAAATAGCTTCGATTTGAAATTTAATAATAATTTCATTTATTATTTTTTTGAAAAAAAGAAACCAATTTTAGTAAAGTTCTTTATTAGGAATATAAAAAAAATCTCTAAATTAAAGAATTACTTTCAAATTCTCCAACATCTTAGACAGAATTTGAAATAACTATTTTCGCTTAAGATTTATCACAACATTCCTTCTAAAATAATAAAATAACACTTTTTGTAAATAATAATCATTAATGACTCTCCAATATTTAGGTAGAGTACCAACAATCATATTTCTCATAATGTTATTTTAATTTTATTTGTTCAAACTAAAAAAAATTTTAAGAAAACCTTTTATGCAGTAAAAAATAAAAATTAATATAATTAATATTAAACATCAACAAACATATATATATATATATGCATTATAAATAAATACATTAATTTAAAGACGAAACATATGCGAATGAAGATCAAATAGGAATTTCGAAATCGGATCTTCAAATATAAAAAGACCACTTGAACTTTTCAACCTATAGACAATGTTTTGGGTGCAACCTTTATATTTAAAATCCCGTCCTATTATTATTTTTTTATTATTTTATAATTTTATAATTGTTATTTTAACAAAACGAATTTATTTTAAATTGTGAATATGTGTGAAAATTTTTAATGAAATAATATTTTTTAAATACCCTAACATCGAGACGGTATTTGAGAATAAATTATTTCATTAAAGATTTTTATGCAAATACTCAAAAAATCTCCTAAATACCACAACGTATAGGTGATATTCGAAATTGAATTAATTTAGTTGCATTATATTTATGATTAGATAAATATAATTACACTAAATAAAATTAAAATTAAAATTTTAACAATTTAATATGTTTTTCCAAAAATAAATTTATTATCAGCAACTCAAAATAATTAAATATCGACTCATTCAAAAATAAGCACGTAAAATAAATAAATAAATAAATAAGCAAGAAACTAAATGGGTGTTTTTTCATGGATTTTTCTGGTGTTTCTGGTGGATGATGTGTTGGTAATGGTGCGGGCAAAGAGGAAGGGCTATTGGGTTGGTGTTAAGGAAAAATGGGTTTTCTGGATCAAGGGCTAGGGTGACGGCCGTTGTAGGTAAGAAGGTAGTTGGGTGTGGCTTTGGTTGGGGATTGGCGCGTGTCAAGATGGAGGGTCTGTGCTAGGCGTAAAACTGCATGAAGAAGGTTAGGCCATGCCTGGACTAATGACTGACATGTACGGGGATGAAGATAAGTTTTTGGTATTTTAGTTAATGTTGGGTTCTGATACTAGGGCTCGACTGGTAAGGGTGTCAGGTGCGTACCGGGATAGAGGGTCTATTTAGGATATGGCTAGGGATGAGGCTTGGCTTGGTTGATTCTAGTGACTGGAAAACTTAGGGTTGTTGTGGTGCTTAAGACATGGAATTTGGGGCGACGGGTACAGGTTTGGTCAACTGGTGAAGATAAAGGCCATTTGGTGGTTAAAAAGGCTATTGTGGAGGACCATGGAGGAAGCTATGATGGGTCAAAGGCAAGGGTTTATGGGTATGAAAGCTGGGTTTTGGGGTGGTGTAATGGGTGCTTGGAAATGGTCTGAAAATGGAGGTTTTGATGCGGGTTTTATGGTGTTTGGTTTCTAAGACCTGGCGAAGGCGGGATGGAGAGTTTTTAGGTGAAGGCCGAGTCTGGAAAAGGTGCTCGTGGGGTGCTGTATGTACAAGGATGAAGTGCGGTGCCTTTAAGGATATGGTGCTAAGGAAAGTGCTTAGGTGTTACGAAAGGGAATACTAGTTTTGGGTTTGAGATAAGTGCTAGTGAGGGTCGATACTAAGGGGCTTGGCAAGGTTAGGAATGGTGGTGTGGAGTTGCTTACAAGGGTTTGGGCAAGGAGTGCAAAGGCGAGTCTATGGAAAAAGCCAGAGCGATGGCCCCCTGGATGATATAGGTGCTCCCTTCGAATATTGGTGCCTGGGTGTTTAGATGAAGGTCCCCCTGAATGAAGATCTCCTTCTTTGGTTTTTAATCTAGCCATTTATAACTAGTCTAAAACTTGCAGATCACAGAGTAGTGAAGTGCAGGGTAGTGGTGGAGCAGGGACTGGGAGTGTTCGGTGCTCGCCTGGTGCGCAGGGTCAATGGCTGGTGCACTGTGTAAAGCCCTAGGCATTTGGCTTGTTGTGGCAGTGGTTGTCAGCCACTTTGTTTGCTGTTTTTGCTTTCCTTTTATCCCTTTTTTATGTAATTTAATTTTTGTAATTAATTTTTATCTTATATATTTTTTGATTAATTATAGTAATAATAATTTGATTAATTAATTATTTATTTACATATATTTTTTTTGTAATTTTCAATTAATTAAATTAATACTAAACAATAATAATAATAGTAACAATAAAATAAGATTAAGTCTCATGGACGACCTTACGCATTGACAACTTTGGCTTTGTATAAGTCACTTAATCATGTATTAGAGCCAAAGTCCCTGTAGGGTTTTCCGACAGCTCATCAATTTCTCTAAAAAAATGAGCAACTTCTGAATATCTTTCTTAGCCTTTGCCGTGGTGGTGTTCGGCCTTATTTTTTTCTTTCATTAGTGCTAATAGAACTTATGTAACTTATGGTTTACATTATTTTTTAGATTATTATTTTTTACTATGAATGATGAAATTTTTTAAATTTTATAAACAATATTAAAATTAAATATGGTAATTCAAGTATTTATATCTTATCTATTTCATGTCAAATACATGTAAAATACAAAAAATATTATATCACAATTTGTATCAACACGTCATACTTAAAAGACTCTACTATTTACATGCATACAAGTTTGCCTATCAAGAATAAATTTTTTTTTAGAATTCTTCTTTAGTAAGCCTTCTTGTTCATCAAGTAATATCTAATCAATCTCAAACAAATTTGTTCTTATTCCTAATAATCTTGACCTTGACTTAAATTTCATCAATTATCAATCTTCATGCCAGGCATGCTTGGCATTAATGGCAATGAAAGTCTCATAACAATATTTTTTGTATATTTTTACACTTCACACAAATTGATCTACCAAAACATAAACTCGAATTCCTCCTTTGAATAAAGTTTTTCAGGGTTTACCTATTCTTAAGTCTCGAACCTTTAGCTCTGATATTACTTGTTAAACTAAAAAGCTCTAATACAATTGAACAATTAAACCAGCGAAAGTATAATCAAACTATTAATTAACTATACAAGAGACAGCAATTTAACGTGATCCAATCGGCCTACATCCACAGATGACAAAAAAAAGGTCTACTAAGTCTAGAGAATTACAAACAATATCAAATAAAACACTCATAATTTACCCAAAAACCATTTCAATCACCTCTAGTCCTGTAAGGTATTCTCAACCCAAATAAACATATACCCATATGCACCCATGTATCATACCTATATAGACCCTCTAATTCTTTTCTAGTCTACTCAAATATACACACTTATAAGAACCCTCTCAATCTCCTATAATGTTACGGAGTATCTATCTAATAAAACTCAACAAGTCTCTTACATCTTCTTCTCATGCTTAAGAGACTTTACTATTTATAAGCATATAAATTTACCCATCAAAAATCATTTTCTTTTTAGAATTATTAATTTATAAGTCTTTTTGTTAATTAAGTAATATCTAACCAATTTTAAATAAATTTATTATAAAATTTGAGTCATTATTTTCAATAATAATTATAAGATGATTAAGAGATTATCTTTAAGAACTTATGATGCGCCTAAATAAACATAGGCAATAACAAGGCAAAGCAAGCATATATTTAATTATTTATGAGGTAAAATAATATATATTTTTATCCTTTTGTTGGTTCAATTGCTTATAGAATCTTAATTTATCTCTAACCTTGTAGATTTTTTAAAGAAAAAAAAATAGATTAACAAATAATACGATTGTGATACATACATTGACAAAATCATATTTCTTCTCTCTCGTCATTATTGGTATTGCTTGTCTATCAATAACTTTCACTTTGGATGAATAGACAATAGAGTAATGAAGATGCGAGTGGCCTTGGATTTTTTACAATGCTATTAATTTGTTGTAATTATAGTGGCTTTTTTTAAAAATAAAATTACATGTATAGAGCGAATGAGATCTTATTTTAACGATAAAAAAGAGATTCTCTTATAAATTTTATTATACGTGAATTTGATCTATTTTTATGTTAAATTTATTTAGTTATATACTAATTATTTATTTAGGTAATTTTATAAAAATATATATACAAATAAAAACTATAATTGCTAAGAGGAATTGGATGAGTGATAAAGTCAAAATATTGGTTTGTAAGATTTAAATTCGAATTTTGTTATCATCAATTTCTTTTAATGGATAATTTGTAAATTTAATATACGTTTTTTTTAGATATGTGATTTTTTTTTACTCTCAAATGAAAAAATCCACTCATTTTAAATTTTGTTTTATATAAAAAAAATTATAATTACAAACAAAACAATTAATAAATAAACCAACAATTCAATAAAATTAGATCTAATTTATACACAACAAGAATTTAACTTATTGACATATAAAAGTTTTAGAATTTCTTTATTTCCTGTAATTGGGACAAGAACTCATCGGCAATAATACTGGGACTTGATTTGCAAGATCGTACTATTTTAGTGATTTTAAGATAAGATGAAGATAGATTTGATTTGACTAGGGTTTTTAACGATATGTTAGGCCAACAAAAAAGGTGTTATGGAGGGAGAAGATAAGAGGGAAAATGGCAGTACCAGTTTCTGATGTTTTCCCCGATTTGGTTTTAATTGGTTGCATAGAAGATGGTTTTAATTGGTTATATAAGTGTTTGTTCAATCGATTAGAATTATTATTTTTATGAAAAAATTTTTAATTCGAATTTTATCGGTGATTGTTTGTTGAAATTATTTTAAATGTATGATTTATAATCATTTATCTTAAATTATCAAATATAACATATTTTATTTTAAGTTAAGAAACTAAATAATTTATCTAAATTAAATTTTACTAACCAAATGGTTGTCCAAATGGTTGTATAGAAGATGAACTATCTTTAGTATTTATTTATTTAGTTATAGGGCATAGCCCACAGGGAACCTGTTTTGGGGTGGTGACCAAAGTTTTGGCCTTGTGATTTGATTCTTTAACATAGTCCTCTCGACCCATTTGCCCTTTTTAAGAAAAGTTAAAGGAGAATATTTTTTATTTTTGTAAATGTCATATTTTATTTATTATTACTTTTAGTGTTATTTTGTTTCTAAATTGATTAGTTGTTTAAATTAAAGAGGCGGGTTAGAAATGTATTTGTTTGGGTTTGGGTAGTTCGCTTACAACAATAGTACACTAACTTCGTTCCAAATCCAAATGCTAATTAAATCATATTCTTTTTATTTTGAAAGAATAAATATTATAAATATTAAAATTTAAATTATAAATTTATTATTGATTATTCGCTCGATCAATTAATATATCATTAAAATTAATACTTGAAAATTATAAGTTCTAGAGAGTTTAAGTGTCTAATATTTTTTTCGATCAGATATTATGTAATAAAATAAGGGATTTAAAGATAGATAATTTCAAAAAAAAAAATCACAAATTTACTAAATATCATTTTTTAAAAAATAATTGTATAAATCAACTTAATTAAGTTTTGGATTCATATTCTATTTCTTTTAGTTATTTCATTTCATTATACAAGAAGGTTTAGAATCGCACATTTAATTTAGAATTCGTTTTTGATATAGTGAAATTTTATATCTGCAAATAAAATTAAGACGTTGATATATATTTTACTTTTTTAATTATTTTTTATTTTTTATTATACTTAAGAGTATGTATTTCTTTACTAATTTTTGCAGTAAAATTTAAAAATTCTATTATAAGTGGATGTGATAAAAAAAATTTTAATTTATATAAAATGATTAAACAAATTATTTCTGTACTTTTAATTAAGATTTCATTTGATTGTTACTTTGGTTATTGAATGATACAAAATAAGATTGTGCCACAAAATTAAAACCTTATATAAATAGGAGATCAGATATATAAAGTCTGAAACCTCTGAATTCCCATGGCTTGTACAATATCATCAGGGCAAGTCTTTACAAATTGGGAAAATGTTAAATTGGATTATACTATCTGTTATATTTCTTTGATTCAATAGTATTCTTTTCTTGGTCACTTTTTTTTCCACAAAAACCCAACCTTACTAAAAATCGACCAACGTACTTTGATTACTAGATTTTTTGTTAGCCAAAATACCATATATATTACTAAAATTTTCTTCCCAATTTCAACATTTTGTTTATGCCATCAAGGATATTCTTTAGACTTGGTCATGGCATAATTCCTTACCTGAATGATCTTAAGAACGCAACTCTTCCATTGATTTCGTATACGTTCAGGATTTTACTCTCAAAATGCTTTCCACAATAATTAAAGCTTGATTAACAAGCAAAAGTAGCTCTTCTCGTTACTATTTAGACTAAACCTTCTGGGTTATTTTTAGTATATCTAAAGCTTCTCTTTTATGTTACATTTGAAAAGAAAAAAACAAACCTAAAATAATAATAGCTAGGAATGTTGAAAAAAAAAAAAAAAAACAATACCAAGTGATGGTGGTGAACAATTTATTCTTACTGAAATTAAAGGCAAGAAATGGTCATAACTATATTGTTGACTGACGAATAAGATACTAGGTTTGTCCAATTACTCTTCAATGACAGATCAGTAAATCAATAATGTCATTGTTTATTATGTGGGGGCTTATAAAGAAATTAAACTCTTCATCTACCATGAAAATATATGTATAAAGAGGAAATGAGACCCACTCTCAATTCAAATTCATTTATAAGCCTCATCCATCTGTCATAAATTGATGGAAAATGACTCTCAATGGGCTTTTCAAACTTTACATAGAAACAATAATTGAATTCCATTTTTGTGTTTGTGTTTTCTCCACATATTATTATTAATTTGTGAATGTAAGATCCTCTTTAAGATTAGATATTATTTGTTTTGGTCTATTTAACACCATGTTTATAATTTTTTAGGATTATTTAAATTGTTATTTTAAAAAATATTTTTCATTTAATATTTATTTTAACAAAATTATTCAAAAAGAGATAATATTGCATTAATATAAAATTCTTTCTATAAATATTACCTTTAATATAGATAGTGATATAACATTTTCCTACTTTTATTTATTAATATCCTATTTATGACTTGTTTTTAGAACCATGAAATTTTATAATTTTGTCTTTGTATAGAATTAAAAGGAAAGAGTTATATTTTTTAAAAATGGCAAGTTCTTGGAAACAAGAATGAATATAGTTTTGCTTTCCCCTAAAAAATGAGCATTATTCTAACCTAATGATGGTAAATAAGCAAATTCGGATTTAATTACTTTAGGTTTGAATTATTTTTATGTAGTGTTATCTAAAGTTTGATTTGGTTTTAAATTCAAGTTAGAAAAGATTTGATAATTAAAATTTTTATTTGTTAGTATTAAGTTTACATTATTGAGAGTTTTGATTTGATTAATTTCAAATTCAAGTCATTTTTAAATTTTAATTATTTTAGATTTAAATTAATTTAAATTTGATATATTTTAAATTTGAGTAATTTGGAATTAAAATTTTAACTTTTTGATTGATTCAAGTTTGATCATATTTAAAATTAGATTTTTTTTAGGTTTAGATTCATTTTGCTATCTTTGTATATCATCGTGTTTTGATGTTTTCCTATTAGAAATGAAATATAGGGTGAAAAAAGCAATTAAAGCTTCCCACCTACTGATTAAGCAAAGACAAAGGTGAACAAACTTGATGGTATTTAGGTTTAGAAGATAAGTTTATGGGGAAAATAAGATCCAAGTACATCAAGGAAGATAGAGATAAGGATTTCAAGTCACAAACATGCAATCATGAAGTTAGGACCTCCTCAATGCAATTCTCAAAATCAATCACCAAAGAAAATATTCATAAACTTTGCAACTTTTCCTCAAGTCACCAAACAAAAAAAAAAGTAATACTATTATTACTGTAAATTAAAAGCATTTGAGTTCCCAAAAGCTAAAATTACTAGCCCATGTTCCAATTTTTTTTTTAAAAAGAAGCTTTTTTAAAGAAAGAAAAATCATGGGATTTTAAAGAGATTCAATAATTTCAATAGACATCATGAAAAGAAGTTCACTAAAGTGAAATCAATAGGGTTGACACATTAAAGTTCCAACATTATGCCTAAAAAGAAACATAAAACTGAAGGGATTAGTGACAATTTTCTAATCTATGAAACATGGGCTTTGTTTTTCAATAATTGTTGGGGTTTGTCTTTCTCATTTTTATTTAAAGCTAAATAAAAGAAGAAAAAGATTCAAATACTATTTGATAATAGAAAAGAGATAATTATGGTAGGTTTGGCCCTATTTGTGTTTTGAGGAAAGTGGAAATTAATTAGGGCTGGTTTTTTTTAACTTTTTGATTATGGGTTGCTTGCACTTGAATATAGCGATTTTGTTGGCAACAGCCCTGCAGCTTTCACTACTAGAATTAAAGTTATTATTAATGGAATTTTTTATTTGTAAGTATCCATAGATAATCTATGGAATATCAATGGAATATAAAAAAAGAAAATTGATATTTATTGATGAAATATCGACAGAATTTATAGATAAATTTAATTCTTTCAGTAATTCAAAGGTGAAACTTTAGCCTTAATTGCCATGAATTTTATGATAAAAATACTAATAAAATTTTTTTGCTAACCGAATATTGATTTTTGTTAATGAAAAATTTCGTCGATAAAAGATTTTTTTTTCTTATAGGGTTTCTTTCTTTATTTTCTTCAATTCATAATTGAAATGCATTCAGATTAATTCAAAAAAAAAAGTGAAAATCAATTTGCTACATAAGTACCGGAAATATAATTATAAAAATGTCACAGTTTAAAATTTTAATAAAAATTATGAGTTTAACAAAAATTTAAAAAAATCATGTTTTTTATGTCAATTATGACATAATTTTATATAAATTATCAATATTTTAAATAATGTATGTACAATAATTATCAAATTGATCATGTTAGAGAAGGTAAGAGCAAAAAAAAAAATGGTGTCTGCTTTCATCCTCCCTTCAGATAAACTACAAACAGTGGGTTGAATATTTAAATCCCAAGATTTCAACCTTGGCAAAGTAAACATTCTACATCCAAAATAGGCAGCCAAGCAACAAAGTGAAGAAAAAAACAAAAGGCTTCACTTTAATAAGAAGATGGAAGATGCCTTTGGTTATCGATCATTCCTACCATGCATATTTGTATTCTTCTTTTTGTTAATTGTACTTTGAATTTTGGGATTTATTATTATACTGTAATTTAATATTAATTTTATTTTATTGAATTGTGACATTGTCTTTTTAATTTTTAATTTTTTGAAAAAAATAAAATTAATTAGAATATTTCACAAAATATTCTATAAATACAAATGATAAATTTTGTTAAACCTTCTATTTCATTGATATTGAAAAAAAAATAGCAAAATTAAAATATTTTAACGAACTTTCTGTTAATACAAATGAAAATTTTTTCTTTAATTCTTTTACTTTATACACAAATTTCAATAAAATTTAAAGTAAAATGAATGTAAGTGGTTTTCCCTCTCTTTTGCACCAAAAAAAAAAAAATACATTGAAAATTTCAATATTGATTAATAATACAATACCAAATTTGACCTTAATCCCTTGAATACATTATAGATTTTGAACCTTAATCCCTTGAACATATTATAAATTAATTCTTTTAATTTATACTAAGTCTTGTTTTTTTAAAAATTATGTTATAATTACTAAAAAAGGTGAATGATATTTATTTGAGAAAAAATTAATCAAAAGAATTATAAAAATAATAAAAACCCATGTGTTGAATTAGGAAAAGAGAAATTTTTTAGATGAAGTTTGTAAAGTTGTTTATTAAAAATCATTAAATAAAATTTAAAATAAAAAATAAAAATTGATAAATTGAAATGTCTTATTATATAGATCAAGTATATAAAATTTAAATATATATATATTTAATAAATTATAATATATTTTTAAGATATATATTTTTAATAAAAATTTTGATAAAATTTTATTATTGAGTAAGTACCGATTAAATTTAAATTATTAATAATATTTTTAATTTTTTATATATTATTAATTTTTACATTAAATTTTATTGATTTATTGATTTAAATTTTTTATTAAATCAATTTTTTTAAAAAAAATTCACAAACTTTACTTAAAAATTGTCATCTAAAGGTTTTTCTTTGAATTGACGTGGAAATCCAATCCCCCACTCATTTCATTTGTTGCCTTTTAACTCAAGTAAGCAAGCCATGTTTAATTTCATCTTTTGTCCCCTCTAATCCTCATTCACTCACGAATGGAATAGCCTTCATTCTTAGCAAAAATGATAACCAAAAGAAAAAAAAAAAAGAAAAACTTTGTTCCCCATATAATGTCATGTCTTTGGTGTCTTTTGTAAACACAACATTGAAGATAATGACCAGACAAGCGTACAAACGAAGAGTCTTGATTCAACTTATTCTTTATTTCTACCAAAAAGTGCCCATTTTCCCTATATTCTTACTTTCAATTTTTTCCCCTTACCTCTTTTATTAAAGTTTTATCTCTGAAGTCCTAACGGTCCAATGCTTTGAACGATGACTAGTCTCCTTTCAGAGATAATTATGGTTTGAATCAGGTTTTTTTTTGTACTCTTAAATTTTTTCGAAATTAATTAAGCAAAGGATCACATATTTTGAGCATTTTCTTTGCCAGGTTGCACAAGCTACTAGCTGGCCAGAAAATTTTCCCCATTTTTTTTGCAAAGGGAGAAGCAGATGGCCGAAGATTGAATGATTATGGAGATTCAAATACAAGAGTTTTAAAAAAAAAAAAAAAAAAACAGTTTTCTCTTTTTAATGAAGTTTTACATACAAAATGAAATTATAATTATATTCAAATATTATATATAAAAAATCAATAAATTATATTAAATAAACAAAACAATCAGTAAATAAAATTTAATATATAATTAGATAAATTTAATATAAAATTGAATCAAATATACAATGTAGTGAACTTGAGCTTGAGATCTCAATTTTTTTTTTGTTTTTGATATATGAGATTATTAAATTTTAAATCTTAATCATTGAAATTAAAATTTTGATATTTTATGAATATAATATAATGAAAATTAAAAACTTATGTGAAACAATGTAGTTTTTAAAATTTTTTTAATTATATATAGTCATGAAGATTTGTATATTTATTTATTTCGAATCAAATATGTATAAATCATAAATATATTTATTGTAATATAATTCGTATCAATATATTAAATAAAAATATATTTTATTAAAATTTAAATTACATTATTATTTTGTTTTTATATAATTTTTATTATATTATCGTATTTTAGTTAAATTATTAATTTTAGTAATTATTTCTTGAGAAGGAAACAAGGGTGCATGAAACGTTTTTTTAATTTTTCTTTCCATCTTTTTAGGGTATTTTACATTTTATCTTTATTTTTTTGAGAATTTCAATTTTTATATATTATTTTTAATGGCTTAACGAGGCGTTTGTTTTTGACGGCAGAGAGAGAGAGAAGACTCGTGGCGTCTCAGTCTTCGAGCGCTCAAAAAAAAGAAGAAGAAAAAAAAAGCTTCATTAGAGTTGCGTGATATTCTCTTTTCAATTTTCTATGAGATTTATTATTTATAGATTTTCTACTTTTTTACTCAACGGGAATCGTGAATTTGTTCATTGATTTCATGGCGTACGGGGTCTTTACTCGGTGTTAATGAGTTTTTACCGTGTGAAGTTTTCATTGGTTAAGCAGAATGGTTATTATTTGATGGCTTTCAAATATCAGTCAAATTCCATTTGGTCAAAATCAGAAGTAGATGTTATAATTAGTCTATATGTAATTGTTCATTCGTATTTAAAAGCTATAAAATATAAAAATTATTATAATTTGAGGTAATATATTAAATAATTTTATATTTTTGTTAATTACATATACGATTTTTTAAATTTTAAATTAAATTATTTTTATTTTTAATATTTTATCATAATATCTATTTCAAATTATCAAATTTGATTTAATTCATCAAATTTAATTTTGATACTATTTATAATATAATTATTTTTAATGTGATTGCCTTATATTTTAACGATAAATTTTTATCTTTTAATAAAATTCAAACATAAAAATAAAAAAATTATTTTACTTATTCAAATATCCAAGTGTATGGTCACATATTTTTTTTTATTGGATCAAAGTTCTTTTAAAAAAGTTTCAAAAAACTTTTTAACTAACCAATGAAATTTAGTACAACTCAAACATTTAAATATGATAGTAACGCTAGGAAGAATTCGGATAAAAATTTTCATTTAAAAAATTATGGAGAAATTTTTTATTAAATAAATTTAGAATAATTAAAAATAAAAAAATTATGATGATTATCATAAACACGAAATTTATATTAAAATTTGTGTCAATATAAATAAATATAAAAAAATATAAAATATATTTTTTAAAATATATATAATTTTTTATGTTATTTTTATATCATATCATCATATTATATTTAAAATTATTAAATTTTTTTATATCAATATAAATATTTTTTATTAAAATCATGTAAAGATAATTTATTTTTTTTAAAAAAACTAAATATTAGATAAATAAAGCCACATTCCTTATTAGGGTATTATCTTGACCTTAAATTTTGGCTCAACCTGCTCACATTTTTCAACATAAGGCTTTTTTTCAACTATCCTTTTACTAAAAATTAGAAATGAAGACTCTTCTTATTGCTTTTACATTTACTTTCTAAGAAAAATATTATATAGTATTCTCACAATCATTGTGGTGGGTCATTGCTAATCCATTAATATTAGATTTGAAAATTTTTATATTTTATGTTAGTTTATTTCATTTATTATAATAAAAAATAATTACAATATATAGTCAAAAATATATAATATATATTTTATTTTATTTAAATTCATATATAATTTTTTATTAAAATTTTAAATTATGTATTATTATATAATATTTAAAATTAATAAATTTAAATCATATTAAATTTGTATATATTTAAATTATTATACAAATATAATATTATCAAATTACTTTATTTTCTACTACTCCTTTACTTTATATCTGAATTATTATTATTTTCTTTAAATTGATGAAGTGGGTACGGTCGGATGTGGGGTCTCTGTTTCTTTTCTTATTCTTTGGTTTGATAGGACTCATGGTGTGGGTCCTTTTCCTCTTGACAATAATAATGTCTTTATAAAAGCAACCCCAACCTGCTATTCTCTTTCTATTCCCAGAGGAATGGTACTGGTCTGAAGAAAACAAAGAGAAGCTCTAACCTTTTCTCCGATGAAGGTTCAGCCAATCGAAATCTATTTACTGCCACAGAATGACACTGCTACGGTTCGAGTCGAACCAGTCAAGCCAGTTCTTAAATCGCGTCTCAAGAGGTTCTTCGATCGGCCGTTTCCTAATGTTTTGAGAATTGCAGCCGCGGAGAAACAGTGTATTGATGAAACTCAGTTTAATAACAAAGATGGAGAGATTGAGTTCGAGCCGAGTTCGGTATGTTTGGCTAAAATGGTTCAAAATTTCATCGAAGATAGCCATAATGACAAGCAACCGCTACCGCAGCTGCCTCCAGCTAAATGCAGCCGTAACCGCTGTAATTGCTTTAATGGAAACAACAATGATAGCTCCGATGATGAGTTTGATGTGTTTGGTGAGTCGATTATCAGCGGATCACCGTCTGCCGAGGCTTGCGAAACACTGAAGGTAAATTTTTCTAAAAATTTTTTTTTAAAAATGTTAGTTCTATTTTCTGTTTTTTCAACAAATTTTAACAAAAAAATGTTGAAAATTTTGAAAAAAAAAAAACCAGAGTCTAGTACCATGCGCCAGCATTGTAGAGAGAAACCTCTTAGCAGACACTGCGAAGATCGTTGAAAAGAACAAAAATTGCAAACGAAAAGACGATTTGAGAATTATCGTGACCGACGGCTTAGTTTCTCTTGGCTATAACTCTTCAATTTGCAAATCAAAATGGGACAAATCTCCATCTTTCCCTGCCGGTAACCTTCTTTTTCTAGATTCTTCCAAAATTCATAATGTAATCTTTTTTATGAAATTGAAAATTTTTTTTAATTTTATTATTTTAGGTGATTATGAGTATATAGATGTGATTGTGGAGCGGGAGAGAATGTTGATCGACGTTGATTTTAGATCGGAGTTTGAGATTGCGCGATCGACTGGGGTGTACAAAGCGATCGTGCAGTCGCTGCCGTTCATCTTCGTCGGTAAACCGGACCGTCTCGACCGAATTGTTTCGATCGTATCGGAAGCAGCTAAGCAAAGCTTGAAAAAGAAAGGCATGCACCTTCCTCCTTGGAGAAAAACCGAGTACATGCGAGCCAAATGGCTTTCTCAATTCACCAGAGCCTCTTCTCAATCCGACGACGTTTCAACTAAAACTGATAGCAAGGAAACAAATGATTGCGTTGGTTGCGGAGAGCTGGATTTGATTTTCGGCGAGGAAAAAACTGTCTCGTCGGAAGAAAATTCCGGCGTTAAAGACTTGTCGGAGACTCCGATTACCACGTGGCAACCGCCGGCAGTCAAACCGAAGAGTATAGAGAGAGGAACGAAGATTGTCACCGGATTGGCTTCTCTGCTCAAAGAGAAACCATAAAATTTTTGGAATTTTTTGAATTTTTTTTCTTTTACAATTTTCACCGGATATAAAAAAATATGAATAATACAAAAAAATCGTATGATCCTCGTTTTACCCTTTCCCTTGTTTTTTAGTTCATAAGGGTTAATTTTCTTGCTTTGTAAGAGGCGGCAAATTTATTACCGCTGTAATAAAAGAGTTAAATAGTTATATAACAAAATAAAAATTTCCAAAATGTAGTGAAAATTAAAAACATCTGACCAGAGAAACAATGCAGTTCTCCTATGAGTCTTCTTTTCTTTTTTAATTATATTATGCAATTTTGGTAGGTGTTGTTTCTTGAGTCTTGACAAGGGAACAACGGAGCATGGAACTTTCCTTTTTAAAATATTTTACTTTTTTTATATTTTTTTTGAGAATTTCAAATTTATTTCTATATTATTTCTAATAGCTTATAACGAGGCGTTTGTTTATGACGGCAAAGGGAGCAGCCTCGTGGCGTCTCAATCTTGGTCCATAAAAGAAAATTAAAAAGCTTCCTTAGAGTTTCGTGATAATCTCTTTTATAATATTATATTTATCTAATAATTTAAGAATACTTTTCTTATTGCTTTCACATTTACTTTTTCCCACAATCATTGTGGTGGGCCGTTTCTAATCCATTAATATAATCTTTGTGTACTATATATAATTTCTTAAATTATTAGATAAATATAATATTATCAAATTACTTTATTTTCTACTACATCTTTACTTTATATTTGATTAAGATTTATTAATTTTAAATTAAATATAATAATAGATTGAAAATGATACAAAAAAATATATAAATTATATGATTTAAAATTAAAAAAATATTTATAAATTTTAAAAAAATTAAATAAATATATTTAATACTATTTTTTAACCTATACGATATATGATAGTTTTTATTATTTAAATAATTATACACACACAAATTAGTATTCTTCAAAGTTCTATCTAAATCTTTAAAATTATATATATATATATATATATATCATACACATCCTATTTGGCTACTTACATGTTATAAAAGAATTAAAATATTTGATAAATTTTTTATAAATTTTTATATCAGTATTATTGAAGATGAAAGATAATAAAATAATAAAAATTTTCATTGTCATATTAAATTTCTTCAATTTATACCTATTATCTTTTATAACAAAATTAGTATAATTCTTTTATTTTTAATCAAGATAGGACTTACATATTATTATGAAAAAAATTTAAAATATAACAATAAATAATGTATTAAAAAACGTTCTTCCACATTTGACCGTACACATATAAAGGATCAAAAATAATTGACTCATTTCTTTTCTTTTCTTTTTTCTCTCATCTTTAATGCTAGCTACTATCTATTTTCTTTTTATTCTTTTATATAAAAGTAATTGACCACTTTTTAGTCTTAGAAATTTTCTAAAAAATCTTGATATAAAAGTTAAAAAAACAGTAGTTAAAAATAAAAAAATACGGTAGTAATAATAATAATTATACATTTTTTGTTGCATTTCATAGTCCACTTTTCATTTAATATAAATATCACATGAGTAATTTCATTAACAGTATTAGTATAAAATATCAATAAAAATTTAGTTACAAATTGAGAAAATTTTCATTTAAATATCAAATTGATAAAAATTATATAATATATAAACTAATTTTGTATTTAATCCAACAAAAAATCAATTATTTTTGCAAATATAGTATATATTGAAAATATGAATCTGATCATTTTAGTTGGAAATAGATATATATATATATATAGTTTCTAATATTTAGAAATTTAGTATTAAGATGTTATCTACATTTTCAATGTTAGTATATATATATTTGAAAAAGTGAATTCTAAGATAAATTTTATTTAGTTTAAATTAAGATAAAATAATTAAAATATTTGAATAAATTTAATTTTTAAAAATTTCAAATTTTTTAAAATTAAATATTAATTAAATAAGATTATTTAGTAAAAAATTAAAATTAAATTATTATCAATCTTCTATATGTTAAAAATATATATCCAAATAGACATTCACATAACACATTTTATAATATATTTATATATTTCATAATATAATGTATAACATTTATATAGCCAATATAAATTATAAAATGATATTTAACATAAAATAAGTACAAATAAATACACAAATGATAAGATTTGGTCTAAATTATTACTCTTTAAATTTAGTATAGCTCTTAGACTCAACAAGGATTTGCAGGGTCTCAGTTTCTTCTCTTATTTTCTGGGTTGATAAGCCTCTTGGTGTGGGACTTTTTTTTTTTTTCCTCTATTCTCAAAGCAAAAGTAATAAAGCAAATTGCCAAAAGAAAGAGAAGAGTAGGTGGGGGGTTGATTTCGTAAACTGCCAAAAGCAAATTCCCAGAGGATTGGTATTGGTCTCAAGAAAAAAAAAAAAAAAAAAAAAAGATTGCTTCTCAAATTATAAATTTGATTTTACTGAGTTTGCCTAGACCACACGAAATCAGAACAATTCATAAATATAATAATTGGACCAAAAATTTACCCCTCTTCCCACGCTTCATTGCAAATTCAACAAAAAAATCAATGTTATAATCAAATAAGAGTTGGATGGAAATTTAATGTAATTAATGCAGTTATTTTTTAAGATGACATTTAATAATTTTAAATTTTAAAATTTAATATATATAATTTTTTTTAATTTTAAATTACGATCTTTTTTATAAAAATTTTTTTGAATCAATCCAGCATTGATATTTCTTAATCGATTTTATTTAGAATGTGAATCTTTTTATGTAATTTCTAATTAACTTTTATCTACAATGTGAATATTTTTGTGAATTTTCTTGTAATACGAATAGAGAAATTTTGCTTCTTAACTTAAAAGTTGTAACATCCTATTTTTCTTTCAAATTTGTAGAGAAAAAATGGAATAAATGTATTGATATTGATATAAATATGATAAATTTATATCTTAAACTCTGAGATTCTAATTTTAAAATGAAAAAAAATAAATACTTTTCATTATATAACTTAAAATTATATATATAAAAAAAAAAAACCTTAAATGTAAAGTTCCCATTGTGATACATGTAAAATTTTTAAACTTTATAAACAAAATTAAAAGATTGGGACAATTTATTTTTTAATTTTTTAAACTATATATATATATAATAGTATTAATTTTATTTGTAAAATCTAAAAATTTTACGAGATAATTTTTATTAAATGTACTATTAGAAATTGATTAATATATTGCTTTCTAATTTGTTTGGAAAAGCTTCAAAGTGAGTGAAACTAAACATATAAGAAAATATTCCCTCTATTTTGTGCTGTGAAGGGAAGCAGAGATGTTGAGGAATCTAAGCATCATTCAATCCAAAACAATAATAGTAAGTGTGTGAGAGTTCAGGAAACGTCTCCACATTTTAGCCCTATTATTCAATCATATGATTCAACATGTCCCTCCTTTATTCACCCATTTTTTTGTCCACACACTCTTACATGTTGGGTGACATGTGGTCCTGCTTTGGACCCTTCCCTCTTTAGACCTTTTTTTTTTTTTTCTATTTTTTATATTAAAAATAAAAATAAAAAATCTAATTTTTAAATAAAAAGAAACCTGTATCAATTATTTAATTATTGAATTATATATTTCTTCTGTTTGAATTTGTCCTCTTTCTTCAACTTCAATTCCCTCTCACAAAGTTCAATTTTTGATGGGTCAAAATGGGCTAACAACTAAACTCTAAGATTTGAAAAGCTACTGGAACTTCATTGGCATTGGTTACCTCTTAAATTTTGTATAACTTAATCCAATTTATATTTTCATTGTAATGGAAATGAAAATTGATATATATGTTTAATTAGAGATGATAATAGATAATAAATAGTTAAACATTCGATATTATATAATCTTATTATGTCGGATTCAAATATTTATAAATAGATAATTATTGAATTTGGATAATAAATTTATTATTCACGTCAAATTCAACAGGGTTTAAATAGCATCCTTTAAGTAAAATCTTTTTTTTTCCAAAGATAAAATCTATGGTATCCCATTCATAAGTTACATTAATATTAATCTTTTTTATTTGTATAGGATCATGTTCAATTACTAATTCTATTGTTGAGGAAGAAAAATAATTTTTCATGAGTTGGCAGAACTAAATTATGGTTGTTTTTTTATATCAAAATAAATTAATGTGTTTAGTTTCATAAACAAAGTTATATTATTTAAGTTGTTAATTTATTTTTTATTAATGAAGCATGAATTTGAATTTTAAATTTAATTCTTATTTGATTTTATATTAAAATTTTTTTAATGAATTCAAATAATTAACAAATAACGATTAATAGTAATACTCAAATCTAATCGAATAATTAACAAATTCAAATATCATTAAAATTAATAAGATTAGAATACGAAACATGGATACCTCAAAAATAGTGGAAATTCGATCTGTTGTAATTCTTATATTTATACATTTTGTGTGCTTATAGTCTCAAAACCACACCAATGTTGATTCTATTTGTGAACCAATGATTTTCATGCATTTCTTACCAATTTTGGTTATCGTTTGTGGACAAATATGTGTGAAATAGTACTTATAATTATAGTAATATAATTAATCAATTATAATTTAATATTTTGTAGAGTTCATAAAAAAATTATATAGAGCTCACACTTTTAAACGGTAAATCCTTGTGTAATTTAATATTTTTGCTTTGATTAACTAATTGTAAGATTATAATAAATAAAAATATAGAGAAAATAATTCAAATTCATAGCTCCTAAAAAAGAAATAGTAAAGCATGAAACTAAGAGAAGTGGTCCAAAAGCGGTTTTTTCCCTTCACTTTGGCCAACCTGCAGCCATTGAATAACAAACCAGGCCGGTTCGGATCAGTATTTTAGTGGATAAAGAGCAATTAATTTGGCACTTTGCTATTTTAAAGGCTCTTATAATAATTAAGTAGTTAGTTTAATCAGTTAGGTTCGTCTTTTCCAATGAAAAAAATTTAAAATTTGAGTCTTGTTAGTGGTTACTTATTGTGATAATCTCAAATACATGACCTATAATTATTTATCTTAAATTATCAGGTACGACATATTTTATTTTGATTTGGATAACTGAACAACTTATCTACCATCGAATTTTTCTATTTCTTACAAAATAATAATAATGCAGAAATCTATTTGAAATAATTACATTATGGTTGGCCAAAACAATATTATGAATGTGGTAATAATATTTGGTTTCTTGCTGTCAGAAAATATTTATCACTGTTATGATAGTAATAATACCAGACACTTTTAAACATGATATACTATTTTATATAAAAAAATAAAAATAAAATTATATGATTTAAAATTTTAATAAAAAATAAAATATATTTTATGTTTAACATATTAATATAAAATTATATTAATACAATAATTTTTATATTTTACACATATTTAACATAAAAAAAAACAGATACAAATACACGTATAATTGGCTCTCATATTATATTTGATCCCTAAACAAAGGAAAAGTAGTACTTGAAATTTCAAATTTCCTGTTTCAGATGATGTAAACTTCTGCCAATTTGATCATCAATTTAAGTTACTGAGTTAAACTTAATGCAACTATGGCAGAAAAAGTGATAAAACCATAATTAATACTCCATACAAAGAAGGGTTTTAAAGCTATTTTAAGGAACGATCGAAAAGCTGAAAACACTGCTGGGAAAAAAAAGTTTTTTTAAACCACCCATCTACTGACTATAGATTTTGATCTATGATATGAAATGAAATGCTGCATTTACTGTTCTGATTTCTGAATTTCAGCTACTCATACATAGCTGAAGAACCCTAGAATGGGTAATGATAATTGATGATGCTATCATAATAAATGAATTTTGCGGCAATCCAGTTAGATATTAATTCTCACACAAGAAATGGTCCAACATACAAGCATTTTTCAAGAAGAGGGAAAATATTATGATCATTAGCATTTTTTTAATTTAGGAATATTTGGGTTAGAAGAAATGCGTTTAAAAATATGATTAAAAATTTTAAATATCTAGTATTGTTGTGAGAAAGTTTTATTAATAATTAAAATGAATAAAAATATGTATAAAATAATAAAATATTAAAAATATAAAAATAAGATAGTGATTTCTCCACTAATCAATTAATACATTAAAAATGGTAGATTACTTCGATATGAGTGAATTAAATTTATTTTTTGAGAATTAAAAAAAGAAAGTATATACAAATCCATATATTCTTTTCAGGTGAAACCCAATTTGGAATTTTGTAAACAAAAATGGTGTTGGTGTTGATATCAAGTTAGCCCCATGCTTTCCATAACTTTGGGTAAAATCTTGGATTTCTCAGAATTGAGGTTTCAAGAAAGCTTGACCAGAAAAAAATTCTGATGATTGATCTCAGGACTGAGCTATCAGTGATGGGACCAGAAAAGTATACCCTTGTTTTGATGCCAAAATCACTTAAATGCATAGGCCAGTTGGTTGGTTCTAGCCACCAGTACCCATCAGAGATCCTTGGTTGCTTGGCATCAATTTCATTTTTTCATTTCAGCTTTGCCAGCAGCCATTAGCGTTAACATTTTCAAATGCTGGGAAATTTATTTTCGATTTCTTTTTTTTTTGTTTAAGCAACTGAAATATCAGCAGAAAAGTGGTAAAGAGAAATAGGCATTTGAATTTAATGATATCTGCACCAATAAAGTATTATCCGCTTTGATCTTAAATTTATGATTTTGTCTTGTAAATGACATCTCAGAAGCTGAAGGTAATCCAACATTTATATACCTGATAAAACTCTAGTACATAGTATGAAATTCAAGTCTCTTTTGAGACGATGACATTTTTTCCCAGACCAAGGAAGGTTCATGGTTTTGAGTGGACCATGACACAGCCTCAGGCCTTGAAAAAGAAAAGAAAAAGGGACATCCTAGTGAGCTGAACAGTAAGTGAGAAATCTTGCCATGCCTGAAAATCTTAAGTGACATTGCCTAACCAGAGAGTAGGTGCATAATGATGTTTTTCACCAAACTTTTCTTCGCTTCTTACAACATGAACTTTTAACATTGATTTCAGAATCATGTGTGCTTTTTAAACATCATTAAAACATCTAGATTCACAAAAATATTCATGTATACTCTAAAAGATTAGAAAAGTCGAAAAGTCACAATAAAGTTGGATTAAACTTTTCTCTGACCTGATATCATATGTATAATTTTTTTTATCAAAATAGTCCTGGAATAATAGATGTTGATGATTTTGAATAACGTTCAAGAAGTGATAAAACTTTGGCAACCCTCCTCCCTGGACGGCCATCGTCGTGAACATTCCTGCCGGTTAGACCAACCAGAAGGTATCTGGCTTTCGACCCATAGCTTTCCACCATTTCCTTTGATACAAAAATCTTCTCCAGTAGTCCCAGTGCCTCTTCCTTCAGAGAATCTGTTCCGCATGTTAAAATTTCTAACACAGGATTTATGGCATCAGCCTCATGCAAAACATTGGCTCCTTTTTGCGAACAGCCTTCCTGAACCAATGTGGAAAGTGTTTGAATTGCTTCATAAGCAGTTGCTTCAATTCCTACATCTAAGAGTTTTACTAAGTGAGGCAGCGCTTTTGCTTCCAACAGACAGAATGAAGTGTTTACATTGCATATACCACCATGTGCAGGGCATAAAGGAACACGTGATCTCCTAAAGGACCAGCAACCAGTTTTTTTGGACACATCAGTTAGTTTAGGACTGCTCATGGACAGATTACCAATGAGAGCTGCCGCTCTGGCCTTTGCTGTTACTGAACCAACTCTGAGGAAATTTACAAGCAAAGGGTAAACTTCTTTTTCAACAACAATCCGCTGTGACTCGACATTTGTGGGATCTGTAAATCTAAAGAGAGCACTTAAAGCATGTTCTTTCGCTTCCATTGTCCCTGATCTTAAAAGATTTATGATTGCAGAAAGTCCATCCAACTCAATCAATTTCATAGTTAGTGATACTTCACATTTTGGGAGGTTGGCTAATAGACCAGCGGCAGCCATCTGGACATCACTGTTTTTGTCATTTTCAAGAAATCCCACTAGTGCTTCCAACCTTTTTGGCTTAAGAAGGTATTCCACAACTCCTTGTGACTCATGCTGAGAAAATAGGAATATAAGATTTATAGCAATTTCTCTAACTTCTGAGTCAGGATCATCAAGAAGAGGAAGAACTAGAGATACACCACTGGCAGTGGACACAGCTGTCTTAACCAGCCCAGCTTCAGACTTGCAAATTCCTAGAAGTGCCTGCAAAGCAGGCCGTCGGAAATTATTGCATGAATTGGCATTCTGCTGCAAAGCCAACAATTCAATGATGATTGGCTCCAATTCAAGTTGAACCCCTTTTTCATCAACAAAGAATTTAACTCCATCGCCTTCAGACGATAGTTTCTCAACAACTTCGGAGCATCTGACTATAAGAATTGTACGTACATGGGAAGAGAACATTAGCTTCAGAACAAGAGGAACTCCACCATCTCTAGCAATAAGCTCTTTATTAGCTCGGCAACCAGATAGTTTTACCAAAACAGATAAGGACAACTCTTTTGATTCAATATTGCCAGATGCCACAATTGAAAGCAAAGGAGGTATAATACCTTCCTCACCAAGGAGTTTTAAATTTGAATCAACCAATTCCATAACAACTAATGCTTTCATCATTGACATCCTTGAAGACTCTGGCCCTGAAGTATTCAGAATGATCAATGTAACAGTTGATTTATCACGCAGAACAGTTTCATTTAGCAAAATAGACATATATAGCAATTATAGTCATAATAATATCACAGAATGGAGACAGACAAAAACTTTAGCAATCCTAATCAGCCGACTACAACTAAGGATATTTCTGGGGTTTGTGACATCTAGCGGAAAGGATTAGGCCAAAGTATCTGACTTGGGATTCAAACAAGCCCTCCTCCAAGCAGTTGACAAGTGTCTGCTCACTGTTTAACCATTACTTTTGGTCATGGCTCTATTCTTGAGCATTAACGTAAATCTCTTTTATATGGTGAAAAACATGGAATTATTACGACTGAATGCAACCTGATAGCTGATACAATTTAAGGATTACTTCTTGAATGAATGTTTCAGCTTTCATACATATATCTGAAGACTTGATAGAAAACATCCTTTACTCTTTCCATGAGCAAAAGACAGCCTCTAGATAACCATGAACTAAAATAATCAGAAATTTGAAATAAAAATGACAAGCTGTTTAAGAAGTGTACATGAAGGGGTTTCCCAACCTTGAACAATGCGATCAATGAGAGGTTTATACCACCCAGACCTGGCAGCTCGAGAGATGTTCTCCTCATCAACATCAAAAAGCTTATTTAATATTTTTTCTGCATAATCTGCTGACTCCTTGACTGGACCCTTTAGAAGGGTAACAAGAAAAAGAATTCCACTGCATTGCTGAGAGAGTTGGCGGCAAGCAGACACATTCCAGTTTGATCTATCTTGCAATAACTCAAATAGCAGTTCCACTGCAGCCATTGAGATGCTTCGATCACGTCCTAAACAAGGAACAATGTGATCCAACCCCTGATGCCCTAGTACTTTTGCCTATAAATTTTTTAAACAACATAGTCAATAATGAAAGAATTTACCTATTTGTTTATAAAGTAATTCAACGATTATCAAAAATGAAAATCAAATATCCAAATCTAGTGACTAAAAGCAAGGCATGGAATTCTGCTCAGAATAGGTTAGCTTTAGATAAGCTGAGTGTAAAGTGAATCAAATCTAATATAGTCGAAAAGGATCTTCCATGCATGCAGTCATGTGTTTGCATTTGCATGCATGTATGTCGGTGTAAATGAATATGTGTCTATGGGTGTTAATGAGTGTATGTGCATGTATTTCATAAATGTATATGACTTCATACACGTGTACGCAAGTTTGTGGTTAAACGGTACACTGTGGTCAGGCTCCTACAAGTCTGCAATATAAAATGCAAGCACAAGAAGAAGCAGAAGCAATTACAGAAAAGGTATGAAAAACACCAGGTGTAAATATATAGGAAAACAGAAGTAAAGATTTTGTTCACGGGTAGAACTTAGGATTCCATTATACCACAACTTAGTTTTTCACTTACAGTGTCTAAACAGATTACCTTATTTCTTGCATGCCCTTCCACCATATCTTTTAAGGTGATTAAAATCTTCTTCTTGACTTCCCTGTTGTGCGAGCTTCCAAGGATAGAGATTATACTATCAGTAAGCCCACCTATGGAAATCCAGTCCTTGTTTATAGAATTTTCTCTGATAAGATCCAGCATTTGGTTCAGGGCCTCCTCTACAGATGAATTATCTTCTGATGACAACTTTGCCTCACAAGCTCTGATTTTAAGGCAATAATTCAGTTCTCTCCACTCCTCTATTGATTGTCTGAGTGGAAGGTTAGACCTCAAAGAAGTATCTTCAAGAACATCACCGGTTTCTGGATCAGTTTTCTTCCCATGGTCAAACCAAGTTTCAATAGCAGCTCTCTCACATGTAGTACCGGTGCAAAGGCTTACAGGATCAACCATTACTGTCCCACTTATACTACAAATGAAAGGTTTAAGTGGAGGGATGTATTCTTTACTTGCATCATATCGTTCTATAACCTGAGCCCTTTGAAAATACTGTTTCTTCATTTCTTCATAATCTCTTGCTGCATCTGCTTGAGAAAGCAGCTCAATAACTTGCTCCAAGAAGAGAACGTCAGCTCTTTCCTTCCTATTGGCAGCTTCTTCTATTTCCCTTCTGAAGCTTGCTAGCTCCTTGCTAATTTCAGAAGGCTCAACAGGTACCCCAACTGCCCTCGCTATTTCTTCAAGCATGTCATTTGCAAAACCCTGGTCACGTTTCTGATCCCTAAGACCCTGGTTTAACCTATCAACAATTTGGAGTTGAGAATGTGAAGTCTCGAATTCTACTCTTTGCATCTCACTCTGTAGCCTATGGACCTGATCAGATATCCCTGAAAGGACTTCAGTATTTGCAATGGACAATGCAGCCAAAGACCTTCCAATATCCCTAGTGACTTCTTGCACCTCATTAACAATGTGCCGGCACTTGACAAGTAAGTAGAAACGGCCTCGATTTTTGTATTTCTCGACCAAGTTATTTGCCTTCTTGACATCTGCTTCCAGAGACTCCAGACCCAGTCTTGCTGCTTGAGAATCATTTAACTGTTGAAGCTGCAATTCCTTTAACACAGGTTCGATGTCAAACAGATGCTTTGAGAGGACTTTGAAACTATCCTTCTCAATTACAACATCCTTTGCGGCCTGAGCTGTTTTAATTACCTGGTTTGTTACCACAGCCAAGATTGTCCCGATTGGAATAAGTTCCATTGCAATTGCAATCAATTTTTTTTTTCCCTTAATTCTCTAATAACGTTAGATAAGACCAATTATCACTCCCAAAAAGGGATCAATTATTGGATTTTATAACTCATCATTTCTCCCTTTGAGCAACCTCCTCCTTTAATTTATCCTATGCATAACAATACTCAGTGTCAGCAATAGACAACCACAAAAGAGCACAATCCTTGTTCTTTAAAAACAATTACTGAAGAAAGGCAAGATAAATTCATCACAGAGAGACCAGATTAAATTAAGTATCAAATTTACAGCAAAGAAAAGCCTTTTCTTTTTTCGGTATTTGAGGTTAAGAGTGGAGTACTGGCAAGAAAAGCCTTTCTTTCAGTAATTTGTTAAACCGTTGATTGCACAGAAATACAAATTCTCCTGCCTGGGTAGCCACTTCCTTAACCAAGGATAAAGAAAAGAAAAGAAAAGCTTAAACCAGAAAATAAGCCTATTTCCCAGTTATGTCCTACAATGATAACTCGTATAATTCCAAATATAAAACAATAAACAAAAGCCAGTAACTCAAAAGGATAAAATAAACAAGCAGGAGCAAAATTTCAAACCCAAGAATCACACACACCGAATTTAACATGGAAAAGGTCCCTAATAATTAAACAGATATTGAAGCAAAAACCACTCAGCATAAGCATAAAATGCAAAAAAAAAAAAAAAAAAAACTGATCATCTATTTCCCAATTTTTTTTTCACTATCAACTTGAGCAAAGCAACAACGAAAGAAACCAAAAGCAATTAGGTTCTTACCTCTGAAAAAAGCTGTTTGAAAATCACCAGCGAAAGGATAAAGGCAGACAAGCAGCTCTTATTATGGAAATATGAATTGAAACCAAAACAATTTCGATGTTTACACAGGGGAAAGAACTTGGATATCAAGTCCAGCTTTTTTCTTTTTCTTTTTCTTTTTTTTTTTTGGAAATAGAAATTTCTGTCAATTCAGTGTAGTTTCCATTTCATGTTAGTAATATTTTATATAACTAACTCATGATGGGAAAATATGGTACTTTTCCAGGAATTTCAGCTCGGCAAGAAAAAGTCAAAAGAAGTTTTAAAATAAACGAGACTAGTTGCCTTCTCTAGTCTGAATTTAACTTTTCTTTCCCTTCTCTCTCATTTTCCTTTTTTTTTTTTGTCTTTTTTTGCCTCTTTTCTTTTCTGTCCCTCCGCTTTTTTCTTTTCAATGGCAGTGACGGTTTCAATTCGATTATTCTAAACACGACTTAGATTCGGTCTATTTAATTAATTTTTTATTAATTAAATAATAAATATATTTAAATTATATTATATTTTAAATTTTAAATTTTTTATATTTTAAATAAATTTAGCTATCAAATATTATGTTAAAAGTTTTAAAAATTTATAAAATAAAATGATCCATTTCATTTTTTTTATATTTAAATTTTATTATATTTCAATTAAAAACTGAATTAATCAAAAATTAAATTTTTTAAAAATTATTTTCGTTAACCAATCAAAAGTAATTCAAAAAAAGAGGATAAGGATTAAATGCAAACGATTGGAGGTGTCCTCTTTTTTTTCTATTATTACTATATGCTCTCGTTATTTTTTTTAATAAGGTGAGAATATAAGTTTTGTTCGTGCGTAATTTTCAAATAATTTTATTGGTGTATTTTTTAAAAGCATTTTACTTATAATTTTTTTTATTAATTTTAATTATATAATTAAAAATTAAGTAAAAATTTATCATTTACAAATATAAATTTAATATAATAATTTATTTGATAATACGAGGAATACTCTTAATTTCATATCAAAAAAATATATAGATATGATATAATATATATAAATCTAAATCTAAATTTATGAAACGTATTTTATGAGATAAAATCGTGAGATTTTTAAATGAAAATAAATAATATTTCGTAGATTGAATATGAATTTTCACAAATAATATTAAATTAAGTGTTATACAATGAGATCGCGAGAGTTATTAAGTATTTTACGATGATGAGTCACCTCTAAAATTTTAATGTTTGATGTGATATTGATCCTATAATTAGACTCAACTTGACAAAGATATCAAGCTTTAAAAGTAAAAAAATTGTAATATTTTCCAATCTCACGTTAGAGTTTTAAAAGTGCTAAAATTGTGATACCTTCAATTTCATATTGAAAGAATGTGTGAGTATGATATGTTTTTATATATAGATATTTAAATCTAAATCTATGAAATTTTATAATGAATTGTATGATGCGGAACCCTTGATTAAAAAAGGACTTAATATTTAAATGAATTCTCTAACTTTATTGCAAAATGTAAATAAAATTTCAATTTTATATCGCATACAAATTTTTTATTTTATTTTAATTATATTTATTAAAATTTAAAATTATATAAAATTTTTAAAATAATATTCTCTTTAATATGTCATTTAATTCATCTAAATGAATATAAGTAAATATTTTTACGAATTAAATCATCCAATTAAAATTTTAAATAAAATTTTTTTATATAATTAAAATTCTAATTAAAATTAAATAAATATTTATAACCTTAATTTCATGTAATAAAAAAATTTAAGATTTAATTATATTTGAAATAAAATTTAAAATTTTATTTCAATATTAATGCGGCCACGAGTGTTTTGAATTGGTATGATAGAGGCTGTAAACGTAGGAAGGACGGCACACAATTATTGTAGAGTTTTTTATTTATTTATTTTTTTTCTAATCTAAAATATTTCTAAATTTAATTAATATTTTTAAACTTATTAAAAATAAAAAAACTCCACATCAGCGTTCTATTTCACATCATCACCTCTTACTTCAACAGGACGGCAATCTTAAAAAACGAAATCACATTGGAAAGGGAAGTTAAGAAGGGAAAAGTGGCAGCAGCTGGGGATCGGAAATCATAAATAAAATGTTTGAATTAAGAAAAGAAGGAAGTGCTAGATTCCAAAAAAAAAAAAAATTGTTTAACAGGATTTATCAATAGAACGAATCGAATTTGACTGACCGGCCCTGGATCTCAAACAGTACTGTTAATAGCGCACATGCAATTACAAAACTTTTTTGTCATTGGATCATTATCTGCAACAACAGCAAACCAAATTGTTGGCGGTACCAGACGATCTCGACGCTAAATTTGGCTTGCCATAAGGTAATCCAACTTTTTTTTTAAAAATAAAAGTTTAAAGTAAGAAAAAGTTATTTCATCTTCTAAATTAATATAAACCATCAATCCAATTAAAATTTATGAATTTATTACACTTTCACTTTCGTATTTTTTGAATTTACATATTACTTATCAACTTAAGATCGTAGGAGAATTTGAACTTAGACATTTAACATTCAACCCTTGTCGTTTCTGTCATCTATCGTTGAATAATCCACGTTCCATTGGCAAGAAGAATAAGGATAAATAGAGCCTTGAATTTTCAAGTAAACAAGTATCTTAAGTTCTGTAAAATTTACACGAAAAAGAAATTTCAAGTGAAATGCAAAAATATTGACTTCTCTTTGTTATTGTCTTATTTTCTGAGCATACGTCATATTTTGGAAATGATTTGAAAATTTTTAGAAAAATAGCTAATAGACCGCACGGGAGAGAGTTAGAGAGAGCATTGGACAGAAGAAAAGAGGTTCTGACGTGAAAAAAAGGAAAAAAAAAACCTGATGTGAAGTTAATTGAGTAAAAAGCACCTTAGTTGTGAAATAAAGTTTTTAAGTACTTAACTAGAGAATTACGATTTAGAAATTCCTTAGTTTGACAAAAAAAACTCAATTATTGTAGGAGCGGGCCTCGGATCAATTTGATTGTTAGATTAAGACTTGAAGCCTTGGAATATACTAATTTGTAAGGCCACAAAAATAGTCACTTATCTGTCACGATTAACAGTAGGATTCAGCAAAAAATCAAAAACCAATTTAAACTGTGATGTTGGTTTGATTTGGTTTCAGATTTTGTTATATATTTCAATTCAATTTCTAGTTTAGAAGGATGGAATTGAAATTATTCGAGCCGCATTGAAAATTATATTTTTATTATTTTTATATTAATTTGTTATTTTTCATAAAATAAAATGTTAAGTTATTTATAAATTTAACTAAAGAATAGTTTTTAAAAAATAAAATTGTTATATTTTGAAAATCTAAAAACAGAACTAATTCAATTTATAAAATTTATCTTTTTTTCATCACAGAGCTAAATATTTATCAACCCTAATTCAAAACATTAATTGAAAGGCTTTTGAACCTTCCCTTTCGCTTCAACATCGATATTTTCAAATATAGACTACCCCCCTTTTAAGCTCTGCTTAGTGGAGACGACGGAAAGAAGTGAAAATCGAAAACTTGTTAATTTAATGATTAAAGATCGTAAATAACAAATTTTTCATACTTACCCCTTTCCGTCCTCTCTACCAAAAACCTAAGAGCATTGCATATATAACAGGGATTCATTACACCATAGTAAGACATAAACATTAGGCTGGGCATAAAGTTAACTACTATCTTCCAAGTTCGTTACCAAAACCAGAAAGTCCGTCTATCATGCGACTTTGCCATTGCCATTGCCTTGAAAATAGGGCATAACAAGTGTACATCGCATAAATAGGAGGGCACCCAATTCAATCAAGCGTACAATAAGAAAGATTTGACAAGGTATTTCCACGGTTAAGTTGTAAATGGAGTTCAGTAAAGGAAATAAAGAAATGGGAAACTGCTCTATCAAATATTTAACAAACATTTTACCATTAAAAGACTGAATTTCCAAGATGAGCAAGCAAAGCAATAAATTGGTCTTTTAAATTACGAACATTAATGTTATATGAACCAGACATAGTGTTTCTTTTCCAGATAAAAAGCACAATAGTTGTTATAGCATGTTAGCAATGCTGGTTTATTGGAATAGTAATAGGTATAACTGAAAAGGCTACATAGATGACTTACAGTCTTAACAGCATCAATGATTATTTTTCTTCCTAGCTAGCTCCCGAGCCATCTCCCTTAATTCCTCTGGTGATGGAGGTCTTGGTCCCTCTGGAGGATACACGACATAGGAACGCTTCACATCAAAGGAAAACAAAAATGATTTAGACTCCAATAAGAAATCATCTAGTGCCAAAGAAAGGGTATAGATCAAAGGTAACACATCCAATCCTTGACAAGCGAATGAGCCCCGATTCAAGAACTATATTCTGAAGTAGGTAGATACACAAGTAATCTTTATAAAGCATCAATATGATTCTGGTTAGAAGTAAAATTAGAGAAAAAACTATTGCAGCAAATCACTATTTTAGACATTCCGATCTGCAGGCAATGTGGATTTACAGTATTCCCATTTATCGCCACACTCTCTCTATAAGACCTTAACAAGTTGTCTATCCAATCATCAAACAACAAACGAGATTTTATTGTAATTAAAAAAAAATGGTTAAGAAAATCCATGCATATTTTTTAACATCAACCAGAAGAAGCTACATGCAGAAAAAATGGAAAGGCATCTTGTACAAACAAGATTCTTCAACCATTGAGGATGACGTGAAATTTTGAACCAAAAGCCTGGTAAGAAATTTTAGTGACAATAATGGAGCATAAGATAATTTTCATTTCATATTCTTATTCTAGCTCCATAAACTGAAAGCTAAAAGCCAAACAAATTTCTTAGACCAGAAAATCAAACTGTTGACAATCCTTATTCGAAAGATAGTTTTCAATGCCAGGTAGATAATATTATGAACCTCCAACTCCATGGGAAAGAGCAAAATCTTTGAAGCTATACGTAGCGGCTTGCCGACTAATCGTTAAGGTTCCATTAGTCCACCGTCATAAAGTTCTAATAAATAGCACAGGCTTGAACTAAACAACGTTTTGGGACTCCGTGACAGGTATAGCTTCAAGTTAAAGATTTCAACAACACAACAAAACAACATGAGCCTTTTCCCGCTGTGTAGCTAGCGTTAGCTACATGTCAGCGATCATTTCACTTTTATACAAGTACAAGATGAATTTTTATCCATGAACTTTACATAACATGGCCCCAAAAGTATGCGTTTAATTTCAAATTCCACTTGATACATTTTCAACATGTTAAGGGGGGCTAGGAGAGGAACCATTACAGATTTCCATTTACTATCTCAACCAACAAACCAAAACATTGCTTTTATCCAAACACCTATGCCAGAATCCAGAAAGTTAACATAAATATAAAGACCACCGATCCCTCCAACAACCGAAGGCCAATAACCAAACTACCCATCAAAAAGAGTTGCAACATTTAACAACACATCATATTCAACAGCAACAAAATTATCTGAGCTTTAAATACAACTCCAAACAAAACAGGAAAAGAAAATATTAAATTCCTCCAAACAAACAAGAAAAAAAAAACCCAAATTTGAGGAAAATCAAACAAGTATGAAACTTGAACAGAATTTCAAGCCTAACCCAGATCAAAATATCTCAGTTACTCACAAAATTCAGCAAATCAAGCAAATCCCTCGAACTAAAAATAATAAAAAAAAGCAACAATAATTCTTTATTATTTATATATAATGAAGAGAAGAGATAGAAGAGAGTTTACATTTCCCATAAATTTCTGGAGATTCTTGGTGTTGTTGGCGAAAGCGTGCATAAGAACGATAGGAATTCCAACATAGAGACCAAATTTGACAATTTCAAGAACACCCTTTGAAGTGCCTAGAGAAGACATTTTCCTTCTTTTTCTTTTTTTTTTCCTCAGAAAATTTGATGGGAATTTGGAAGAAAATTTCTACTGAACTTCTGCAAAACCCTTCTTGGCGATTTCAAGGGAGTGCAAACAAATGAATTGTGAGGCGGAAAACTTGGATATGTCATATACTATAATGGGTCCGTTCCAGTAAGAAAGATATTAATGGGCTGAGGGCTCCAAAAATGATGGCCCAAATATACAAATATGGCCCACAAAATGAATTTTGCCCAAATTTATTATATCTATACTAATATTTTTTTAGAAAATATCTATATTAATATTAAAATTTAAAATTAAAACTAACCGTGGTCAATTTACTTGAAGAATTTACCAAAAATAATTAATAAAATAAAAAATAAATATGTATTAATAATGCTATAATTTTAATTTAATTTGCCTTAAAATTATAGGAAGAATTTATATTTTAAAATCGACTTTATACACTTTTTCTTCATTTTAAAAACCTGCACTATAATTATCCATTTTTTCCCTCTTCTATATTTTAAAATAATAATAATTTTCTATTCTATTAATTTTTATGTAAATAATCAAAATTTTTATTTATTTCATTAAAAAGTGAGTGTGTATAAGTCAAATTTTATATAAAATCATTATAAGAAAATTTATGTCATGCAAGTGAAATTTTTAAAATCTACCCACGATCTCATTAGGATATGTTTAACAAATTAAAATATTAATATAATAAATAAAATAATACATAACAATCTTTTAATCCAATTTATGAAGTTTAAAAATGCAACAAAATATTTTTGATTTTTTTTTGTTTTTATTTTTTTTACTTTCTATTGAGAAACAAAGAAAAAAAAATCAATCAAATAGGGTCCAACACCGTGTTTGGTAAGAGAAGAAGAAGGTCAAAGGGAAATTTACTTTCTTTTCATCGTTTCCTTCATTTGATATAAGAAAAATAAAAAGATAAATGAAAATGAGTGTGCTTGTTCCTTTTTTCCCTTCCCTCAAAATTCAACGCTTCCAAATGTAAGAGAAAACGCTTATTCCACTTAACTTAATAATTTTATTTATAATTTTACCTAAAACATTTTTTTCCTCTATTTTCTTTCTATCTTTCTTATCAAACACAATAAAAAAATAAATTTTCTTCCTTTTCTTTCCTTTTTTTTTTTTTTTCTTTTCTCACCCTTTTTTTCATTCATTTTACTTCATTCCTCCTAAACATAATGTAAATGTTTTTTTTTTTTAATTTGGCATTAATGAATATTATAAAATTAATTTTTATCTTGTTGCTTATTTTTCACTATTGTTGATTTTTTTAAGGATAATATCACAAATAATTCTTAAACTATAATAAAATATTTAATATGATATTTAAATTTTAAAATTTTTTAATGTGATATTTAAACTATAAACTTGTTAATTAAAATATTTGGAGAATTATTTGTCTATCATATATTATTATTTGAAATTAACCATATCAAAGTTAAGTATTATATTAATTAATAAATTCATAATTTAAATATTATATTAAAAATTTTTAAAATTTAAATATTACATTAAATATTATAAATTAATTTTTATCTTGTTTTTTATTTTTTTACTTTTGTTGTTTTTCTTTTAAAGTTAATATTACGAATGATTCTTAAATTATAATAAAATATTTAATGTGATATTTGAATTTTTAAAAATTTTAATGTGATATAAATTATAAATTGTTAACTAATATAATATTTAAAGAATTATTTATCTATTGCATATTATTGATTAAAATTAATCAAATTAAAATTAAAAAAATTAATTAATTCATAAATTCATAATTTAAATATTATATTAAAAAATTTTAAAATTTAAATGTTATATTAAATATTCTACTATAATTTAAAAATTATTTTTTTTTTCATCATTTAAATGGCCTTTGTGAAATGGAATGGGCCTGTAATTAAACAAGTTCACAATCATTATCGCCCATAAATGTTATAATTACTAATTTGGGCTCAGCAATCTTTGGACAAACATGCGTTTTAAGTTGTTGTACTTTGACGGAAACAGTTTGCGAGACTAAAACACGTGACACTGCAATTTGCAGAGAACCAATAATCGTCATGCAAATGATTTCATTTCATTTTTGTCACTTTTGGGTTGAAAATTAGAAAAAAGACTTGGTTTTGACTAGGATGAGAATTCAATCCGATCTCGACGGATTTCGATTCGACCCGATTTTATGAGGTCAAATTTTTTTTTTTAATTTCGGGTTTTGGATCGGATCGAATAATGTTAGGAAATAATCGGGGTCGGGTTTTAGGCATATCCGACCCTATTCAACCCGATATTATTTAAAAAATTATTTTTTAATTAATTTTTTAATTATTTATTTATATATATATATTTATATAATAATATTTTTAAATATTTATATTTAAAAAATAATATTTTTATTAATTTCAGGTCGGATCGGATCAGATACGAATTATATAATATCGGATTCGGGTCGAAATCGGTATAAAAAAATAAAAAAATTTCAGGTCGGATCGGGTTCAGGGCGAACAAAATCCGCCTCAAACCCGACCCGATGCCATCCCTAGTTTTGACATTTATCAGAACAAATAACGTTAATTCTTATTGCACAGTGGACGTTCAAGCCTTCAAACCCACTCACCTGGATCTTGCCTCAACTTTTATTAATTTATTACGAATCTTACTTCTATTTAAACGCGATGGAATTGGTTATAGTTAAATTAAAAAAAATAATAAAATTATTAATTTACCAAAAATAATTAATAAAATAAAAAATATATATGTATTAATAATGCTATAATTTTAATTTAATTTGCCTTAAAATTATAGGAAGAATTTATATTTTAAAATCGACTTTATACACTTTTTCTTCATTTTAAAAACGTGCACTATAATTATCCATTTTTTCCCTCTTCTATATTTTAAAATAATAATAATTTTTTATTCTATTAATTTTTATGTAAATAATCAAAATTTTTATTTATTTCATTAAAAAATGAGTGTGTATAAGTCAAATTTTATATAAAATCATTATAAGAAAATTTATGTCATGCAAGTGAAATTTTTAAAATCTACCCACGATCTCATTAGGATATGTTTAACAAATTAAAATATTAATATAATAAATAAAATAATACATAACAATCTTTTAATCCAATTTATGAAGTTTAAAAATGCAACAAAATAATTTTGATTTTTTTTTTGTTTTTATTTTTTTACTTTCTATTGAGAAACAAAGAAAAAAAAATCAATCAAATAGGGTCCAACACCGTGTTTGGTAAGAGAAGAAGAAGGTCAAAGGGAAATTTACTTTCTTTTCATCATTTCCTTCATTTGATATAAGAAAAATAAAAAGATGAAATGAAAATGAGTGTATTTGTTCCTTTTCTCCCTCCCTCAAAATTCAATGCTTCCAAATGTAAGAGAAAACGCTTATTCCACTTAAATTAATAATTTTACCTAAAACATTTTTTTCCTCTATTTTCTTCCTATCTTTCTTATCAAACACAATAAAAAAAATTTTCTTCTTTTTCTTTCCTTTTTTTCTTTTCTCACCTTTTTTTTTCATTGATTTTACTTCATTCCTCCTAAACATAATGTTAAATTTTTTTAATAAATATTATAAAATTAATTTTTATCTTGTTGCTTATTTTTCACTATTGTTGCTTTTTTTTAAGGATAATGTTACAAATAATTCTTAAACTATAATAAAATATTTAATATGATATTTAAATTTAAAATTTTTTTAATGTGATATTTAAACTATAAATTTTATTAATTAAAATATTTAGAGAATTATTTGTATATAACATATTATTATTTGAAGTTAACCGTATTAGAGTTAAGTATTATATTAATTAATAAATTCATAATTTAAGTATTATATTAAAATATTTTAAAATTTAAATATCACATTAAATATTGTAAATTAATTTTTATCTTGTTTTTTATTTTTTACTTTTATTTTTTTTAAGATAATGTTACAAATGATTCTTAAATTATAATAAAATATTTAATGTAATATTTAAACTTTTAAAATTTTAATGTGATATATAAATTATCAATTTATTAACTAGTATGATATTTAAAAAATTATTTATTTATAGCATGTTATTATTTAAAATTAATCAAATTAAAATTAAAAATTAAATTAATTAATAAATTAATAATTTTAAAATTACATTAAAAATTTTTAAAATTTAAATATCATATTAAATATTCTACTATAATTAAAAAATTATTCATTTTTTTTCCATCATTTTAATGCTTGACAATCGCCTTAGTGAAATGGAATGGGCCTGTAATTAAGCAAGTTCACAATCATTACCGCCCATAAATGTTATAATTACTAATTTGGGCTCAGCAATCTTTGGACAAAACATGTGTTTTAAGTTGTTGTACTTTGACGGAAAAAAGCTTGGGAGACTAAAACACGTGACACTGCAATTTGCAGGACCAGTAATCGTCATGCAAATGATTTCATTTCAATTATGTCACTTTTGGTTTGAAAAATAGAAAAAGACTTGGTTTTGAAATTTGTCAGTCCCATTGCACACTGGACTTTCAAGTCTTCAAAACCACTCACCTGGATCTTGCCTCAATCTTTATTACTTTATTATGAATCTTAGGTTCTAGGCGGTGCATTTAATTAGCATGAGATTAAAAATAATAATATAAATTATTATAATTATAATTTTAAAAAAATTATTATAATTATGATAAAAAAAATTTAATAAAACTTTAATATTAATTTAATTTCGTTAAAATTAATATTTAAATTTAATTAAAAATACAATAAATTTAATTATATTATATTAAAAATACGATGAAATTCAAACAAAAACTTAAAAGATCAAATTAATAATTCCACTAAATATGGTGATAAAATTCCCTTCTGTTTAAATTAGTTGTGACATTTTATCTCAGACTTGTTCATAAACTGAATAACTCATCAAATGAGTAAGCTTAATTTGACTTGAATTGGGTTTTAGATGGGATTTTTTAGATAAATTTAGCTAGAAATATTATTTTAAAATATATTTTAAAATATAAATAGTAATATATTGATATTTTAAATGTAAAAAAAAAAATTCAAATGAGCAGATTTTAGCAAATCAACTCAGATGTGAGCTTCACATTTAAAGGTATCAATCGAACCTAATTTAGCCAGACCAACTAATGCTCCCTTTTATTTCGTATATAGGAACCACTATTTTTATATGATAATTTATAATAAAGTACTTGAAAAATGCGTCCCATAATATTTGAAGGAAGTATTATAGTCTCTAAAAGGGGATACAACGAGCAAGGGTATAAATAGATAAGGTATGGGATTGGTCGAATATTTTTTATTTTATTTTTTAAATTTTTATATTATATCTATTTACATACTCATATTCATAAGATATTTAATAGGTATGAATAATTTTTATATTCATAAATTTTAAAAAAATAAAAATAAAAATAAAAATTTATTTTTTTTATTTTTATCTTATTTACTTGTGTAATTTTTTATAAATATATTTATATATATTTAAATAAAAATATATTAGTTTTAATGAATTTAAAATAATAATTTATATTATTTTAATAAAAAATTTATTTACTAAATATATATACATGTTATATATTATCCGTCTATGTCTCTGTATCTAATAAAAAATTTAAAATTATACTCATTTCATTTTCATTTTTCTCTCCATAATATAATATCCATCCCATTTACATTTGATTAAAAAAATTAAATTTTTTATTCAATATAAGTAAAATTAACACTAAAATTGCGTTCATCCAAGAGCAACCAATGCAATATTGTTTCCCAATAGTGTTATCGTTTAAGATTTTAGGAACGGATTTGAACTCAAATATAATCGATTGAATTTGAACCAATACAATATTAAATTTAAGTTCAAGCTCAAACTCAATTCGAACTTGATCAAAAAAATTTTTTTTTAGCTCAAGTTTAAGCTCAACTCGAGATAAAAATTAAATTATTCAAATTCACTCAATTGAATTTAAATCAATACAATATTAAGTTTAAGTTCAAGCTCAAATTCAATTCGAACTTGATCAAAAAAATTTTTTTTATCTTAAGTTCAAGCTCAACTCGAGATAAAAATTAAATTATTCAAATTCACTCAATTGAATTTAAATCAATACAATATTAAGTTTAAGTTCAAGCTCAAGCTCAACTTAAATTTAATCGAATTTTATTTTTTTTAGCTCAAGTTTCACTCGAGATAAAAATTGAATTATTCAAGTTCATTCGATTAACATGTAAAAATAAACTTAATTCTTATATTAATAAAAATTTGATTATTTGTGTTCAAGTTTGAACTCGAGTTTAATATATTTATTAATTAAAATATATTAATAAAATATATTAAAAATATAAAAATTTGATTAAATCAATAAATTATTTGAGTTAAATATAAAAATATTTAACTTAATTGATAAGTTAAATTATTTAAGTTTAAGCTCAATTATATAATAATCAAACTTAATTTAAATTTTATTTAAATTAAATTTAAATAATTTATAAATATTAATGTATCATTTAAACTCTAAAAAAAGTAAGACACGAAGGAGAGGAAACAGTCATTGCCACAATGGCGAAGAAATAGGACACCAAACATTGCCTGTTTCGGTCCCCATGCCCGCAAAAAGTCCGTAAATTGGCCAAGTGGCCGTCAAGTCGTATTTGTCCTTTCATTCAAAGAAGGAGACGATATACATTGCATTGATTTGATTTATACTTGCGTGTGAGTTTAACTTTTAGTTCAAGATTTTTTAGGTATCTCATCGTTAGTTAATTAAGGGTATGTATACCAAGTAGTTTGAACCAGTTTTTCCTATAATTTTGATTCAACTTATATTATTTAATCTCCGATGCTATATTGAAGAAAATATTGGATTTGAATCACTTGGAACTAAGGTTTGTTAAAATTGACCACATTCATACATGTAAGATAGTTACAAGATTTTACGAAACAAACATCTTATAAAAATAAATGATATTGAAATGGTTTATATGAGTGTATATTTGAATGTACTGAATGGGAATAAGAAAGTTTATATAAATACCATAAATATTTGATTTAAGATTAATTTAATTGTATATTAATAATTCTTTATAATTATTAAATTTTTTTTTTATCAGTGGATGTATGCTATGTTAGGTTGGATTAAAGCACATCAAATTATTGTATTTTACGTGGATAATTTATAATTTGATTATATTTCTGTTTGTTGAAATATTCATTAATTAGGGATTTTTGACCTAATAATTTCCTTGTTTAGAAGTTATTGAATATCATTAGTTATTTAAAGGTTGATAAATATTGTTAATTATTTAATTACGCTGTCAATATCTTAAATAAAAACAATATGTAAAGTTATCATGAAAATTATTTTAAAAAGATAACATTCAGTAGATCTGATATTTAAATTTTAATATGAACATTCTTTTTCTTGTGTTCTATTCAAACTGTGACCTTTTTGATAAAAAGAAAAAATCATTTCAAAAGCTTAAACTTAAAACCAAAGGGTTCTAAAAATCTAATAATGCCATTGGAAAATTCGAGATTTGAAGAAGCATCTACCTTCTTGATTGCATCAATACTCATTTCTTCCTAGCTACAATGTTTGCCTTGTCCTTTTCTTTAAGGTTCAACTTATGAAAAGATTATTCATTAATTAATTGTCTATATAAATATTATATTATTATGGACATCAAATTTGTCTGACCTTGATCAAATTTAATTTTTTATTAAATAATATATATATATATTAATAAGATACTAATATTATTATTAAATACAATAATAAAAAACTTAAATAAAATATAAAAAAATAAAAAGAAAGAAAATAAAAAACAAACAAAAAACAAAAAATCGTTACGACAGCTTGGCAACTCCACAGAGACGCATTTATTTTTGAGAGTCAAGCCAAAATTAATTACGTGTTATCCTTAAATTTTGATTTAAATAGTCCAAATTGATCTCTTAGTTTTTTTTTTTTTAATTTTTCACTTTTAATAAAAAGGTAAAAAAAATAAAAATAAATCAAAAAGAAAAATTCACACACGTTTCTTTTACTATGCCTCTTATGTTTTATTTTTCTGTATATTGCTCTCAATAAATTAGGAATATTTGTACACACAATGACATGATGTATTTTATGTATGAGCTTTATACCTAGGCTCCATCTCTTATAGGAGGAAGTAGAGTACCTATGCCCTCGTGAGGTGATAACCTCTACAATGACAAGCGAAATATTTTCACTCAAATTGGATCTTTTTCATTTGTAGCCTGTAATGGGTGAGGATTTGGGTACCTTACTAGCCCTACACAGACGACAGTAAAAAATAATTTGGGGACCTTTAGATGTGTATCAACCCGAACCAAGCATATAATAAACCGTAAGAAGCCAACCTTAGGTAGAGTTTCACCTACCTTTTTTAGAAATTACCAAAGTATTTATGAATAAAAGTTGTGTGTAAAAAAAAAAAACAACAAAAACAAAAACAAAACAAACAATAAAAGATCACAAAAAAGAAAAAAAAAAGGCTTTTCAATTTCAAATCACATCATCACACTAACTTAGTTTTATTTTTTTTTACATAAATCATATCATACAGTTCGACATCGAGATATTTGCTCTAGGACAACTTTCTCCTAAAAAGTCTTCATGGATCTCATAGAACTACAGATTTGCTCATTTTCAGTCAGTGCCCTATGTGAGCCGTATAATGAAGTACATGTTTGGTCAAAAGAAGCCCAACAAAAGAGTGAAGATTACCTTCCTACCGGTTATGTGTCAGAGTTACTTGAAAAAATGCATTTGGATCTCACATAGAATGATTTTGAAGATTTAATCGCTATCTGGGGTTCGTTAAGTGAAGAAAAAAAAAAAGCTTTTACAAAAAGTACAGACAAATTGTATCCCTCATTTCGTAGTGATCGATGAACAGTTGATCAAGTAGCTATACAGTTTTGGGATCCATCCTATAGATGTTTCACTTTTAATCAAGAAGATTTGGTGCCAACTATTGAAGAATATTCGATTTTGCTCGGAATAGAACTATAGTGTTTAGATAAAGTATTTACTCGAAAACCAAAATCAGGTTATCACAAAAAGTTGGTTAAGCTTATGAGGGTTAAAGTAGAAACCATTGATTCTTTCGCGAAGCCTAAAGGTGAGCATCTCGGCATTCGTTGAGATTTTCTCTAAAACTTTATTCAAGAACATTCAAATGATGACCAAGGCATGGCTGTGTTTGCTCTATGATTATATGGCATTGTGCTCTTTTCAAAGACTTTGAGTTACATTGAGATAACTGTGGTAAATGTTTTTGAGTAAATTGAAACTCAAAAAATTAATCCCGTGCCAGTAGTCTTACCAAAAACTATCTGATCATTGAATTTTTATCGATAAAATAAAAAGAGACAGTTCATAAGATGTGCACTGCTATTATATGTGTGGGTTAGAAGTCATTTCAAATGTGGGACAAGCATATTTTTGAAACCATATCTTTGAAATAAGGCACCGATCGAAGAATTCTGTAAAAGCCAATGGCTGACATTGAAGACTAAGGAAAAGTGGGCCTTTTTCCTATGGAAGCTTAGTGGGGATGAAATCAAATGGATGGCACCTTAGATGCCTCGGGTGCCCTTATTGTATCATGAAGGAAACAAGCCATGGATGCCATTATTAGGACTATGAGGTGTTGTAAGTTATGCTCCGTTAATGGTGCTCAGGCAATTCGATGCAAAGAGTTTGCTCCTGTCACTCATGGCCTAGCCCAAGTAAAATTCATTTACAGGGAACCAAATCCATCGAAAATCGCAGAGCAACTAATTCAAGAATGGAAAAAAACACGAAGGATGAGATTAGGATCTCTCATCGACAAAGTCACCCTTGATTATCAAATCTGAAAAGTAAGACGGCTCAGAGATATAAAGCTCTCTCCTGATGATAGCTCATATCGATCAGTTAATCTCTCAGAATAAGTATAATTATTAGAAATTGAGCTTGTGAAGAAAGAATTGAAAGTTAAAAAAGAAGAAATAAGAAGAGAAAATTTAAGACTTCATGAGAAAATAAGACAATTAAAATATGAAGCAGAGATATAAGAGAGCAAATTGAAAAAAGCTATAAAAGAATGAAATGTAGTCAATAATGATTTAAAAGATCTGCACTAGGAAAACAAGAGGTTACGAGTCCAATTCAAGACTGAAAAGGTCATTAAGTCTTACCTTAGTCGACAGCGAAGTGGATGAACTACGAGAAGAAATGAACTAATGGAAAGGTAAAGCTTAAGAAAAGCAAGAAGAGGCCACCGAAATCTCTTAAGAATGCTAGAATTAGAAAAGGTTGTATAATATGGCTTTAGCAAGATTGAAAAAATGTCAGAAAGAAAAAGAAAGGTTAAAGACTATAGTTGCAAAAGAGAGAAAAAAGCACCTAGAACTACTGAATGAGAAAGAATCGAAAGATGACAGCACATACTCATGATGAAAAGTTGTTAATGGACATATTTTAAGATAACCTTACGGGTTTTACAACTAGATGGTATGTTCAATTAGATAAGATTCGTATTCATTCATGGTAAGAGCTTACAAGGATATTCCTTACACAATATCAGCATGTCAGGGATCTAGCTTTAGATCATGTATCTTTACAAGATATGAAAAGAAAACAACTGAGAGCTTCAAGGAATATGCATAAAGATGGAAAGATATGGCTGCATAAGTCCAACTTCTTCTAACCAAAAAAGAGATAACTGTCTTATTTGTGAATACTCTGAAAGGCTGATAGGTAATGTAACTAAAAATTTTACAGATATGGTGATATCGAGTGAGATTATTAAAAATACCATAAAGAATGGTAAGCTCGATACAAGAGAGACAAGTGGAGCAAAAAAATATGGAGCTCCTAAAAAAAAGAGAATGAAGCCCAAGCAGTAAACTATGTGGGGTAACAGTTTAGAGGTTTTATGTCGTACCCTGCATCAGTCTACCAAACTTATTACCCTCTCGTAAATAATCTCGTAAATAATGTTACATCAATCCCTCATCCATATCAATCATACCAGCCACTACAACTAGCTTATCCACCTCATTTTTAACTATCCTTTTGAACACCCACCTACAACCGTTCTGCTGCACCCATAAGACCAGAATGAAAACCTAGTCCTAATAGTGGTCCGAGTGCTTAAAAAAAAATCCATGAAAAATTCATTTTTGACCCCATTCTCATGATATACATAGATTTGTACCCTTAACTTGTTAAGAAACATTTACTTGTTCCTGTTATTATTGAACTCTTGAAACCTCCATTTCTTAAATGGTATGACCCCAATGCGCATTGTGATTATCATTATGACAATCTAGGTCATTCCATTGAGAATTGTACTGTTTTGAACCGTAAGTGTAAGGGTTAATCAATGAAAGGGTGTTACACTTTGATACCAACCAACAAGGGACTCCAAATGTTAATGAGAATATTTAAATTTCAATAACATTGACAGAAAGAATAACACGGTGGCAAGTTATGCTTTCAGAATATGATATTATTTATGTGACTCAAAAGGTTATAAAAGGGAGTGCAATGGTCGAGTTTTTGTTGACCGTGCTGTTGAGAATTATGAGCCAATGAAATTTGATTTTCCTGATGAAGATGTAATGGCCATTAAAGAAAATGAATCTATTTGGAGGTCTTGGAGGATGTATTTTGATGGAGTTGCCAACGCTTTGGGTTATGGTATTGGGTTAATTTTAATATCTTTCGATGAACATTATTATCCCATCACAATCAGGTTGAATTTTAATTGCACAAACAATGTCGCTAAATATGAGGCTTGTGTTATGAGTCTACAAGCGGCGATTGAAAAGAATATCAAAGTGTTGGATGTGTTTGGAGATTCAGCTTTAGCCATCTATCAGTTGCGAGGAGAATAGGATACAAGAGATTCTAAATTGATTCGGTGCCATAAATACATCTTTTAGTTAGTCAAACAATTCAAAGAAGTTTAGTTTGAGCGTTTGCCTAGATAGAAAAACTAAATTGCTAATGCAATGGCTACTTTAGCTGTAATGATCAAAATAGATACAAATACTGAGATCCATAAAGCTAGATGTGAAGGATTAACCAGCACATTGCATAAGTGTCGAAGAAGAAGTCGATAGGAACCCATGGTATCATGACTTTATGCAATACATCAAAAGTCAACAATACCCAGAACATGTAACAAAAAAGGATAAAAAAACTATCATAAGGTTGGCTATGAGTTTCTTCTTGGATAGAGATATCTTTTATACAAGGAGTCGAGATCAAGTGTTCTTAAGGTGTGTGAATGCAGCTGAAGTAAAGAAGATTATTAAAAAAGGCATGATGCGATTTATGAGGCACATACGAATGGTTATATGATGGCTAGACAAATTATGAGGGTCGATTATTATTGGTTGACAATAAAGAGTGATTCTATTGATTATGCTAAAAGATGCTATAAGTGTTAGATCTATACTGAAAAGATCCACGTTCTTCCATCAACATTACATCTTTTGGCTTCTCTGTGGTCATTCTCTATGTAAGGCATGGATGTTATTGGTTCTATCAATCCAAAAGCTTCAAATGGGCATATATTCATCTTTGTGATGATTGATTACTTTACAAAGTGGGTAGAAACTACATCATATGCTAGTGTGACCCGATCTGTGATATGCAAGTTCATAAAAAAAGAGATAATATACAGATATGGGCTTTTAGAGATAATTATTTTTGATAATACCAAAAACTTGAACAGTAAAATGATGAATGAAGTGTGCACTCAATTCAAGATTTGTCATCGTAATTCAACACCGTATCGTCCAAAAATGAATGGGCCAGTGGAGGCTGCGAACAAGAATATCAAAAGAATCATGGAGAAAATGATTGATACTTGTAAAAATTGTCATGAGAAGTTACCTTTTGCTTTACATGCTTATAGAATATCAGTCCGAACATCTACTGGGGCCACCTCATTCTCTTTGGTATATGGAATGGAAGCTATGCTACCGATCGAAGTGAAAATTTTCTTACTGAGAGTCCTGATAGAGGTAGAGTTAGAAGAAGCAGAATGAGTTCAAAATCCTTACGAGTAGTTGAACCTCATTGAAGAGAAAAGACTGTCAGCACTTTATCATGGTCAATTATATCAAAAGAAGATGATGAGAGCACATGATAAGAAAATTCATCCTCGTTTTAGGGAAGGAGACTTAGTGTTAAAAATAATCCTTCCAAATCAGCATGAGAATCGAAAAAAATGGACACCAAATTAGGAGGGCTCGTACGTGGTGAAAAAGCCCTTTCTGGTGGGGCATTGATTTTGATAGAAATGGATGGAAGTGATTTACCTACTTTGATAAACTCAGATGCTGTAAAGAAATATTTTGCTTAAAAAAAAGAAGAAAAAAAGTCAAAAAAATAAAAAATGATGACTTATCTAAGTTGAAAGCTTGAAAATGTGGCTTGGATGTGCAAGAGAAGCATTATCGAGAGATGACCTTACAATACAGGGGGTAAGTGTAGTTTGGCAAACTTTAAAGAATAAAAAAAGTCAACTGATTTAGTTTTAGAAAGAGAATTTGAGAATGTTTTGTTCATGATTATCTTGTAGTCATCACTTAGGTACCTGTGTTTCAACTCACATATTTTTATTACCATGCACTTATTATCAGTCTACTGAAATATGCTAGCTTTTCTTTGAAAATAACGCCTATCTTTTCCTTTATCCTTATCTGATATTTTTGTTCATTGTACAAATGAATGAAAGAAATGTGTGATTGCATTTTATTTTTCTTGAACTTAAAATGGTGAAAAGAAAAATAAACACGAAAGATCTCGGCATTATTTTTTTAGAAGATGACAAAGGCAAATGAAAAAGGATGAGAAAAATATGACAAGACATTGATGTTGCAGACTTTTGAAAAAAAAAAGTATTGTTAAGGAAGAATACAATGGTCAGATGTTAAAATAGATTGGTCATATGGCAATTGTTGAAAATTCTGATAAAAGAAACAAAAAGCGAGAGATTTCGAGAACCTTTTAACTACAATGAATAATTTTGATTGCATTACATACATTGCATTTAGAGCACTTAGTACATGCATCCATGAACAGTTAAAGTAAAGATAGAGAATTTCCATTTTCTAATGAAAAAGATAAGATTTTGATATTTGGATCAAACAAAAGATTTCAAAATAGAGAAATTTACTTATTCAAAGATTAGAACTCGATTTCGAGAACAGATGAAATTTTTAAAGTTGTTAAACCTCTACTTAGAAGAGCTTTTTCAAGATTGAATTTTAAAGTTATTGAGCCTCTGTTTAGAGGAGCTTTTTCAAGATGAATTTTAAAGTTGTTGAGCCTCTTTTTAGAAGAGCTCTTTTCAAGATGATATTTAAAGTTGTTGAGCTTCCGCTTAGAGAAACTTTTTCAAGAGGAGATTTTTTTAAAGTTATTGAGCCTCTGTTGAAAGGAACCTTTTTCAAGATAAAATTTTTAAAGTTGTTGAGCCTCTACTTAGAGGAGTTTTTTCAAGATTAATATTTTAAAGTTGTTAAGCCTCTGTTAAAATGAGTTTTTTTAAGATAGAATTTTTACTTTTTCAAGATATAATTTTTTAAAAGTTGTTGAGCCCCGCTGAGAGGATCTTTTTTTTTTTTTCGGATTTTAAATTTTATCGAGCCTCGAGTAAGAAGAGCATTTCGATTTGATGAAAAAAACTTTCTAATTAAGGAAAAAAAATTTAAACAAAATTGACGTCTTTATCTTTATACTATTCCTGATTCTCAATAATGTACAAAGAGGAATAGTTGTGAAAATCAAATTTGTCTGGTCTTGATCAAATTTACTTTTTTTTATTAAATAATATATATTAATAAGATACTAATATTATTATTAAATACAATAATAAAAAAATTAAATAAAATACAAAAAAAAAAAACAAATAGAAAACACAAAACCATTGCGATAATTATAAAAATAATATTTGTGACGATAATGATATTCATATCTTATACTCTCTTAATAGAGGTCCACCGGGGCTACTTGTCATCTAATTATGTCTCTTCATTAGTCCACTTGTATAATGCCATCCAATCATGACAGTTTAGAGTGACAAAACCTATGATTTAAATTAATATAATAATTATTATTATTAGAAAATTAATTCTATAAATAAATCAATAATCACCCACCTTTTGTTTAAGATATTTTAATTATTGAAACATTGCTATTGCTATTGCTAGTGACAAGTAAACTAATACATCCAACAGCATCAATGCTTGATATTATCAATAGTTTGACACCAATTATGGAATGCTATTGAGCTACCTCATTGGCCATTAGCAAGGGAAGGCATCAAATGGTTTGTTTCTTAATTCTTATGATCACCCTCTTTGGCTTACTTCAAGCTTCCCCTTTTCTCCATCACATAGTTTAAAAATAAATATTAACTTCTTTTTTATTAAAAAAAGCCGTATTCTGTGAATAAAAAAATAATTATAATTATTAAAATTAAAATTTCAAATTTATTATATGTCATTTCAGATTAATGTATTAACAAATAAAATTAAGCTCTGTGTTTAATAAAATATAGACTTTGATATATTATAGTATATAACTAAAATAATAAAGAGCTAGAGACATTTGACATTAAAAATCCAATCCCCTAAGCAAGTGGGTCGTCCAGCCCCTCCATAAAATTATTAGTATTTTTTTAAAAGACAAAACCATCCATCTTTCACGATCAAAGACAAAAGCCAGCAGTTTTACATAAAATTAAGGTTACAGTAGCTAAGTATTTGATCTTGCCAGCTGCTTAAAAGAATTGCTTTAAATCAATCTAAGACATCCATTTCCTTGTTTACAAACAAAAGTGATATTGCTACACTAACTACAGTAAAAGTTGGACTCTTTTATTTATATGAAAGAGAAAGAGAGCTCCTACATGAAAAACACTCATTGAGATTGATATTAATTTGTTGATGTCGGCAACAAGAATTGGCAATCAACGGTGGATCTTACGTATTTATGAATAAGCTGAGAGGTTGGTAAGAGGGTCGATTTGAATTTGTTCAAGTTCTTGTTCTCATGGTAGAACCAGTCAATAGTAGCCAAGATAAAAATTCATAATCTTTTTAAGAATTGAATATTGATTATTAAAATTAAAAATTTAATAATTTATCAACAAATTATATGCCCGATTGTTAATAAAAAAAAACCATAAATTTAATTTGAATTAGATTGAGGTGTTTATAAACTGAATCGAACGAAATTCGATTGATTTTTTAAAAGTATATCCTAACCTGTTAGGTTCAAGAAGCTTGAATTTTAAATTAAGAGAATCAAATTTGGTTCTATTTTGATTTAGATCGGTAATCGGTTTCTTGCTTCAACTTTTCTTTACAGAATTGACAGAGAGAAAGGAAAAGGAACAAAAAGCGGACATAGGATATGGAGAAAATTGATAAAATAAGTGAAGCAAAAATACATGATTATAGAGAATATTTTCTATGCTTTATTCAGGAAAGAAGGGATTTGTTTCTCTATCATTTAGCTGGAAAAGGGAGAAAGGGGAAACAAAAAACATAATTGACTAAGGCACCGAACTAAAGGTTTTTTTTTTCTTTTTTAATTTCTTCTAAAAAGAAATGAATAAGAAATTCTAGCGAAATCCCAAGCCTATGATAATAACGAATTAAGAATTTCTCAAGCTTCTTTCCCCCAAACTAGTAAGATGCCTGCTGAAGTTTTCCTTCTTTAATTAGTTAATAAATTAGTAAAAGGAAAAAGTAAACGACTTATATTCTGTAGAAATATTATTTTCCGATTTGATAATGTAAGGCAATTTCCACATACTAAGAAATAAATAAAATATAGAAGGAATAAATAAGATAAGATATATAACATATATAATCAATAACCGTGTGATTTATTGATAAAATATTAAAATTTTAATTTTAATTATCAGAATTAAAATTTTTATAATTTTAAATATAAAAAATAATTAAAATAATATATATTTTAAAGAAGTTTAACTGAAGGTGATTGGAAATTTAAACCTTAAAAAAATGAGTCATAAATATGAGGTCAAATAAGAAATGTGTTCCTAAATCTAATTTTTATTTGAGAATATAATATATACAGCAACACTTCAATTACATCTTCTTAAATTTGAGTTGCTTTGAAGCACACTTGTAATTGGCATAATTGTTATATATTTATATCATTATCTCCATGTTTAATATATTTGTACAAATGTTCAACATTGTATTGTATTATATATTTCTCTACTTACAATATTTTATTGTGAAAATTAGTTGGCTTTTCTGATTAATGTTTATTAAACCAAACATTTGGGTGAACTCGTCACACCTTGAAAATCCTTGTGCATTTCTTTACTTGTAATTACATTTCTACCCTACATAATTTATATATATATATAAAATTACAGATATTGAAATTTTAATATTAAACTTATTAAATATTATTTTTTTAAAATGATCGTATGAATCAACAAAAATAACCTCAAGTTCAATATTAAACTTTTTTATGTATATTTAAAAATGTATTAAAAATTAAAATACAGAAGATAATCTTCTAACTTCGGGTAAACTTCAATCCTCTGTCCAACCATCAACCGTTGAAATGTTCTTTTGAAAAATGATTCAAACATGCATTAAAACATATTTTATAAAAAAATAATTTATTGGAAGAAAAATACTTAAAGCATGAATCACGATGTAAACTGTTAAAGGAGGAAACAGCCAAACACCTCATAATTTAGGAGTAAAAAAATACTTTTTCGGGGCCGCTGGGGCGCAAGCCAGCATGCGTGCTAAATTTTGTTGCGTCAGCCGCCTCTAGTTTCTAAATTCGGAGTCATACAGTGGGTCCTGCAAAACCTTAAAGTCGGTCACCAGCATGCTTCAATGGCACTTCCACAGCCACCCAACTCTGAGTCCAAATTGCATTGCACCAACCGCGAGCTACATGACAACATGCTTCCGTCCAACCACACGCCACCCATAAAACAAACAAATAAATAAATATCATTGTAAAAAAATTTGTTGATAATAAATATTTTTATGATCAATCTTACTTATGATAAATTTGTTAGGATTAATCTCAAATACATATGGTAACCTAGGATATGACATGTTTTACGCTTGATCCAGCCGGGAGATCAGATTCGTATGCGAACTGTGACTCGATATCTGGATATGACCATGCAAAAGCAAGCACGGCAAGTTATTGAGCTGTTCACTGTTTGCATCCCGTGAGATGATGCTTCAAAGAGAAAGTACATAAATGCTGAAAGGAGCTAAGGGGGTTGATCATTGATGTTCTGATTCTCAACACGGCTGATGAACTTTGACTAGGAGGAGTAGTACTGTCCCAACTTGCGAGAAAATATCTTACCCAAAAAGATTAGTGACCGCCAGCTAATACACACGCAACTAGTTTATGAGAAATGAACATATGCTTTTGCATATAGCAGTTTTTGACACCAATTCGAAGAAATTAAAGTCTCTTTCGAAGATATTAGAGAAAAAAATTATTAAAAAAACGAAATGAAAACTTTGGATTAACGGTGATTCCTCACGTTTAGGTTTGATAATTTATTTATTTATATTATATATATTTTTATTAAATATATTTAAAATATAAAATTATTGTATTATAATTTATATTAATATATTCAATATAAAATTTATTTTTTATTTTTATTAATTTTATATATAATTTTTATTAAAATTTTAAATTATATAATTTATATATTTTTTATTTTATTTTTATATTATATCATTATATTGTTTCTTACATTATCAGTGTTACTCCGATTTTATTTTCTAAATAGTAGATAGGGATATTTTACATATATATTCTACGGTGGTGAGCGTGGGGACATGGCTTTGGCATGAAGGTCTTAATTGTTAGTGGAAGTACTTTTCATTAGCAATCTTTTAATTAAATCAATTGGCATTTCATATATTGTTTGACCTTGACTAGCCACTTTGAGAGCACCAAATTAAAGATGTTTTTATACCGTAAGATGTAATTAAACTAATTAAATCTGCTTTATTAATATATTATTCTCCATCATTTTTTTTTGCCTACCAAAGCAATCCATCCATTAAATCAAAATATCACCTCTCATGATTAAGAGTTAGAAACTATTCAATCCAATTTAAGCATGCAACTATTTAATTTAATTTCATCACATGAGATTTTTTTTTTCCTTTTAATTCAAAATATATATCATTCGTGTAAAGAAATTGTCTTTAAATTTTTTATTAAATTTGAAACTTAATTTAATTAATTTATATAATTACTTTTAAAATATAATATCTAATAAATTTAAATTTTAATATCTATATATATATTTTTATCTTTAGATTGCGACTTTTCTTATATAAAAAAAAAAATTTGCTTGATGGGATGGAGTATGTTGATAAATCTAACAATTGGTTTATAAAAATATTAATCATTTATACATGAAATTATAAAAAAGGTGTAAAATAAATTAGTTTTACATTGATATAATCTGATTAATCCTTTATAAAAATTTTTATTTATATGTTTATATATTATATTAATTGTCCTCCTATATAATTTTTTTTTCTATAATGCAATTAACTGTATGTTCAAGTATTTTTACTATATCAATTGTCGTAAAGGCACATTCCCTTACAGCAATATGTAAGAAATATTCAAAAAAAGGAAAAAAAAAAAAAAACAAGGTTCTCTCTTTACTAGACCTATTCACAAGTAATTACCTAAATAAGGATTTTCAAGCCAATCGACCTATGCAATATATTTGACTATAAAATAATTGTTTTTAATTATATTTAGTTCTAAAATATATTTTACAATATTAACATAAGAGTATTTTTAATGGTTTAATAATATATTTAAATAATATAAGCTTAAAAAAAATTTACGTGGACAAATTTGATCGAGTTTCTCGTAAACTTGTTAAGGTGTTAATTAATTTTAATTTGATTCAACACGATTCATTCATTCTTTTATTCATTATCAATTTAATTAATTTTTTATGAGAAATTATTTAAAAATTAAATATATATTTAAAAAATATTCCCTTTAAAATAGCAAATAATTTCACAAAAATAGAAAAAACAAGCAATTAACGTGGTCGTTTACCTTAAAATTGAATCATCTAACAAAATGAATGATTTTGTGCATAAAGCCATAAATTACGGAGTAGAAACCCAAAAGGAAAAGGAAAAGAAAAAACAAAAGAAATAAAAAATAGTAAAGAAACGTACAATTTAATTATTCCACACAGTGTACCGTTGGTTATTAATTAAGGCAAAAACACAATAAAAAACCCATTAGGAATCTAATGATTATTCACAAAAAACACCTAAAATTAATGAAAAAAAAAAAGTCAAACAAGCAAAAAATTATGCAAATATAAAGGGCAGTTAAGGAAACCTACAAAAATGACGGTCCATCCCACCTAACCTGAATCTTTGACAGTGAGAAGCCAACCACACGAAACTCTCCCCTCACTATATAACCCAACTCACCTTCTCCTTCAACCTTGTTGTGGCACGCTCCTTTTTCGCTTTAACCTGTCTTTCCCCCTCCTTTCCACAACCATACACAATGCCATCAGGGGCTCCGCCAACCTTGCCGCCGCCACCACCGCCGTATCTGCCGCCACAACAAGCACCACCACGACCACCACCATCGCCAACATCAACGCTTACGCGTACCAAAACACCCACCAGTATAGTTTTAGGGAAGTACCAATTGGGTCGTTTGTTGGGCCGTGGAAGCTTTGCAAAAGTTCACGAGGCAACTTCACTAGAGGATAACAAGAGCGTTGTGGCAATTAAGATTATAGACAAGACAAAAACGGTTGACGCTGCCATGGAACCGAGAATAATCCGGGAAGTTTCAGCTATGCGCCGTCTTCAACATCACCCAAACATCCTTAAAATCCACGAAGTCATGGCTACAAAGACTAAGATCTACCTCGTCATGGAACTAGCCTCGGGTGGTGAACTTTTTGCCAAAGTGTTACGCCGTGGCCGCTTAGCTGAATCAGCCGCACGTTGGTACTTTTCCCAACTCGTCTCCGCCCTCCATTTCTGCCACCAAAACGGTGTCGCTCATCGTGATGTGAAGCCACAAAACCTTTTATTAGACCAAAATGGAAACCTCAAAGTTTCAGACTTTGGTCTCTCAGCTCTTCCTGAACAGCTAAACAACGGGCTTCTGCATACAGCTTGTGGAACACCGGCTTATACAGCTCCTGAAGTGGTTCGGAGAAAAGGGTATGATGGTTCCATGGCAGATGCTTGGTCATGTGGGGTCATTTTATTTGTTTTGTTGGCAGGTTATCTACCCTTTGATGATAGTAGCTTGGTGGCTATGTATAAAAAGATTCATCGTAGGGAGTTTCAGTTTCCATCTTGGATATCAAAGCAAGCAAAAGCTATAATATGGCAGCTACTAGACCCGAATCCAGACACGAGAATGAGCATAGTAAAGTTAATGGAAACTTCATGGTTTAAGAGAACTTTAACAGCATTTACCTCATCAAACAACCAACAAGAAAGTTTGTTACATGACAGGAAGTTAAAACATGACATGGTTTGTAATGGAGTTAATGCTTTTGATATTATATCATTGTCTGCCGGGTTGGATTTATCGGGGCTTTTTGAAGGAGGGAATGATAAGAGGAAGGAAAAGAGGTATACTACTTCGATGGAGTTGGATGGGGTGATGGAGAGGGTTAGGGAGGTTGGGGAGAGATTGGGGTATAGAGTTGAGAGAGGGAAAAGAGGGGTTGTGGGATTGGGGAAAGGGAGGGTGGTATTGGTGGTGGAGGTGGTCGAGATTGCAGAGTTGTTTGTTTTGGTGGAGGTGAAGGTTGTGGAAGGTGGGGTGGAGTTTGAGGAAGGGCAGTGGCTGGATTTGGAAGCCGGCCTTGGAGACAGTTTTGTTTCTTGGGATAATGCTATAGGGTGATGGTTTTGGCTTGAAATGTACATGAAAGATTTTTTTTCCTTCTTTTGGGTGCATTCTTTAGTGTTATTGGGGTTTCTTATGGTCTGAATCGATGTAAATGATGAAAATTATAGTTTTATTTAGTGGTTAGCAGCTGGATAAAAGTTTATTTTTGTTAATTTCTTTGCAATTTTCCATAAACTTTCCAGAATTTGATGTAGGACTGTTATGTTTCTACAATTGGAATCAATTCCACAAGCAGGAGAAGGCTGGAATAGAAATTTTGAAAAAAAAAAAAAAGAGATGATGATTACAAAAATTGTTCACCAACAAAAAAAATTTATGATACACAAGAATAAAATAAGCTATGAGAGTTTTGAAATCTAGATCTTGTTCTTCTGACTGCAGATATGGTGGTAATCTCTGTACACAGTTATGATTAAGTTCATAGATCTAGTGTAATAAGAGACCAGGGAGAGACCAGTGGGTGAAATTATAGCCCATGGACGAATCAAACCAGTTGATCGTGTAAGAAAATTAGGAACATGCTCTTGTCAGGCCTGGAAAGTAACATGCAGCTATCAATGCTACACAGACCGAGCAAGCAAGTATCATGATGTTGATTAACAGTGTCAAGCTATGTGCTAGGTGCTGCATATCAAACACCAAGATGAAAAATCTCAGGTTGAAATTTTCATGTCATAAACACATCTGCATAAAACTTCCTGCAACAACAAAGAGCTATATAAGAGAACAGTATTTGCTCTGCCAGCATCAGGTGAAGTTCTTGAACTTCTTCTCCTCAAATAAATATACAAAATAAAACAGCTAAGTACATTGTCATGGACATTGAATTTAACTGAGCCTTACAGCTATACATTGTGAGGCTTTTGATTAAAGTTTTGTCTATTGGGTCATCTCCAGGCTTCAATGATCCAACAATGAACTCAAACCCAAAAAGTCAATTGCAAAGAGAATGTCTAGGCATAGTCATCATCATCTTCATCCATTCCAACCACAGAAGAAAGGGTAGCCATCCATGCTTGCAAACCACTCCGAGTATCCTTCTCCCTTGCTACTTGCAGCCTGTTAACAGCCTGCTTTGGAACTCCACATTTCATGAGAACGGATCCAAGTGATTTGAATGTACTATCATCAGGTTGAATCCAAGCACTCACCATTTCCTTAAAAATTCTAACTGCCTCCCTGAATCTCCCATCCATAGCATACAATCCAAGCACATTATTATAACTCAACAAATCAGTTAGAAGTCCCAGTTCTCTCATCTGTCTTGCAATACGAGTGGCTTCCTCAAACCTCCCATTTCTTTTATACATGCATAGCATCATTGCATATGTAAATTCATTAGCATCTCCCTTTTGCTTTAAGTTCTCAAAAATCGCTTCTGCTCGACTAACCATAGATCGCTTGCTGTAGAGATCAATCATACAATTAGAAGAATACATATCAGTGTGGAATCCTGACAACTGAAGTAGTTTATATACTTCCTGTGCTTCTTTTAAATAGCCAACTTTTGTATAAAGTTTAATCAATGAATTGTATATAACAGCATTTCCAGGTATTCCAGCACTTTTCATTGCATTAACATAATTCATAGCTTCTTTAACGCTTCCAAGATCGGCAAAAGCATTTATCAATACACCATAGACAACAACATCAGGCTCCACCTTGTTCTGAATCATCTCACTATATAGTCCTTCAGCCATTTCCAATTCTCCTAATTTCACAAAGCTTGAGATCACAGCACAATAAGGGATGCAATCATTTACAAGTCCTGCTTCCTGCATCTTCTTCAGGTAGCATTTTGCCACATGTGGTAAGTCAGCACTAGCCAATATCTGTATGAGAGAACTATAACTGCATTTGTCCGGAACAACACCATGACTCAGCATGCTATCAAGTAACCAACATGCTTTATCATAACCCTTCCCTATCCCATAAGCTTTAATCATTACATTAAACTCAAGGACAGTAAGCTTCTTCCTTTCTTGGCAACAGACAAAAATTTTTTCAGCTTCAAAAACATGTCCCCGCTCCCCAAAGGCATCAATGTTGGCAGAGTAGCCTTCTGAACGCATATTCCCTGCAAGATGAAACCTCATGAACCATAACCATGACTTCTCAAGCATCCCAGCTTCTATGTACATTCTGGTCAGAGCAGATTGAGTATATTCATCAATTTCAAGATGTCGTTCATCCATCTCCTGTATGAGGTCTTCAGCCTCACTGACCATTTGCCTTATTGAGTATGCATACAAGAGGGTGCGAAAACTCACAAGATCTGGTTCAAGGCAGGCCTCCTTCATCTTTGCAAAATAGCCTGCTGCCATCTTTATATCATCATGTTTAGCATGGAGGGAGATGAGAATATTATATGTTCTTGTGTCAGGTAGGCACTGAACCTCCTCCATCTTCTTCATCAGTGAAGCCACTTCTTCTAACTGTCCATGGTTACCACAAATGTGAATCATTGTATTAAAAGTAACAGTAGTTGGAACAATCCCTTCTCTAAGCATCATTTCAAACGTTTCAGAAGCCTCTTGAAGCTGCCCTGCCTTTCCATATGTATCTATCAAAATATTGTATGTATACGAGCGTAAAGGTGAATCACTTTCCACTGCACCGAATGCTTCACTTCCGCCATTCCTCGAAGATCCATTCAATGACCACTTCTTAAAGAACTCCTCAGCTTTCTGAAACTCACCTGCTTTCTTATACAACTGCACAACGCTTCCCATAGTCACCTCATCAGGCTCCATTCCTTGCTTATTCATCTTTCCAAGCCAACAAAGAGCCTGCTGCTTCATCCCACTTTTACTATAAACATCAATTAGAGTACCATAAGTAGAATTAATCGGCTCAATCCCTCTAAAACTCATCTCATTCCATAACCTCTCAACATAACCCCATTTATGAGCTTTACCAAGAATTCTAAACATAATATTATAATGAATTACACTGAACTCATAACACTGTTTTCTCTTAAACCACTCAAAAATCTCTACAGCCCTTTCCCAACTAGATTGCTCCTTTAGAATTATACTCCTTTCTTTGTTGCTTAACTTTTCAGCCCATGGCTTTAATGCCTCATCCAAATCCTTAACGCTATCCAAAGCTCCCAAAATCGCTGGAATACAACCTCCATAAGAAGCCCATTTCGTCGAACACTTGGCCTGCAATTTCTCCACGGGAAATTTTCCACAAACTGTACCGAATTTACCTCTTTTATTCATAAATTTGAAACTTCCCCTCGTTTTTTCTCTCCTTTCGCTATCTGGGTTTTTCTCCAAAATCTGATTACTTGGCTCAGGCTGATTATCAAGACTCTGTTTTCGAACTCCATTGAATTTCTTGGTTCCCCCTCCATTGTGAGTACCGACAAGTATTTGTTGGTTGCTTTTAGTGATTGGTTCGAGTTTTTCAATTGGAGAAACTGAAACTGAAATCGAAAGGGAAGCTCCTGTGATGTTGGGTGGTGTGGTTTTTGAGGAGCATAAAACATTGAAGCAACTGGAATCTAGCGGAAGTTTTGCAAGCATTTCTACTATTGCTCAGATAAAATGGATTTTTGTGAAAATTTAAGTGAGAATTGAAAATATTAGTACCACAAATTATAACCTCTTTTTTCTGGGTTATGGTTTTGCTGCGAAAGAGTTTTCCGGTTCAAGATTTTGCTGTCCGCAGACATCCAATTGCTGCAGCTTCTTTTATACAAGCACGACTATGAATTAAAGAGAGCTAAATTATTTGTATTCAACGGATTTGGAATTTTTTTATTGGATTGAGTGGAAATTTTTTTAAATAGAAGGTGGAGTTGGGTTTTTTCTTCTTCTTTTTTTTTTTTTCATTTGGTTCAATCTTAAGTAACATCGTTTTGATTCGATTTGAATATATATATAAAATAATTTTATTGTTTAATTAATTAAATATATTATATAAATTAAATTATTATTTAATATTTTAATTTAAAATATTAATTTGATAAAAAATATTATATTTATATGTAATTAAAATATAATTTATATTAAAAATAATATTTTATAAATATTATACTAAATTAAAATTATTAAAGTAATTTTGAATTGAATTGATTGCATTTTATGAATATCAAAATGGAATCTAATCAAATATTAAAAAAAAATATTTTTTAATTACGAGTTTGGATTCAAATATAAATATTAAAAAATTTTGGTTCAATTTTAATCTGATCTGTTACCATTTTTAACTATGAACTATCTACAAGGGTTATGGACAAACAGAACTAAAAACAATTTGTTTGTTAGTACTTTTTTTTTTCTTCTTTTTTATATAAAAAAATACCCTTTAATTTTCACAATATGGTCTTAGCTTTGCATCATTGGTTGCTTTGTATTTTTCCATGCAAGGTGCTTATCATTTAGTTAATCACAAACAGCCCCAAATTATGTGCTTTCAGTTTAAGATGATATGGATCTCATTATCCATGTACTTATCAAATGATTTAGCATTCTTCAATTTTTATTTGCAGGACAATCTGGCAACAACAAACAAAATCAGATAAGTTTAGCGATGTCCATTATAGATTGATGAAGAAAAACCACAAGCCTGTCTAAAAATGGTGGTTTTACATGCTCGACCGTTGCAATTGGTATAACTAAAATAAAAAATCATTACATTGTTGAATGTCTTGTGATGACAAATCATCTTAACCAAGATTATGATGATTAAATTCTTGAATACAAGTGACATGATCCCCAGCTCTGAGTAGATATTAGCCAACGATCTGGACTTTAGATTCAAACCAAACATAAGATGTTCATTTGCAATGCTTCTTGAACCATATGCCAATATTAAGAAAGCTTTCAAAGTCGGATTGTGGTCTGCGGAGAAAGAGTATATATCAGATCTCAATGTTTTTCATCTGATCAAATTTAGCAATATCATAAGTTTCTTCAGGGCATGTGTTTACCTCTCAATTCCATGAATATCATGGGGAAACATGATAACTTTGGTCTCAACTCCTCTCTCTTTTAATGCCCGTGCATACTAAAAGTTTTCAAACAGCAATTCGTGAGCACATCACCCCAACTTTCAGATCAGAAAAAGAATGTGTGCATGTGGGGTGAGAGTAAATTCCAGAAAACTTCTAACTTTATCCTTTTTTTTTTTTTTGGTACAAAGGAAGCTGCAGCCTAGGGATCGAGGAAGGGTTTACAGATGCTAATTGCTCAATAGAGTCAGGCACCTACAGCAGTATGGATATCTAGTATCCACGTTAAAAAATATTAAATATTCATCATAGTTCATGCTATAGAAGGGAATGCTTATCTTACTTGCAATCCATTGGAAACTGGGACTCGAATATCCTGAGCACCTAAAAGAAAGAGGATTGGAGCTTTAACCTGCAAAGACGATAAAAAAATGACTTTACCCCATGATCTTATGGTGCTTACTTAAGGAACACTTTGTTCAAACTATACCCTTTTGAAGGGAAATCAATACAAGTTCTAGAATACCATGCATATTATACTACAGCTTAAATAACCCTGATTGATTTTGATTGATTTTGCTTCATATAATGCTAAGCCTGCACCAGCGCCAAAGCATGCCATGCTAATCAATTTAATTGGCACCACTGACACAGGCATGACAATAGAAAACTAGTCTTTCATTTGATATATCTTTGAGATATGTGATATAGGCGACTTGTCGTAAAAGTGAGTCAGGTGTTCAGCTGAAGGTGCTTCAGTAAAGATACTTTTTCCATTGCTTCCATAGGCTTCCACATAGCACCAATCAGGGATATCTGTTACACCAACCATGGATGAAATATTGCAAAGTGGATTCCTCACAGCAGCTGCAACAAACTTATCTGGTGCCTGTAAAAATTAAGTAATTGGTCCCATTCTTCAGCGACTGCTCGATTGCAGAGAGATATATGTAATATTGAAAACCCTAAATGTTCCCTGCTAAACCAGCTAAAGGACATCTGTTGGTCACTAGAACACATTTACATTACTTAAAGAGAAAGCTCTACCTGGCCAATCAAGTGTGTGGTTAGAAAGCCACCATGGGAACCACCAAGAACAGTTATTTTAGATGGGTTGGCAAGTCCTTTCTCAATGACATGATCTATAGCTTTGAGTACATCATTGACATCCTGTGCATGAGTCAAGGAGAGAGGGTTCGTAATTTACATGATAATGATTAAATTACTTACACCCACGATAAGTCAATGACTCAAGCACATATAAAGAATTGATCAAGAACAAGCACCTGAGACCCCACTTTCCCAGGAAGAGATTGCAATGCTTCCTCACCAAATCCCAGTGAACCTCTGAAATAAATTAGTATGTTAGCTGAAGATAAAGGTTATGTCAGCCACTTGATGTTGATAAAATTATAAAAGCTTATTTTTAAAGGAAAATTCCTTAAGCATGCGAAAGGAGATATCACAGAGGATCCACGAACAATTTTAGCATCAGCAATAGAATGATGTGCTGTACTTAAAGAAATTAGCACAGCACTTGTGTCACGGGTCGAGACTTAAGCTCCGAACCTGCGCGGCTCCGGGACCCGGACATTCATCCTTCCGGCGTCCTGAATCAGCTTGACCGCCACGGTTCACACCCTTGTGAGGTATTGTCCGCTCCGGCCCCCTTAGCCTCACGGTTTTGTCCTACAAAAGGCGCCTCATAAGGCGGAGATGGTGTGAACCCTTTTATACCCTAGTGACCTTCCTATTATGTTCGATGTGGGATTCAGGACTCCCCCTTAGGTCCGTGACATTCTCCCGCACCCAACCTCGTGACGCCCTCGTCACGGAGGCTGACCACCCTGCCTGCCTCCCTTGAGGTGCTTGGCGTGGATCGAACGGTTTAGGGCTGGCTCTGATACCACTTGTCACGGGTCGAGACTTAAGCTCCGAACCCGCGCAGCTCCGAGACCCGGACATTCATCCTTCCGGCGTCCCGAATCAGCCTGACCGTCACAGTTCACATCCTTGTGAGGTATTGTCCGCTCCGGTCCCCTTAGCCTCACGGTTTTGTCCTACAAAAAGCGCCTCACAAGACGGAAATGGTGTGAACCCTTTTATACCCCAGTGACCCTCCTATTATGTTTGATGTGGGATTCAGGACTCCCTCTTAGGTCCGTGACACTTGCACCATAATAAAGTACTTCATAAATCAAATATGACATTAAAGCATTTTGCCAACAGCCATGTGGTTTGTTGGTAGAGTGCTAGACTCTTAGTTCTAGTGACCAGGGTTCAAATCCTGGCATCCTCAAGTATGAAAAAAAAGAAAAGATATTAAAGCGCATTTTATAGAAGGAAAATTTAAGCAGCATAGTGAAAATGAAATGGCAAGAAAAAGAAGAGAGTTAGCTTTAGTCACATACTCAAACATAAAAGCAAAATGGATTCCTATCACAAATTAACTTTTCCTGAAGATGTAAAGATATATTTTCACTCACCTATAATTTACAATTAATAGGCTGTAACCAATTGAAGAAAGAAATGCCAATGACTTTGAGAAGCTAGACGAGGAGACAGTATGTGGGCCCCCATGAAGCATCACTATTAGTGGATCTGGTGAATCATTTTTCTTGGAAGATAAAAATATTGCCTCAAAAGGTTTAGCAGCTCCTGAATGAATTGGACAAATACCATCATCAAAACGTTTTCTTTTCACCACATTTAAGTACTATGACTAAGATTTTTGAAAATGAAAAAGGAGCTAAAATGTAATTTTCCTTTTATCTGAAAAGAGATCACTCTCCACAGTTGCATTAGATCCAATATTAATCAGAGGTCAATTAACACAATAGAGAAAACATTTAGTTCATCCTAGAAATCAACCATGAATATATGACTCCTTATTTTGAGCACTTCTTGCAAAACAATCTACTTCCTATTGTGATATAAGTGCTAATATCAAAAAAATCAGAGGGTAAATGTTGCAAACATAAAATCATGTTTTGTTCTTTTCCTTTATGGCTTTCAATGTGGTTTTGGGAGGTTTTTGAAGTCAGCTTGCAAGTTTTCATTAAACATTTTCCAGCAGTTGCAATCATCAGCACAAGCATCTCATACCTACAAAGATTTGATAGGATGAAAACAGATTAACAGTCATGTGAACCTGGGCAAGTAGAGACTAAAAATAACATATGTTTGCAGCATGTAATTAGAAATAAAGAGATTCGAGAAAAATTAGGGGTAGTTAGAATTGAGGAAAAGATGAGAGAAGACTGTTTGAGATAGGTTGGACATATGAAATGTAAGCCTATCTGTGCACCAATTAGGAGAAATGAGCTTTTGAATTTGGAAGATACCAAAACTTCTAAAGGTAGGCCACGAAAGATGTAGATGCAAGTTATAAGAAATGGTCTAAGGGTTAAGGAAGTAGATGAAAAGATTGTTATTGATAAAAATGAGTGGCACAAGAAGATTCAAAAGTATGACCTAACATGATTATCTTTTTGGCCTTTCATTTAGCCGACCCCAGAGTCATGCGATATAAGGCTTACTTTGTTGTTATTGTTGTTGTTGCTGTTGTTGTTATTATTGTTTATGGTTGCAGCATGTAAGTATTGCCATTGATAAAAAAAATCATCACAACGACCCAATTTAGTCTTGTTATCTTCTAAACTAGTAGAAATACGCAAAATCAAGTCCAGGCAAAGAGAAAACATTGAGGAACGAAAGAGCACCCAGTAGAGTGCATGGAGCTGGGTATTGGGGGTTTTGGATGGGTTTTCTTCTCCTCACAACCCCCCCCCCCCAAAAAAAAAAAATAAAAAAAAAGGTAAAAAAAGAACCCAAATAAATCTCATACCTTGCATGCACTAAATTGAACTCATCACATTCAACTTAAGCAGAGAGCAAGTGGAAAGCTTACCACATCAATGATTTTTGTAGATGAGCATAGCTTGCTATAGATTGGCCAATCAATTCGGTGAAGAGAATTAGTTGCAGAGTGTGCCCCAGAATCCACTGAGGCTTTTGCAGAGAGAAACACGAGGAACTTTCCATCTCGGCTAAGGGAAAGGAAGAAACATAATTCACATATAGCAAGCTCCAAAGAGGTAGCTTGTAGTTAAAAGGAGGTTATTTTTAACAATTTTTGCAGCTGTATACACAGAGTTTCTAGTTAATTAAGCAGCATTAAATGGATTTAATGGAAACATTGATATTTGGCTAGTAGATGGAAGAATTTCTAGGAAAATTAGGCAATTTTGGACAGCCATTCAAAGATTTCTAAGCAACAATTTACACGGTATTCTCTGCAGAGAAGCAACAGACAAAAACAATAAACCAGGAAATAAGTACTCCACAGGTAACAGAGCCTCATTTGCGCCATAACAAGAAGAGATGGGCCCAAAAGAGAAAGAGATGGAGAGAGCACTCTTCATTCCTATTTTGAATGGTAAAGCAGGGGAACAAAAATTATATACTGTTACACAGCTACCCAAGAAATTAGGAAAAGAGAAATTGAAAGTTTAATGACAATGAACTATTTTCCAAACTCATGTTTTACATAAAGAAATTGATTTGAACTTAACCCAAGCAATTAGGAGTATGGCAATGAACCATTTGCCAAACTCATTTTTTTATCAAGAAAATTATTTGAACTTAATAAATGCAACATAGATATGACATAGCTGGATGAAGGAAAATAGTGTAAGGAAATAAAGTTTTCCAAGTATGCTAAAGAGTAAAAATAGATGCAAAAACAATAAACTAAGTCTTTTCCAGTTACACAGCGTCAGCTAAGAGTATACATAAATGTGTGTTGAAAATAAACTTCAGAAGGCACTCTGCAGTCAGCTCATGCTTTCATGTACAAGATTTAAAAAGTGGGGGAAACTCAGAAAGAGGAATAAGATTTAAAAGGCATACCTGAATCGAGGAAAGAATGCACTATTTATGATTTGTGTTAAGTTGACTAGAGCCGATTCTTCAATTGATCTGTCTCCAGAAAATTGTGTCATGACTCATGATTAAAGGTAGCACAGTGAGGTTCCAACATGAAAATATATGAATGAAGAAAACTTTGAGAAACCAAAAGCCATTTAATGAAGCAAGTTACCCACTTGGGATCAGACTCAGAAGCTTCTGATTTATAAAGTGGCACCTTCACGGCGTATAACGCACAGGGCCTGTTATAGCAGTATTTTATACCAAGCTTTCTAGGACCTGCTGACCACCCCACAAAAACCAAATATTGATCCGCGCCTTCCATTGGTGGAGCCCAAACCACCTGGCCTACACTCAAAGACTTTGTAATTCCTTTAACAGCATGTACCTTACCACTGTGATATGCAGGGAAGTTCAGTTAGGGTCCTTCCACCATACAAAAGCTCTCTACTGTGTGCATTGATTAAATAGAACAATTATATATGAAACCTGTTAAGATTGATCACAAACAGTGCACGCTGCCTTTTTCCTGCATAGCATTCCCCCCATTCCTCCTCCCAATCACCTTGACCACTCCAGCTAGTGCATTCTTTATCTTTTGTAGCACCTTTCTTGTAACCTTGATGGTCAAAAGAAGGCTTGGAGGGAGAAGGCTCCTCAGCAACATAAGCAATAAGAGATTCATCAGAGTTCCAAGAGATTCCCTCAAACCTATACCATGAAGAAAGATTTCACCTTTTCCAAGTTTGCAGGGATGATAGCTACCAGTAACATTACTACAACCAGCAGCGATGATCTTACAACCAGTTCTAGAGTTTCCAATACATTTGCATTAATGAAGGAGAAAATTCAACTAAGATACTTAAATATCATTTACTTCTGGATCACTGACAAGGTTAACACAGTAGTGCCAAAAGTTATCCTCAGAGAAATGAAAATTGAAAGATTCATTGAATCATTTACCATCCATCAGCATACACTAAGCCATGAACAGACTGGGGAATCTGAAACTCCTTTTCCAACTGAGATGAACTCCATATTTCAAATTGCGAGGGAGATTCATTTTCAGGATTTCGAATTACAAGAAGCTTTGAACCCGATGTTGAGGGAACAATTACAGACACTCCTTTCATCTCAACAGGAAATGGGGCCCATTGGAAGTTTACATTATTATTACTTTCTTTTGAAATACTAGTGGACAGTATAAATTTTCGTTACTTATTTGCCAAAAGATTTGGTTGGCTAATTGAAAACATTGCCTGGGAGACTATTCCTGCAGCAACAGTTTCATAAACAGCAGTGGGATCAATAATAACTCTATGGTTTCAAAGAAAAAGAAGACGGATAAGAAAGAGGAAGTTAAAGAAACTCTAGCGATCCTACCTCTGTCAGACTTAAAAGTCCATGCCCTGTCAATGCTGCAGATACTAGTAAACTCCTGAAGTAATTTAGATTGGGAGGCATATTCTTCTTCAGTAGCTTCGTCTAGCCCCACTGGAAATTCCTTCACTGGACCAGCTTTAGAAGAATCCATGGCCAAAACAGCTGACAGTTTTTGCCACATGTTGGGTGGAAAAGAAAATCAATAAGGAAAGATCTAACAGTAAACTAGGCAGAAACATTGAAAATAGGACGGTGCTTCACATATAAAAGAACAAAAATTTGTCAATTGATACAATCCATCATACAAGAAACACATCATTTCCTCATCACTCAATAGTAATTGGCACTCTTGTAACATCAAGAAGCACCCATTATATTCTACTCCACCATCTTATCCAAAAAGAAACAATAGGATATGGTGATAATTTTGAAATTTATTAATCAGGTCTCTCTTTCAGAATGCACATCATACAAAATAATATCTAAAACATCATCGTGTAGCAAAGATAGATTCAATGGAGAAAAAGGCAGCAAAAGATGCAATGGATATTGGAGAATGCTCGAAAGCATATTGGAGAAAAAATATATATATGCGAAAAACTTATACCTACCAATATGATTTAAGTTTCAATTTTGAGTAATCTTAAATTCACTAGAGGCTGGTAATTGAAGCCAACGGTAGATAAACTTCCATACTTCCACAGTTCCAAATTGCATATTTTTCTTGTTCCATTCTTTTTCCTGCTAAGATATTGCCTCAAATGCTTATCTACTTGCGTCCAAAGTAAAACCACAAACAACTCTCAAGTGCCAAGGTGTTATTTGGGGTTGAAATTCTAGATTCATAAAAAATAACAGAGTTTTGGATACAGGCATAGATTAGCACACTTGAAATGATTTCAATTCAATTCAAAAGTAACAAAGAAAATTTCCTGCTGCGTGGAACAAGTTGCATTTTTGCAATCATTCTTTGCAGTAAATTTGAAATATACGACCTCTTAAGCGCAAAGAGCGTCCACACTTGAAAGAATTAGAGTTTTTAAGCAAAACCGAATATCCAAAGTCATTTTTTTCAAAATAATTCCACAGATTGCCCATTCTATCATTCAAGGAATGATAAAAGGAAGAAACTGATCAAAAACTTTTTAGTATCAAACAGTAACAGCTGAAAACAAAGACTGAAATTCACATTCGATAGTTCAACTCCAACCAATATGAAACAATCAACAAAAAGACTAAACAAAAGATACCCATCAAGCAGTTTACCAGCAAAACAACGAAAACTAGTTCTTTTCACTAAGGTCCACATGAAAATGCAGATAGAGAGAGCTTACATGTAGTGAGAAATGGGAGTGAAGTGGAAGAGCGAGGGACGAGGTTGAGAGAAAATTGGAGGCGAGAACCGAGAAGGTGCTAAGGTTACTGAACAATTAGAGATGGTGATGACACTGCTGAAGGATGCTAACGCCAAAGTCCTACTCATTTCAAGATTCCAACTTCCACATTTTTAATCCTTCCACGAGTAATCCTAGTAAGCAAGCAATGGATGCCTCCACAAAATGATCAACGCAACGGACAACTTCGTTAATAGAACACTGCTAACGAATCTGATTAAGATATGTAAGTTTGTTTAATTAAAAAAAAAAGATAAGTTTTTTATTAGTATAAAAAAAGATTATTTAATCAGTTCAACTTTGTTGGAGTGGTTGCCGAGTGTTTTTTATTTGTGTATTTGTATTGTATGTATTTTATGTTAAATATATATAATTAATTTTTTTATTATTCACACGTTAATTATGAAATATATATTTTTATTAAATTCTTTTTTTTGATAAAATTTTAAATTATATTATTATTATTATTATTATATCACTGTGTTTAAAAAATTAAAATTATATAATCAATTATTATCCTTCAAAAATATTCATAATTTAATTTAAATTGAATTAACTAATTAAATCAATTTAATTCGATTAATTAATTAATTATTAAATTAATTTTAATCAATTATTAAAAATAATTTTAAATAACTCAATTCAAAATTAACCATGAATACCTCTGTCATCCATGACCATTGACGGAGTACTCTTTGTATTTTGCGTTGGAATACAAATATATGATATCATATTACGCGATACAAGCTACAGCATATCCTAGAAAGACTACGGGTCCTGAGCAACAGTACGCCTCTTCACTCGAGGCCTGACGGGCCGGCATGGCCTGTCTCATGCTAATTCCTGTAAGGGGCCCCACCGGAGTGTCCCCTCTCAGTTTAGGTCTTTATAGTTTATAGGACCCAAAATGTGGATAACCGGCCGAGCGTTCTCCATCCTTCATTTATTCTCCATCCTTCATTTATTCTCCATCCTTCATTTAAAGCCAAATTAAACCAACCAAACTCTTACTTGCCTACTGATAGGAAAAATGTGAAAACCTCAGTCAAAATGCAACACGTAAACCCAACCAGAACCCTCACTTAAAGCGTGGCTCAATGTAATTGGTCGTTAATGTAACGCACACACCAAGCAGTTGCTTAGAAAGTTCAATCCGTTAAGAGGAAAGGCGGGCGTTATATGTTCATTCAAAGCTAACAAAGCAGATAAAAAAAGAGAGAAAATGGCAGTTCATGCACCACTCTCAGTTGTCTCAGTAAATCCAGTTCCTAAAATCAGCTCTAAAAAGCTTGAAACTGAATTTAACGTTCTGAAACAAAGAGAGGTTTGTTCTGTTCATTTCAAGCCGGTTAGAATTAGAATCCATGGTGGTGGAAGCAGCAGGTTAACAAGATTGAATGCTGCGGGGTTGTCTGAGATTGAACCTGACCTTAATGAAGACCCTGTTGACAGATGGGCCATCAACAGTGTCAGCTCTGTAAGTTCATTCCATCTCTACTTTCTAATTTCTATATTGGGATTCTGGATATGATAGAAACCTGAGAATTTCAAGGATTTCAATACATTGTCTTTATCCGTTAGATTTCAACTTGGACTTGTCAATGGTATTTTTAGCATACATTTTTCTTTAAGTCAACATTTTGGTTGATTTAAATACTTCTGTTTTGTTGATCGTAGGAAGATTTTAAGTATGGGGAATATGATGGGCACCATACGTACTACGAAGGAGAGGAGAAAGGTACTTGAGAGTGAAATTTTATGTTGTTCTACTTCTGTTAACCAAGGGGGGTCTAGTTTTCTTGCGATCAATCAAGTTCCTGTACCTCTAATTGAAGCTTTACTTCAGGAACATTTTGGGGAGCAATTGCAGATGACATTGATGCTATAGAACCTCCTACAGGATTCCAAGGTATCGATTACAAATCTCTGGTCATTGATAACTAACTTGGGAATAGGAAAATAGATTTTTCATGCATAGGTGTATGGACGAACTAAATATCAACGAATTTTTTTATGTTTGTAATATATTCGTTGAATTAAGAAACCTAAAACGTTGTTTGTTTGTTAAATTTAATAAACAAATAAAAACTTAATTTGTTCACGAACTATTGATTGATCGTTATCTTTGTTTTCATTTTCATGTTATAAATAAATTGAAGGTAAAAGAATTTTGCTATATTTGTGATATATTTGCTTGATTGACAACCTTAAAATGTTATTCATAATTGTTTGTTAAACTTAATAAATAAACATAAATGAACAAAAACCGAATCTTTTCATGAATGGTTAATATAATGTTCATTAACTCTCCTATTCATGCCATTGAAAATAATTAAATAAAGTACTGGAGTTGAAGGCCTATCTTATTCCTTTTATAGATTTTTCTCGGTCATTTTGTAACTGATTGTCTTCAACTATTTGCAGGCCTTATTTCATGGCTCTTTCTCCCTACAGTTGCTGCAGGAATGTTTTTCAATGTTCCGGTAATTAATTAATTTCAAATCTTCAGTCAGCTTTTCTTTTGAAAACAAATAATAATTCAACAGAGCGAAGATTGACAAGTTTTTCTTACATGAATTTTATGTTAGGGAGAGTACTTGTTCATTGGAGCTGCAGTGTTTACGGCTATATTTTGTATAATTGAGATGGATAAACCGGATAAGCCCCATCACTTTGAGCCTCAGATATATAACATGGAGAGGGGAGCTCGAGATAAATTAATCAATGACTACAATACCATGAGCATATGGGATTTTAATGAGAAATATGGAGATCTCTGGGATTTCACTGTCAAGAAGGATGATATAACAAGAGATAACTTCTCCTGAGCGAAGAGAATTGTAATTATTAGCTATAGCTATTTGAGCATAGAAGGTATAGGTTTTTTTTTTCTTCCCTTTCTTTTCTTGTGTTCTTCAAGAGTGCAAATTCTTTGTTTGTAAAATGTATCCCCAACTCCAAACTAAAAACTTCAAAATATAGTTTAATTTTAGGAGAAGGAATTTTATTTAAACTTGATTACATTATCAACGATAATGTAATAATATATAAACAAAATCATATATCAAATTAATGCACAAGACTTACTAAATTTGTGGAAGCACAGTGAAAGTGTTATTGCTGAAGTAAGCAACATCGACTTAATTTACTAGTTGATGATAAGATTACACATTCAAAATTATCCTTTATCCATAGAGTAAGTTTTTAAACACCAAATTATGAGATTCCTCAAAGAATTCCCCTCTCTTTGCTAATCTTTCTCTTTTCCTCTCTCGTTATCTATATAATTTATCATATAATTAATGAGACCTTTCTCACGAACATATTCATTTTTCTCTTGTTTCTCATCGTGGCCAAATGCCATGTGAATTCATTAAAAGAGGAAGAGACTCAGCCTTTCTCCATCATATTTCTATATGGCCAAATGCCATATTTGTCATCATCTTTTAATATGGTCGAATGCCATGTTTTTGAAAAAGAGGGAAGAGACAAATGGTTTTACTTGGTTTATAATTCAAACCAAAAACCAGTAACTGCCATGGTAGTTTCTTTGGTAGTTATTAAACATATAGGAATTTATCTACCCATTTTGGATGGATATTTCTTACATCTGCTATTCATACAAAATGAGTGGCAAACTTTCACGATTAAGAGAATGTTTTCTCTACCTTTTATAGTGGTTCATACAAGAAAATAAGTCATGTAATGAAAGTTTAGTTGCTATATGACTATTAAGTGTATATGGTAGCTCAAAATCACATCTAGTCTTTTATACAACTATTAGGTATGTATAACAACTTTCAAGTACAAATAGAGTAATAATGTAGCACTCTAGACGCATTTAGTCACATTTCAAGTTCCTCGAGATCTTTCTTTTATCATATTCCATGATACATTTGCGTATTGACAATTATGTTCGACATTTCAAACATAATTGGTAGGCCTGCAAATATAACCATTATGTGACACCAAAATGGTCTTTCTTTCTTTTAAAGTCTCTCCATTTCAATTCATTTGCTATCTAGATATATCCCATTAGATCAAATCATTCACGACCATTAGCAACATTCCAAAATAGCTAACATTGAATTGAAATTTTAAAAAATAGTCGAAAGTCCTTAAGGGTACTAAATATGACACCCTTTGATCTCAAAGGTCTCGCATAACAAGAAGCAAAGTTCTATTCTTTTGTTTGTCATAACGGTTTTGGGACCGCCAGGCGTAATGTGTTTTAAAATTTGAAAAAATAAAAAGAGTCACCACCAATCTTTGTTAAGATGTGATTGGTCACTCAAAAGTTTATCTTTTTAATAAAACTCTAAAAGCGGGTCTAAAATTTATCAAAAAGATAAATTTCGGTCTATGAAAATCAGGTTGGGTTCGAAAGTCGGTTATGTGTGGGGAAGGATTAGCACCCCCACAACGCCTATAAATTGGTACCATTTAATCATGTGCTATTTTCGGTGTTGGATAAAATGGTTTTGACTTGAAATTTAATACTAATTTTCGTCGTTTAAAAAATATATTTTTTTGCTAAAATTTTTTATTTAGAAATATTGAGAAAATATTTAAGTTAAAGAATTATCTTAAAATTCTTCAACATCTAGGCAAAATTTAAGATAATTCTTTTCACTTGAGATTTAATACAATATCCCTTAAAATGAAATAACACTCTTTATAAAAGATAATTGTTGGTGATTCTCCAACATCTAGGCACAGTACCAAGAATCATTTCTTTCGAAATGTTATTTTTATTTTATTTTATAATATCACAAATTTTAAAAATGTATTATTTTTTTATTATAAAATATTTTATCAGCAAGTAGTAAATAAATAAATAAAATTAAAGACAGAAGAATGCAAATGATTGCCAATGATAACATGATAACATATGTATGCCAATGAATACTATGCAATACAAACAAATGGATTCTTAAATATAATGAGACCACATTGACTCTTCAACATCTAGGCAGAGCTTAGGTGCGACTATTTATATTTAAGATCCTATTTTTATTATTATACTTTTATTGTTAATAAGTTATTAACCACATTATTAAAACGAATTAAGGATTCATGAGAAAAACTTAATGGAATAAGATTTCTTTAAATACCCCATCGTCTAGGTGGCATTCGAGAACAAATTACTTTACTTAAGATTTTCATATGTATCCTTAAAATTTCGAAAAGGTTTAGAGTATAGGTTTAGGTTGAGGTTTTAAGATTTAGTGAGTTTCGGGCAATGATTTGGGATTTCGTACCAAATTTGGGGTTTTCAAAATTTTGAATTTTAAAGTTTTGGATTTTAGGGCTTAGGATTTTGATTTTAGGGTTTAGAGGGTTTACGGTTTCATTTTTAGAGTTTGAAAATTTGGGATTTAATTTAGGGTTTAGAGGTTTGGGGTTTGGATTTTTAGGGTTTGAAGGATTTAGAGTTTAATTTTAGGGTTTAGAGGTTTAGGGTTCGGATTTTAGGGTTTATGGTTTAATTTTAGGATTTAGAGGTTTGGGACTTAATTTTTAGGGTTTCAATTTTTGGGTTTTGAAATTTAGGGTTTGGATTTTAATGTTTAAAGAAAACGTGAACATCTCTAAAAATCTCCAACATCTAGGCAGATTTTCGGAGCAAGTTCGATTTTCATAATTTTTAAACATTAATTAAAAAGTTTTCATGTATTTCCTTTTTTATGAAAGTTCATTATTATTATTATTATTATTATTATTATTATTATTATAGCTTTTTTTATTAATTAATTTTTATATAACAATTTCTCAACATTTAGGCAGAATTATTTTTAAAAATATATTTTTATTCCTTCCAACATCTAGGCAGGAAAAATAAAATAAAAAAAATATTATTCAATTATTATTGTTATTATTTAGATTATTATTATGATTATTTTAGCATTTTTAGTATTGTTTTTAGTTATTATCCTATTTTATTTCATTTTATTGTCAATAAAAATAATCAAATAATTATTCTAATAAATTTAAAAAATTATCATGCATAAATATTAAAAATAAAACTCAAAATAAAAAATAATAATATAAAAAAAATTGAAATTAAAAAAAAAAAACATGAATCGGACCGATCAACGCTAGTTTGAACTGGTCTGAATGGTTTGATTGTTCAATTAGCTATTCGAGTGGTCCAGCGATTTAGACCGGTTCGATCGATTCACTGATGGTTCATCTGGATCGGTTCTAGGCTGGCTGAAACTGGTCGTGGGTTGGGTTAAGCGGATCTCGGGTCAGATCTGGGTTGACGCGCGGATCCCCTTAGTCCAAAACGATGTCGTTTTGGGTTTTGCCATTATATATAAAACCTTTTTTTTTTTCATTCTCACCCTTTAGCAAAAAAAAAAAAAAAAAAGAGTTAAAGCTCCAGAAGAGTTCTGAGGGCTCTGCCGACATTCAATCGCTGGTGTTCGTGCCACCATGCCGATTGCCGCACCTACCATCGTCGATGGGCTGCTGTCGATGGTCAAAAAACATAAAAAACTCATAGCCGTTCACCTCAAAGTGATCTTTTCAGATCTGGTGTCCATTTTGCCAGAAACAGCCCCGATCGATGTAGATCGAGGCTTGAAGCTTTTGGTTTCTATTTAAAAAAAAATTTGAAAAAATTTTTTATTATTTTTGCAGGTGGCTTGGCTCTGGGTTCCTCCCTACGGAGAGGACCGTGTTGTTTTTTTTGTGGATTTGTTTTGGGCTTTTTGGTTTTTTGATAGGGGAAGGATAAAGAGGCTAGGGTTATGATTTTTTGAGGTATAGGAGATTTGGGGTTTCTGAGGGGTTTGAGAGTTAGGTTTCTGGGTAACCGAAGCTATTTTTTTACACAAATAAAGAGAAGATGGTGATCGGTGCTTAAAGGTAGAATACAGAGACTTCAGGGGTCAAGAAAATGGAAAAAAAAAGATCAGTGCTTTGGGTTTTATAGGTTTTTAAGAGCTTCAAAAGGGGAGCACGTGATGGCTAGTATGGTAAGGTAAGGGTTCTGGCAATGCAGGGTATGGTCAGGCCAAAGCGGTGGATGGCTGAGGGGTTTGAGGCATGCTGCTGGTAGGGTATGGGTGTGGCCAATGGTACCGTGCAAAGCACCACTACCACCCTAATCTTTTGTTTTTCTGTTTTTATTTTTTTTGTTTTTTTATTAATTACTATATTTTATAATAATATTAAAAATATTAGTAAACAAAACTTGGAAACAAAAATTAATCTAGTATACCCGGATAAATTTAGTGTCTATAGCTGGCCCTCTTTGCACATTACTGAGAATCAGGAATAGGGTAAAGACAAAGACATTAATTTTGTATGGAAGCGAATCATGAATTTTTCAAAAGTTCTTTTTTTTTTTGTTTTGAACCATAAGTCAAGTGATAAAGAAAATGACTGAGATGACATGACGAGTCAAAAAATAAAGAATTGATTGGGATAACATTGCAAGTCGAAAAGTAAAGAATCGATCGAAACAATATCGTAAGTCAAAAAATAAAGAATCGATCGGGATAATACTGCGAATCAAAATTATACTCAGAGGTCTTAAAAATCATGCTCGGAGGTCTTATAGAATCGATCGGGACAACACCATAAGTCAAAAAATAAAAAATCGATCGAAACAACACCGTAAATCAAAATTATGCCCGGATGTCTTAAAAATTATGCTCGGAGGTCTTAAAAATCATGCCCGGAGGTCTTACAGAATCGATCGAGACAACATCATAGTCAAAAAATAAAGAATCGATAAGGACCGCACCGCGAATTGAAATTATGCCTAAAGGTCTTAGAAATCATGCCTAGAAGTCTTACAGAATCGATCGAATAACACCGTAGTCAAAAAATAAAGAATCAATCGAGACAACACTGCAAATCAAAATTATGCTTGGAAGTCTTAAATATTATGCCTGAAGGTCTTAAAAATCATGTCTGGAGGTCTTACAGAATCGATCGAGACAACATAGTAAGTCAAAAAATAAAAAATTGATTGGGACAACACCGCGAATTGAAATTATGTGCAGAGGTCTTACAGAATCAACTGGGATATCACCGTAATAAAAAAATAAAGAATCGATCGAGATAACATCGTGAATCAAAATTATGCTCGGAGGTCTTAGGAATCATGTCTGAAAGTCTTACAGAATCAACCGAGATACTATCGCAAGTCAAAAAATTAAAAATCAATTGGGACAACACTGCGAATCGAAATTATGCCTAGAAGTCTTAAAGATCAACATCTTTGAATGTTCCTCTAATTAGAGGTCTGTAAACTTTGAAAATTTAAAAATTTTTTACTCGAAATCTTGAAAGTTGTGCCCGAAGGCTTTAAAAATTATGCCCGGAGGTCTTGAAAATCTCAAAATTTTTGAATGCTTCTCCTAATCAGAGACGATGAAACTTTAAAAATTTAAAAATCTTTTGCCCAGAGGTCTTGAAAATTGTGTCCAAAAGTATTAGAGATTATGTCCGGAAGTCTTACAAATCTAAAAAATCTTTGAATGCTTCTCCTAATCAGAGGCAATGAAACTTTAAAAATTTAAAAATCTTTTTAAAAATGGCTTTCATATGATCAGAGCTTTTCGAGACTTTAAAGGTCTTGTTTGAAGAAAGTTCCTCTTAAACAGAGGCTTTTAAATCTTGATTCAAAATGGTTCCTCTTAAACAAAGGCTTTAAAACTTTAAAATCTTACTTTTTTTCTCTTTTTTTTATATTTTTATATATTTTTTTATTTTTACAAAGTTGATAAATGCAATCGTGATACAAATGTCTATTCTCATCAAATGATGCTAATGGGAATGTCAATGTGAATGCAAATGTCAATACAAATGCAAGGATGTGAATGCTTGATGCAAATATATTTGACTTTTTCACAATGCAAATGACAATGTTCTTTTCATGTAAATGCCCATACACATATATTTTCTTAGGATGCAAATGCCATGATGCAAATACAAATTTTTCTTATGGTGCAAATGTATATGGCTTATACAAGTGCAAATGTAAGTGATGCAAATGCTAATGTCTTTCTTGTGATGTAGATGCTAGGGATACAAATACAAATGTCCCTTTAATGATGTATAGGCAAGTGATGCAACTACGAATGTCTCTTTTTTGTTATTTTTTTATAGGTCAAATATCTTTCTAATGATGCAAGTGATACAAATGCAAAAACTCTTTATGCCCCTCTCTCTTTTTTTTTTTTTAAATCTTTGTTCAAATTTTTAATGTTTAATTTTCATGAAAAAAAATGATTTCAGTATTCTTTACAAAATGCTCAATTAATCTCTAAAATTTTTAAAAGTAATCAAAAAATTATCCCACATAAAGTATCTTTGCAATCAATAAGAAAATTTAAAACTCAAGACTTTCGAATCTCTTGCAATTAATAATTACTATTTGGAATATGTGTGGATGAGGGGTAGTTGACAATTCAATTTTTTTCGCTGGTGGGCATATTTCATGATAAACTCGACAAGGGTTCAAGGATTGTTCTTGGGCTCATGAAAAAGTTAATTTTCTAAAACACTTTTATTTTATTGAAAACATGATACTTCAATATGTGTCAAAACTAGCCATTACTTTTCAAACAAATTTGGAAAGAGGACGAGGTTGATTTTTTTTGTTTTTTTTTTAAATGAAAGGTCTTTAATGGGTATTGGTCTTTCAAAAGGCTTTGCATTGAGATTTTTTATTCTGGATAGAAACTTAGAACTCTAAAATTCATTTTGGGCCCTCAAGAATGATTTCAGCTCTAAACTACCCTCTTGGGTTTTTACCTTAGAGTTATATCTTCTATCAATGAAGAACTTGGTGAAATCTTGTCAAAATAATAGGTATATACAAATTGTCAAAGACATTGCTCTTCAATTCAAGTGTCCATATTTGATCAAAATAAACTTTTTAAGGCATGTAATGTATGTCGATGTTAAGGGTTCTGAAAGAATAGATAAACAAGCTAAAAAATATATATTATTCAGGGTAATTAGGTAAAAAAACTTGAGGAGCATTTTTTGGCTTTTTTTTTGTCATTTTTGAAACATCTAATTTTAATTGCAGCAGTTTTATTCACCTTTTTTTTATCATGAATTCTCATTTTCAAGGTACATATTTTTTCTCTTTTTTTGTTTTATTTTTTTTTTTAAATTCTAGTTGAAGCTTCAGATTGTTATCTCCAAGGTTTCTTTGCTCTTTCTTGAAAATGCCCAACTTCATCTTTAACTATTCACTCTCTTGAATTTTTAGCACTCTAATTGAAGCCTTATTCACTTTTTACCTCGGACTTTCATCTCCAAACATTTTTATTGAAGTTGATCTCTTGAAGGTATCTTTATTTTGCCCCTAATGTGAAAAACGATAATTGGTCGGGGTTCATTTTAGAATAAAAAAATTTAATAGGCTCAAATAAGTAGTAAATGGATAATTTTTATGTATGATAAGGATAAAAGAAGATGACCATTCGTCATTTCAAACCTGGTCACTTCGTTAGAAGAGCAAATCATTGAAATGTCATTTTTGTTTTTTTATTTTTTTATTTTTTTGTGATACCCTATCTTTTTTTCACTCAAGATTCTAATGACGATCAAGTCCTATATGATCGATCACATAGTTCAAAAAGGCTCTTTGGGCTTTAAAATTTTTTTTGGTATTTTCTTAGTGAAAGAAAAAGAAAATGTATAAAGGTATGAAACAAATTATCTTAGACAAAAAATGATTCTTTTTTTTTTTTTAATGTGCCTTAAGACATGGAACAAAGGTTATTTAAGAGAAAAAAATTTAGGCATTTTTGTGTCTATGATCATGGTAAAATTTTGACACACATTGAATTACCAATTGAAAATTTGAAAGAGTATATGATTTTTAAAATTCAAAACGAACTTTTAAAATTAATCTTTTTTGTTCTTTGCCCAAGAAAATATTATCTGCCCTTTAAAGTATGAATTCAAACTCATATTCTCTGAGAGGTTATGGTTGGTAAGTCTAATCATTTGAGTGATTAGGGGCATGAAAGTATTTAAAAAGGTGTAGAGGTATTCGATGAGCTTTTTCCTAATAGTAATCACAATTTCCCTTAAAAATCCTTCCATCTTTATTGTAGAAGAAAACTTCTTTTTCTTTTTTTTATTTTATTTTTTTTTAAATCTTGAAAGTTACTTTTGTGAGACTTTTTATTCAAACAAATGCATAAAGAGAAATTTCATAAAAAAAATTCAAAAAATTTAATTCTTTCAAAATAAGTTAGATAACTCTTAGGGACACCATGCACATGTCATACATAAACAGTGAAAAAATTTAAAATAAAATCGTCATATCTTGATTTTTTAGAACACGAGACTTCCCTTTTCATCTCAACTCCTCACATTTGGCAATTAGATAGAGTTATTAACTTCCATTGTTCTATCACCTATGGAGTCAGAATATCATTTTTGATAAAATCTTCAATCTTTTTTTTCAACTATCTGTATTTTTCAGTTAAGTGATTGATTGCCCCTATATGATAATCACACTTGCCATTGGGATCATAACTTTTTGTCAATGGATTTGGTGTTATTTTTAAAGGCACTGAAGTAAGATACCGACCTTTTATTAGTAAAGATAAAAGGTGAAAAATAGGGATTGACAGTTTCTCTCGATCATTCTTTAGTCTTTTTCCATTTTTTGTTGGTCGAATGATGGGTTCAAATGTAGGAACAAGATCATGAATGACCATTTGAGGATAGAGATTTGCTAGAAAGCCCAAATGCTGACTTGGTTGGCTAGGATATGAGTTATGAGATACATCGTCTATGACAAAGTGAGAAGGATATGGATTATATGGGATGAAGCTATTAGGTAGATGCCTCTTTATTGTGACTACTTATACTTTTCTTTCATTATTTTTTGATGTACTTTTTTTTCAATATTTGTTGCATCTTTTAACTTAATATTACCATTCTTGATTGCATTTTTTATAATCTCACCATAAATCACCATATCAAAAAAGTTTTTGAAGACATTCTCATTCTTTCGTAATAAGAAGTGTTTAAGGAATTGACAAATAGAACAACAATCTCTTTCTCTGATAAGGGTGATTGTACTTGTGTGCATACTCTTTGAAAGTTTTAGTTAACCTTTTTTCACGTTCTATCTGGATATCCTATCTAATGCCATATTTTCAACATGCTTATATTATGCTAGGAATGCCCTAACTAAATCATTCCAAAAGTAAATCTTATTTCGGTCCAGTTGAGCATACCATCTTATCGTAAACCCAGTGAGACTATCCTAAAAGTAATGGATCAATAACTTATCATCATGAGTGTGGCCTGTTATCTTTCAGCAGTTCATAGTGATGTGTGTTAAAAGGTATTTCGTTCCATCATACTTATTGAAATCTAAGGTTTTGAATTTTGATGAAATAATGAGATTAGGCACTAGACTAAGTTCATTAGCGTTGACATTTTCGTACACATCATAGCCTTCAATTACCTTCAATCTCCCTTTCCATAGGTCATATTTATCTTTTATTTTTATATCTCCTGATGAATCTGACACTTTTTTTAATCTCTTCAATTCTTTAAGATCATCCATATTAGGCACGTAATGGAGTCATAATAAGTAGGCTCGAGATTGACATTTGTCTAAACTAGGGGCAACTTGATAGAAACGCCAGTATAAGGTTGATGAGTTGCTGGAGATGCTTACGGCATATGGAGGTCTTGAACATATGTGAAACCAGATGGATACAATTGTGTCTCAATAGCTATTTTTTCCCTTGCCTTATGCGTTTCAACAATTCTTTTTCCTTTTGTCAATTCTACTATCATTTGTTTTAATTCTGTTAGTTGTCTGTTCACATTTTGTTACATTCTCATAACTATTTTTCTGATCTCTCTTTGGGCCTTTTCTACTCTATCTATTCGACTTGCATATTTATTTTTCATGATTCTGATACTAACTCGAGTGCTATAAATGTGTAGAGTTAACTGATCTTATTTTTTATGATAGTTATCCTTGAACCTTTTATTAATTATCAAAAGTCAGAAATGTATGACATAAATTTTATTATAAAAAATCTTTTGGCTTTAAAGGTTTAACAAAAGCATATTCATAATTATCATCTTTTGTCCTGAGCTAGCATGAAAAACAATGAATTTAAACAGATGATGCATGATGTGCAAGTTAAATTTTATTACTATTAAGAAGGGGAAACTTGAGTTCCATCCTATATTCTGGCTATGTTATCTAAAGGCATTCATTTCTCTTCAAAAGTTCGGTGAAAGTATATTCATAATCATCACTCTTTTTCACTAGCTTCAATTAATAAAAGTGGATAAAGGTATCGAGTCATAAAAAATTTAAGTTAAAAGAAGTTTCCATTCATTCCCAAAAGTATCAAGTTTACACATCATAAACCATTCTAGGGCTATGGCCAAAAAGTACTAGACCTACTCTCACTCCCTCTTATTTCACCTAAGAAATCTAAAAATAATTGACTATGATTACTAGGAAAGATAACCCTTTGCTTTAAAAGCTTTTTATTTATTATTCATTATTTTGGCCAACCTTACTACTGCCTTTAGTATTGCCTATTATCTCGGCATGGATCAATGAAATGTTTTTGTGAACAATTGGCTTCATTTTGATGTCAAAACTCATATATCTGGCTTTCATCAGTCTCTGTACCTTATGTTTCAAAGCTATGTAATTTTTCAGAGAATGACCCATGATGCCAAAATAGTATTCATATTGAGCATTGGGGTTATACCATTTAGGAAAAGGTGGTTTGCGAGGTTCAGCAGAGATAAAGGCAATGAGGTAGTTTTTTAGAAGCAATGGGTATAACTTTGTGTAGGATATGGGTATTGGATCAATTAGAGTTTTTTTTTTGGTATTGCCAAAGTTTTTCTGTCCTATGATTGGTTTGCTTTGCTAAAAAGATGGTGGCTTAGTTGGTTTTGAAGTGAATTGGAAAACTTTATGTTGAAAATTGGGTTCAAAAGATGGTGATGGGAGAGCATGCTGAACAAGCAATTATTATGAGATGGTGGACATAGATTCAGATGTGGAATTCTCGATGGTTGTATGAAATTTAAAGGCCTAATCCTAGATGCTTGGAAAGGAGGTTGAAAGTAGTCATGAAAAGAATTTAAGTGTGAGTTTGCACTCAGAATAATTGGTGATGGTTGCTTAAAGTCAGGTGACTTCTTATTGGAAATCAAAATTTTAAGCTCAATCATCTGCTTGGCTAGTTCACCCATTCTTTTTTTGAGTTTGCCCAAATTTTAGTCACTGTTCAAATCACCCAATGCTTTAGCATGCTCTAAAAGAATACTAGAACTAATAGGAGCCAGTTGATCTTGACTTGATAAAAGTGACAATGATCCTTGTGGAGCAATAAACTCAATCATACCGTTACTTTTAACTATTTTTATCAATTGAGCCATCTGTTGTTTCATCTCCCGAAGCTCGAGCCATAATTTCTGTTGATTTAACTCCAAAACACTAATCCTCGCTTCTAACTGATCTCTCATTTTTGCCATTCTAATTTTTACCAAGACAAACATTTTATTCCGAGACTTAGACAAAAACTTTTAGACTATTACCCTTATCGAATGGATGCCACAAAAATAATTTTTAACTTATATGACACACATAACATTTTCATGAATGTGACAATAATGCCTAATGAATGTGATGAAATGCATATATGCTTAAGACAATGAATTTTTATATGTACAAAGACCCAAATGAAAACTTTTGTCAACCATGAATGTGTATGCAAAGAATGTAATGTTAGAGATGGTGTGATATAAAATGTAATGCATATGCATGAAATATATACCTAAAATTAATGCAATATACTTGTATGAAATGTATGAACCTATCAAGTGTACATTATATTTCTACATGAAATGCAATGCTTGTATTATGCCAATCAAGTGAAATTGACACTACCTTCAAATATGTAATAAAATGAAGTGTGCGCACTACCTATTAAGATGAGTATGAAAGACATGTATCATTTATCAACATGTGCATAACATGAGATGCATGTAGTACACATTGAAGTGCATAAGATGCAATGCATGTATTATCTTATTATCATGAGAATGGGATGGGGTACATCAAACATCGAACGAAAATATGAAAGATAAAACAATATTTGAAAAAAAGAAAGAAAAAAATTTTTTTTTGAAAAGGGAAAACACTTTTTTTTTTTATTTCACATAGAATAACTAGGACTTGAAAATTAATCTTTATTTGGTCAATAAACAAATAATTTAAGAAAAACCTTTAATCTTTCAAAATATCTTTTACCTTTCCCTTTTTTTTTTTTTTTGCTTGTTGGATAATGCTAAAAAATATCATTTTATTCTAAAATATTTTATGAAAATGCAAATTTTGGAAGATTACCAAATGAATAAACTACATGTTAAGAGAAAATTTATTTTTTTCAAGAAAATACTTTTCTTTTATTATCCATTTTTCAAATTTTAATATATTTTCAATTATTTCTATAAAAAGGTTGATAGGGTTCTACCCTAAGCAAGCTTTTTATAGCTCATGATATGTTAGGTTGAGATTTATACGTCTAAAGGTTCTCAGACTCTTCCTTATATCATTGTCCATTATAGACTAGTAAGACTCCCCAATCCTCACCCATTATAGGCTACTAGGGGAAAAGATTTAGTCTAAGTGAAAGTATTTCGCTAGCAAATACGGAGATTATCACCTCACAAGAGCGTAACTACTTTACTTCCTCATAAAAAGAAAAAAGCCCGGGCCTAGAACTCATGCATACGAGTGAATATGCATAGTGTGTGTAGAGTAATGTATTAATCAAAATAACAAAAATAAATCATAAACACAAAATCAAAATAAAGTAATAACTAACATACAATTTATTTTATTTATTAACTTGTATGTATAGATATTTTAAAAAATTAAAATAAAAGAAATTAAATTAAATATCATATAAAACCAATTAAATCCAATAACTATTAATAGCACATAATTAAAATTTTGACTTGACTTTCAAAGTCCCTAATGGAGTCACCAAGCTATCATAACAGTTTTGGGACCGTCAGACGTAATGTGTTTTAAAATTTGGAAAAATAAAAAAAGTCACCACCAATCTTTGCTAGGGTGTGATTGGTCACCCAAAAGTTTATCTTTTTAATAAAACTCTAAAAACGGGTTTAAAGTTTATCAAAAAGATAAATTTCGTTCTACAAAAATCAAGTTGTGTTCGAGAGTCGGTTACATGTGGGGAAAGATTAGCACCCCCCACAATGCCCATAAATTGATACCATTTAATCATGCGCTATTTTTGGTGTTAGATAAAATGGTTTTGACTTGAAATTTAATACTAATTTCCTTCGTTTAAATATATATATTTTTGCTAAAATTTTTTATTTAGAAATATTAAGAAAATCTTTAAGTTAAAGAATTATCTTCAAATTCTCCAACATCTAGGCAAAATTTAAGATAACTATTTTCACTTGAGATTTAATACAATATCCCTTAAAATGAAATAATACTTTTTATAGAAGATAATTATTGGTAACTCTCCAACATCTAGGCAGAGTACCAATAATCATTTCCTTCGAAATGTTATTTTTATTTTATTTTATAATATCACAAATTTTTAAAAATGTATTATTTCTTTTTATTATAAAATAGTTTATCACCAAGTAGTAAATAAATAAATAAAATTAAAGATAGAAGAATGCAAATGATTGCCAATAATAACATGATAACATATGTATGCTAATAAAAATTATGCAATACAAACAAATGGATTCTTAAATATAATGAGACCACCTTGACTCTCCAAACATCTAGGCAGAGCTTATGTGTAACTATTTATATTAAAATCCTATTTTTATTATTATACTTTTATTATTAATCAGTTATTAACCCTATTGTTACGAATTAAAGACTCATGAGAAAAACTTAATGGAATAAGATTTCTTTAAATATCACATCATCTAAGTGACATTCAAGAATAAATTACTCCACTTAAGATTTTTGCATGTATCCTTAAAGTTTTGAAAAGGTTTAGGATATAAGTTTAGGTTGAGGTTTTAAGATTTAGTGAGTTTCGGGCAATGATTTAGAATTCCATACCAAATTTGGAGTTTTTAGAATTTTGGATTTTAAGGTTTTGGATTTTAGGGTTTAGGATTTTGATTTTAGGGTTTAGGGGGTTTAGGGTTTCAATTTTAGAGTTTGAAAATTTGAGACTTAATTTAGGGTTTGGAGGTTTGGGGTTTGGATTTTTAGGGTTTGGATTAATCTGACTGGTTCGATGGTTCAATTAGTTGTTCAGGCGATCCAACGGCTCAGATTGATTCGATCGGTTCATTGACGGTTCGTCTGGACTGGTTCTAGGCTTACTGAAGCTAGTCGTCAGTTAAGTTATGCGGGTCATGGGTCGGGTTACACGGATCCCGGATCAAATCTGGATTGACGCGCGATTCCCCTTAGTCCAAAATGACGTCGTTTTGGGTTTTGCCCTTCTATATAAAACCAAAAAAATTTTTTTAGTTCATTCTCACCCTTTAGCCCCAAAAAAAAAAAAAAAGAGAGTCAAAGCTCCAGAAGAGCTTTGAGGGCTCTACCGACGTTTGATCATTGGTGTCCGTGAAGCCGTGCCGATCGTCGCACCTACCGTCGTTGATAGGCCGCCATCGACGATCGAAAAACATAAAAAATTAAGCATTCAATATATTTTATGGATAAGAAATTAAGCATAACCATTAAAGTCAAAACAAAAAAAAAGGCTAAAGGGTTCAAAAAGTCCTTAAACAAAAATTTAATAATAATTTGAACCTTTAACATTTTATTACAATTAATCAAGTATTGAATCTTCTATTTTGCACTAGTTAAAACCTTAAACATCTATTTACTCAATTAAATTCTTAAACATATATTTTCATCTAATTAAGCCATTGATTAGACGAAAGCAATATAGACATTTAATTTTGTTCAAGATAATTTGATCGTGTTTAATTTCAATTTTGGATTGAAAATGTCAATTTCGCGTGATTTGAATATTTTAATTTGACTAGACTCATTGTGATTTTGTATTAAATATTTGAGATTACCTTATGTGGCCTGAAGCCTAATAAAAGTTCAATTGATTATTCAAAGCATAAATCCAAATTTGAAAAACCTACTTCAATTTTAAAATAAATTCATAATATGGGCCTAAAAGCCCAAAAAAACTAATAAACTCACTTTTTAATTTCAAAGCCCAAAATTTTTTTCTCAAAGCAAAAATAGGTAAAAATAGACAAAAAAAAAATCTAAAGTTAGCATTGTTGATAGCAAGATAGCCGATTCTCTAGGTTCATATTTTTCCCAAGTTCCCTGACACCATTCAACCAATGCTAAAAAAACCTTAAAAAATCTTGCCATTCCTTCTAAAAATCACCTAAAAACCCATCCAAACATCTTTTAATTCAAGACTCTACCAATTGAAAATCCAACTCAAAAGCAAAAAAAAAAAAAAAAATCCTTTTTATTCAACCAAAAATCACTAAAAAAAAACTTGTCAATTTTTTCTTCTTTCTAAAAAATAAAAAAAAAATCCCAAAAAGAAAACACAATCATCACTAAGTGAGAAACCTAGTAGTATAAAAAAAATCCAAACTTTTGATGATGCCTTAAGTTTTCAACTGAAATAAAGGAAGGGAAGGAAAGTAAAAGAAAGGGAAAGAAAGAGAAAAAAAAAAGAGAAAAAAAGAAGAAAAAAAAGCTAAAAAAAGAAAAGTAGTTTTGGCAACTAGGAAAGAAGAGAAAGCAATGAAGGAAAGGAGAAAAAAAAAAAGAGGCGTTGCATTTAGAACATGAGGAAAATAAAAGGGGAAAGAAGAAGAAAAAAAAAAGAAAAAAGAACGAAAAAGAACAAAAAAAAGGTAAAAGTTTTAAAAGTCAAACAAAAAGAAAGGAAATTTAGGGGGTAAGTTTTGAGAAAACAAAAAAAAAAGGTTTAAAAAGTAAAAAAAATAAATAAATAAAGGCACGACCCATAACCCAAATAGTATAGATGACTAATATTCTTAAACCTATTTTGGAGCTCAACAATTTTACTCCTTAGATTTAATTACTTGTAGATTTTGGGTTTCAATAATAAAATCTTATTGGATAATCTTTTTGTCTTAGTTATTTCATTATGTGTATTTTATTTATTTATTTATTTCTCTTTTAAATGCATTAAATGGAAAAAATGATATTCATGAAAATAAATTTGTGGATGTTTGATATTGCAATAATAATAGCATCAAGAAATACTTAAAAAAACTATTATTTTTAGAAATAAAAGGGTGGTATCGTTAAGTAAAAAAAAATAATTTCGAAAACTCTACTTAGATATTGGAGAGAATCTAAATTGTTTTTTTTTACAAAGAAATATCATCTACATTTTTAGAAAAGTTATTTTGTGAATTTCTTAAGTGAAAATTTTATTTTTAGTTTTACCTAAATATTAAGGAATTAAAAATATACAAAATAATAAATAATAAATATTTTAGCACAAAAAATGCCATTGTCATTATAAATAAAATTTATTTTAAAACGTATACATATAATTACATGCATTATTTATTTTTTGTTGATATTGTTATGTATGCAGTTCACGCATTAATAATAAATAGTAAAGCCTCAATTTTAAAATTTTTAGAAAAATAAATAATGGTTTTTAGAAAAAATTACAAAAAAAAATGATTTTGGAGATCTTGTCTAAATTTCACCTTGATTTTCTTTCGCAAAAAGAGATAATGAGAAAAAAAAAAAGATTAAGTGAATACGAGATATGTCAAGTTGGTTAATTGTTTGTATTTACATCATTTACTTATTTCTTGTTACATTATGACTTGAAATAATAATGTGAATTATTGATTTATAAATTTTAAAAATTAGTTTTTTAAAAATAATGGTTAATATCTTTCGTAAAAACAATTGTTGAGATTTTATCTAGATACTATAAGGCTTTTCAATAATTACTTTTTACAAAAAATATATTACATTAAATTTTAAGGAATATTGTGAGAATTTTAAGTAGAGAAATATTTTTGAAATTCTACCTAGATATTGGAGAATTAAAAAATGTTATGATGTTACAGATTTTTTTCTTATTCTTAAATAAAAGGTTTTATTCCTAAATAAAATGAATAAATTTTAAATAAATGTTAGACAAATTTAATTAGTTGTTTGCTTTTTAATTTGTATTCATATCATATATCTGCCCTATATGACATGTGCTTGCATTTTATTGCTTTCAAAAAATTAATAGATGGCAGTTTTTAGAAATTTGATTTAAATAATAAAAAAACTAATATTCTCAAATAAAAATAATTTTTGGTATCCCCTTAAATATTGAAGGATTTCTCAATAATTATTTTTTATAAAGGAATATTATGTGAATGTTTTTGAAGGAATTAGTCTGAAAGTTCCAAGAAAAAAAATATTTTTTGAATTTCTGCTTAGATGTTGGAGAATTAAAAAATGTTTCGATATTAAAAATTTTCATTATATTCCTAAATAAAATGTTCTAAAAAAGGGTTTTTATGAAAAAAATTGATAGAATTATTTTTAAATATTAGAATTAAGACTATTTTTATCAATAGTAAGAATAATGTATGATCAATTAGTATCAATTTTTTTAGGTGTTGTGAGAGTGCTAATCTTTCTCATGCGTAACCGATTCTAAAATTCAATTTTATTTTCGTAGATCAAAATTAATTTTTTGATAAACTTTAATTTTATTTTATTGTTTTATTGATAAAATAAGCTTTTAAGTGATCAATTATACCTAACAAAAAAGATTTGTTACGATTCCCCAGTTTTGAAACTTTTTTTTTGTAACTTTTTGTTTAATGGTCTCAAAAGCCTTTATGACGAATAGTTAACCATTTTTCTCTAATAAAAGCTTAATTGGTGAAAATAGATATATGAGAATTTAATTGATTGCAAAAAAATAAATGATATGAGCTTTGATAATTATTGAATTTTAGTTCAAGAGCTTTTTTGTTTTGACTTTTGCCAAAAAAGGAATGCCTACTTACTATCATAAATTTTTTACTTATAAATTTTTTACTTAAAATTTTCAAATTAAAATTTTTAATTTCCAATTGTTTTTCAATTTATCAAACAAAATAACTTAAAGCATAATAAAAGGGCTAATGATTCAAGTAATAGAAAAAATATTTCTACAATATTAAAGTACACCTATTTTACAAAAAATTAAATAAATAGACAATCAATTTATTTTTAAATTATATTATTCAAAATAACTTATGATAAATAATTTATTGTATTTATATATTTTTTTTACTTGTACATATTTATTTTTTATGTTTAAGTAATTTCTTTTAATACATATAAAAAGAAGTTTGTTAACCAACAATTGGTATTTTTGTATTATATTTAGTATCTTTGTATTTGGTTTTGGGATTTCTTTGTGAATGTGATTGCTGTTGGACTATCGTAATTCACTAACATTGACTTAAAATTATTTTTCTCAATTCTCAAATGATTTAAAAATCTTATAAGCCAAATAATCTCTTGCATTATTACTAAAAATACTAAAATTTCAACTTTTATTGTGGATAGTACTATTCAAATCTCCTTTTTTACTGATCCAAGATATAGTCCAATATTCAGTAAAAAAAATAGCAAAAGATAGATTTTTCTTTCATTAAAATCTTTTCCCGAATTAACGTCCACATAACCAATTAAATGCAGACTACTTTTTTAATAGCACAATAATTAATTCACAGTGCTTTTATGATACTTTAATATCTTTTCATGGCTTTTCAATGAGATTGACCTAGATTAGATTGACACCAGTTTACTATACTTACGGTATAGTAGATATTTAGCCTTATACATATCATAACATACATAAAGCATCCAATAGTAGTAGAGTAAGAAATTTTTATCATTTGTTCCTTTATCTTATGGAGTCCCATGACATTTTTTTTTGGCGAGGTCTTCACCTTTTACCATAGAGCATCAATTGGCTTACAATCTTATATACTAAATCGTTTAATAATTTTTTTAATATATTACTCTTGTGAAAGAGAATAATTTCTTAAAATGATTTCTCTTAATTCTAAAACCAAGTATGTAAGCTACTTTGCACATGTTATTCATTTCAAATTTGAGGACAACAAATTTTCACTATAGTGAAATACTCTTTATCATTTTTAGCCAACAACATATCGTCCACATAGAATGACAAGATGGCAATCTCCTGGTCCATCATCCTTTAGTTTAGAATATGTTAGGGGCTTCCTTTTATAGTGGTAGATCATTTCTAATAATTGTGAATGAGTGGATTTGAGAAATAATAGCTATTCCCTTTGATTTTTACCTTTATTCGAACTTTTTGCATAAAAAAATCGATCTTTATGCTTCTAGATAAAAAAAATTATAACCATTAGAATGAGAGGATCAATTATATTGATCCCAATATCGATCTTCTAACTTGAAAAATAGGATAGGAGCATTCTGACTTTGAGAGAATCAATCTCTGGATTGACTCTTATTCTTGGGGTTAATCCTCATTTTTGGGGGATCAATCTTTTTTCATAGAAGATTTTTCCTCATGTTTAGAAAAATAGAAGATGCCATTTTGGAATTGAGAGGATTGATCCTTTCAAGAAGGATCAATCCATTCTTCCCAAAATTGCATATTTTGATATTTTGACTTAGGGAAAAGGGTTGATTGTTCTCAAACAATTTTTTACCAAAAATATTCATTTAAAAGTGTGGATATTTGAAAAAATTTGAAGTCTAATAATATTTTGTAATCATTCAAGGAGTTTAATCAAAAATAATTTCGAAAAAAAGTCTTTTGAATGGTATAAGTTGGAAAATCATTAAATTTAACTTAATATTTTGTTATATCAAAATTTAGATAAATTCAAAACTAACATAATCCAACATTCAATATATTTTATAGATAAGAAATTAAGCACAATCATCAAAGTCAAAATATAAAAAAGGCTTGAGGGTAAAAAAAAGTCCTTAAATAAAAATTTAATAATTATTTAAGCCTTTAACATTTTATTACAATCAATTAAATATTGATCTTCTATTTCAGACCAATTGAAACCATAAACATCTATTTACTCAATTAAAATCCTTAAACATATGTTGTCATCTAATTAAGTAATTGATTGGACACAAACAATGTAGACACTTAATTTTTTTCAAGAGAATTTGATTGTGTTTAATTTTGATTTTGGGTTAGAAGTATCAATTTTGAGCGATTTGAATAAAAAATTAACTAGACTTATTGTGATTTCGTATTAAATATTTAGGATTATCTTATGTGGCCCGAAGCCCGATAACCCAAATTTGGGTAATGAGCTTAGGGCCTAATAAAAGTTCAAATTGATTGTTTAAGCCCAAATCCAAATTTAGAAAACCCAATTCAATTTTAAAATAAATTCATAATATAGGCCTAAAAGCCCAAAAACCAATAAACCCACTTTCTAATTTCGAAGCCCAAAATTCTTTTCGTCAAGCAACAATAGGCAAAAAAAGACAAAAAAAAAAAGAGACTGATGTTGGCACTGTTGATAGTAAGACAACCAGTTCTCCAGGTTCATATTTTTCACAAGTTCCCTAACACCATTCAACCAATGCTAAAAAAAACCCAAAAAAAATCTTGCCATTTTTCTTCCAAAAACCCATCCAAACATTTTCTAATTCAAGACTTTATCAACCAAAAATTCAACTCAAAAGCCAAAAAAAAAAAAAAAAAACCCATTTATTCAACCGAAAATCACAAAAAAAAAACTTGTCATTTTTTTCTTCTTTTCAAATAATAAAAAAATTCCAAAAAAAAAAAAACATGATCCTTACTAAGTGAAGAACCCAGTAGCACAAAAAAATTCCTTAAGTTTCCAATTGAAACAGGGGAAGGGAAAAAAAGTAAAAGAAAAGGAAAGAAGGATAAATGAAAAAAAGAATGGAGACAAGAAAAAAAAGAAAAGCAGTTTTGGTGACTAGGAAGAAAGAGAAAGGAGAAAAGAAAAAAAAGTAAAAAAAAAAGGGCATTAGGTTTGGAACGTGGGAAAATAAAAGGGAAGAAAAAGAAAAAAAGAAAAAAAAGAGAGAGAAAGAAAGAAAAGAACAAAAAACAATGTAAGGTATCATAAATAACAAATATTTTAGCACAAACAATGCCTTGTTATCATAAATAAAATTTATTTTTAAACGTATACATATAATTACATGCATTATTTATTTTATGTTGATATTGTCATGTATGCATTTCACGCATAAATAATAAATAGTAAGGTATCAATTTTAAAATTTTTTAAAAAATAATTAATGTTTTTTTAAATAAAAAATAATTTTGGAGATCTTGCCTAAATTTCACCTTGATTTTCTTTCCAAATAAGAGATAATGATAAAAAAAGAAAGGATTAAGTGAATACAAGTTATGTCAAGTTGGTTAATTATTTGTATTTACATCATTTACTTAGTTCTTGTTACATTATGACTTGAAGTAGAATTATTAATTTAAAAATTTTTTAAATTAGTTTTTTAAAAATAATGGTTAATATTCTTTCATAAAAGCAATTATTGAGACTTATCTAGATATAAGAGGGCTTTTCAATAATTACTTTTTACAAAAAAATATTACATCAAATTTTAAGGAATATTTTCAGAATTTTAAGTAAAGAAATATTCTTTGAAATTCTGCATAAATATTGAAGAATTAAAAAATGTTTCGATGTTAAAGATTTTCATCTTATTCCTAAATAAAAGGTTTTATTCCTAAATAAAATGAATAAAATTTAAATATGTGTTAGACAAATTTAATTAGTTGTTCGCATTTTAATTTGTATCTATATCATATATCGGCTCCATATGATATGTGCTTACATTTTATTGTTTTTAAAAAATTAATAAATGGTGGTTTTTGGAAAATTGTTTTAAATAATAAAAAAGCTAATATTCCCAAATAAAAATAAATTTTGAAACCTTCCTAAATATTAGAGGGTTTTTCAATAATTATTTTTTATAAAAGAATATTATGTGAATATTTTTGAAGAAATTAGTATGAAAGTTCCAAGTAAAAAAATATTTTTCAAATTTTTGCCTAAATATTGGAGAATTTAAAAAATGTTTCAATACTAAAGATTTTCATCTTATTCCTAAATAAAATGTTCTAAAAAAGGGTTTTTATGAAGAAATAAATTTTAAAGAAATAATTTTTAAATATTAGAATTAAGACTATTTTTATTAATAATAAAAATAACAGATGATCAATTGATATCAATTCTTTTAGGCGCTGTGGGGTGCTAATATTTTCCATGCGTAATCGACTTTGAAATCGAGTTTTGTTTTAGTAAACCAAAAGTCTTTTTTTATAAACTTTAAACTCATTTTATTATTTTATTAATAAAATAAACTTTTAAGTGGTTAATTACACCTAAAAAAATTGATGATGACTTTCTAATTTTGAAGCCTTTTTGTAAAAAAAATTTTGTTTAATGGTCTCAAAGGCCTTTATGACAACTAGTTAACTATTTTCCTCTAATAAGAGCTTAATTGGTGAAAATAAATAACTGATGGTTTAATTGATTACAAAAAAAAAATTTATGAGCTTTGATAATTATTAAATTTTAGTTCAAGAGCTTTTTTTTTTTGGTTACCTTTTGCCAAAAAAAGAATGCCTACTAACTATCATAAATTTTTTATTTAAAAATTTTCAAATTAAAATTTTAATTTCCAATTGTTTTTCAATTTATCAAACAAAATAACTTAAAGAGTAACAAAAAGGCTAATGATTCAAATAATGGAAAAACATTTCTACAATATTAAAGCACAACTATTTTACAAAAAATTAAAAAAATAGACAATCATTTTATTTTTAAATTATATTATTCAAAATAACTTATGATAAATAATTTATTGTATTTATATATTTTTTTTACTTTTTTACTTGTATATATTTATTTTTTATGTTTAAGTAATTTCTTTTAATACATATAAAAAGAAGTTTGTTGACCAATAATTGTTATAATAAATTATCATTGGCTTTACATATGAATAAATTGCTTTTTTTTTTTTTAAATTTAAATAGTCTAATTATTTATTTTTATAAAAGAAATAGTTGAATTTCACTAGACTTAAAAAACTATCGTAATTATAGAATAAATCAAATAAAATAAATCATTAAGTTAATATGTAATTTAGCTTATAAATTATATTATTTTTCATGATTTAATATCTAAAGAAAATTTATAATTAGTTATCAAAACTTTGTTTTCGCAAACATTTTATACTATTAAGGAACACCATTAGTCAAAATTCTAACAAATACATAAAAACGTGTCGAATGTCATAATGTTATTTATTGTTTTTAGGCCACATCATCTTTAGCTTATCATTAAAAAATTACTACATCATCTTTAGCTTATCGTTAAAAAATTAATGTGCGGTGTTAAATATTTGATAAAAACAAAATTCAAATACCTAATTGTAAAGTTTTATATATATCAAATCCTTAAAATCATATAATTTAGGGTAAAATACACAAATAATCTTCCAATTTTAGGGATCATTTTTAAAATAGTTATTTAAGTATTCATTTTTTTAACTTAATCACTTAAATTTGAATAAAAAATTTTTTGTCACTTAACTATTAGTGTCTAATGGCGTGTTGATATAGCACTACCACGTTAGATACCATGTGACATTACCATACCATTAGATAAGCTACCAGACATTGTTAACATGACATTATAAATTTTGAAAAAAAATAAATAAATTTTGATCACTTAATTTTTTGAAAATTTCTATTTTGATCATTCAACTTTAAAAATTGACAATTTAGTCACTGACAAATAAGTACTCAAAATTTATAAAAAATAGAAATAAGTATTTAATATTTTTATTGCATAGAATTAAATTATAATTTTTTTCATTTTATTGTAACTATACCATTTAAATTTGAAAAAGAATGAATCTTATCCGCTTGCAAAATTATTTAAATAATGTTATTTTAAATATTTGTCATTGAACTCAATTAAATAAATTCAAATAAATATTTCATATTTTCTAATGTCAAGATTTAGTTTTAATTTCATGTAATAAAATATTATAAAAATATAAATAACAAAAAAGTATGATATTAAAATTTACAAACCGTTGATGATTAAATCGTTATAAAAAGGCTATGTTGATGATGTCATCCAAATATTAATAATTTCACAAATATTGGTACTCAATATGTAAAATTAATTTAAAATAGTTATTGGAATTTATTTGAATTAAATGAATGATAAATATTGAATTTTTTTTCTATTTTGTTTTATAAAATTGAATGAATTATTTGATTATTATCCTAATATATTTCAATAGGTACATAAATGATAGAATAATTTATTATATTAAATTTCAAAAACATTGGTGATTAACTCATTATTAATTCATGATGATAATGAGTCATTAACAATGAAGACTTGAATTTTAATAAATTTTACAAACATTAGTAATCAAAATATTAATAAATTTCATATTTAATAATGTTAAGATTTTAATTACAATAAATTTGCATTATTCATATTTTTTTAATATTTTTTGTATGAAATTAAAATTTTATTGTAATTAAAATATTAACGTTATGAAATATGAAAATACTTACTTGAACTTATTTAAATAGATTAAATCATAAAGATTTGAAATAATGTTATTTTAGTAATTTTGAAAATTGGATAGTATTTATCTAATTTTTAAATTTAAACGGTATAATTGTAATAAAATAAAAATTTATAATTTAATATCATGTAATAAAAATATCAAATGTTTATCTTTTTTTAAATAAAATTAAGGGCTGATCAAATTGCAAATTTTTAAAGTTGAATTACTAAAATAGAAATTTTAAAAAAATTAAGTGACCAAATTTTATTTATTTATTTTTTAAAATTTATAATACCACGTATCACGTGACTTGTTAAATAAAGTTGCGATGCTATGCGGTATCTGACGACTGATGTGGTAGTGCCCAAAGGTGAAACCAGCTATAGGGAAATAAGGGGGGCCAAATAGTAATTTTTAAAATCGAGGGGGCCAAGTAATATAATAGGGGGAATTCTATTTACACCACCTTTATTACTCTGTATACCCCAATTCTAAATACACCTAAATTTTAAAACTCAATTTTTTATTTCTATTAAACACACTCTATCTTTACTTTCTATTTTTCATTTCTACCATTTCGGTTTTTAATAAAAAAAAAACCTAAATCTATCAAATTAACCCTAAAAAAACTTATGTTTTTGAGTTTTTCAATTATTGAAAGTAAGATTCATATCTTATTTTTTTATTGATTTTGGTTTAATTATGATTGAAATATATGTGAATATAGGTTAGGATTTGTCGTAGGATTTAGATGAAATCAAATTTCTTAAAAATAGATATTCGAAAAGCTTAAAAGTTTCTCGAATATCTATTTTTAAAAAACCTTAAAATTTTTCGAATATCCATTTTTAAAAAGTATTTTTAAAAAATTTTTATGCTTTTCAGATATTTAGTTCCGAAACATTTAAACTCCTTTTGTTTTTTATCCCACCATAATATTTCCTGCCAACAACTAGCATGCAAGGGCACCTATCTTGGAGACAAGTTCTTAAGCATGCATGAATAAAAGAATGTTTTTGGTTTTTTTAGGGTCTCAAGACAAGAATACATTTTTTCATATATTCTTCAGAATTATTATATCTTTTTCATCCGCATACATAATCAAGTAAATGGATCCATATGCTCATATATTTTCATTTAAGTCATTCTTAAAGCTCGATTTCACCTAAATCCTATTGTAAACCCTAATTTATATTTACATGCATTTTAACCATAAATCAACCAAAATCAATAAAAAACAAGGTAAGAATTTTACCTTTAATAACTAGAAAACTAAAAAAATACGGGTGATTTGGGGTTAATTTGATGAATTTAGGATTTTTAATGTTTTACATGTGAATGATAGTTACATTGTTTTTGAAGGATTTTAAACTCTAACTTATATACACATGCATTTCAACCATAATTCAATCAAAATTAATCGAAAATAAGGTAAGAATCTTACCGTTAATCAATAAAAAACCAAAAAACACAGGTGATTTAGAATTAATTTAATAGATTTAAGGTTTTTTTTTTATATTTTACTATATTTACATTGTTTTAAAATTTATGATTTTTGAAAATTCATTTATGAGAGTATAATCTAAATATTGAAAATCTATTATAGAGAATTCTAAATAAATCTCAAAAATTAATTTTTAAAAATTATAATAAATTTTCAAAAATTTATTTTCAAGTATATAATATAATTTTTAAAAATAAAATTTTGACATTTATATTGTAATCTCGTAAATAAATTTTTGAAAACATAAAAAATTTGAACTCCATTAGAATTAACATTCGAAGGTTTGTCATTTATTAAAAGCAAAAATTGGTATTTGATATATGAATATTTTAAAAAAAAATTTAGAACAGTATAAAAAAAATTTGTAGCATATTTAAAACTCATCATGTAATAAATAGGATCTGCTACAATTGTGTTAAGGTGTTAAAATTTTTTAGGGCCAGGACCCTGATTGGCCCCTTGGCTACGCATCTGGTAGTGCCACTTCAGAATATTATTAGACACTAACAGTAGATTGATAAAAAAACAAAAAAAAATTTACTTCAACTTAAATTATTATATTAAAAAAGTAATATTTAAGCGACGATTTTAAAATGACTCATAAAATTAGATGATTTTTTATGTATTTTATCCTATAGATTAAGAACTAAATTGCTCGTTAACCATGAATCATTCTTAAAAAAAGTCAACAACAATTCAAATAAAAGCCTAATTTTATTATTTTCTTTTGTTATTCTTTTGATAATTCTCGCTTTTCATTAGAACTAAAATCCCCGGCCAGCCATAGCAGGCCAGACAGACAGCTTAGTTCTTAGTGTTTAGATTAAACTTAAAGACAATAAAGCAAAAAAAGATCCGAACAAAAGCCGATGTTAAGACCCAATCTTAACAAAGAAAGAGAGATAGAAATCTAATAAAAATTATGAAAGATTTAAACTTGGTTCTTCAGTTTCTGTTATTTCTTTTGTTGTTTTCTTTGGACAAAGCAGTCGCAGAAGGTGTCACTCCCGACGAAGCTAAGCAACTCAGAGATGAGGTAAAAAAGAGTTTCTTTTTCTCTTTAATTCATCTTTTGAATTTAGGGTTTTTGTTCTTTTGAATAGATATTAGTATTAGGATTTATGAACTGATTTTTTTTTAACTTAATTATTCTTAGTCTCAGTGTCTTTACTAATCTGACATTTTAAGATTTTTGCAGTGTTTGCTTCGTTTTTTGATTGATGAGAATAGATTTAAGGAAAATTTGAAAACCCTTTGTGGCAAAAGCATTAAAAAGAACGAGAAACAGATATACTATTAGTTCACATTGTTGGTAAATACTTGATCTTTATATACTGTTAAATGAAAGCTGAAGTTAAAGTTTAACCTTTAAAGTAAGACTATCAATAGAACTAATAGGTGTAGATTGGAAGTTAAAGTTTAACCTTCACAAAAAAGAATGGCATTTACTTTGTTGCATTTGGGTGCTCTAGGTGCGTGAAATGTTCTATCATGCTTTTGATGGATATATGGAGCATGCATTTCCACTTGATGAGTTGAGACCTCTATCGTGTGAAGGAGAAGATACACTTGGCGGGTATGCCTTGACACTGGTACAATCTCTTGTTTTTTTTTTCCAAAATTTATGTGACTGAGATTGTGTATTGAACTGTTGCTGTTATGCTGTTGTTGCAGATTGATTCTTTAGACACACTGGCTTTACTTGGAGACCAAGAACGCTTTGCTGCCTCTGTTGAATGGATTGGTAAAAATTTTCAGTTTGATATAGTGAGTGAAATATTTTTTTGCATCAACCTTTTGTGCTTGGCCTGTTGGGTTTGTTTTTAATATGGAAACCTTAGTATGGACTTTGATAGGGTTGAAGGTGAAACTTTATATCCTTGTTTTAAACACTCAAATTCTGATTTAAAGGGCTCCTTGATAACTCTTAAGAGTGGTGCAACAGAAGCTTGATCTTTTGTAACGTGATAAAAGTTATCATACTTCTGGTTTTCTGATCTTGTGACTTAAATGCAACATTCATGGCAGTTAGTTTACATTCTATTATGGTAATGGATTATTGTTGTTAATTGCTATTGTCTAATTTTCCATATCCATAAGAATTGTGTACCATTCTTTATTTCAATGCCTGCATATTTGTCCTGCAAAATTTAACTGGTGCTTCACAAACCTAACATCTAAGTTAGGCATTCATCATCTTTTGAGCAATAAAAGAGACCTCCAGTTTGATTTGCACGATTGAGGAGATAAGATAAATTTGAAGGCCTTCATAAAGTTCTTTTCTTATGATGCTAACTTTATTGTCAAATTTGTATTCAAAATTCAATAAAATGATATTATCTTCAAGAGACTCCAAAAAGACCATTAATGTTTTGTGCCTATAGTGTTCTTAAAATATGACTTTCACCTGTGCAGTGGCTTAAACTATCTCGTCCTTCGCTTGTCCTTAGTCCTTAATCTTTTTCTCCCTCCAATTCATTGTTATCATCCAATCAATTAATAGTTGATTTCTATTGGCTATATTTGATACTTTTGGTAATTCGAAATATGATTATCAATCTAAAATTTGGAGTTCACTTTTATTCTGCGGAATAAAACAGTTTCCGTTTTTGAGACCTCCATCCGTGTCCTTGGAGGTTTACTTTCTGCTCATCTTATTGCAAGTGACTATGCTGCGGTAATTTTGCTTTTTCCCCCTTCATCAATCTTTTTCCAATCATCTTTCATACTTTTAGAATAAATATCAGCGTCATCTCAATTTCAGGGCATGAGAATTCCTTCCTATGACAATCAATTACTTGACTTGGCTAAAGATCTGGCTTGGAGATTATTACCTGCATTTGAAACTCCTACAGGTATCAGTCTTGGATCATTTTTCCATTCAGATGCACTAACATGAAAGTTTGCTGATACTAGGTGTGGTATCTTATTATGACAATCTCCAGCTATGTTGCTTTGCAGGAATCCCATTCAGATCTGTTAATCTAAGGCATGGAGTTGATGAACATGAAAGCAAGGCAATGCCTCTATTATCTCCTAAGTGATAATTTATTTTTTTAGTTTCTCTAAACTGCTTATTCTTGTGTCACCCTGAAGGTAGCTTCTGCTAATTCCCTTTGTCCTACTCCCTAAAGTACAATGCTATGAGTAATTAGCGATGTGCATAGTTGCTATATGTCATTTCCAATGGGTGAAGATGAAGCTATTAAAGTGAATTGAGTCCTTTATATTTGTATTTTCATGTATGTTATTTTATATGGTTAATTTAAACTTGCAATTTTGGTTTGTTTAGATAACATCTACAGCTGGTGGTGGGACTTTGACCCTTGAATTTGGAGTGCTAAGCCGGTTGACAAATGATCCAAGTAAGTGCTAGTGTGTTACTGCCTCTGTATTTGGTTTATTTTTGCATTATCTAGAAGTTTGTATGCCATAAAAAGTATGATAGTAAACCTTGGCTCTCCAGCTTGCTTGTTACTTTTAGGCTTGACGAGTAGCCCTGGGTTTTCTTGGGTATGGGCCACATTCTTAAGTCCAGGTAGCATGGGTTCTAGCATCTTTCAAAGTTCTATATCATATCAGGCTTTCATTGAGTATTGGTTTTGGCTTGCAAGTTCCCTTGCACACATTTTAGGTTTATTGAATTATCTTGCTACTTACACAGTTACAGAAACAGTTTTGGTGTTCTCATAAATTATCAATTGATGCTCACTTGAAATTTATGTAGAATATAGTTGCTTCCTTGGATCCTAGAAATTGCACTAATCCTTCTGTAATCGTGGATTTCAATACAGTGCTTGCTATTGCTAACTTGCTATAACTATTATGAAATTACACCACTTTCCCTTTCCTTGTCCAAGCTGTAATAAGAGGAAAATTTACTTTTCCTTGCTGAACTATAAAGCAGCCTTTTTTACTTTAGATGCAGTCTTCGTTCAATCCTGACCTACAAAGCCAATTTATTGAGAACCTATGGTTAACAGGCCAGGATCCTAATGTCATTGCCTCTCATTGTAAGAATAGCTGGAAGAAGAGTTCAGGGTTCCATTTTTTTCCATGGTGAATACGTATACTTGCCATGCAAAAACTGAGAACCCCAATAATCATGTTTTCTGTTTAAATTTAGTGCATAGAAATCTGGTACTAATCGGTCATAACCAAAAGGCACAAATTATGGAAGTGAATACCGTAGAATTACTAACAGGTAAGAAAACTAAAGAGAAAATCTAGATTGGTATGCATTGAATTTACCACATCAATCCAACAGGGCTGCCAAAGTAGCTGTGAGAAAATGCTTAAATCAAAACTTATTAGTCTAGACTCTAGACCATGGAAACAGCTATCAGAAGGCCAGCGATGAGACTTTTACTTACCGTTACCAATTGTAAAGGCTGTTAGCTTTTGTATTCATTGCTGAAATTGGTTTATTTCTTAAAATGGATGCAGTTTTTGAGCAAGTTACGAAGAATGCCGTGCGGGGCCTATGGGCTCGCCGTTCAAAGCTTAATTTAGTTGGTGCTCACATCAATGTGTTTACTGGTGAATGGACACAGAAGGTATTGTGCTGTTTTACCATTATTGCATGGTCCAGGGCCTTGCAAGTTTCTTTTATGGTAATAGCTTGCCAGGATGTTCTTCATGTTATTTAGTAGTTAAATGGACGGAAAATGAATTCTGTTGCCATTGCTTCTATTTAGTCATTTTTCAGTATATGTGAAGTAAGTCTTTTCCAGAAGAAAGATGGTCAGTTTTGAACTTCTTTTGGTGTATAGAAATTTATTTTCCTATCTTCTAATTCTACTGTGAATTTTTTTTTTCAGTACTTTCTAAAGGACAAATCGAGAATTAATATTTTCCTAGGTTGTATTTTCCTTGCAAATTGCCTTATTGATATGCAGACATTGAATAAGAAAAACACACATTATTAAGAATATGCATCAAACCAGAAACTCAAGTGCAGTTTCACTGATTAACCCATTAACCTCCTACTGGACCTCTCTTCATTGGCCTTCTGTTGCTTCTATCTACAGTTTGAAGGAAACTAATTTAGCAAATCTATATCTGGCCAGCTGGAATTGATTTTATGCTGCTTTGCAGGAAGCTGGAATAGGGACAAGCATTGACTCCTTCTATGAGTATCTTCTGAAGGTCTATCACACGACTTGGAATTCTTGTACCTTGTAACTATGCGATCACAATTTAGTAATAAAGAAGAAACTTTTTTCCCTTCTTGGTATCTTTTCAGGCCTATTTATTGTTTGGAGATGAAGAGTATTTGTTCATTTTCCAAGAAGCATACAGTGCTGCTATGTACTATCTTTACAATGATCCTTGGTAACAACTTGTACTGTTGTAAACCACTTTGTAAATATATTTTTCTTCTCCGTTATTTTATTATACCTTTTGTCATTTGCATTTTCTCTGCATCATCATCTCTCTCACTCTCTCTTTCTCTCAATTTTAATTTACTTCCTTAGGTATGTAGAGGTTAACATGGATTCTGCTGCTATTGTCTGGCCATTATTTAACAGTTGCAGGCATTTTGGCCTGGGCTTCAGGTTATTATTTTGTAATGTCATTTCTTAACCATAAGATATATAATTGAATATTTGGTAATCAGAGGTTTACCATTTTTGGAAGGTTTTAGCAGGGGATGTTGATCCTGCTATTCGAACACATACTGCCTTCTTCAGTGTCTGGAAAAGATATGGCTTCACTCCTGAGGGTTATAATCTTGCCACACTTAGTGTTCAGGTATCTGAATCATGATATTGTACTACTGTTACCATTCTCGTTCAGGGATTCAAATTAGAGTTTTACTAAGTTTTTATGTGTACCTCATAACACTTAAATATGCCATGTTATTGAAGTACACTGTTTTCTGTTTTCTGAAATTGGTGCGTGTGCTCTATGGTGATTCCCATTTAAAATCTTAAACATAACGCCACTGAAAGTTCCGCAACTTCCGTTGGCTGATATTTTTCTTGTTCTTTTAAAAGAAAAAATTGTCACACTTATAACATGTTTGTTTGGCAGCATAGGAAATAGAGTTACCTCTTGGTTTTCCAGTTAATAAAAAGCATATGTTGGGTCTCTCTATCTATCTGTCTAAATTATACCATGTTTCTTTTGGCAGCATGGGCAAAAGAGTTACCCCTTGCGTCCCGAGTTGAGTTTCACAAGAGGGAATATCACATGGAGAGCTTTTTCCTGGCAGAAACAGTAAGTAGGGATTTACATGTATTTATCCATATTCCTTGTTTCCCTAAATACACCTTGTTGTAGACGGGGGACAAGACCAGATTTTAGGATTTTGTTTGGTTTGAATTTGACTCCAGTATGACCGGCCCTTGAGCTTCACCTCCCTGGATGGTTTTTGTTATCTTCAATCATGTTGTCTTTGCTTTCCAGTATAATCTTGTTTCTAACCTCTCAATGTTTTTAGGTGAAATATTTGTGGCTCCTTTTCGATTTGGCTGTGGGTCCGGACAATTGTTGAAAATGGACCATACAAGTAATTTCTGCTTTCTTTTTTTTTTTTTAACATTTATATTCCATGAAAGAAGCTACAATTTCTTATTTTTTGTTTTTTGTGGAAAATTTCCTTTGACAGGTACATATTTAGCACTGAGGGCCATTTACTACCTGCAACTCCTCAAATATCTCTACGGCAAGAGCATTGTTCATATTTTGGGGCTTATTGTAACCATGATGACTTTAAACAAGAGCCTTCTGCATTAGACTTGTTTGCTGATTCTCAAGAAACTAATGGTAGTAGAGTTTCTGGGGGTTGGGTTCGCACTGGATTTCCATTGGACTCTTCTTATCTGGAGGCATCTCCTGTATCAGGGCTGATTAAGGTTAGTGTTGAAATATTTTCTGACTCAGAGTGACTTTTATTCCCTCTTCTCTGTATTTTGTTTGTTATCGGTTGATGGTAATCATAGATAATGAAGTGTTACTAAAAGATTGATTAATGGTTGTTCTACTTGTGATCTTCATTTACAGGTTTTCACAAAACAAAAAGGCTTTTTAGATGTTTATTAAAAAAAAAAAAGGCTATTTCAGATGTCTCCCAACGGAATTTGGTTATCTAGTTATACTATCATCACTTTTAATGTACTTTTTCTTACAGTGAAACAGCAGAACGAATTCAGAACAGCTATGGATTTGAGGCTTTTTTTTTTTTTTTTTTGTTGCGATAACTCCTCAAAGTTTCTGTGGAGCACATTGATATTTTTTTCATTCTCTTAGAAACTATGTTCTTTATTTCACAGGGGCTTTGTCCAGGACTAACTCATGGATGGGCAGAAGTGTGGCATGCCATATCTGGCTTCGGTTGATAAACCTCATGAAGATAATTCTGCAAAACAAAAAGATACTGTGGTTCAGAGCCATGCTGTAGTTGTTGTTCCTGACCAAAGTGCTAATCTATCGCTATCTGTTGACAGCAACAATGGCAATGTTAAAGAATCGACTGAGAGGGAACCAGAGAGTGATCCATCTCAATCGTGAAAAGGCTTCTTGGGCATGCATAGTAAGCTATAGGTAGTTTGTGCCCTAAACCGCCTGATGGAACCAAGTCTCAGCTCTTTCCTTTGTCCTATTTTTCATGAAAGATCGATCGTGACTGATGAATATTGGCTGGTCTGACATTTGATCTTACTTAGGCATCTAACCCGATGCTTACAATTGATTGATCTCCATTCTGACAGCATGTATACTATAATCAATAGGTTTGAGCAATTCGGCAACAACTGTCAATAGGATGAGTATATATTTGAGGTTGGAGTCGTAAACTGCAAGATGAAGCGGATTTTGATGATGTTTGTGATGTTTGTTCTGCTGGCTGTGATGTGGCGAAATGAAAATAGGCACTAGTTAATTTACAGGGCCTTTGTAACTTAGCAAAATTTACAGAACTTTTGTACATTTCACATGGTTGCTCCTAAGGTTGATTACTGTGATTGAGGCCATCTTCCGGGGTTGCTGGAACACGGCGGTCTGGAAGTTGCTCGAGGTTCAACCAGTTTAGTTGGGATGCCATTGATTCGGGGCTGCTGGAAGGGGTCTCTTTTCTCTTGAGGACTTCAATCTTGGAAACCATGGCGTTCGCACCTTTCATATTTGATTCTTTCTGTTAGATTCGATCAGAAGGATTTGGTTGAACGATGACTAAAATTCTTTCTTTGACGTACAAGAATTCAATGAAATAATATTTTGATGATTCCCTCTTTGGTATCCTCTGTTACTTTCTCCTTCAGCCAACAGCATTGCATGAATGCTTTATTAAAATGTCACGCGATTTTTGGCTAGGTTACTTGCATACGGTACTGGTACAATGAATAAAATTTATGCATTTTTTAAGGATTATTATTTATATATGATGGAGTTTTTAAATTTTACGAATAAGGTTTAAAAATTGTCACATATTATTTGTTATTATATTGATTTTATGAATATTTTAAAATAAAAAGATAATATTAATATATTTTTACGTCTACCAAATTGAAACAAATAATTATAATTATTCGAGAATTATTTTAGATCTATGATATATTTTTATGTGTATGCATCAACTTTTTAATTTTGAAGTTTAAAAACTCTATCGTTTAATTACTGTACTATAATTAATTCTTATTATAAAAAAATTACGTTTTGACATAGAAAAATTGATTGCCTTTAAACTTGGTAGATGTGGGCTGAACGTTTAACTTCTCAATATAATTAATTTTGAGGGAAAGAAAGCCGTCCATGATGAAACTAGGCTACATTGTTTTAAGCCCGAACATCAGATGTCATTTAAAGAAGCCCATACATTCTTCAAATTCCAAAGCATTTGAAAATTGAAAAGAAGTTGCAGATGAAAATCACGACCGTTAGGACTTGTTACTATTACATTTGGCGCCATGAATTGAATCACTCTCTCTGACGGCTCCTCAACAAAGTCCAATCCCTCAAACCGTTAAAATGTATCCACGCCTGTCTCCTAGTTGATGGCTCTATCGCCTCATCCGATCTTGTTACCAACAAGTTTCATAGACTCTATGCACATTTTGGTTCCATCTAATACACTCACAAGTGGTTCGATCAAATTCCCCAACCAAATGCATTTCTTTGGACAGCTTTGATCCATGGGTATGTTGAGGATCGAAACTACCCGGAAGCTTTGTTTTTGTTTTCAAAGATGTGTAAAAACTGTTTTTCCCTTGAATTTTACGTTGGCTTCGGTTCTCAAGAGTTTAGCCAGGTTGATGAGGGTTAATGATGGGGAAGCTGTTTACGGTTCGGGGTTAAAATGTGGGTTTTGTTTTGATTTGATAATGCAAAATGTGGCGATTGATTTGTTCACAAGATGTGGGAAACTTGATTTGGCAAGAATGGTATTTGATGAAATGGAGAAAAAAGATTTGGTTTCTTGGAATTCAATGATTTCGGGGCGTGGGAGTAACGGTAGAGTGGATCTTGCACGGGAGTTATTTGATGAGATGCCAGAAAGGAATGTGATTTCTTGGACTAGTATGATTCAGGGATATGTTAGGGCTGTGGATATGGAAGAGGCTAGGGTTCTTTTTGACAGAATGACTACCAAAGACTTGGCGTCATGGAATGTCATGGTTTCTGGATATATGGATGTTGGTGATCGTGATTCTGCTTTTTCTGTTTTTGAAGCCATGCCAGTTTCAGATGCTTGGATTTGGAATCTGATGATTGCTGGGTATTGTAAAGCAGGGGAGATGGAAGTTGCAAAATATTTTTTTTTGACAAAATGCGAGGTGAAAATTTTCCATCATGGACCATAATGATAGATGGCTATGTTAAGGCAGGGGATGTCAGTTGTGGGAGATGTTTGTTTGATCAGATGCCTGAGAAGAATCTGGTCACTTGGTCTACCATGATTGGAGGCTATGCTAGAAATGGGCGGCCTTGTGATGCTTTGGAATTGTATGAACAGTTTAAAAAAACATAGTATTAAGCCGGATGAACCATTTGTGTTAGGAATCATTTCAGCTTGCTCACAGTTAGGAATTTCAGATGCAGCTGAATCAATTATTCATGACTTTACAGGACCACCATTATATTCTAGTTTGCAAATTGTCACTAGTTTAATTGACATGTGTGCAAAAAGTGGAAACGTTGACAGTGCTTTGCAAGTTTTTAAGATGGCTTATCAAAAAATTTGTTTTGTTATAGCACAATCATCACAGCATTTGCAAATAATGGCATGGCTCAAGATGCTATTTCTTTGTTTGAGGAGATGCAAAGGACACATGTAAAACCAGATTGAGTTGCATTTCTTGGGGTTTTGACTGCTTATAACCATGGGGGACTTCTTAGTGAGGGCAGGAGGTACTTTAAACGAATGCTGGAAGAATATAGAATTCACCCCTCAGAAAAACACCATGCATGTATTGTTGACCTTCTTGGTCGAGTTGGGTGCCTTGAAGAGGCATATAACCTTATAAGAAACATGCGGATTTTACCTAGTGCAGCTGTTTGGGGGAGCTTTTCTTGCTGTTTGTAGGGTCCATTGCAATGTACAACTAGCTGAAATTGCTGCTGATGAGTTATTTAAAATTGTCTAATATTTATGCTGCTGCCAGGAGGTGGGATGGCTTTTCTAGAATGAGAGCAATGATTAGGAAGCATCAAGTTGGGAAGAATAGAGCTTCTAGCTGGATTGAGTTGGGGTGTGTTGTCCATGAATGTCACAGGAGATGCTGTTCATTTTGATTCCGAAAGAATATACTTAACGTTATATTTGATTAGTGAAGAAATGAAAGATTTGGGATTTATAGGAGATTCAGAAAAGGAAGAAGTATTGCCATACCATGCTTTCTGGCTCTCTGATGTGTATTTGTATAACATTTTGGAAGATGGCTGATCAAAAGATTTGTCAGAAAAATGATTATTTGTCTTTTGGCAAAAGATAACCATTTTTTGTTATTATTGGGCATTGTCAACGGCTCCATCAACATTTTTCCAGCCTGTGAGAATCTAATGCATCATTCACGTTTTTATTTGGTCTTACAAATCAGAATGGAAACAATTCAGGAATGCATAACATGATTACCTTCACTCTTTTTCTTAGGTGGATGAACGTATTATTCATGTATTGCATAACATGATTACTTTCACTCTTTTTCTTAGGTGGATGAACGTATTATTCATGTATTGCATAACATGATTACTTTCACTCTTTTTCTTCGGTGGATGAACATATTATTCCAAGTGTCCAGGTGCTAAGGAAACACACTTCTGGGCCACCAGTAAGCTTCATGATATCTCTTGGAAATTTTGTATCTGCTTGCAATTTTTTACAATTTTGCTACCAAGTTGTACTTCCAATTTGTAACTTTCAGAGGCAAAGCACCACAAAGGTGTGGCCAAGATGCAAGTGCCACTTATTTTTGTCCCTAAGGTTGATGTCTAGATGGAAAAAACTTTCTTGGTCCGATATACTGCAGTTTTGACTACTACTTTCCTCAATGAGATTGTAAAAGAAAAGGTGTTATTATGTAGCTACAAAGAGTAATTGGCTTAAGGTCTGGATTTTAGTATCAGAAAATAATGTCTTAGAATATCAGCATTGTTATTTTTTTTCAGTTATATCTTAAGAGTATCCTTGTCTTGGTTTGATTTCATAATGGTATGAAAAATATGGGAACTTTAAACCAGTTTCAATTTCACCTGTATATACAGTTATTTCATTCCATCTGACTTGAAGTTTTAAATCCACAGCAAATAGATAGATACAATATCAAGAGGACTAGGAGATTGAACACAATGCATGTGAATGTAGGCACATAATTCCATCTGAAAACATCCTGCTTACGAAAAACTTTTAACCGAAATTCCCACTGACATGGCTGGATGGCTGATTCCTGTGCTGTAGGGCTTGCAATGTTCTTGATATGGTATGCAGCAGCCAGTATCAATGCCTATGTGATAAAGGCATGTTTTATGCATATGAACACGTCCTAGCCTTAGTTATGGAATGATACATATAAGCAACTGCTTTGGCGTCCAAATCTCTCAGATATTAAGTGCATCACCTAATCAAACCATGCTCGGCTGCCATCCCTTCCTATGAACTGCACATGGCATCTGTTCTATGGCACTGGCAGGTTAAGGCTATGGCTTGGTTACGTTGTCTATGGTAGTGTGATTGAGTAATAAGTGGCAACATAAATGTTGCTAACCTTGTGTTTTAGTAACATACATATGAACAAGTATCAAACATGTCATGTGCTCTGTTTTAGACTTGTCTTCCAGGAAAAACAGTTGTCAGAAGTTGAGGCTCTTTGCTGTTTACGGCATCCTGATTAACTACCAGTGGCTGAAATTTTTTAAATTTCAACTGTAACTGCAGCGTATAAGCAAGCTGGCCAGGAAATATCTGCAGACTACTAAACAGATAACAACAAACAAAAATATCCAAATCAATGAATAGTTAGCAGATTTGTAATCAAACATCATACCGACATCTAAATAAATTTAGGATCACTATAGTCAAATCCTGGAATCTTGTCAGATCTTGTTTCTTAATAACTTTAGGCCTTTTTACTGTTACATGGAGACTGATGGATAATATTTAATATTTTTTACATACAAGGGTTTAAAATGGATATTACCTAAATCACCAATGCTGAAATAATTCAACAATATATCTCCTAAAAAAAAAACAATGGACATTTTCTCTCATTTTCTTAGTTTCAATCAGAATTATTGAAAGAAAAAAATTAAATTCAAGTAAAATTTGAGAATAATCATGTTTGTTTTAAAAAAAAAGACATCAATAAAGTTAAATCTCAGTAAAATTATATCTTGTTACAGACTAAACCAACATTAAAATAGCCAGTAGTCAGATAAAATTGCTTTGTGGCGTGGGCCTTCCAGCAAAGCAGCCTTTTGCCAAAAGAACATTAGGTAAGAACATGTTTACAAAGTCCCAAAAATCTTCTCATAGCTCGATAAGATTTTCCTAACAAAAGGTATTATTAGTTTAATTATCTCACTAACAACTCACTTCCCGGCATATATGGTTAGGAAAGATATTTTAGGTATCAATGTCCATAAAGGGACAGCTTAATTATAATTAAAAAAAAAATCATAACGTGAAAATAAAAAAAAATTTAGTGCACTAAAATTTATTTAATTTAATTAAATCATTTTGTGAAAGTGACTGCAGTTGAGATATTATAAGTTAGATGTCATCTTTATAAATATATTTTCGTAAATTAATTAAATTAAAATTTGATTTTTAATTCCAGTACTTAGTTACCGACATACTGTTCTATACATTAAAGGCAATATCAAATGGATTATTCCTTTCACTTGTAGATTACGTGAATTAATCTCATTTAAGAGTTTAAATAATATATTAATATTTATAAATTATTCAGATTTAATTCAAATGAGATTTTAATTTGGTTTTATTATTATTGAATCGAATTTAAATTTAAGTAATTTGACTTATTAATCGAACTAAATTTAAATATTTTTACACTTAATTCGAATAATTTACGAATCTAATCGAATTTTTATATTTTAATTATTTTAATTAATAAAAAATTTTAAACTCGAGCTCAAGTTAAAGCATAAATATCGAACTTTTATTGAATATAAAGTCAAAATTATATTTACATGTTAATAAAATTTAATCGAATAAATTTAAGTAATTTAATTTTTGTTTCAATTTTAATTCGAATTAAAAAAATAAAATTCGAACTTCGAATTTGAAATCAAACTTAAATTTAAATTTAATACCATATAAACTTGAACTTAATCGATTATATTTTTAATCCCATCCAATCATCATTTTCACCTGTAATAAAAAATTTCCGCATGATAGATATAAGATTTTACATATTCTTTTCAAGACATCACTAAATTCAATACTTGCATATGAAGTCCACTCTTGTTATAGAACTGAGAGGGAGACTAAGTATTGAAAACAACAAAAAAAAATTCTGACTATTAACTATAACCTGACTCTTTTCCTCCACTGGAATGCGCAGTTTGGCATCTTGTGGCATGTTCAGTTCTCTGGTTCTCACTGTTCCCAATACAACTTCAACTTTGGATGGGAAAGATTTAGATCTTTTGCACTTTAGTTTGAACAAAAAATCCTAGGATCATACAGATCCCTGTTGAAAGGATTTGAATGGCATGTTTTGACACTTTTAACCATTCCTAAGGTAAAAAAATCAATAAAACAAAAACTAATGTTTTATCATCCAATTTTATTGTTTCTAGACTCTAGGCATATATTGGCCTTTTTCTGTGGAAAACAACATTTCAGTCAATTGTGTTTTCTGGCCTTTCTGTCAGTAATCTTATTAGGTATTTATCAAATCATTGATGGTGATAATCTTTTTTTTAATAGAAACTTATGATAGGCTGTTTGGCCTTTTAACTTTTTTTCTTTTTCCAAAATAATTTGACCTTGTCGATAACTTCATGCATTTATCAAATCAATGAAGATTAAAGAAACTGAGGGGCTCCTTGAGGGTTGGTTATGATCGAATACTTCACTTGGTAGATTTAGGTTTGATTTCTGTTGCCAACAGTCTTCTTTGGTGGACATATGTAAGTTTAATTAAATATTCTGGGAGACCTACCTAATCTTGAAATGAAAAAGCCTCTCCTCACCTTAATTTTTTATGTAAAAAAAAAAACTTATGGGCTATTTAAAGTTGGTTAGCAACAGTTTTATTTTATTCTTCTGTTTTTATATCAATTATAATCTATTCAAATATTCGAAAATACTGATAAATTTGGAGTAGTTGAAATATTAAAGCAAGTCAAACTTTATTATTCTGCTTAGATGTCATATTATTGGGTCTTGAACTTCGTTATTGAGTGAGTGGCTAATATGGTCAAACGTAAAAGGGTTTTGCTTGATACAACTTTGTAAGCCGAGTGTGAGGCTATGGTGGTTGAATGTTATCAAATTAAATTGCTTTGTTTGTGAGTTTTGTTGTCTACAGAAGGCCTGATGTTAGAGGTCTAATAATATGGTTAAGGATGTAGCCATTGACTTGAGAGGTAGCAGTAGTACCAAGGTTATTTCCTAAATGTTGATACTGATATATATAGGCAATGCTTGTTGAATGCTTCTGACTCTTCGGAATTGACTTTCCCAGGTTCATCTGCATTTTAGACCTTCTGCCAGCAAAATTAAAATAAACAAAAGATATATATATATATATATATTTATAAGCGAAGCAAGATCAATTGATCCCAAGTAAAAGTTTGAACAGCAGTGCTAATTCCCTTGAGGCCCTGAGTATCTTAAGTTTTTAGTTGTTTGGTTTGGCTCCCTGGATATATTTCTCAACTGATCATTCAGCCTAGAATAAAATGGGAGACTTATCAGAATTTGAACTCTGGACTATCTAACAAAGGATATTACATATGTATCAATGGATGGTCGGCTCAAGTGAAAAAAACAGAATGCACCTTTCTTTGTTATTTGGATTCAAATTCGTTAGATCTGACATAAATAAATTTATTTGGACTGACAGGAAAGGATGTACCGGACAAAGCTTAGCAACCCCTTGCTTCTTAAAAAAAAAAAATTACATTTGCTTAATTTAAAAGTTTTAGTATATTAGCTGATGAAGACACAGCTATGTGTCTTTGCACACTTTCAATGCATATTCTTGAAATTAATATCAGACAACAATCTTAGATCAATATTGAAAATTTACTCTATCATTTCCTATTTTCCTTGCACAAATGGGTTCTTTACTTGCACTCAATAATCTGCCTTTGTTATAAAGAAAAATAAAGTTTGAGTCCTTTTCTGGTGCTTGAATTCTGGACAAATACATTTCATATATGTAATTCTACTTCATTAAGTCAAAACACATGCTTTTTTTCTCTTGTTAATGCTAGAATGCCATACTAATAAGGTGTCAAAGCTTTAATAATCTTAACTTATGTTTGGATTGAAGGGAAGGGAAGGAAAAGAAAGGAAAATAAAAGAAAGTAATGAAAACAGAAAAATTTTTCATTTATTTGGATAAACTTTTAATTTAAAAAAAAAAGAAAGAGATGAAAATTCAATAAGCTTTGGTTTTTCTTGTAATTTTCATTTTTTTAATACCCCAATTTAAAAAAAAAATTTAAGGAAAGAAAAGTTGAAAAAAAATTATTTTTATAAAAACCTATTACATCCATAATTTATTTATGACATTAGATTTGAATATATAACAGACACTTCTTATAAAAATAATTTTTTTATGATTATTTTATATAATTTCACAGTTTATAAATATTTTATGATTTTTTAAGTCTTAACAATAAAACAAACTAAATTATTGTCAAAATAAATTAAAATGTGAATTACACACAAAATTAAAAATAAATTAATAACTAACTAATACATCTTATCTTATTAAACATGTTCAATTTTGTTTAAAAAAATTTATTTAAATAATATAAAGATATATTTATATATTATATGTTATTTTATAAAAAAAGTTATAATTAAAAAAATTATAATAAATTATTTTTTTATATTTATCTAAATAATAGCCGTTAAAATTCTTTTTTTTTTTTAACTATTCAAACAAAAGATAAATATACCATTTTCTTTTCTTTAAAAAAAATTTTTTTTCTTTTTTTTTTTCTTTCCTTTATTTATATATATCCAATCATAGCGTTAAAGTCTTCTCTTTTATCTTTTCTTTTCGTTTTATTTTGTTTGTTCACTAGTTGTGCAGACTAACTCAGAATAGGGAATATGAACACAAATGAACAGATGCTGACAATTTATTTATGAAAAAAAAGAAACCAAACTCATGTTAACACAGACTAGTTTAATTGTGCAGAGACTCAAAGCTGATTTACAGCTTTGTTTCTTTGTATTAATACTACAGAACCAAAACTTGGATAGCCACATCCTTTTTTGTGATTTTCTTCAATCCTTTTTTACAAAGTTGCACTTGAAGCAACAGATTCTTGAATCTAGTTTTGGTTTGATGGGTATAATAGCAAAACACAGTAACATTACAGATGCTCAAACCACCAAGTATCTTTGCCGAGCCAAACTTCTGAGGAAGAAAATGTAACTCCACTTTATATTTTCTGTTTTCATTAATTTCATCTAAACTTTCCCAGTCCATCGAATTTCTGACGATACTACCTATTGAGGAGACTGAGAATCAGATCCAAAAATCTCCTTCGAGAACCCAAGCCGACAGATTTTCTCTCGATAAGAGAAGTGGATCTTCTGTTTTGTTTTTATTTTTTGCATTTAGATATGTTGATGGTAGAGAGAATTTTGTCATACATCACAACCTAATCCCCTGGCTTATGATCCTTTCATGATTCTTAGTCTGTTGCATGATGTGATGAACATTCTGCAATAAGATAACCTTGTAAGTTACAGAAAATATAAATATAGGATGAATAGCATAGCGAGAAAGAGAAGAAGAGAGAGACTTACTCCCATGGAACATCTCCAACTAGCATCCAGTCTCCGTCCTTGTCTTCATAAGTAGGTGCATAATCTGATCCTTGGTAGCCTTCTCTTTCTGAGTACTCACCTGAAAAAGGTGGAATCCAAGGTCATTTCACCAAAGTCATCATAAAATTCATCACCATTTCGCAGAAAATCACATATATATGCCATAATATGACAACAAAATAACGGTAATAATCCATATTCTTACCTATGGTGAACTTGAACATGTTCTCCAAAGCCTGCAGGAGCATCGGGTAGCCAGTGTAAACTTTCAGGTCAATCTTTCTTAGGTATGGTGCTCCATCCATGCTTACTTTCACGTAAATCCCAGGACCCTCAGACTCACTTTTCTTTGCCTGAAAGTTATTCTTTCTATAGGACCTGATCGGTGGCCACCCCACAATTTGTGCTCTGCATGTTGCATATTCTTCAAAAGAATCCATTAGTTTCTATGTAATTTTAAAGTAAATCAAATAAGCAAAGAAGATCACCCTCTTAAGGCCAATTTATTTTGTAATACCACTTGTTATGATAACTTACTTCGCAGGAGGGGTAGTTTCATTTTGACTATCAGATTTGCCATTTACTCCACATTCCTCATCAGAGTCTTGCAATGGTCGCTTGTTTCTAACATTAGAAACTGCTTGTTCCTCTCTTTCATCTGTTCCTGGCAAAGCTAATCTTAGTTCAGTTGCCTTGAGGTTTAGATCATTCTCATATGCCACGCTGCCTTCCATTTTTCAAAGATCTTCACTCAGATGATCCACCAAAGCAGCTTGTATAACAAACCAAAGTTCCTTCTAATTCAATGTAGAGGTGAATGCAAGCTGATTTTATCTAAGATCTATTTTCAGTAAAGTTTCTGTAGTTCCTTTGAGGATGCACAAAGTTTGAGAGAAAATGAAAATGTTTTTGAGTTTTTGGTTGAAACGGGAGTGCAGAAGTAGGTATTTTATAGGAAATGGTGGAAGTCGTAAAGAAGAAGGGTGGTCTATGGGTGGATTAAGAGTAATGATAAAGCCTTGTTATTCTCCCAAAGCATGAATTATGGACAAAGGCAAGCTAAGCTGTCGGTAGCAATAGCGGCAACTTTGAGGCAAGCTGCCCCTGGGATAGGGGGACAAGGGTGGGACAAGCTCAGCCGCCTATATGGAAGACCTGATGCTTCAGTGGGACGGTCAAGATGCGTTTTGGGGGGTTGTGGGACGGAAATCAGGGGCGTTGGTTTATCTTTAAATGAAAGAAAAGCTAGGCGGCATATCCCCTGTGAAAAGGGTCCATATGGGGTTGTAGGGTATGGGCACAGATGGCCATGTGGGGCTAGAATTTGGCAGGGTTTTTCAATTTGATTAATGGATCGTGGGGTTCATTTCATGTGGGCTGTCATGTGTGCAGGTAAGTTCAGCCCCTGAATTATTCCTATTCGTAGTTAAACTTCAAACAAGAAAAGAAATCAATTAAAATGCATTACATTGTTAATTACTAGTATTTACTTATATACATCTCTGTTAGCCATTCTAACCAAGGAAAATAAGTTCATTGGACCCAGCCTGTCTGTAGTATTCCAAGATCCAAATCTTGCCGTTTCTGTCATTTTCTTTGATCTTTAGTTGTTTGATCTTTTAGGAAAGACCACCAGGATTAGTAAAATTAATTATTTTCCTAAACATCAAAGCCTCCATTAATGTTTATATCTGGATCTGTTCCAGTTTAAGAGGGGAATAAGAAAATCTTCAATAATTTGGTGTAGTTAATAATATGCTTCTCTGATTTCAACCTTTTCCCATCCTAGACCTAAAACTTTTCACTAGAATCATTAATCTAAGGAGATTAAAAGGTTTAATTTTAGTATATATGCTTTTTTTTTTAATTACAACTTAGAAATAAAAGAAGATGTTATAAATGTTGAGATTTGAATTAATTTATTAAATATCATTTTTTTTTTTAAAATGATTGTATCAATCAAATTAAATTTTGGTTTCTGATATATATTTTGATACTTGGGCTGTTCTAGTATTTGTTTGCTTTATTTTCTCTAGTCTGCAGATCATCATTTAGGATTTTAGGTTGAACTTTTCAATAGAGGTACTCATTCCAATGGTTTGTTAGTCTAGTGTTGCCTAACCACCTAAGTGCTATAATTTCACCTTGATTATATCTTTTTTAGAAACATGTGTTGAGTTTCCAAGGTTAAAGAAAGCTGCAAAGCAATTAAAGCAGAAAACTGGTAATTAATAACAATATTAAGAAAATAGTAGATTGATGAGGACCAGAACAAACTGTAGAAGGAACTAGATATGAAACATGGGTACAAATCATGGGACACTGCCCATTTATTTTCCGAGGATGAGTCCCACATTGTCCTCTGGTCTGAATAATCTCCATTGGATGCTCAATTGACGCAAAGATAGGCATTCAAAATGATCAACATCAGGGTCCATTTCAGCCTCACCCGTGCTCATTAAAAAGCTGTTTGATCATTAATATTCTTGTTCTGCTACAGCCATACACATACCATCCAACGCCTAATATTTGATAGACTCTCTTGCGGAAATCTCTTTTTTCCTGTAGCAAACATGAGCGAATTTACCATGCCGAGCACGGCCATTTTCATCTGTTTGCTCATATCCATTTCACCCAGAAAAGTCATAGCTTTAAATCTGAAAAGGGGTTCTGTTACAACTTTAAGGAATCCAACAAGTTTTAGTACGAATGTTTGAGCTGTTACGCTGTCTTTGGCCATGGCATGGATCACACAGTTTTGTCATTATTGCTCAAGGAATGCAACGATAGCTACAGGAACTAAAAATCTTTCAAGGGTTAGTTAAAACTTGTGGCGTCTGGCCAAGTGACCATTGCCAAAATGAAAGCCGTATCTGATTCAGCTTTTGCATATTTGTGGTGCCCCGAGAAACATTCAATTAGAAATTCCCCTACAGGGATAGCGATGCATAACAAATACGAATCAAGGTTATGGTCTATCTTGCAGAATTTGATCCACTAAAATTTTCCAGGTTGGATATGCATTGAAATATGACTCATCAAAGGAGTTGAGAATTGAACGCTTAATTGGAATTGGCAAGTTATCGTCGGCAAAGATTTGACTGTGTACTAATTCCTACACATGATATGCATTATTTGGCGTTGCTGGTACATGAAGATTCTGGTTCGTGTCTGGTTCTAAGATTGGAGACGTGCATCGATAGTGAATCAAATTTATTGCAGAAAGCATTGGCATGGTTTTTGCACGTGTTTATTTGTCTATGCCTATCCAATTTGCCTAACTTAAAAAGGATAAAATTGGAAACAAAAATACAGAATAATGTATTAGGTTAAAAGCCTCCAATTCAATCACACCAACGGAAGTGAAATCAAATAATAAATCAGACACATAAAAGACAATAATTTAACGTGATTTAGTCCAACTGACCTATATCCACGGATGAGAAACAAGATCCACTAGTTGTAGAGAATTACAAACATACATCATATCATCAACCTCACTTAACAATCAATATTTATAAAATACTCTCAATCTCTTCTAGTCTTATGAAGTATTCTCAACCCAAACAAATACAAACTCAAATTCTTGTGCACCTTTTCAACATAACCAAACACATACCCATATACTCTCATACACCATACCTATATGGACCCTCTCAATCTCTTCTAGTCCACTCACAAACAAACATACACACCCATAAGACGTAGAGTCCCAATACTTGTCTATCCCACAAAATCCTATAACTCTCTTACATCTTTTTCTCGTACCTAACCCTATAGAGACTTCACCTATTTATAATCATACAAACTTGCCCATTAAGAATCTTTCTCCTCTTAGAATTCTTCTCCTGTAAGTCAAACTTGACTATTAAGAATCCCTTTCCTTTTAGAATTTTTCTCTTGTAAATCAAATTTACCTATTAAGAATCGTCTTTCTCTTGGCATTCTTCTTTTGTAAGTCTTTTTGTCCATTAAGTAATATCTGACAAATCTCTAACAAATCTCAAACAAATATCTTATGAAATTTGAGTCAATATTCTCAACATAATGAACACATGTGAAATTGAATTGAATTCAAACCATTTTTTCTTTTTGATACTTGAAACTGTTAGAATAGAATTTTGGTTACTGGAATAAGAGTATAACATTCTAACAACAACGGCCCAGGTGTCGGTAAATTCAAGCCACTTTGATATCAAACCGGACATAAGATTTGCTTCAATCAGATTAACCCTTTGTCCTATTAGGCTAAATACACTGATTAAAGGTTGGTAGAACTTTAAAAAAAAAAAAAGTTGCATCCATTATTGACTAGGGGTTTTCTGCAAATCAAATTCAGCGTCGGTCTTCAAGTTTCTGATCAGTTTCAGTTGAAGAAAACGCGTGTTGAAAAATTCATGAGACGAACACATTCTTTTGCTCATAATAAGCATGCAAGCATGTTACAGGAATGAACTTGAAATGGCAATATATCTTCTTATCAGTAAAGAAACTTAAAGTAGAATATTTCAATTTCGGCAGCCAAAATTAACAAAAACACACGATTCAAATGTGCAATCATATCAATTCTCTAATCATTTTCAACACTTTGATTACTAGGTATCTATTTTTGTTGTCACCAACGCAAACATTTTGGCCCCTTTTACAGGTCATCAAAGCTTGGATCTATTTCTTTGTACTTTGCTTTAGCCAAATCGGTGTTGGACTGCTCTCTGATACCCTTTTTTTTTATCCTAAACTCCTGTTCACGTTATAGCAGAACTAAAAAGATACCGACATTAGACATGCCAGGGTCCGTTTCAAAGCTAGGCTGGAGCAATAAAGGAGAGTTTCCAGGCTGTAGAGAGCCACGAGTATGGAAACAAAAAAAAAAAACAAGGAAAAATACAATTTAGATGAGAATCAGTGTTCTCAAACAGGCCAGTATGCCAACACAGAAACGAAACCTGACCCCTACTAAAGGAATCCCCAGACCTTAATATGAAGGGCACTGAACTAGACTAAATTGGGGGGGGGGGGGGGGGGTGCCAAAATTGGAGGGCACCTATCCCTTTGCATCAAATCAGAGGGGATTCACTCACTGACTTTTGTTTGGGACCACTTTCAAGGCAAATTAAGGGTCCACCAATTCTTCTGCTGCAATACGCACCTCCACCTCTGATATCTTTCAATAATTATATAAAATTTTTTTTGGACCAAACCGTGTGTTTTTCACAACATGTACCCACTCCACCCACCTCCTCTTTCAATTCCTCATGTGCTTGTGGTGTACATGTCTTGATAATGTTATTGAAAGCTAAATTCAATAAATGATTTTTTTTTTATTTTTTGTGTGAATTAATTGTTTCATAACACCTTAAAACAGAAACAACAGGCATTTGGGATTTTATGAATTAATTGCTATTCGTGTGCATGAGTTCTTTGAAAATCTATTGTGTAATAAAGTTGAATGAATTGTCAATGTTTGGAGGTCATGATGTTCTGCTAGAAAACAATCGATTTGCTGGTGGCAGCAGAGACATTGTGGGGTAAATTAAGTTTGGTTCTTATCTTTTGGTGAACTGAACTTGCACATGGTCTAGCTTGAGAAACAATTGTGAAATTGAGTCCTGCTTCATTGTAAAGATGACATGATTTGATTTTTCAAAATGATTACTTTTTGCTGCAATCGAAGTTTATACATGAACTTAACCAAAATCTTTGATATGGTATTGTATCTGGAAGTGTAAAACCAAATACCATAGTTATATAATTAGATCAATTTTATAATTAAATTATTTTAAATTATTGTAAATTGATAGTTTACATAATAAATAAATATATCAGATGATTTTTATGCAAACTAATAAATTTAGGTAAAATATTAAAAAAAATCCTTCAAGTATTCAAAATAATTTAATTAAGCCGTTATACTACTATTTCATATAAATAAGCCCCTTAATTTTTATTTTCTAGTATAAAAGCCCTTATATCCTTATATTAATAATATGTTGACATATTTTGAGACATGTGAATAATGACATTGCAAAAAACCTTACACATGTGTAAAAATAAACAATTTAAAAAAATGATCTAACAAAAAAATTTATTAATTGATACCATAATTAAAAATAATTATAAAAATAATAATATATAAAATTAATAAAAAATGAAATGTTAATAGAATAATTATTTGACCATGACCGAAAATAATTAATAAAAGAAAATGTATATATGAAAAATTAATAAAAAATTTACATTCATATAAAAAATATAAAAATGATTTTAATTTTCTTTTTATTAATTTTCATATAAATATAAATATAAATATTTCCTTTTTATATATGGATATTTCTTTTTATTACATAAAGATTAATTATTATATATTAATAAATAATAATTATATTTTAATAAATATAAATATAAATATTATTTATAATTATTTATAAGTTATTATTTATTATTTATTATATTATTAAAATATAAATATTATTTCTAACTATTAAAATATAAAATATGATTTTAATAAAATGTTAAGTAATTTCATTTCTAGCTAGTAATTAATTGTTTTATGAATTTTATATTTTAAAATTTGTAGTTTATGGTTGAATTATAAAATTACAACTTGAGTTAAAATTTGAATGTTGAATTTTTAAAATATTTATATTTTTTATAATATTTTTTATTGAACTAATAATTAAGTTAACTGACCCAGTGATTGAACCATTAATCTAGTGATCTAAAATTTTGAACAATTTAATATCCGGTTCGGTTTTGAATGATAATTATGCCAAGTACATAGTTTTGTTGAAAAATTTAATTCAACTGGTTAATACAATCATTTTTAAAAAGTGATATATAACAGATATAGATTTTAAATCTCAATATTTGTAACTTCTTCTCTATCCATAAATTTTATAAAAAAAATAAAAATTTATCTTGATTGTTCGCTAAATAAAAAACAAAAATTAAATTTAAACTTTACAAATGAACTAACCCAATTCGCTGTTGGAGACACTTTAAAAATTCAGATAAGTGTATTGAAAATGAGCTATAAGGACTAGGGTTATGAACTTAGGACTCTATCTATACCCCATTTTTTTAAAGTCATTTTCGATAAAATTACCAATAATTTTTAAGAATACGTCCCTTATAATTGCTTCAATCTAAGATAAACTTCAACATATAGATTCGTTGAACCTGCAGAAATGGTAGAATACAGCGGATAGATTTCTTATTTCTCTTTGTAAAAATGATATATATACTTTGTATATAATTTGAAATAGGCAAAGTTTGATGCAAAAGATGGAATGAAATAAACTATAAAAGTTTTCCAAAAATTAATCATATAAAAAACATGAAGTAACTCACCTGATATTAATTAAGTGCTACAAATATATGAAAATGAAAGGACATGCTTTGCATGTACAAGATGGCCTAAGTTCAATGGAAGGAGTACTAAAACAACTATTCTCTCTCATTAACTTGGGTAAATTCAAACCACTTTGATATCAAACCGGACATAAGATTTGCTTCAATCAGGTTAACCCTTTGCCTTATTAGGCTAAATACACTGATTAAAGGTTGGTAGAACTTCAAAAGAAAAAATTAGTTGCATCCATTATTGACTAGGGTTTTCTGTAAATCAAATTCAGCGTCTGTCTTGAAGTTTCTGATCAGTTTCAGTTGAAGAAAACGCGTGTTGAAAAATTCATGAGACAAGAACACATTCTTTTGCTCATAATAAGCATGCAAGCATGTTACAGGAATGAACTTGAAATGGCAATATATCTTCTTATCAGTAAAGAAACTTAAAGTAGAATATTTCAATTTCGGCAGCCAAAATTAACAAAAACACATGATTCAAATATGCAATCATATCAATTCTCTAATCATATTCAACACTTTGATTACTAGGTATCTATTTTTGTTGTCACCAACGCAAACATTTTGGCCCCTTTTACAGGTCATCAAAGCTTGGATCTATTTCTTTGTACTTTGCTTTAGCCAGTCGGTGTTGGACTGCTCTCTGATACCCCTTTTTTTTATCCTAAACTCCTGTTCACGTTATAGCAGAACTAAAAAGATACCGACATTGGACATGCCAGGGTCTGTTTCAAAGCTAGGCTGGAGCAATAAAGGAGAGTTTCCAGGCTGTAGAGTGCCACGAGTATGGAAACAAAAAAAACAAGGAAAAATACAATTTAGATGAGAATCAGTGTTCTCAAACAGGCCAGTATGCCAACACAGAAACGAAACCTGACCCCTACTAAAGGAACCCCCAGACCTTAATATGAAGGGCACTGAACTAGACTAAATTGGTAGGGGGGGGGGGGGGGGTTGCTAAAATTGGAGGGCACCTATCCCTTTGCATCAAATCAGAGGGGATTCACTCACTGACTTTTGTTTTGGACCACTTCCAAGGCACATTAAGGGTCCACCAATTCTTCTGCTGCAATACGCGTCTCCACCTTTGATATCTTTCAATAATTATATACAATTTTTTTTGGACCAAACCGTGTGTTTTTCACAACATATACCCACCCCACCCACCTCCTCTTTCAATTCCTCATGTGCTTGTGGTGTACATGTCTTGATAATGTTATTGAAAGCTAAATTCAATAAATGAATTTTTTTTTTAATTTTTTGTGTGAATTACTTGTTTCATGAACACCTTGAAACAGAAACAACAGGCATTTGGGATTTTATGAATTAATTGCTATTCGTGTGCATGAGTTCCTTGAAAATCTATAATGTGATAAAGTTGAATGAATTGTCAATGTTTTGAGGTCATGATGTTCTGCTAGAAAACAATCGATTTGCTGGTGGCAGCAGAGACATTGGGGGGTAAATTAAGTTTGGTTCTTATCTTTTGGTGAACTGAACTTGCACATGGTCTAGCTTGAGAAACAATTGTGAAAATGAGTCCAGCTTCATTGTAAAGATGACATGATTTGATTTTTCAAAATGATTACTTTTTGCTGCAATCGAAGTTCATACATGAACTTAACCAAAATCTTTGATATGGTATTGCATTGGAAGTGTAAAATCAAATACCATAATTATATAATTAGATTAATTTTATAATTAAATTATTTTTGTGAATCGTCGGTTTACTTAATAAATCGGTAAATTAGATTATTTTTGTTGAATCAGACCAATTCAATACTAATTAATAAGATTAAGAAAAATATGAAAAAAAATCCTTTAAGCATTTAAAATAATTTAATTAAGCTATTATACTATTATTTCATATAAATAAGTCTTTCAATTGTTATTTTTTATTATCAAAGCCCTTATATTCTTATATTAATGATATGTTGGCATATTTTGAGAAATGTGAATAATGATATTATAAAAACCTTACACATGTGTAAAAATAAATAATTTAAAAAAATGATCTAACAAAGATTTTTATTAATTGATACCATAATTAAAAATATTTATCAAATTAATACTATATAAAATTAATAAAAAATAAAATGTTAATAAAAATGATTAATTATTTGATCATGATTGAAAATAATTAATAAAAGAAAATGTATATATGTAAAATTAATAAAAAATTTACATTCATATAAAAAATATAAAAATGATTTTAATTTCCTTTTTATTAATTTTCATATAAAGATAAATATTTCTTTTTTATTAATTTTATATATAGATTTTTCTTTTTTATTGCATAAAGATTAATTATTATATATTAATAAATAATATTTATCTTTTAATAAATATAAATATTATTTATAATTATTTATTAGTCATTATTTATTATTTATTATATTATTAAAATATAAATATTATTTCTAACTATTAAAAAATGAAATATGATTTTAATAAAATGTTAAGTAATTTCATTTCTAACTAGTAAGTAATTGTTTTATGAATTTTATATTTTAAAATTTATAGTTTATGGTTGAATTATTAAATTACAACTTGAGCTAAAAGTTTGAAATTTGAAATTTTAAAATTTTTATAATATTTTTTATTAAACCGACAATTAATTTAATTAATCTAGTGGTTAAACCATTAATCCAGTGACTTGAAACATTGAACGGTTTAATGTAGATTCGATTTTGATAATTATGTCAAATACACAGCTTTGTTGAAAATTTTAATTCAATTGGCTAATATAATTATTTTTTAAAAAATAATATCTAATAAATATAAATTTTAAATCTCAAATTAGCCGCAAATTGCAACCTCTTTTTATATCAAAAAAATAAAAATTTACTTTGGATTTACAGATTGTTCACTAAAAAAAAAACAAAAATTTAATTTAAACTTTATAAATGAACTAACCCGATTCTGTTGGAGACATTTTGAAAACTTCATATAAGAGTATTGAAAATGAGATACAAGGACTAGGGTTATGAACTTAGGACTCTATCTATACCTCATTTTTTTAAAGTCATTTTCGATAAAATTACCAATAATTTTCAAGAATACGTCCCTTATAATTGCTTCAATCTAAGATAAACTTCAACATTTAGATTCGTTGAACCTGCAAAAATGGTAGAATAAAGCTGATACGTTTCTTATTTCTATTTGTAAAAATGGTATATACTTTATATATAATTTGAATAGGCAAAGTTTGATGCAAAAAATGGTATGAAATAAACTACAAAAGTTTTCCAAAAATTAATCATATAAAAAACATGAAGTAACTCACCATATATTAGTTAAGTGCTACAAATATATGAAAATGAAAGGGCATGCTTTGCATGTACAAGATGGCCTAAGTTTACTGGAAGGAGTACTAAAACAACTATTCTCTCTCATTAACTTGGGTAATGCCATTCAACATTTATGGAAACGAAATGGATGTATGATATCCTATTTTTATATATTTTAAAAGTATAATCAAGCTAGAAGCATAAAAAATAGTATGAAAATTCCTTAAAAAAGAAAATATTATGAAATGGTATGAGAATTCTCTCATTTTTGTTGGGTTGAGAAAAATCTAGAGATAAATAAATTGTTTAGTCTTTCAAATCAAGATAAATGTATCGTATTTGATAGTCTAATGTAATTATTGACAAATCGCATATTCAAGATGATCTCAATAAATAATTATCAATAAGATTTGAACTCAAAATATTTTTATCAAAAAATAAATTTTAATTAATTGAACCTACTATTTGTTGATAACTCCCTCGTTTAAATAAACCCTTGAAATTGTCTAAAACTATAAGATACAGTTAAACAGCCATCCTACTTTGAATTGAATCATCTCTAACGAAACAATAGTTGGGTCAAATTATCCAGATGGGCTCATTTGGGTCACAGTCCAACCTGCGGTGGACCCAATTGATTGGTAGTTGGTGCCACAACTCTCAGTCTCAGCTTCAAACAAGAGCCCGTGGGGAGCACACTTTTGTTTTCAGACAGAACAAACCAAATCAAGCCAGGATTTTAATTTCCAATGGTGATAACTGATAAGTAATAATAATAGCTAGCAGTAGGAACTTGGAAGCATCATCCGGATGTTCACGTGTGGCATTTTGATGCAACCTGATTGGTCTCGTGGGGTCTTTTTTCTTCCAGGGCACCGGCGAACGAGAGTGTCCCATTTTTTTATATCAGAAGATCAGAAGCCGATCTACTGTTTGTTTGGCCTGGCCTGACTGTCTGTCCATGATGTCACGATAAATTTTCATACATAAAACCCTGTAGAATATTCAACTGTCCACCTTAGGTCATTCTACTGCCTTCAGCGAGATTTCAAGCATAATGAAAAAAGGAAGGGACAATCAACTGCGAGTCAAAGAATAATTGACTTCTCTTATTAATTTCATTTTAAATTTTATTTTTATACTTCTAAACTACACTTATTGAACACAAATGCAAATTACATGTATTTTTATCAAATACATTATGAAAAACACTTAATAAACATTTTAAAACAATGTATTTCGATAAAATCTACGACGAATACTACATTCAAGATTCTTATGGTTAGGTGAAACTTTATAGTGGTTGGTTAAGTAAACATATGAGCGTGTTTTTCATTCACTTCAAAGTTTTAAAGCCTTCAAGAAAAGAGGAAAGACGAATTAGTGTAGTAGTGAATAGGAAGTAGGGACGGCAATCAAGCCCGTCCCTGACGGGTTTCGGTCCGATCCGATCCTATAGTGTCGAGTTTTTTTTTTTTTGAATTTTGGATTTTAAATTTCGGGTCGAGGTCGGGTCGGGTAAATAGAGCGAACATTCGGGGTCAGGTCAGGTTCGGGTATGCCTAAAACCCGACCCGACCCTACCCGACCCGATATTATTAAAAAATTATTTTTTAATTAATTAATTAATTAATTAATTATATAATAATATTTTTAAATATTTATATTTAAAAAATAATATTTTATATTTAAAAAATAATATTTTTATTAATTCGGGTCAGGTCGGGTCGGGTACGATTTACATATTGTCGGGTCAGGTCGGGTTCGGATATTAAAAAATTCGAGTCGGATCGATTTCAGGTTTAGTAAAGCATAAAATCGGGTTGGGTTCGGGGCGAGTAAAACCCGCCCCGAACCCGACCCGATGCCATCCCTAATAGGAAGCCAATTTACTCTTCTATCCTCTCCTTGCGTTCTTTTTTTCTTTTCCTTTTTTTTTTTTTTTTTCTAAAATTGGCATCAAATTCAAATCCTTATTTACTTATCATTGGTTCATATTAGAAACATAGCCAAGAATGCTTTTAGGGGACGATTGGTTTGGTAGATTTTTAAATTTTGAGAAGAAAAGTGATTTTGTAAAAAAAGTGATATTGAAAAGAAATGTGTGATTTTTAAATTTTATTTATTTAAGAAATATAAGATTTTTTTGTTTGGTTTAGAGAAATGTAAAATTACTTAATTTGTGGTTTAAAAAAATGTAAAATTACCTAATTAAACTTTTTATCATATTATTTTTGATGACACATTAATAACACATAACATTTATAATATCATATATGAATAACACATTATTTTTGTTAAAATTAGAGAGTTTTGAAAAATATATTTTTAATATTTTTAACTAAGATAATTTTATAATTTTAGTTACCATCTTTATGTTGATTATCTTTATGTAGAAAAATATGTAAATTCACCTTCGTAATAAGGTCAACGTAAGGGTTAGAAAGGGTGGTAAAGGCCCGTACTAGAGTGTCAGGGGGTGGAGCCCCCAAAACAAATATTAAATATAATAATATTATATTTAGATTTTATATGTAATAATATTAAATAAAAATATTCTATACTTTATTTTAATTTTATTATGGATAGCAACAAGGACAACGTTTTTTTATCTTAAAAACATAAACTTTGCTAAAATTTTATAATTTTAAAAATATAATTTCAATAACCATTATGTTTTTTATTTTAAAAATGTGATTTTTATTAAAATTTTAAAATTTTAAAAATAAAATTTCAATATTCACTACTTTTTTTAAATTTAAAAGATTTAAAAATTCTAAAAAATTTTAATATATTACAAAATCTAAACTATTTTTAAAAATTACAAAAATTATAGATAATTGAAATGGATTTAAAAATTATGAAAATTTTAAAAATTCAAAAAAATATAAAAATTTTGATAAAAAAATCCAAAAAATTAAAAAATGAAAATTTTAATATAAACAAAATTTTCTTCAAATTCAAAAAAAGATTCACAAGAACTTTAAAAAATTGAAAATTCAAAAAAATTTAAAATTTTTTGAACGATTTTGAAAATTAAAAGAATCTATAAATTTTTAAAAAACTAAAAAATTTAAAAAATATTCTAAAATTTTTAAAAAATTCTATAGAATTAAAAATGTTCAAATATAAGAAACATTCTAAAAAAATTATAAAAAGTTTTAAAAATATTCTGAAAAAATAAAAAACTTAAAAATTTGATAAAATACAAAAAATCTAAAAAATCTAAAAATTAAAAAATATATAAAATTAAAATTGTAAGATTAAAAAAAAGAAAAAATTTCAGATTTTTTTTAAATTTTTATAATTTCTTAAAAATATTTAGATTTTTTTGAAAAGTTTTAGATTTTTTATATTCAATTTTTGTAAAAGTTTTTGTGAATCCTTTTTTTTTTAATTTAAAGAAAAATTTACTTTCATTAAAAAAAAATTTTTTTTGAAAATTTTAGAATCTTTTGGATTTTTTTGGATTTTTTATTAAAAATTTTTAAAATTTTTTAAGTTTTCATAATATTTTTTACTATTTAAAATTTTTTAGTTCTTAATTTTTTTTATAATTTTTAAAATACTTCAAACTTTTAAAAAAAATTTAAAATTTTTAAAATTTTTCCTTTTAATACTGATGTAGTAATTGATGATATGATATTGATTAAAATTTTTGACACGTGTTAGCAATTTGTTAGATGTTAAAGCTATGTCAACAAATTGATTGACAATATTAGTCTTATTTATCAAAGAGGATGATAGAATGAAAGTTAGAGCATCAAATTGACAAATTTATTTCTTTAGATATTAAATTGATAATAAGCACATATATAATATAATGGTCATTTTTATATTTAGCTATTTCAAAATTTTAAAAATATAGTTTCAACATCCGTTATATATATATTTTTATCTTAAAAATACGATATTTTTTCAACATCCACTATATTTTTATTTTAAAAATGTAGCTTTTGTTAAAATTTTAAAATTTCAAAGATATAGTTTTGATATCCACCACTTTTTTTTTATCTAAAAAATATGATATTTATTAAAACTTCATAATTTTGAACATATAGTTCCAAGTCACTATTTTTTTTAATCTTAAAAGCTAAAAACTTGATCCTTGTTAAAATTTCAAATTTTCAAAAATATAATTTCAATAGCCATTATGTTTTTTTTATCTTAGAAATTCAGTATTTATTGAAATTATAGATAACAAAAATTACATTTGGTTGATAATTTTAAAAGATTATAAAGGATAATGTAATCTAAAAATGCAATTGAGGGTTAATAAGGTAAAATTTTTGCTTTTCTTTCGAAATTTAAAAAAACCTTAAGGAAATAAATGTTTCTAATTTTCACGCATATATATATATATTGATACTGTTAAAAATCTTAAAAATTTTCAAGAATTATATTTTGTGAATCAAACTAAAAAAAAAATTTTTATAAAAAATCTTACTTTTTTTTTTTTCCAAATCAAACGCCTCCTTAAAAGAAAATTTCCCTATTAAATTGGAGGAAAAGGAGCAGGGTGTAACTGAATAGGAATTACTAAATGGGTTCCCCTTCCCCAGCTTAAAATTCAAGCACTCTTTCAAAACAAACAAATTTGAAGGGGTCTTTAGTCGCCCATCACAGACTTGCAGCCCTATTCAACCCAAGTGGGCTATGAAAATTTTCTAACACAGTGGGTCTTAGCTACAACAGTAAGATGGGCTGAGAAAGCTTTAGATTAGGGAGGTAAATAATATATTAATATTTATAAATTATTTATATTTAATTTAAATAAAATTTAAATTTAATTCGATTATTATTGAGTCGAATTTAAGTTTGAGTAATTCGATTCATTGATCGAATCGAATTCAAATATTTTTATATCTAGTTCAAATAATTCACGAGCCTAATCGAGTATTTATAATTAAATATATTTTTATTATTTTAATTAAAAAATATCTTAAACTCGAGCTTCAGTTTAAGTAAAAATAATTTAATTTTTATCGAATATAAAAATTAAATTTATTTTTACATATTAATCAAATTTAATCAAATAAATTTAAATAACTTAATTTTTATATCGAATTGAATTTAAAAAAAAAAAAATCGATCGAGTTTTGATCATCAAATTTTGAATCAAACTCACACTTAAATTTAATATTTTTATCGATCCGATTAATTACATGGACATAATCGTAGCACCTTTTCGATTTGGTGGTCCCTGAAGAATTTGTAATATAGGCTAATTGATGTCGGCTAACAGGTATAACAATCTGACAGGAATCTACGAAATTTATTTAAAATTCATACATGATTTTTTTATATATATTTTAAAGGAGGAAAAAAATTGTAAATATTGATATTTAAAATTTAAATTTATTAGATATTATTTTTAAAAATAATTTTATAAATCAGTTGAACTAATTTTTAGTTTAAAGCAGGGTTTCTTTCGCTTAAACAACAACATTTTTTGAAGCAAATATCCGAACTAAAGAAAGGGTCAATTCGTTAGGCAAGTATATTCTTATATCTATGTCTGATAAGATCAGGCAGCTGACAGTTTCACCTATATATTCATCTTTGAGAATTAGTTTTATACTGAAATACCGAAAATTTCTTGTTAATGAGTGAAAACTACTTCCTTTAAAAACTAATCAACCCTGCAGTGTGCTAGCCAGCTAGCAGCTAGCTCAAATGGTAAGCATTAACCAGTGACAGAACTAAAATCAAAGTGTTGAGCTGGTAAGATCTGTTATGTGGAGCCTGATTAAGAGGACAGTCAGTGCAATTTGCATACGGAACGGACAATGTTCAGTGCTGATGCATGCAGATCAGCCTCTGGAAGAGGCTTTTAATGTCAGTCTAAACGCTGATGGACCCCTTGATTAAGGCATTGCAACAATTGAACACCATTAGTTCGAAGAAACATTGTTCCTGCTCCATACGTTTTCAAGATATACGTCGTTTTTTCTTCCTTTATTTCAGGGATTTATGGCGTTTCCATGGAGCTGATCCATTGAAAATCACACCTCTATCAATAATACAAGTTTTTTTTTTCTTAATTCTTCTTCTAAGAGATGGACTTGGCACATAAATTCCCCAAAAGTTAAATGTAGTTTGGATATGCTAACGATAGAACAATCTCCCTCCTAAGCCGATGTCAACACTTTTGAGGGCAACTATTCCTTCATGCCCTGCTTAAATGAAAAACTCCAAGGTTTGTCTATATCATTATATATATTATACGTCCATAATCCCTCCAGTTTTCGTTTGAGGAAGTGTATGCTTAATCTTCTTTTAATATCCCTGGGACAATAAATTTAAATTGGATTACAGGGATATGCTTGATCTTCTTCACTAAAATTAATCCAACAAAGAAAATTTTAAGAGTTTATCTTTAATACATTATCAATAAATTAGATAATATCATCTCATTAATAAATAAATATTAATTATTAAAATAAATATATTAATACATATTTTAAAAAATTTATTCATTAATAAGATGACATTATTTTATTCATTTTATTAATGAGATGACATTGTCCAATTTATTGTAGAATCTATATACTGACAATGCATTAAATATAAATATAAAATTTAATGTTATGAATGACTTTTAAATTATAGTGAAATGTTAAATGTAGTAATTGAATTTTAAAAATTTCTAATAAGGTACTTACGTTATAAATTTATTAATCAACGTGATACTCATTTCTAAAATTATAAACTTAAAGATGTGATTGAAAAATAATTTTTCAAATATTATATTTTTAACAAATTTATTTATAATAATAGAAATTTTTAAAATTCAGTATTACGATGAATATGTTAATATAATATAGGATCATTCTTGAATTAACCCTGAGAAAAACAAAAAACTCTATGTATTTAGCCTTGGAGACCCAGCAAGTAAAAAACAACCCAATGCCAACTCGTTTAGTCCTAAACTAATTATTATAGCTAGGGGTATCAAACCAGCAACTCTAAAGAAGAATAAACAATAACTAAACTTGGATCCTTTCCAGTATAAGTAACAAAGAATTTGATTCTTCTAATCTCCTTTTAAAAAGTTTGATATGCTCCTTCTGTAAGCCACTAAACTGATTCGATATCCTCTTTGGTTGCAGTTAAACATTAAGTAAATCACTTCGTGATTATGAACCCCTAATCATATCAATCACATGAAATTGCAGATGAAAAAAAAAAGAGCAAAACCTGTTGTTTGACTTCAATATCTTTCATATTGATACGGACTAGAAAAAGGTTAATCATAGATTAGTGCAAAACCGCGTTAGGAGAGAAATAATGAATCAAAAGGCCAGCCTGGTGAGACCCTATTTTGAGCTTAGACGTTCCAAGGAAGAAGTGGCTAGGTCAGGCCCCACCATGGAGTCCACTGTCCCTAGTTCCACCAACATTTGGAATAATATTATTGTGAAGGAGATTCTCATGTACGTTTTTTGAATTTGATATTTATTTTAATTAATTTATATAATTATTATTAAAATATAATATTCAATAAATTTAAATTTTAAAATTTAATATTTACAATCTAATTTCTTATTCAGAGCTGAAGCATCTAAAAAAAATTCTCATCATGTGTAGGACCATAAGACGATAAACTAGATTAGTAATCATAATTAATATGTGAATGAAGTTATGGACTATCATTTCATGTGACATGTCTACTCTGCTAATAAAGAGGATAACAGTTTCAGATTTAATCCATTGATCCGCCAGACAGCAACTTTGGAAATACTTGATCAAAAGAGTTTGAAAATGGCGACGGTGAACCTAATCAGTAGGAGTAAATTGGGAGACATTCTCACCCTGCATGTTGACGTACAAATTAAATGAGATGAAATGATATGGTAGTAAAAATCAATATTTTTCATAATCTACATAAAACTTTAAACCGACACACACATTCAAAATATAATCATTTCTAAATGATCAGAAATGTTGTCTACACTTCTTAAAAACAAACCGATAGTATTTTTTTAACATAAAAAAATCGCATCATCTACTCCTAATTTTCAAAACACCCTTTAACCATAATGGGTAGATGTAGCAGTTACCTTTCTAATTTTACAAGTCTTACAAGTTACTGTTGATTTTAGGTATGCATTAATTTTTTTCATATGCAAATTAATATATATATATGTATGTATATACAAAATTTAATACTATATTGAAAAACTTTATACTTTTTAGTTTATGCATTATTAATGTTAAATTTTATACACAGTTATAAAACACGTGAACTCATCAAAATTAAAATTGGTTTATGAAGATTTTTAAAATTTTTTTGTGATGTTTTAAACTTTAATTAATTTGGTTAAAGATATTGAATTATACAACAAAAAAATTATATAATTTATGACTTCTACTACAAAATAATTTACCTTCATTAGAGATTTATTTCATTGATCCTTTAAATTAAGTAATTAGCTGTTATGAACTTAACTTGGTGAGTAGCTTATACTCATCATGTTTATAGTAAAAGAAATTTGGCTACATTTTTACAAGATAGTAATTTTTTTTTAATATAGGATATCTCACATTTAATTTGTTTGGGTCAAATCTATTCTCTTGACAATTTTAAAGGTGTATACTTTTACATCAGTTGGGTGCATTCAAAATTTTACTTCCTACAAAGATCGAGTTGGAATTGACATTTGTAATGGAAACTCTTTTCTTTATCTATTCAACTAAGTACTTTAAAACATGATTGAGAAAGCATATCAATTGTGCATTTGTGTAGATAATAGTCATCCAAACACTTTGTCATAGATGAAGCATTCTAATTTGAAGGTTCTAATAATTTTTTGAAATTATCTAGCTAGCCAGGCATGCATCCCTTTATGAAGGCATAGAAAGAAGCAAACAAATGAAGATAGAATGATATAACATAGGACAAGTAATGGTAACACCATCAGGTATCCAAAGTCGTCCAAAGTTGAAGGGAATCACTTGTTTAACTTTGGAGCAAAAACAATATCGATCTTTTACTTTTTTGTGTCTTCCATAGCATTATGTGGCAGCAATAAAAGAACCATAGGACAATCTAGATTGACACAATATCTCAGTTTTATATTTGGACCACACCCCAAATTCCTCTAAAAGCTTACCTCATTACATTACATTATAAAAATAAAGAAAAGAAGTTGAATATCCAAAGTGGGGGAGTCACTTTCTTGAGGAGATAATAAAGGAAGTATATATTTTGGATTTTTTTTTTGGTTTTTCCAAAAGAAAATTAATGTAAAGAAATTTCTTTGTATTCTCATATTGATTTTGACTCTACCAACTAGTCCAAAAGATGAAAATCCATGAAAAGGGTATGTGTTTTTTTTTTGTTGAAGGGGTTGAATTGGATAATGTTAAAAGAAGATGTGGATGGGAACGGCTAAAATGATATAGCTAGGGGATAATTGTATAATTTGTACAATTGCATGTGTCTATATCATAGAGGTAGGTTAGAAAGAAACAATTCAAAATGGGTTTGAGAACGTTGACAAGGCAAGGGCACAGCTTGTGTTAGGGATGTTTCCTTTTGCTAGGGATGTGATAACTCCTCAATCTCATATCAAGATATTACAAGGATCTATTATATATGATATATGTGTAAAAATTTAAACCTACAAGAGGTACTTATCAAGTTAAATGTGGTGTAAACAATTATATCTTAAGATCAATTTTAGTATACAGTTGATATATGATTCATAGTTTTTTAGGACTATGATATCCTTTATCACCCTAACGAAAGTCTATCATCTTCGGTGACACATCATTAATACACTCAGAGTCGGCTCTTATACCAAATGTCTAATTGATTTACCCAAACTAATTTTGAAGAGTGATAATGGATTTATAAGGTTTTTAAGTTTTTCCATTACAAGTTAAATTTTAAAACTCAACAATCAAAAATTATTTTTCAAAAATTGAAAGAGATTATTTACTCACATTTAAAAAACAAATCTCTTTGTAGATTTTATTCTTAACTTTTAATTGAAATCTTTCAATTTGTTTGCTCTGTATAAAGAAGAGAAGAGAAATAAGCTTTTTTCTTTTATTTCAATCAATTGTTGGTCAAACAACTAGTGTATATTAATCCTATTAAAAGTTGGATTATTATTATTATTAAGTCTTATGTATTTTTTATTTTTTTATTAAAAAATCTTCCCACTTATAAAAATATTTAAAATAATCCTTTTTTTTAAAAAAATTGTACCGGTGTTACATGTGACCTACCTCTAAGTCACCACCATGGCCTTCAAATTTAGAATGAGTGATGTTGATAGCAATTGCTACTCATATATATTCAATGTGTCCTACAGGGGAAATTGGTAATACAATATCGTGGATAACCCTAATTTGACCCCCCAAAAAAAAAATTAGTTTCCAAATTATCCTAGTGATTATCTCTTTGTTTTGGCAGCAGTAACCCCAGTAGTAGTGCTAGCTGTTTTTAAGATACTGTTTTAGTAGAGAATCTTAGAAGGAAAAATTTTGTAGTGAAAATTTAAAAAAAAAAAAAACATTTTCAGCTTTGGGTCATTAATTGTTATCCCAAGGCTGGGCAAGTGTCAATTCAAGAAAGTTGTCTTTTAGGTACAGCTGATCCAAAGTAACTTTGTTTTGTCCTTTTCAATTGTTCTAGTCAATAATTCATGGACTTCTTTTTAAGAGATTTATCAAGTAGAAAAAGAATTGAAAAAAAGTAAGGTTAAAATTGAAGAAAAACAATTTATTTCTACTGTGTAGACATATTGCCGCTTTACGAGATAGAAATATAGTATTTAATAAAACTGGGTGTTGCATTGCATGGGATGGATTATTGGTTCATGTGAGAATATGCATAATTGGGAGGTTCTTAGAAGTGTCTTTATTATAAAATATGCACATTTTGATTTAATTTATATAATACAGTATAATTAGTTTTGGTCGTGCATAATCATATGCTTCTCCCAACACCCAACTGATGAAGCTGAAATAGAAGACGGCCAAAAATTGGCAATACTCAAAGAATAAAAAATGAAAAACCTTTCCCATGAATGTGATTTGTTAAACTTTTGTGACTTCTCATTACGCCTACAAGATGACAGTATTCATTTGATAATGGTTTTCCAAAAAATAATAAGAGAATATTGATATATGTAAAATTATAGTAGAAATCTTAATTCATAAGTTTAGTTTAACTTGTTCATGTAAACATTTTAAAGAAGTTCATAGTTCAAATTCAGCATTTGTAATGTGTTTTTTATTTTTAAATTATGATATCTTTTATAAAAAAAAATATAATAAAAAACTTGAGTTTGGGATGAAATATAAATAGGTTTCGATGTTAAAAATTGACAAAAAAAAAATCAAAATTTCTTCTACTCCAACCAATTCATTGTTTCCTCTTGAACAATTATTTTCTCTTTATTTTAATATAACAATTAAGTGTTATTTACGAGAAAATAGGTACTCGAACCAAATTGTTTAAATAAATAATATATATGCGAACTGTTTAAAAATAAATAGTATAATTATTCTACTATATATAATTTTTTTCCAATATTAGGCTAAGGACAATATTGTCCCAAAGACATCACCTCCCGTATGATTCATTGAACTTCCCTATCTTCTACAAGAAAGTAACCTAATAGCTATAATCTTGATGTAATGATTATAAAGAAAGGGTAAGTGATTAATTAGGTCCACAAGGGGCTATACCTATACATTGCTTTTTCCTTTTTTTTTTTCTTTCACCTTGTTTAAAGGTCTTTCACCAATCTCCCTCCAATGTTTCAAGTGGTTTGCATGTGACATATATGCTAGGAATATTGACTCAAATCCCGTAAGAGATTTATTAGAGATTTATTTGGGATTTGTCAGATATTGCTTGATGGACAAGAAGACTTGCAAAAGAAGAATTCCAAAAGAAAGAGGATTCTTACTAGGTAAGTTTAACTTACAAGAGAAGAATTCTAAAAGAAAAAGATTCTTAATAGGCAAGTTTGACTTACAGAAGAAGAATTCTAAGAGGAGAGGGATTCTTAATGGGCAAGTTTGTATAATTATAAATAGGTGAAGTCTCTACAAGGTTAGGTATGAGAAAAAGATATAAGAGAGTTGTAGGGTTTTGTGGGATAGACACCCCATAGAAGTATTGGGGCTCTACGTCTTATGGGTGTATATGTTTATTTGTGAGTGGACTAGAGGAGACTGAGAGGAGACTGAGAGGATCCACATAGGTATGATGTATGGGAACATATGGGTATGTGTTTGGTTGTGTTGAAAAGGTGCACAAGAGTTTGGGTTTGTGTTTGTTTGGGTAGAGAATACTTCATAGGACTAGAGGAGATTGAGAGTGTCTTATGAGTATTGATTGTTGAGTGGGATTGATGATATGATGTATGTTTGTAATTCTCTACAACTAGTGGATCTTTTTTCTCATCCGTGGATGTAGGTCAGTTGGACCGAATCACGTTAAATTGTTGTCTCTTGTGTGTTTAATTTATTGTTTGATTTCGCTTCCACTTGTGTGATTGGATTGGAGGCTTTTAACCCAACAATATAGTTGACTAGAGAGACGAAACGGGAGAGTGGAGACGACTCCCGAAGGACCCAAACCTAAGAGTCAAATCACGATTAGTATGCGATCAAAGTCAGTTTGAAAAGCTAAGTGCTTTGGTTCAGGATCCAACGTGCCATCTCCCTCCACGTGTTGGCAAACCACAGATCATGAAGCTGATGTGACATACGCATGCAGCTGTACACACCACACCCCACAGTTTATATTATTGAGGGTTTCTCTCTTCTCTCTCTATGTTAGCAAACATAATAGCAGAAGCAACCAGACAGAAGAATAAGCAGAAGCAAAAGCTTTATATCAAGAAAAACTCAAGAGAAAGAGATAGGTCCAAAAGAAAGAATAAAGAAAGGGTCAAGAGAGGTTATTTCTGCCATGGAAGTTAGTCGCAAAATGGCCAACATGCTTGGAACTGAGCGTGGTTTGAACTTCAAAGAGACTGAGCTGTGTCTTGGATTGCCTGGTGGAGGTGGTGGAAATGAAGTGGAAAGTTCTCCAAAGACTACTGGGAAAAGAGGCTTCTCTGAGACTGTTGATTTGAAGCTTAATCTTCAGTCCAAGGAAACTGGCATGGATCTGAATAACAACATAGAGAAAGGTTCACAAGAAAAAAACCTCCTCCCTCCTTGCACCAAAGATCCTGCAAAACCACCAGCCAAGTAAGTGAAATAAATTTCTTTATACTTTCTGATATTTCTATCAAACTTCATTATCATACAATATTATAATCTGTTCCTTTTCCATAAAGGATATTAGAGTTCTCTTTTGTATCACTAATAAACATTATTTGTTGTTTAAAGAAGAATACTAATAATAATATCAACTTGGGGTTGTATTTTCAGGGCACAAGTTGTGGGTTGGCCACCAGTTCGATCTTACAGGAAGAACATTATGGCTAACCAGAAGAATAGCAGTGAGGAAAGTGAGAAAGCTAGCAGTGGCAGTGTCAGTGGCGGTGCAGCTTTTGTGAAGGTTTGCATGGATGGTGCCCCATATCTGCGGAAGGTAGATTTGAAGATGTACAAGAGCTACCAAGAGTTATCTGATGCCTTGGCTAAGATGTTCAGTTCCTTCACTATGGGTAAGTATACAGTTTGTTTCGTTATCAGACCAGAAAAAAACATGCAAGTGCCAGTTCCATATTTAGTTTGAACAGATCCATATCCATGTGATTTTGTCCATAACCTATCCAAAAACATATCCCCTTTGCTTGAAATGACAAAAGGCAAAAATTAAAAGTTGGGTTTTGACTTTAAGGAAAAGATGTTTGGTTAGGTGATGTTACATGCCAAAAAAAAAGTGTATTTTTAGGCTACAGAAGGAGAAAAAAAGCTGCCTTGTTACTGTAATTTTTTGTAGTATTGAAGACAAGTTCCGATTTATAGGCTGAAAGAAACTATAAAAAAAGGCACGATATCAGCAGTATATCAATATCCTTGAAGTTGATCAATAATGATGCAACTTTTTTAGAGTTGTCATAGCAAGAGGCTACAGTTTTTAGGTTGCATGTCTTACTTTAGTACATCACTCTGAATAATTTCATGGTATTGTTTTTTCCTCTGAAACAAGTAAGACTGGCATATATGCATGGTTCTTTTTGTTTTTGAAGGTAATTATGGATCTCAAGGAATGATAGACTTTATGAATGAGAGCAAGTTGATGGATCTTCTCAACACTTCTGATTATGTGCCAACCTATGAAGATAAGGATGGCGACTGGATGCTCGTGGGTGATGTCCCATGGGAGTAAGTTCTATATAAATATAAATATATATTTATATTTATATATATCAATTCCCTTCAATAAAATATATAAAGCGTAAAGCTTATATGCTAGTCTTCATTGGAGGCCTCCATCTCCATGTACATCTTTTACCAGCTCAATTCACCCTTGCAGCCAAAAAAAGCTGGATATGCCAGGCACTGACACATACTATAAGGTGAATTTTACCAATGATCTTTGCTTAATTTTCTCACAGGATGTTTGTTGACTCGTGCAAACGCTTGCGCATAATGAAAGGGTCAGAAGCAATTGGACTTGGTATGTTGATCTATTATTCACTTATATACTTTAGCCTGATTCAATTAACAACATGATAGTAATTAATGATAGTTTTGTTAAAACTAATTTCAGCTCCAAGAGCAATGGAGAAATGCAAGAGCAGAACCTAAACCATATACCTAGCCTTTGTCCAGCTGCATGGCTCTTTTCCAAGTTACTGTAACTAGATCCTGGAATCGAGCAAAAGACGAGCTGGTGCAGCTTCTTTGGACGTGTCTCTCTGTCTGTCTGTCTATTTTTATTTCAATATATTTGATAAGATCCTGGAATAGAGCAAAAGGCTAGCTGGCTGCAGCTTCTTTGAATGTGTCTGTCTATTTTTATTTCAATATATTTGGAATATAGATATGCAAAAAGATATGGGACATTTGTGATGGACATGAAGCAATAAACTTAACCCTATTGTCTGGCTTGTTTATTGCTAATGGGGCTTGCTTAATAATCACATGTTTTTGCTGTTGTCTGGTCATCCTTTCTGTCATAGTTTGTTTTGTGTATGTGTATTATTCCTCCCCTCCCCCCTTGGTTTTTTCGCTCTTCCCCCAATCAAAAAGATTCTTCAAACCATGTAATTCCATATTCTTCATTTATTAATTTAATTATTGCATTAATATGGATTTTTTATCTTGTTATTATAAATTAAATATACATTATTTTCAATATATATGTATATATATATATATATTCGAGTAGAAATTTATTAGAATTTCAGGAACCCATGAGGGATGGGGAACAAGGCCATGTGCAGGCTGATGGGACATTCAGTCATGACCATTAGTTTATGCTGTATTTTTGGGATAATCAAAAACATAAAAATTTAATTGGTGAATGTGGGTGGAATTCTCTATAATGATGAGATGGTGGCTTGCAGCAGCACCTGCCTCTTGGTTTTTGTTTGTTTTAACAATAGATTTCTCTGGGATCAGTAACATTTAGCTCATTTCTATAATGTTGTTCCTTCTCTTTTTATAATACTAAAAAAATCTAAATTATTTCACTTTTTTTAAAAATAAATCTCTTTATTTTTATTATATCTAAATAAATCTTATCTTTTGATTTATATCCACATAAATTTTTACTTCAAACGACATATTGATTTATGTTATGAGTTTATTTAAATATAAATTAAATGTTAAAGATTAAAAACTTATTTGAATATAACAAAAATATAAAAATTTATTTAAATGAAGTGATAAAATTTTAAAATTTTTTTGTTATTTTTGTTATATATGCACATATACACACACAGATAGATATATATATATATATGGCAAATAGGTTTTTTTTTTTATGATTTAAATATAAAATTTTTAGAAATTGAAAATTTCCAACAAGTACAAGAAGATTTTTAATTAAGAGATGGGATTAAATATAAATTGTCATCACATATGAAAAAGTATCATACGAATTTAAAACCTTTACCCAAATCTCATTCTAATCTTATCACTTTAGTTAAACCAAAATGACAGAAAATTAAAGAGGCGAACCTAAATTCTTTACCGGAACGCATCCTACTTTTATCACTTGGGCTAAGCCCAAATGACACAGAAAATTTCCTGAACGTCCAATTACAAGACGATGAGATTGAATTATCCAAGGCGTGGAAAAATCCTTAACACACAAGTTCTAACAGAAGTAAAGAATTGGTATTTGCTTAAACCCCATGCCAAGCAACCGACGCTCAAAGATAGTGCCCAAATTGGACAGGAACCCCATGCCCAAATGACTCTTATTAGTCATTTCCCTTATCAACATCCATGGCGAAGGGAAATAAAAGAACACTTTTTTAACCATATATAAACTCTCGTGTTCAAAGATATGAACTTCAGTTCCCAGGCAAATATATTGTTACCGTCATCATTGAATGTTTCCAAATGCTCTGCTCTTCCTCTCCAGTCTCCAACTTCCTCCACATGGCTCCAGAATCAACAACTTGAATGTCTTCCAGAATAAACAAATAAATAAATATAATTAAACAACACTGTTGTGATTGTCTAAGCTAAAAGGTAAGTTTGTTAGAGCTTAGTGAAATTACTGATTAAAGTCATATAGGTCAATCACCATGAACCATTCCTCCCTTATGAGTGCTTTTTTTCGAATGTATGTGAAATGCTAAACAATAATGTTACATCAATAGCAAATACACACACACACACACACACACACACACATATATATACTTCTTGGTACGGGCCAAGATTTCTAATATTAAAGTAGACATCAAAGAGTTCAACTAGAAAGTTAAGATAACTTCTTGAAATAAAAGTAAAGAAATAAATCATAAGGCAATCCAAGCGTATAACAGAGCACTGGAGAAGTTAAATTAATTTGTGATTCTTAAATGGCCTCCAAATTGGTATGGATGAAAAAGCAATACTTCACATTTTGGTTTCAAGGCAGACAAAAGAAACATGATTATACGGCTCAGAAAGTAGCAAAGACTAAATGGCAATACCTTCTTATTTACTGAATTTGATTTTGAGGCAGAGAAAAGAAATCTTTGGCATTATGTGCCATCTCTGCTTCAACTACTGCTTCCAACACAATGTCTGATCCTTTTGCACTTTCTGCCAACACAATCAACAGCTACTTATATGACTATATGTACTTAATATGCATCAGCAATAAGTACTAAAATATTATGTATGAAATGATTGCGAAAGCATATTAGCATCAAGTAACTCTTAAAAGAAGTAAATACCAGTGGCTTCACCAAAGTAGAAAAAGGTTGCAAAGTTAACTAAACATGCAAAATATTTATTTTCATTCCATGGGAAAAATGTACATTGTTTCCTGGAAAAGAGTCAAGATCTACTATGTTAGGAACCAGCTAATACATTATGTGCCACTTCTGCTTCAACTACTGCTTCCAACACAACGTCTGATCCTTTTGCATTTTCTGCCAACACAATCAACAGCTACTTATATGACTATATATACCTAAAATGCATCAGCAAGAAGTAGCAAAATATATTGTTTGAAATGATTGCAAACACATATCAGTATGAGGTAACTCTTAAAAGAAGTAAATATCAGCTGGTGCACCAAACTAGGAAAAGGTTGCAAAAGTAATTAGACATGCAAAATATTTATTTTCATTCCTAGGGAAAAATGTACATTGTTTCCTGGAAAAGAGTCAAGATCTATTATGTTAGGAGCCAGCTAAATACTGAATCCATATTGGAAAAGGAGGGAATAAGAGGGGGGTGTAAAAGTATTAAGACTTCTTCACATTGACATGAAATTAATATCATGAGTTAAAAATATAAGTAAAGCAATAAAAATATGATGCAAGATCTAGACATTTTCATCAAAGCATATATATTTATATACATATATCCCCAAATGGACATGCATACATAAAAGCACAGTACTTTTACCAATTTAGAAGCTCGAGACAAAAATTTACAAGAGCATATGCAACCAAAACTTCTTCAAAGGAGACATGACACATAGAAACAGCAAAACAATATCTAGTAACCTTCAAAACACAGGTGAAAACAAACATAATTGAAGCAAAACAACATTTAATAAATGATTCTAAGAAATCTTATGACCTATGCAATCTGGAAGAAATCCAGCACTTTCAGCTGAAACTGGAAGAAAGGAGAAATCACCAAATTCATAATTAAGATTTTCTTCTTCTGCACTGCACCTCACTGAACCAGGTTTAACAGCTTCAGATTCAGCCAATCTAGCATAGACAGTTGCTTGGCTATGCAAATCTGTTGAAGCCAAAGATTTTATATTATAGTCCTAAGAAGGATGCATGTGAAGGAATCAAGATATTGCAAAGAAGACATGCTCTATGAATAAATAAAAACAAACAAATCAAGAAGAAAGGGTATAAATAATAGTGATTAGATTCAAAACCTTCTTCGGAGTATCAGCTGAATTCTTGTCTTCTTCACATATCTCAGGTGGAAATATACCAGATAAAAGACAGACACAGAAAAGAAAAGAAAAGGGTGCAGGAGGAAGTTAAGAAACATGAAGCAGAACAAGGTAACAAATAGCAATGCATATAATTAAACTAGGACTACTACCATTACTATCAGAAGCAGGCTCTGGAGGACTTTCCATCAGTCTTCTAGTCAGAGGAGCAGGATTCATAAGAGATAAACTTCTTATTTCATGCCAAATTGCATCTAGTTGTGCCATTGTATCTTGAAGCTCCTTGGGAACCTAAAAATGCCAGACTATCACAAGTTGAAACACAAAACCTCCCTAAATTTGTCATCACGACTATCTTCACATTTAAAGTACACTATACACAGTTCATTTTCTATATAACATATACTTCCACTAGACATTGTAGCACTTAAAAATTCTTCGCAGGAAGAACAAGAATGGCAATAAAGACAGAAAATTTATTTGGTAAAGTGGGTTTTCTTCAATTCTGTTAAATTGTTAAATGAAAAAGAAGTACCTGACGAGCTTGAGATTGTTGCATAACATTATCGAATTGGCCACAAGCTAACTGAACATACCCAATTGATCGACCTGCTAACCTTCCAGCTGTTCTTGCAATTTTAGGGAGATCCTTTGTCCTACAATGGATAAAACACCAAACCGATTTCATTTTTTGGGTCGAAAAAGCTTTCCTTTTAACAACAATGAAAGTATTTATTCAAATCCAATAATCCTAACCCCCACAAACCTCAAAAATATATATAAAAGTAAGCATATTTAAAGAGAGAGAAGAATTACCAACTAGAGCAGCAACGGCTCCAATCAAGAGGAAGAGCTCTCCATATGAAATACCAAACATTTAGAGACACTCGAAAGCAAAATTTCTTTTTGTGCTTTGGCGCGCGTTCTGTTAGCAACCGCAGAGCAAAAGCCAGAGAGTAAGAGTTTCTGGAATAGTAAGATAAGCCTAGACAAATGTGATCAAGGTGGCCCAAACTGATAGTAGTACTGTAGTAATACAAGCTTGGAAGCTGAGCTACTAAGTTGGGTGGGAAATACAAGCTTGGATGTTGGGCTACTGGGCTGAGTTGGAATACAAGTGTCCATAAGAAATTGCAGTCCAGGTGTTTGTTCAATTGTTCAGGTTTAAACTTCAAAGAGTCAATTTTTCCATGAAAGTAGAAATTTAAAAATGAAAAAAAAGTTATAAGGGAGAAATAATAAAGAAAGAAAAAGAAATTAAAAAAAAAGGTTGGGTAAAGAGCGTGCTTAAGCTCAAGTCCAAAGCCAAAACCCAAAAAATGAATAAGGAAAAATACTTGATCGGCCGGCCAGCAACTTTAACTTCCGATCAAAATCCCAAAACCCAACCCCCCAATCAGGGTTTTTCACTTTCTCTAGATTTTCCCTCACTTTCTCATCTATCAAGCAAACCCCACTCTTTCCCACCAAGCTAAAAGAACAAAAGCAAAAAACCACACAAAAAAAGAAAGATTTTTCTCAAATGGATTTCAACGAACTAGAAGCGATCGAAGGCCTTCGATGGTCGTGGCATTCATGGCCCACAACAAAGGCTGATGCCGCCTCATTAACGATCCCACTGGCCGTCATGTGTACTCCGTTAACGGAATTCTCGGAGCTCCCAATCCTCCCTTACGACCCTCTCACTTGTTCCAAGTGCGGCGCCGTTTTAAACCCATACGCGCGCGTCGATTACACCTATCGTATCTGGTATTGCCCTTTCTGTTTCTTCAAAAACCCTTTCCCCCGAACTTACTCTTCTTCCCTCGGCGAATCCAACCTTCCCGCTGAACTCTTCCCTAATTACAGCTCCGTTGAATATGCAAAGACCGTTAATGCCGTTAGTAATCCTATTGGGCCATCGCTATCGTCGTCTTCATTATCGTCGATGACATCGGTAGCCGGAGAGACGGGGATTAGAGGGGCGGCGTTTGTGTTCGTGGTTGATGGGTGTTTGGAGGAAGAGGAGATGAGAGTGGTTAAGAGTGAGTTGTTGCGCGTGGTGGAACAGTTGCCGGAGAGCTCGTTGGTTGGGTTGATCACATTTGATGCAATGGTGAATGTGTATGACCTTGGATTTTCGGAGTTTTCAAAGGTTGTCGTGTTTCATGGTGATCGGGATCTTTCTTCGGAGCAGGTAATGAGGTTTGGAAACTATAAAAAGCTCAACACTTCAATTTTCTATGATTTGTTGGATTATTGGTTTTGAATGGTTTGTTATTGTACTTAATTATGCATTGTGATCAAGAATTGTATATTATTAGCTTATTCAGAGAATCCTTTGATTGCTTTGAATGCATAGTATTATTTTTTGCCTAAGGCTGTGGTTTTTTTTTTTTTTTTTTTTTGGATGTAGAGTTGAAAGATGGGACATTTTAGTTTGTTGTATTGTTATTTGGATGCTAAATTGAAAGATGGCCTGTTTGTAAAGTTCTGTTTCACTCACCAGGATTGAAATCCTGGCAGCCTCGAGTGACAACGAAATAGGTTGGATTTATTAGTAGTGACTGTATTTTGATAGCAATGGCGAGAGCCATTTGATTGTTTAGAATGTAGTTTTTATTTTGGCCAAAATTTCTTTCCAAATAAAGTTGAAAGATGGGAAATTTTAGTTTCTCATATTGTTATTTGGATATTAAATTGAAGGCATAAGGGTCTAAAAAACCCTCAAGCAAAAATTCAATAATCATTTATTGCAATCATTCAGTTCTGAATCTTCTATTGCGAGTCAGCTGAACCTTTAAACATCTATATTCATCAAATTGAACCTTAAACATCTATTTTCACTCAATTAAGCCCATGATAGGATGAAAACAGATAACCATTTTTCCTCTAAGAAAGGCTTAATCAGTGAAAATAGATGTTTGAGGATTTAATTGATCACAAAAAAAAGGGGGGGAGGGCTTGGATGATTTTTGAATTTTAGTTCAGGGTTTTTTTTTTACCCTTTTGCCTAAATTGAAAGATGAGTATTTTTAAGAGAGGAGCTGATGGTATGAACGTATGAGTGAAAGTCCAAAATGGTGCTTTTGCTAAAGCTGCACAAGCCTCCTGTCCTAGCACTCTGCTTTTGCGGGGAACTTTTTAAGTTTTAATGTGATATAATTAATTTTGTTCCATTTGATGCACTCAGATACAAAAATTTCTTGGAATTGGTGGTACAAAGCTACAGAAACTTGGAAAGAGTCATGCTATCCAAAAGCAGAGTTTTCTGCTACCCATATCTGAATGTGAGTTCAATATAACATCTGCAATAGAGGAGCTCCATTCTTCTGCGCAGGTGACACCAGGCCATCGACCTCAAAGGTCAACTGGAGTGGCAATATCAACTGCACTTGGACTTCTGGAAGGATGCTTGGTTAACACAGGGTCCAGGATCATGGTCTTCACATCTGGACCTGCTACTCTGGGCCCTGGGATTGTTGTAGACTCAGATCTTGGTAATGCTATTAGAAATCATAGGGATCTAATAAATGGTCAAGCTCCTCACTATCGAAAATCTTGCAACTTTTATAAGAGATTATCACAGAGACTGTGTGATTCATCTGTTGTTCTTGACTTGTTTGCTTGTTCACTGGATCAAGTTGGATTAGCAGAGCTAAAAGTACCTGTTGAGAGTTCAGGTGGATTCATGATTCTAGGGGAGTCTTTTGAGTTGGACCGATTCAGAAAATGCATGCGCCATATATTTAGTCGTGATGAAGGGGGGAATTTGAAGATGTATTTTGATGCAACCATTGAGATAGTGTCCACTAAAGATGTAAAACTCTGTGGAGCCCTTGGACCTTGCATTTCTCTCCAGAAAAAGAATAATTTGGTGAGTGAAAATGAAATTGGTGAAGGTGGTACATGTATGTGGAAGTTGGGTACACTTACTAATAAAACGTGTATTGCTTTCTTCTTCCAAGTAAATGATGAGCATAAACCTCAACCTGGAGCTGCATTTATGATACAATTCATAACACGTTATAGACATGGGAACATGGGAATTCGGAAAAGGGTGACAACCGCTGCTAGAAGATGGGTTGCAAAGCAGTCTCCAGAAATTCCTGCTGGGTTTGATCAAGAAGCAGCAGCTTCAGTTATGGGCAGACTTGCCATCCACCGAGCAGAGACATGTCATGCCAGAGATGTTATCAGATGGCTGGATGATACGCTAATCCGTTTTGCTTCCAAGTTTGGAGACTATGTACAGGAAGATCCTTCATCTTTTCATCTTTCATCTAACTTCTCTCTTTTCCCCCAATTCATGTACTATTTAAGAAGGTCCCAATTTCTTGATGTCTTTAACAGTACCCCTGATGAGACTGCATTCTTCCGGCTGATGTTGAATCGTGAAGGAGTTATGGATTCTATTGTCATGATACAACCGTCACTTCTGCAGTATTCTTTTGATGGTCCTCCAGTTCCAGTCCTCTTAGATATTCGCTCTATATCCCCAGATGTTATTTTACTCTTTGACTCTTACTTTTATGTGGTTATTCATTATGGATCCAAGATTGCTCAATGGAGAAAGCTTGGCTATGATAAAGACCCAAACCATGAGAATCTGAGAAAGTTGTTGGAGGCCCCCGAGCTTGATGCAGAGCAACTGGTGGCAGAACGAGTTCCACCTCCGAAGCTTGTTAAATGTGACCAGCATAGCAGTCAGGCAAGGTTTCTTCTTGCCAAGTTAAATCCATCTGTTACTCAGGATTCGACTTACACGGATGGTTCAGATATCATATTTACAGATGATTTGAGCTTACAAGTTTTCATAGATCACTTACAGACCCTTGCGGTGCAGGGCTAAGTGAAGTTTTATGTACATCTCTTCTTAATGTCATACGATATAATAGAAAATAGACTCACATCCTTACATTATTGTATATTATCATAGAAAATAGACAATCATCAATCTCTCTCTCTCTCTCTCTCTCTCTCTCTCTCTCTCTCTCTCTCTCTCTCTCTCTCTTTTTTTGTTTGTCATTTCGGCTTTGGCTCATCACTTTTTTGTTTTTTGGTTTCTTAGTTTCTTTGGATTCCTGTATTTTGTAAGCTGCTATTGAAACTTTTGAATTAACGAGGAACAAAGTGATTTCATTAAATCTTGTGCACGCTTCGAGCTTGGTTATGGCTTTTCAAATGTTGTGGATGCTCAAGACTTTGGCATTACTCTTTACAAGTATGTTATATGTACCAAAAGGAGTGAAGACCTAGTGCTAATTGGCAGAAGCCATAACTCTGCGAAGGCAAAGGAACATTCCCTGGTGGAAAACTGGCAAACAATAGCCCATAACTCTGCTAAGTGCCCAAGCGAAAAGGAACATTGTAAATTGTTAAAAATGAAGTACAGCAAGACTGGATTCAATTGTTCATACAAATCATCCGATCTGAACACTTTATAAAAACAAAACAAAACAAAACATCTGGTCTGAGCACTGAGCATTCATAAAATAAAATTTATGCTGCCTGCTGATCGATAATGACAATATGACATGTTCCCGATTGCTTCACTTATCCCATGAAATGGTACATAAAAAAGAAACACGAAGTGGTCAGCTCAAAGTCGAGATCAATTGATGCGCCTTTCCTTCTTAACATCATGATTAACTAAACAATTTGTTTTTTTTTTCTTTTTTTTTTAAAACTCGAAAATATTGAGATTCGCATTTAGCTTATTTGTAGCAGTACGTACGTCTTTTTCTTACTCAAAGTCAGATTCTAATTCTTTCCTTCCGGATAAAAAAATTATAAAAATCATAGGGGTTTTGCTACCATTGCACTGTTGGAAGCACCTAAATGGTGCAATTTAGAGCAAAAAATCCCACTATTCCTCCAATCCTCAATTGAAGGGAGAAAGATCTCGTGATTCCTTCAATTTTAAGATGTAAATTATATCATATTCAATCTCATTTCATCATTATTATTGTATTTATATTTAAAAACATATTTTTATTATTGATTTTAATTTTACTATATAATAATTAATTTCATCACCAACACTATATTCAATTTCTTCAAAATCAACCTAACCCTCCATTCAACCCTCCATTAAAGTGAACCTTATTTGGATCAAGCTCCGTTTGCACTTCTTTTTCAAAGTTTCTAAACATAAAAATAGCATATTAATAACCCAAGCAAAATCTCCATAAAAATTGCTGCAACAACCAATCTACATCTTCATTCAAATATCTTCACTCTGTTCATACCAATCTGGCCAGACTTGGGAAATCAACATTTTAGGATAATAATAAAAAAAAAATAAAACGGATAATTGATAGATTTACCTTTCACAACTTAAAAAATGCCATTAAAGCACACCAGTTTAGAACCTTAAAAGAGAAGAAAAACATATGTAGTGTGTGTTAGACATAGACCAAACATCTATAATAGTTGGCCTAGAAATTAGGGTGAGTTCTCTGATAAAAAACCACAGTTAAGTCTTAATTTCAATCAAGCCAGAGATTAACATCGCAAAATCCCATCACTCTCTGCCTTTTTGCTTTTACTTATACCAATATATACCACCATAAAAACCAGTTAAAAGATGTCCCAAGAGCTTACTGTTCCTACAACTGTCTTTTGTTACCTTAAATAATTACGAAAATTATGTTGTGATGAAAGGAGTGTTGAGATTGGGACTTTGTTCCTTGGGTTGTTTTGGAAAATTATGCAATGATTGAATTCTGTATCCTCTTTTAAATATATATATATATATATATTATAGTTTATCAACGTGCTTAATGCAGGTGTAATTTTTATTTTTAAAAATTCAATTCAATAAATATTTTTTTTGAATATCATGATAATAAAGATAAATACTAATAACTTAGTTTTAATTTTAGTGTAATATAAGTAAAATTTAATAACTTTTGATATAATTTTAATAACTTTTGATATGTTTTGGTAACATTTGCTAAAAGTTTGAAAATCTTTGATAAACTTTTGATATTTTTTGATAAAATTTTGATAATTTTGATATTATTTTGGTAACTTATAATGTAATTTTTGTAACCATTGCTACAATTTTGGTATCTTTGATAAAATTTTGGTAAGCTCCTGATGTAATTTTGATAACTTTTCATAAAATTTTGATAATTTATGATATACTTTCAATAATCATTGATAAAATATGTGTCATCATATATCTAACAATGAAATGCGGTTATATTTTAGTACGAGAGAATTTTCTTTTTACATAATAACATTACTATTTCATTTAAATTTAAAATTTTTTTGTTGAATAGATTCACAATAAGTTTATTATAATATTCCAAGACAAAAGTTCTAACTTCGTTTCTACTAGTAACAAAAATTCAATCATTGACAACTTCAAGCATAAAAAATTATCAATGATTGACAATTAAATTATCATTATTTATTACCATGTTATCAATATTTTACTATTAAGCTATCAATATTTGATTATTAAATTATCAATAATTTACTACTAAATTAGATGGATAATTTGATTTTGACTTATGCTATAGGGATTAAGTATGTTGTATCATGTTATGGAAGACTAATAAAACTTATAATTTTATGATATTTTATTCCACTTTGTTATTTGAGAATCTAATTTTGGGAATAGGGTTTGCACCATCAAATGATTCCAATCATTTTTTTCTTTTTGCTCTTCTGGAAATGTTATGCATTCTTATGATTTAATTTGCTTACTAATTATGAATAAATTTGTTTTTTTTATTGAAGAAAAATGATGAGTGTAATCATGTGTGTATGTGTGTGTATATATATATATATATAATATTGAATTAGTATTTAACATACAGTCAGAATAAATTTTTAATTTCACAAATGAAATTAAGTAATTGACACATGTCCTTTTTTATTTAATTAATTTTTTTTTTATTTTTTAGATATAGCTTAAGGATATGTGTCACCCTATTAATCCTACTTGTATAGTCTAAAAATTACACTAACAATAGATAAAAAATTTATCATATTATAGAGTAAATAGCACACGTAATCCTTAAATTTTAGGTTAAATTTTATATTGGTCCCTAAACTTTAAAAAATTTTAATTGAGGGCTCAACTATCCCAACGTATAACAATATAGTCCCTTCATCTGCTGTATTGTCTAAAATTGACAAAAAATCTAGCATGGCATGACATTTAATCTTACAATCAAGGACAGATGTATTTTGGGCTTTTCACGTAGGTTGAATGGGTGTGGTCTCTTTTCTTCAGGCCCAAATGGCATCGTTTGTATGGAGTAAAAAATTTCAAAATCAACAGTTTTTTATTTTCATTCTAAGCTTCCCTTTCTTGTCCAACTTTTTTTCTAAATTTCCTCTTTTTCAAATGTAATCAATATTAATAGTATTAACCCAAATGCCAATGCCTACCAACACAAAGCTATCCACCGTTTCCATTGTTGACCATCAGTCATGCTAGTGACCACCGTCGGTCTCCGTGCTTATGCCAAAAAGTTTTTTCAAATCCCCTATTCTTTTCATTGACTAAAACCTAACTACAACGCAAATCTAATGAATTTGGCTTTTTTTTTTTTTGTTTGGAAAACCTAAACAGAACCACCAGACTTTGAAAAATTTTATTACCAAACCCTTCTTTTGTGATGCCTCTCTTTCTATATTCAGCTTTTATTTAATCTTAATGGATTATGTTTTTTAGGTTGAAGCTCTTGATTTTTTACAAACTAGTTTAGCTAATGGTCAATTATCAGATGTAGTTACTTATGGGTTATAAGTATGGATGATTTTGGGTATGGTTGCTGGTGTTGTGGGTTTTTACTATATTGGAGATTGTGGATTGAATAGTTGGTGGTTTTTTTATTGGTGATTTTTGGTGGGTTTTTGGGTATAGGTTTGATGGATTTTCTATTTGGAGGCCAATTGAATTTGTTGTAAAATTGCTTTAAGTCTATTGCTGAATTGCTTCCCCCTATGTATTGTTTGATGTGTGCTTGATTACTTTTGTCTTTGATTGCTTGTTATCTGTCTCTCTAACTGTTTGAATCCTTATTTAGTTGAGAATTCTTTTGCTTAAAATCAAGGACAGAATATTAACCTTACATGTAATGCCACGCTTATAAAGGTATGTGTTATGCCACGTTGGATTTGTATCATACCACATTGGATTTTCCATCAATTTAAACGATTTAGCAGACGGAGGAATTACATTGATACATGTTTGGACAACTAAGGACTCAATTAGAACTTTTTAAATTTAGGAATCAATAAAAAATTTGATCCAAAGTTTTGGGATCGCGTGTGCTATTAATTCCATATTATAGTAAAAAAAATACATGGATACCTAATAATGATCATTGATTTTTAATATATATTACATCATATATAACACTTGACATATCACCCAATGATCCCTTGCAAGTAATTTTTTTTATTTTTTAATTTTATAATGATAATGATTTATTTTCATATTTATAATAAATATTGTAATTAATTCAAGTAGTATTTGGTAGATAGACTATAGACAATTAGCAAATTTTTTATCACAAAATATGTTTGACATTTGACATTTTTATTTTTTAGTGAATTATTGTTAGTTATATTGAGTTTTTTTTTCACTATTAATTATATTGAGTTTGATTTGAATTTTTATTTAATTTTATTTTACATTATATAAGTGAAATTTGTTGTTTTTTTGTTGTTACCAGCTATTAGCCCTAATTTTTAGAAGTGTTAATTTTGTATTAATGTTCATAGGCATTGGGGTTGGATGGGAATTAATTTTTTGTTTTTATATTAAAATTTGATATTTTAGATTTATATTTGATATTTTTTTAAAGTTCAATAATGATTGTTCAATTAAAAGTTTATTTTATTATTTAATTTTTGAGTTTTAGTTGTTATAGATTAGAGGTGTTCGTGGGCCCTGTTAGATCAAGTTCGGGTCAAGTTCATGCTGAGTATTAATAGTTTATATGCTTATTTAAGTCTGACTCTACCAGATATTTCATACTTCAAAATTTTCCCAAACTGACTCAAATTAAAAATAAAATCTCAAACCCACTCATTAAAATTAATTTATATAATAACAATTTTTAAGAAATCCTTGTTTATAAAAATAAAATATAAAATAAAAATTCACATATATATATATACTGATATAATTATAATATTTTAATTACATATATTTTATTTGAATGGGGTTGAGACGAACTTGGGTTTTAATTCTATTGTCTAAGATCTAACCTGAAATTTAAACGGGCTTAAAAATTATGTCCAAACCTGTTTAATGGGTTTAATTTTTTATCCAAACTCTTTCAAAACTTACGTGAACCTTCGGGTTTAGGCAAGTTGGTTGACGCTTGAACATGTCTATTATGGACTTATTGGGTCTTAATTTTGTAGATGCAATTTTTAAATTTGATATGATGATAAATTAGTGTTGGTTGAGTATTAATATTTATTAGTGTGATGCCCCTGATTTGCTATGGTTGTTTTTTTTTTTTCTATTTCTTTGATAAAAAATTTAATAAATTATCAAACATAAAAAAAAAATAATAACAATTCAAGTATTAAGACAATGACAAACGATTTAATTCAAATATCTTTCTAATTCATAGTAATAATTTTGTCAAAATAGTAGTAATAACATAGATAAAATATACACCATAAGTTGTACTAAGATATTTAATTTGCATTAAACATTTTTATTCTAAGATGAAGTATGCATAGGGATGTCAATGGGTCAGGTTGGGTGGGATTTTTGTTTGTCCCGAATTTATCTTAACTTTATATCTATAATATTCGAATTCGACTTTTTTTAAAAATTTTTTATACTCAAACTTGATTCGATTTGATATTATATAAAATTATACTCAATTTGATCCAAATTAATAAAATATTATTTTTTAAATATAAATATAAAATTAAATAACTATATAAATATATAATTAAATAAATAATTAAAAATAATTATATATATAAATGGTCGAGTTGAGGCAGATTTGCCTAAAACCTTACCTCAAATTTTTTTACTATTAATTGACTCGAAATCCAATTTAAAAAAAAAATCAATCATAAAAGTCGAATTGAATCAAAATTTATTAAGTACGAGTGGGGCTGTCATCTCTAAGTATGCAAGCCATATCTATTTAGGTTTTGCCTAAATTTGACCAAAAATTACACCATTAAAAACAACTTTTGTTATAGATGTAGAACATTAAAATAAAAAAAATTCAAATAATCAACTATAAAGGAAAATCAACATAAACAACAAAAAACACAATCAATTTAATTCATAAATACTTAGGATTCTTTTCATACTTAAGGTATAAAAGATTACTCAACGCTCAACCTTATTATCCAAAACCCAAAAAAAAATCTCACCCAAATAGACCAAAAATAATAACCCAAATATCCCAAAGCCCAAAGCTCATGCTTTTTATTACCCAAGCAGCCGCTGCATAGTTCATCTCTCATATCCAAAAAAATTATACACATGTCCTTCTCTAACCCCCTAGGGATATTTTTAATATAGGGTAGCATAAACATATATTTTTAATTTAGATATTTGGAATTTTTAAAATTTAATAATAATTGTTGAATTAAAAAACTTAGTATAAATGAAAGTTTGGTAAATTTTCAAATATTGAATAGTAAAATGGGTTGGTGTGCGTGAAATTTTTTAAAATTTTAGATGTTGAATCAAAAGAAATATGTTATTATGGTCAAATTGTAAGAAAATAAATTAAATTATGTTACGTGTTATGAATAACATATAATTAGTCTTTATCCCGTATTTCATGCCAGGTGACATGATTTCATTGGCTTGCATATTAGAAATGCTTCATGAAAATTAAATTATATAAATATCATTAAATTGATTAAAGTTGTTAACTATATATAAAGGATTGTGAAATTTAAAAGTACATTATGATGAATAAATTAAATATGATTCAAAAGTTCCAATATTCATTATTTTTAGTTTTCAAACACAATTATTTTAACTCTTAATTATGATATCTTAAGTTTAGGCATGATTTTAAACATATCTGTGTTTAAAAATTTTGAATTACATATATAAACACAAATATTATCCTTTGTCTCTGTTCAATTGTTTATTTTATTCCACTATGTTTTTTGGTACACATGATGTACATTTTTGTTATCTTATGATCCATGATATTGAGACAACAATATCCAAGAGTCTCACATAAGAAACAATCAATTGGAAAATGTCATTCGAAGTCCTCTTCTAATTTTAAGTGGTTATGAGAAATTTTCTTGCTAGATATAATAAATAAAGGTTGTCGATACGAATTTCATCATAGCAAGTTTGATTTTTTTTCCTTTGAAATTGATAAGGTTTAGGTATAATAAAAACATTTCAAATATTGATGATAATTAACTTATTATGATTTTTTTTTTCTAAAAATGAAAAATATATATATATATATATTGTTGTTTAGAAGTAATTAAAGCTGTTCATGAGGAAGGCTGCCATTATGAACTGAAAACCTGCACAAAATTTAAAAAAACTTCGACATAAATATTAAAAACTTTAAAAGGGTCTGAATAAATAAATAAGGCCGATTAAAAAATATGACGAAGCTTGTGTTTCATCATTTAAGACTCAGGCTAGGTCCAGCTCAATTTGAAAATTAAAAAATATTTTTATTATAATGGAATAAAGTTTATTTGCTTTATTTTTTTAATAATGGATAAGACGTATTTGTTCTATTACTTATAATAAAACAAAACCTAATTTTTTCTTTACGTAAAACATTAAAATAATGATCCAAATTTAAATTGCATTTAAAAAAATTAAATTAGATCCAAGCCCAAATAAGTCATAATTCAATTAAAATTAATTAAATTAGTTAAATTAATAATTTACAAAAAAAATATTTTTCTTAACTTTAAATACTAATACTTTAAGCGGGCTTTGGCTTTATTGTTACATATAGGAACGGACTTAGCTAAAAAATGAGGCATGAAAAATTGGCTAGGCCATGCCTAAATTTGCTTAAAATATTGAAATATCATGTTAAGTTTGACCCAAACTCGACTCAACCTGGCCTATGAATAGTTCTAGAAGTAATCACAAACATAGCTTTTTTATGGATAAATTATCAATAATATTCTCTCTAATAAAAATAAATTTTCTTTTATTACCTTTTAAAATTATTTTAAATAATTAATCTCGAAATTATCACATATAAAACATTTCATTTAAAAATACTATAATTAGAAATCTAATATAGTATTATCTTTTTTTCTTTTCATAATTTAACCAAACAAAAATTGTAATCAATTTATTCTTTTTTTTCCCGTATTTGATTTCAGTAGTCGAAACAAAGGAACAAAGTATCATTTACTTTCCTTTAAAAATTGTTATTTTCCTTTCTTTTCCTTTGATTTACTTTGCTAACTTCAATCTAAACATAGAATAATATTTTTTTTTGAAAGAATATAAACTAATATATTATATATTAAAACAATCCGCAAAGAGTTATTTAACTGTCACGTGATAAGCCATTTGTAGAGATATCAATGGATAGGGTATGAGATGGGTAAAATATTCTCTATCCTTATCTTTAGATTTTTATATTATATCAATTTCAGTATTAATATCCAACAAGTATTTCAAATTTATCCTCATTCCTACGAGAATTTAATAGATATAAGTAATCCCTATATCCATAGCTTTTTTAAAAAATAAAAAATTATTTTTTTAGTTTTTTTTTATTTTTTCTTTATATTTATGTAATTTTTTTATAAATATATAAATATAAAATTTTGAAAATATTAATTTTAATTAATCTAAAATAATAGTTTATATTATTTAATAAAATATCTATTTACTAAATATATAAAAATATATATGTAGGATATGAGTACGAGACAAAAGCTATATTATTTGCCTCCATTCTTGTATTTGATAAAAATTTAAAATCATACCCGTTCCAATCTTTGTCCCATAATGTAATATTTATCTTCATCCTTATTCAGATAAAAAGTCAGATTCCCTATTGCATTTGGGTAAAATTAACATCCCTTGCTATTTGCAATCTTCGTGTGATAGCTTTTTTAAAATTTTTTTTTATTTTACTAAGGAAGAGGAAATTAAGAAACAAGGAAGGAAGGGTTGCCACTAGTAGTGGCATTAATCTCTTTACAATTAAAAAACAAACTAAGAATATATATAAAAAAATTCTTAAAATTCTATATTATAACTTATATCAATATAAGAATAAGCCTAAAAAACTTTAAGATTAATTAGCATTATCAACCTACAATTACATAATCAAGAAAAAAAAAAAAAACAACATAAACAAAAAAAAAAAAATCCACCAAATCTAAATCCAAAATTTTAAAAACTTTTTTCTTTTCCTTGAATCCTAAACACTAAAAACAAAAAAAAAAATTGATTTCAACCTCAACAACCAGTAAGGATGTTAATTTTACCTATAGCTAGTGGGAAACTTAACTTTTTATCTGAATAGAGATGGAGATAAGTATTATATTGTGGGGATGAAAACAAAGATATGTATGATTTTGAATTTTTTATCAGATACAGAGATGAAGATGTGTATTATAGTACCTGTCTCACCTATAATTTACATATATATAGTAAATAGATTTTTTATTAAATAATATATATTATTATTTTAGATTAATTAGAATTAATAAATTTTTATTTAAAAATATATATTAATATATTTAAGAAAAATTACATAAATATGTAAGACAAAAACAAAAAAACTAGAAAAATAAATTTTTATTTTTATTTTTATTTTTAAAAATCTACAAGTATGAGAATTACCCATATCTCTTAAATATATCAGAAAATGGAAATGGAATAGGTTCAACATAATATATGAGTACGGGAATATATATAATATAAAAATCAAAAGATGAGAATTAAAATATCCTACCCTCTTTATATGGTACTCATTAATATCCTTAATAACTAGAAAAAAAGACCACGATCAACAAAACAAAACAAAAACAATCATAATGATTTTTTTCTCTTTGATTAGCTTTTGAGTTTAGGGAATTTTAAGAGATTCTTTATTTTCTTCTTTTCTCTTGCATTTCCTTTTTCCTTTTTTTTCATTGTTTTTTCCTTTTTTTTTTCTTCACTACTCTTCTATTTCTTTCTTTAATCACATCTCTTTATCTTTCTCATTTCAACCACCATAACTTTGTTGTTGTATTTGTGAAGGTTGTTCGCATCTTCTCCTTTTTGTTTTTTCCTTTTCAACTTACCCTATCCTTTTCCTTCCACCAAAAATCCATTTGTTCCCATCTTACTCAAAGCTTACTCAAATGCTACCAACAATATCAAATTGATCAATACTTTTAGATTTTTATTATTTTATTTGGGTTTTTATGAGATTGTCTAATTTGTTGAATTTGAGGTATGGGTTTTGGTGCGTGAATAATGATTTGGAATATGATGAAATATTGGTTGTCTTTAAGTATGATGAAAATGAGAATTTGATCGATAAGAATTTTGTTTTTAACCACAAATTTTATAAGTTTGTTCAAATGCAAGAAAATGAAAAAAGTTTTTGATTGGAGAGAAATTATGAGATTTAAATTTCTTTAGTGGTTGTGGATTGGCTCGTTGGATGCTTTGAACATTGTTATATGAATAATTTTTTTTTTGGTTTTTTATTGGATTAAAAAAATAGTAAGATATTGACTATGCAAATATAAAAAATTAGTCTTAATGGAAAAAAAAAAAACTTTTTGAGATAGATTTGTTTTATAAAGAAGTATGAAACTAAAATTTTAAACCTTTTTTGAAGGATGTGTGAAAGCATTGATACAAAGATCGTAAAGAAGATAAACAGAAGAAATAATAATAATAAAAAAAGATAAACCCAAAAAAGTATGAAAAAAAAAAAGACACATAGGTAAGTTTGGAGATTCGTATATTTTTATAATATAAAAATTAAAATTCATATATTTGTATAATGTTTTATATAAAAATTATGTGTGAAAATTTATATTGACATGAAAATAAAAAAATATATTTTTTTTATTTTGTTAAATCAATATATAATTATTATTAAAATTTTAAATCGTATTATTTTTATATTTTTTTATCATATTTATATTATATAACTATATCATATTTTATATTAACACCTTTATAAGTAGGAGAAGAAGACAATGTGAAAATCATGTGGGTTGGAGCATTAAGGAAAAATTGAAGGAAATGAGTCACATGGAAGTTAAATATCACATCTTAAACATCAAGAGTGAATTTTATTTTGCCTCTAACTGCAACATATTTTCTGAGTTTGCCTTTTTTTTATAAAAATATTATGGATGCTTTTATATATATATATATATATATATATATATAAATTCTTTAAATAGTACATTGATTTTTACGTGACAACCTATTTGACAGAGATAGGGTAGTTTTTTATATAAAAAATTATGAGTTTTTATTTTTAATTATTTTTTAAATTAAGTAAAAAATTGCAACATGGTAATTTTTTAAAATACCACTATTATTTTTATTTTTAGGTTAAAATACAAAAAAAGTAAAAATGTAGAATGAGAAAATGAAAAATTAAAACAAAAAAAATTTTATAAAGAGTTAAACCAAACAGTTACAAAATTTTCTTCTTTTTTTTTAAAGACTATTGTTATTTTTATTCTTTCCTAAAGTTAAAATACAAAAGAAAAAAAAGAAAGAAAGAAATTAAAGATATGAAAAGTTCTAAGAGAAAAAAATAAAAAATTCAAGAAAAATTGCAAAGAATTAAATCAAATTGGATACAAATATTAAAATTTTTTAAAAATTCAAACCCAATACGCAAAATGTTTGGTTTGCAAAAATTCAAATCAAAATCCAAATACCCAAAACTTTAAACTAAATTTTGATTCTCTCTTTTTTGTTTTAAATCTATAGTTCAAAATTTTCAAGTTTATAAAAATTATAAATAAATCAAATAATTACAAATAATAAAAATTACAAAAATAATGTAAGAAATTTCTCTAAATCATAAAAATTTCCAAAAATTGTTACATAATCAAACATGGCGAGAAGTAATAAAATAAATAATAAATAAATCCACAATTTAAACAACTTTCAAGAAAAAATTCTTTAAATCAGAAGATAAACCATTAAAAGAGGATATGAAGTGAGAAATGAGTAATTTCATGATTAAATCATCAAAGGCGCGATAAAGAAATGAAAAGTGATGATGGAAGACCAGACCTAATTTGGATCAATCTTGTTGGACTGAATAAATTTGAGTTAAATTCAATAATAATTTGGATATTTTCTAACCCATTTTAATTTTTAATTTTTAACTATTTAATTTTTCATTTTATGCATGATTTAAATTTAAAAAATTACTTAAAAAGGATAAGAATATAGTAAAAAAATAAATATTATTATTTTATTTTTTAAAAAATTAATGTTTGAAAAAAAATTATGTTAGTTTTATTATTAATACTGGAATGCGTCTTATGCTTTGTTGCAGTATTTTTTAAAATAATTTTAATTTAAGAAAAAATTAAATTAATTACAAATAAATTATCCCCGAAATAAATTTATCAAAATAATTTGTTGGAAAAGAAATACAAAATGCTCCGTCAGTTTTCAACTCAAATTTGAGAAAATTAATTTTTATTTAATATAATTATATATTTAATTGAAATTCATTATTTAAAAATTTTAATCTCTATTTTTATACTCCATACTGACAGGCATAAAAAAATTAACAGATTTTGTGAGTAGAAAAAATCTTTTATTTTAATTTTTTATATATGTTTTTTCATCCATTATTTATTATTTACCATATATCATTTTTTAAAATTTTATAACTTTAATTTTCTTTTTAATTTATTTTTATTTTATTCTTTATGAATTTAACTAATTTTCATGTTTAAAAATTTTAAGACTTTAAAAATTTATTTTTGGTAGAGTTAATAAAAATCAACTGATCTTTAAAATTTATTTTAAAAATTTATTTAATTCTCATTTTAAAAATTTCTAAGACTTCATTCATACTTTGGTGAATTCAATAAAATTCTCGTCACTTAAAATTTTATTTTAGAAATTATCATTATTTCTAGTCAAGCTTTATCATTGAATATTTAAATGAATAAATTATCCTATATTTTAATATACTTCTTGCAAACTTGATTTTTCAAAATATAATTCAATAAATTAACATAATACAAAACAAAATAGATTAAAAAACAAAAAATGTAAATTAATATAATTCAAAGAATTTTTTTTTAATATTTTTCTTTGGTGAATTAATTTGAAATTGAAATTGACTTGGACTTGAATTAATTTCAACTTGATCTTGGACTTGGGACACTTGAATGATGCCCAAAGTAGAAGGTTCAATTTCTGATCTCAAAGGCATGCGTCAATGGGATAAAATAATAATTTTTATATTAGACATGTGCCAAACAAAAAATCTTTATAAGGTTCTTTTAATATATAATTATTATAGATTATTTTTTATAAATATTATTTTTATTCAATTTAAGATTCTCATATTTTCTTTTTAATGGGATCAATTTATCCTCAAATTTTCGTTTCCATAGGATCAATATATGGCTTATCCTATATTAATGCATGTATTATAAAAGAATTTCTAACAATTTCGGTCTAACGACAATCTGGCTACCCGTTGTGTTTGGCACATGCATGCGTCCAACTTAATTCTTTTTGCACTCTATATTATGTTATTTTTTTACTCTAATTAAATTCAAAATATTACTATAAATGAAATTATATTATATATTTCACCTAAAATTTATTTTTTAAATCACAACACAGAATTTGTAAGTTCTATTATTTAAAAGTGTAAGCTATATATTGAACTTTATAGAATTAATTATAATATAATAATTATTAATGATATGTTCCGAATAAAAAATGATTGAACAAGCAAGAAACGTGTAATTTTTTAGGACAAAATAACACAAGTACAAAGTTAAATGTTAATAAAGCATAAAGCAAGATTATGCCAAAGTACATATGTTCAAGTAAGGAATTTATATAATTTTTTTGGACAAAATAACACAAGTACAAAGTTAATGTTAATAAAGCATAAAGCAAGATTATTCCAAAGTGCATATATTATTTACTGATTGTTAAAGTAAGGAATTTATGCATGTTACTTTCTTGTTTAATACTTTTGTCTTGATGGAAGGATATATATTGTAATTGATAGGCAAGCAGGAGTGATTATCTCCATTTGATTCAAAGTAAAGCTGTGTGCAATAGATCAAGTAGGAGCCCCAGAAATGGATCCCTCGTCATACCACGTTATTTCCTCTGAGATTAGTGAAGATAGTCCACCTGATCAGCCGGCAGCTAAGAATATCACTTGCATGGACGTTGATTTGTATAAGGCTGCAGTACGTGGAAAAATTGAAGCATTCAATGATTACCAAGGGCTTGAGCTTGAGTCGCTACGGACCCCAAACCGCAACACGGTGCTCCATGTTTACTTAGCATCCAATTATCCTGTTGATGTGTTGGATTCGGACGACAAACTTCGAGCATTTTTGCACTCAGTAATTAGGATTACTGGGCTTCGTGTGTTGGTCCAAACTGAAAATAGGAAATGCACAACCGATTTTATCGAACAAATCCTTAACAAGTGTCCATCACTACTACAGCAACCCAATGGTCTGGGTCAAACTCCATTACACATAGCTGCAAGGTATGGCCATTCTAATATTGTGGAATTTCTTATTAATTATCAGAAAGAAGCTTCTCATGGAGACCTAGAGAACCAGCGATCTGAATTGGAAGCAGTCAGGGAGATGCTTAGAAAGACGGATACGGAATCCAACACGGCTTTACATGTAGCAATTCGGCATGGCCATGATTCAGTGGGTGCAGGAATTGCTGAAGTTTAAAGACCCTGATTTTTCATATTCTGCCAATAGAGAACAGGAGACTCCACTTTACATGGTAGCGAGGAGAGGGTATCAGTCTTTGCTGGATATGATGTTAAAAAGATTCGAATCAGCAGCTCATGGTGGCCCTTACGGTAGAACAGTTTTGCATGCAGCAGCTATGGCCGGAGATGCAGGTAAGTTGTTCATCAATAGTCGTTATTGTTTGGAATAAATAACATATTGCCCCCCTTGTTTCTAACCCTGACTCCCTCCTAGTACTTAAAAAAAAAAAACTTAAAAACAAGTTTTTTTTTTTATGAAAATAAGTAGTTTAATTATTGACATTTTTTTTCCCACTTTCTTGGTTTTAGAGGCAACAAGAATATTATTAGAAAAGAAAGGAAATTTGACAACGGAAACAGATGAAAATGGACAGACCCCTCTTCATTATGCTGCACACTTAGGTCACTATTCAGTCGTGAAGGAGTTGTTAAAACATGATAAGTCTGCAGCCTATGTAGCCGATAAAAAATGGGAGATGACAGCCCTTCTTATGGCAGCCAGGCAAGGCTATGTAAAAATAATAAGAGAGATTATCTCCTGTTGTCCAGATTGTTGTGAAATGGTGGACAAAAGAGGTTGGAATTTACTTCATTTTGTGGCGTTTAGATACGGAGGTCCTGACTTCAGAGAATTTGTAACAGGTGATGGTGAGACTTTTCTACATAAACTAATCAGATATCTTAGAGATAAGAAAGATGCCCGTGGAATAACGCCTGGACAAGTTGCTGAGTTTCGATCTCTCCTGTCAATATTTAAACAGCCTACTAAGCAAATGGTAAGTCCGTTGAACTCCTGCATATATATGCCTTACAGTTAGAAATGGCCTAGCACACAGTACAGCAACGCCTTTCTAATTACCTAATTAATTAACCGAATAATTTTCGTAAGAAATGACGACTCCTGCCTGACTGGGTATTCTGTAACTTTAACCGGTAATTTCATACATTGTTATATACTCTTAATCCAGAAAACCAAAAAAAAAAAAAAATGTTGTTCATAGTATCTTGTGGGAAACTTTTAGATAGATATAGATCCTAGTTTAATATGAAAAAAAGCCTATTTGAATTTTTAATATTTTACCTAAATTTTTTAAAAATAATTTTTGCTTGATACAAATCAAGATAAAAGTATATAGTGAATTTTGAAAAATGTAGATAAAATTAATCTTTGCAATAATTTTTAAACATATCTGAAAGATTTTTATGATTAAATAATTTAATAAATAAAGTTATTTGATAAACAATTAAAATTATTTGAATAAAATTTATATTTTAGATTTTAATTTTAATATTTTTTATATTTGATAAATTTAAAATTATTCAATTTGTAATTAAAATTAGTTTTAGTCTTTAAAACAACTATCATAGGTGTTATGCAAAAAAATTGTTCACATATATGTTTATGTAGTAAATCTTTTAAGGTATGCATTTACTAATTATATATATAAATATATATACGTATGTATGTATGTATGTATCTATATATATATGTATGATACTGATAATCAACTAATGTGATAGGAACAAATTGCAAATTTGGTGAAAAATATTGTGGACGAAGAAGTGGCGGGGGAACCAGTTCTTCCCATTCTAGGTAATAATCTGTCGTTGTTCCGCCTTTTTAGTAGCGATGAGAAGGCAAGAGAATCTCATTTATTAGTGGCAACACTTATAGCAACCGTCACATTCTCAGCAGCAATAGCTGTTCCAGGTGGTTACAAGAGTGAGAAAGGCCCAGACCAAGGCACTCCTTTCCTCATTCGTGACACAGCCTTTAAAGCATTTGTTATATCAGATGCCCTGGCCTTTATTCTCTCTCTCACTGCTATCTCCATCCACTTTCAAGCCTCATATTTTATTTTTCCGAAGGCAAGGGATTTTCAATATACTGTGGCCGCTGACTGCATTGGGTATGCAGTGTGGGCCATCGTGATTGTTTTCAGCTCCGGCGCTTACGCAGTTTTACAACCTTCCCCGGGCCTTGCTATTGCCTCATGTTGTATCGGCGTCTTTTTTTGTCCTCAGTTTATTACTTTTTACCAACTCGGAAAACTAGCAATAGAACAATGTAAACAATATGTAACCTATGTGGTGTATTCGATTTGTAAAATGCAAAAATTTATGCCAAAATGAAAATATAATATATATTTTTTATTTTATTAAATTCATATATAATTATTACTAAAATTTTAAATCATGTTACCTTTATATTTTTTTCATATCAAGTCACTATATTACCATTCCTTTTCTTAATACTCATAATTTTACTAATTTATAAATATTTTAAATGTATTGTTATTTTTTATATTAAAAATCATAAAACAACAATTTTATAAATAATAAAAATTTTAATATAAAATATATACTGAACTTAAAATTTTTTTTTTTTCTAATCTCTATAAATATCCAAAGGAGACATAAAAACGAGCTTGGGGAGCATTATCTTTCATAATACACATATATCTAAATATAAAATTTTCATCCATAATACACATATATCTTTATGTAACACATATATCTAAATATAAAATTATCTTTCATAATACACATATATGTGTACCATCTTTCATAATATTTATACATAATTTTTATGTAACAACAATGTCATTACAAAAAATTACTTCAAATTAATAACAAAAATAATTATTCAATATAAAGATAATCTTTATAATTATTATAAAGAGTTTTCATATTTTGAAATTATTGTATAATTGTTTCATTATCAACATTGTCAAGACATTTTTTTGATATACGTAATCAAACTATCTCTAATTCAAGTATGTAATATATTTTTTTATTATATTCATTGCTAAAAAAATTCTTTGTATACTTTCAATCACAATTGGCAAATTAAGAGTTCTATAGAAAAAAAGCTATAGCTAAATAATATCTTTTTTGTGTTTGTTACATTTTGGTTAATCCTTTTAAAAACAAAAGACAAATATAACAATAACTTGACCCAATTTTTTTATACCAGATATTGACCCAATTTTACCGTAAACTATGTAAAATAATTCTACATTTTAGTGGATCGAGTCACTCCACTAGCAAGGTTTTCGCTACGCTCATGGGTAAAATATTGCCCCAAAAAAATGCATGTATAACATTAATTATTATTTTATAATAAAAATGCAATTAAAATGAAGTACTAAAACTTGTTCAAATTAGTTTAAATTTCATATTTGATTTATTTAACAAGATAAATAAAATTTATTAATTATTATTTTTAATGAGAAATTTACCAATTTTCTTTTGGTACATGTAATTGACAGCTAAAGAAGTTTTTTTTCATCTAATAAATTTCATCTCGTCATCCTATACTTCAAACCCGAAATGATCAGAAGTATTACCATAAATGAAATTATCAGAGGCATTTCATCTATAATTTTTATTTTAATTAAATTCAAAATATTACTATAAATGTTATTATCAGAAGTATTTCATCTATAATTTTTTTTTTTTACTATAACCTTATAATTTGTCAATCACAGCAAAGAATTCTATAAGTTCTATCACTTAAAAGTATGAACTTTATACTAAAATTTACATATTCTAAATTAATTATACTACAATAGTCATTAATAATAAGCTTTGAACAAAAATTGATAGAACAAGCAAGCAAAGTATAATTTTTTTAGGACAAAATAAGTACACAAGTACAAAGTTAAATGTTAATAAAGTATAACGCAAGTTCATGCCAAAGTACAATAAAGCATACAGCAAGATTATGCCAAAGTATATATATTATTTAATGATTGTTCAAGTAAGGAATTTGTGCATGTCAGTTTCTTGTGTAATACTTTTGTGTTGATGGGAAGATATATATTGTAATTGACAGGCAAGCAGGAGTAATTATCTCCATTTGGTTCAAAGAAAGCTGAGTGCAATAGATGAAGTAGGAGCCACAGAAATGGATCCCTCGTCAAAGTTCAAACCATGTTATTTCCTCCGAAATTAGTGAAGATAGTCAACTTGATGAGCCAGCAGCTAAGTTACATGAAGCCGATTTGTATAAGCTGCAGCACCTGGCGAAATGGAAGAAATCAGTATTTACCAAGAGCTTGAGTCACTTCGACCTCAAATTGTTAGGAATAATGATTCAAATCTCATAAAAAAATTATTTGAGATTTGTTAGATATTATTTTATAGACAAGAAAATTTGTAGAAGAAGAATTTTAAAAGGAAAAATATTCTTAATAGGCAAGTTTCTATGATTATAAATATGTGAAATCTTTGTAAGGTTAGGTATGAGAAAAAGATGTAATAAAGTTATAAAATTTTATAGGTAGACATATTATAAAACTATTAAAGATTTACGTCTTATGGATTTGTACGTTTGTTTATAAGTAGACTAAAGGTGTGTATGTTTGTTTGTAAGTGGACTAGAGGAGACTGAGAGGATCCACATAGGTATGATGTATGGGTGTATATGGGTATATATTTGGTTGTGTTAAAATGGTGCACATGGGTATATGTTTGTTTGGATTGAGAATACTCCATAGGACTAGAAGAGATTGAGAGGGTCTATGCGTATTAATTGTTGAACGGTTGATACGTTTTGATGTATGTTTGTAATTCTCTAAAATTAGTAGATCTTATTTCTTATCCATGGATATAGGTCGTTGGACCGAATCACGTTAAATTATTGTCTCTTATGTCTTTGATTAATTATTTAATTTCACTTTCGTTGGCTTGATTGATTGGAGACCATTGGGCTTAACAAATAGTATCAGAGCTGTGGTAATTCTTAACAAGTGGTATCAGGACTATGGTGATCCCCAACAAGTAGTATCAAAGCATAGTTCTAGACATGAGAAGAGACAAGCTTAGAGGAGCTTGATTCAAGAAAGAAGTTCGAGTTCATATTTTGAGAATCAGTTTGCATGAAGCATGAAGACACATAAGAGAAGATGATTATAAGACTTCCATTGTAGGTGGAACCAAGCATGTCTAGCATAAAGATAGATGATTGATGAAATTTGAGTCAAAGTGGAGATTGTTAGGAATAATGACTCAAATCCCATAAGGGATTTGTTTGAGATTTATTAGATATTACTTGATGGACAAAAAGACTTGTAAAAGAAGAATTTTAAAAAGAAAAAAATTTTTAATAGTCAAGTTTATATAATTATAAATAGATGAAGTCTTTATAAGTTTAAATATGAGAAAAAGATGTAAGATAGTTATGGGGTTTTATGGGTAGACACCTTATAAGACTACTGAATATTTATGTTTTATATGTGTGTATGTTTGTTTGTGAGTAGATTAAAGGAGACTAAGAAGGTACACATAGGTATGATGTATGGGTGCATATAGGTATGTGTTTGATTGTATTGAAAATATGCTTATGGGTATGTATTTGTTTGGATTGAGAATACTCCATAGGATTAAAGGAGATTGAGAGGGTCATGAGTATTGATTGTTGAGTAGTTGACACATTTTGATGTATGTTTGTAATTCTCTACAACTAGTAGATATTGTTTCTCATCTGTGGACATAGATCAGTTGAACCGAATCACATTAAATTATTGTCTCTTGTATGTTTGATTGATTATTTGATTTTACTTTCACTGGTGTTATTGGATTAGAAGCTTTTTGTTGCCCAACAACCACAACATGGTCCCAATTATCCTTTTGGTGAGTTGTTTCGGTACTGCAAATATGCAGCATTGTTTCGCATAGTAATCAGTTGTCTTGGTCTGCCGTTCCTCCGAAATGAAAATCGAAAACTCACAACCAGTTTTATCAAACAAATTCAAGTGTTCATCACCGCTACTGCAATCCAATGGTAAAGGTAAAATTCCATTACACATTGCAGCAAGGTATGGCCATTCTTCTATTGTCAAATTTCTTGTTACTTATCAGGCAAAAGCTCCTCATGGAGACATAGAGAAGCAGGAAATTGAATTAAAAGCAGTTTAGGGAGATGCCTAGAAAGACGGATATACAATCCAACTCAGCTTTACATGTACAGTTTCAGTCTGGCCATCTTCGAGTGGTGAAAGAATTACTGGTGTTCGAAGACCTTGATTTTTCATATACTGCCAATAGAAACCAGGAGACTCCGTTTTACACAACAGCTAGGAGAGGATATAAGAGCTTGCTGGTTGCGATATTAGATAAATTCAAATCACCGGCTATTGGCGGCCCCTACATTAGAACAGTTTGGGTTGCAGCAGCTATGGCTGGAGATGCGAGTAAGTTGTTCAGCAATATGGTTTTTTTATTTGAGGTTGTTTAAAACTAAGAGTACAGCATTTTACAAATAGATCATATGACTGATGGCATGGCGTTCATCAATTTTATCGTTGTTGTTTGGAATAAATAATGTATTGCATCCCTTTTTTTAAACCCCGACTTCCTCTCTAGCATTTTAAAAAAGAAAAACTCAAAAAACTAGGCTTTTGATCATGAAAAAATAGTTTAATTATTGACATTTTTTTCCACTTTGCTGGTTTAAGAGGCAACAAGAATAATACTAGAAAGAAGGGAATTTGAATTTGACAAAGGAAACAGATGAAAATGGACAGACCCCTCTTTATTATGCTGCACACTTAGTCGAGATAGAGCTGTTAAAATGGGTAAGTCTGCAGCCTATGGAGCTGATAAAAAAGTGGGATAATTCAATTTGTCTTATTTAAACTAAAGAATTATATCATAGACCGATGTATAATCATCTGAAGTAAATCTAAGCATATTATAATCGGTTAGTTCTTTTTATTTATATACATAATTAATTATGGACATTTAAAACTGAATAAAAGTGACAATAACATTGTTATAACATTTTTTTAAATGATTATATAATTTTAAAAACTTGATTGGAAGCAATACTAGTAAAAGTAAAAAAATGTATGTGTTTATTAAGATTTAGGAGACTAACATGGTATATACTAGAAATAACCACCCGGGGTGAATTTTTTTTCTGTAAAATTTTTTATTATTGTTTAATATTTTTTATTATTATAAATATATTATAATTATTTTAATATAAAAATAATATGTAATTGAATAGAGGCAATAGAGTAATTTTGGTTAATTATGATAAGAAAGATTTTTCGTTTTTATGATAAGAGATATATTATAGTAATTTTGTGTTTCAAACATAACTTAAAAGTATTATAATAATTTTGACCAATTATAATAATAAAAAAAACATTCCTATAATTATGATAGGAAAGTTATTATAATAATTTTGGTTAATCGTGATAGGAGGGTATTTATGTAATTATAATAATAAAGATATTATAATAACTCTAATCAATTATAATAGAGAATATTTTCGTAATTATAATAGTATGATTTTTCAATAATTATAATAAAAGCATATTGTAATAATTTTGATCGATTATGAAAAGAGAGATATTACAGTAAATTTGGACATATATCAAGCAATTATAAAATAATTATAAGGGCATAATGGTCATTTTGTTGGGGGGTTTACTTTTAATATACTGAAAGGTATTTAAGAAAAGCAAAACTTGAAGGAATAATTCTTGCGTGTTCATATCATTGTCCTATTAATTAAGTTCTAATTTTTGCAAAAGTATGCAAATTAAGAATCATCCTCTCGTTTGGCAGTTCCCTTTTTTAATTTCTTGATCAAAATACCTTCCATGATTCCCGCTTATGGATTCAGCCTTCAAACATAATTAACGCATAAGCAGTTGTTGATTGAAAATGAAGAAATTGTTGAAGATTGCATATAAAATAACAAGCAAGGTCAGGTCCTTTTTCATATCGACGTCCAAAGGGAATTGTTAGCCGTAGAAAAACAATAGATCCTTCACCTCTCACTGCCTCATATATGGACGTTGATTTGTATAAAGCTGCAGTTTATGGTGAAATAGAAGCATTCAATGATTACAAAGGGCGTCTTGATTGCCTAGTTACCCGAAATCAAGACACAGTACTCCATGTTCACTTGGCAAACCAAAGGCCCAAGGTTATAACACTTAATCTGGCTTTGATCTATTTGTACAAATACAGAGGTCGTCCAACTTTGAGATACGCCAGCTTCGCCGCTCATCTTCTTGACGAGTGCCCATCATTGCTACTAAAAGCGAATGCAAAAGGTGAAATTCCACTGCACATTGCAGTGACGTTCGGGTATCGTCCTACTGTAGAGTTGCTTCTCGAAAGAGCAAAATCAGCTTATCAGGGCGACAAAGAGAAGGGGTTAGATGCAGCCAAGGAAATGCTGAGAATAAATGATGAGGAAGGAAATACGCCGCTGCACAATGCAGCTCGATATGGTCATCTTGATGTGGTGCGAGAATTAATCAAAGCAGACCCCGGTTTTGAATACCCTGCAAACAAAAAGGGCGAGTCTCCACTTTACATAGCTGCTAGGAGAGGATATCATCAATTGGTGGCTGAGATGTTAGATAAATGCAACTCAGTGGCTCATGCTGGCCCCGAAGGTACAACGGCTTTGCATTCAGCCGTTATGTCAAATAACCCTGGTAAGTTTGCTATGAATATCTTCATCTTATATTAAATACATTAATTAACAGTGGAAGTATCAATTTTCGACGAAAGCTTTCCATTTTGTTGAGAAGTCGTTAAAAGTCCGCTTGGCTCGGCTCGAGTTTTTATATGCTGATGGAGTAAAGCTATTTTAAAAATACAGTAAAGAGAAGCAAAACTAGCTTTTGGTAAACTTAATACAAAAATGCTGTAGAATATTAAAAAACTATTTGATAGTATTTTTGTAGATTTTTAATAAATAAAAAAACCAATTTTATTAAATTAAACCAAAAGATTTTAGGTGAAAAATAAATAAAATAAAGAGTATTTTTATTAATTATAATAAAAAAACCAAATGAATGCAATAATAATGTGAAATAATATAAATTTTTTAATAAATTTTATGAATTATTGAAGAATAAAGTGAGAATATAAAAATTTTCATTAAATATTTGTTCTTAAAATTTGCACTATGCTTTCCACGTAAGTTAAAATTCTTAAAATTTGAAAACCAAACACTTAACTTTTGCTTTTGCTTTGTATCATATAAACTCTTCAATAAGCAAAAAAAAATTTCTATAAAAAATACAATAACTTTTACTAACAAAAATATTTTATTAAAAATTTATAAATTTCGTCACTAAAGCTTGTTTTTTATATTTAAGCTATTTAATTGAAAGTTTTTTTACATAAAAAATTAATTTCAAAAGTTTAAAATTCAATGGTCTTTTTTGGCAAAAAAATTACTAATTTTAGGTGGAATCTTTTTGAAAATCCAAACAAAGAGATGGTTTTTAAAATTTTTAAAATTTTCTTTTTATTTTACTTCAGAAAAAAAGGTGTCAAGCATATCATTATATGTTGGTACAAGTAATTAAAAAATTAGATGAGCCGTGATAGGCCAGCACTATTAACGTGCCATGTTCACACGGCCCGTATAGGCAAAGAGCCTGATTTAATACAAAAGATGGCCCATAATTTTATGTCATGCCTAGCACGATACTATTTGTCGTGTTTAGTATAACCCATTAACAATTTTAAAAATTTTTTATTAATTTTTTAATTTTTTTAATTTTTTTAAAATTAGTTCATGAAATTAATATGTAAGATATATAATTTATATAATTCAATAAAATATCTATATTTATGAGAAAAAATTGAAAGAATTAACTAAAAAATATGTTAAAATTAACAAACACTAATATTCCATCTCTAAATTTCAAAAAAGAAAAATACATAAACATCACATTATCATTTAATTTTTCATTTTCTCTTATCATATCTGACAATTCACTTATATCATGTGTTTTGTTTTATGTAAGAGTTTTCAGAACTAATTTTTAAATAATATATATTTCATGGTCCTTTTTTTTTTTAAGTGATAGATCAAAATGAAAAAATTATAATTTTATCTACAATAATATAAGTCTATTTAAGGACACAATTTAATATCATTTCTAACATAAAATACAAGTTCATCGTATGATGAAAGTAATGTAAAATACAACTCAATGACAAACAGACTAATCTTATTCATAATAGCTATGAACTTATGTCACGGACCTAAGGAGGAGTCTTGAATCTCACATCAAACATAATAGGAAGGTCATTGGGGTATAAAAGGGTTCACACCATTTCTTCCTTACAAGACACTTTTTGTAAGACAAAACTGTGAGGCTAGGGGGTCAGAGCGAACAATACCTCACAAGGGTGTGAACCGTGACAGGAAGGCTGATCTAGGATGCTGAAAGAGTGAATGTCTGGGTCCTGAAGCAGCGCGGGTTCGGAGCTTAAGTCTCGACTTGTGACACTTGCACACAACTCAAAAACAAATAGAATAAGCTCATTCATAATATCGTATGTTACGTGCAAATGTCACGGGTCGAGACTTAAGTTTCGACTAGCACAGTTCAAAGACCTAGGCATCCACTCATTCGGTGTCTCAGATCAACCTACCTATCACGATTCACACCTTTGTGTTGTCCGCTCTGACCCCTCAATTTTGTCCTACAAAAGACATCTCACAAGAAAGAGATGGTGTGAACCTTTTTATACCTTAATAATCCTCCTTTTATAGTTGATGTGAGATTTAAGACTCTTCCTTAGGTCCGTGACATTCTCACCCACCTAATCTCATGACGTCCTCATCACGGAGGCTGGCTATCCTATCTACTTCCCTCGAGGTGCTTAGTGTGGATTGAATGATATAGGACTGACTCTGATATCACTTGTCACGGGTCAAGACTTTAGCTTCGATCCGCACGATTTCGAGACTCGGACATCCACTCATCCTGCATCTCAGATTAGCCTACCTGTCACAGTTCACACCCTTGTGAGGTATTGTTCGCTCTGATCTCACAGTTTTATCTTATAAAAAGTGTCTCATAAAGAAGAGATGGTGTGAACCCTCTTATACTCCAATGACCCTCCTTTTATATTCGATGTGGGAATCAAAACTCCTCCTTAAGTGCGTGACACAAGTACTGACTTTTATATTTGATGTAAGATTCAGAACTCCTCCTTAAATAAGTGCACAAGCACTAACTCTGGATGGGTCTCACCAATCCAATATGTTCAAAATCCTTAACCAATCGTAGCATAAGTACATGAGTCATACTTAGCATAGCCTGTTAATATAACAAAGGGTCGTGCCAAGTACAAATCATATTGCGTCGAATTGTGTCATTGCACAGACTTCCCAACCCATTTAACGCCTCTAATATATCTTTTTTATTTTTTCTATATTATTAATTTGTACAAATTTAATCATATCAATATTGCATATGTTTATAGTGTTTTTCTTCTTCTTGTCATTAATATATCATTATTCTTCTTTTATATTTATTTTACTATCTCATTATATTCCAATATATAGTCAACATTTCTTTTTTAAAAAATATTTAAACAAATAATATAGTTGCAAATACTAGATTTTTTAATTGATGCAATTTAAGATGCCTTGATTACAAAAATTTTTAAATTTTCAAAATGTCCATCCAAATGCATTCTAAAAGTTGAGTAAAAATTGTTGAAAGTCCACAACATTTTATGCTAACTTCAGTATTCTTTTGTCTGCCAAAAATTGTCATTCCTCCCCAAGCTAATTTCAATGAAACAGCGAACAAATTTACTTGTCTTCCAACTCCAACTGCTTCTATGTGGAGCAGAGAGTTATCGTTATTAAGCATCTGATTGTATGGTGGTCTTGGGGACATTGTAAACAAAAAAAATATTTTTTATCTGTGTTATTGACCTCGAAAATTGCTCACTGATAGAGTTTTTTGTTTTGTTCGTTTGGGTTTTAGAGACGGTAAGGATAATACTAGAGAAGAAAATTACTTTGGCAAACCAACCAGACGTCAATGGCCGAATTCCACTTCACTTTGCTGCACATTTAGGTTACCGTTCAATTGTGATACAGCTTTTAAAATGCGACAAATCTACTGCCTACACAGCCGATTCAGTGGGAAAGATGACTGCTCTTCACATGGCAGCAAGGCAAGGCCACGCATCAATAATGAAAGATATTATCCGATATTGTCCAGATTGTTGTGAACAAGTGGATAAAAATCATCGCAATTTTCTGCACTTCGCTGCATTTACTTTAGATGTTTTTTCTGTACTTCAATTCTTTGGAGATGATATTGATATCGGATAAGTATCAATGAGAAATCCATTGGCTCAGGAGGATGAAAATGGCCACACGCCTCTCCAAGTGCTTGTATCCTGTTGCCCTATGTTTTATGGTGCTGATAAGGCTTTAGCAAATGACAAAGTGGAAATTAGTAAGGAAAATCTTATTACGGAGGAGGTAAGTCCAGCCTACGTTACTTGCATAATATATACATTTACCATGGGATGGCTTAATTACATTTGATGATTTTATTTAATACTAAATATTATACAAATATCATGGATGTTTGCCTATTTGCTTATTCATATCTTGTCTTCCCAATGTTTTCATTTCTCAAAATGTTAATGAAGTTTGTCTGCAGGAAAAAATTTTGAAATTATTTGAAGAGATTAGTAGTGGAGAAGTTGCAGGGGTATCGGTTTCTCCCAGGCAAACCTATTGGAAGCTTCATGCTCATTTGGAGAAAACAAGAGACTCACATTTAGTAGTGGTGGCGCTAATAGCAACAGTAACTTTTACTGCAGCATTCACAGTACCCGGTGGCTACAAAAATGAACAAGGCCCAGATCAAGGAACTGCAATCCTAATTCATAATGCAGCGTTTAAGATGTTTATTATATCCGATGCCACAGCCATGGCTTGTTCTCTTTTTGCTCTCTTGATCTACTTTCTCATGGCAAGACCTCGTTTCCGAATCCCGCACTCAATTATTTCGTATCGGTTCGCCTATAGAGCCACTCTTCTTGCAGTTGTAGCAATGGTGATAGCTTTCATTACAGGCGCATTTGCGATCTTGCAACCTTCCGTTGGGCTTGCTATTACCACTTGTTTCATTGGCTTCAGCTTCTTTCCGCTTGCATTTTATAGTAATATTGTATGGAATGCGTTTAATTTTTTTGGTTAGTGACAGAGGCATGCATAACTAATATTGGGTGCGAGAAAATTATATGATACATAATTTCTTGTAAATATATAATACTTACCTAAATAAAAGTGATTTGTTTTTTCAAATTCAGATGATTATCAATGATTTTCAAATGTCAAATCATTATTTAGCTCTTACTTATAGATGGAAGAATGAATTTTAAGTAATGAGATTTGAATTTTAAGATTTTGAATATTATTTTTAAAAATAATTATATAAATCAATTAAACTAATTTTTCAATTCATTCTAACCTTCTTCTACCTCTTTGTATTTTACAAATTCCTTTGATCATCAGAAAGCATGTCATTTTTAGGTAGGAACACTGAAAAAAGTGAGAAATAATTAACGGTACAATACTCGTGGCATTTGGTCCAAAAAATATCGGAGAAGTCAGGATATATGCCGCCTCATGATTTAATTTTTCCCACAAAAATTAACTTGGAGATATAGAGGCTAATAAAGCGTCGGATGTTAATATTTCCAGCAAAAGTTTTTTATGCTATACGCCAAAATAATTGTAACATTTTAGATATCAAGGTAAGAAAACATCCCTAATAGAGATAACAATGAATCGTGTCGGAATAGATTTTTACTCATCTTGATCCGATTCGATTCAATCTGATATTATATAAATTGTATTCAATTTAATTCGACCCAAAATTAATAAAATATTATATTTTAAATATAAAATATTATTTTTTAAATATAAATATAAAATTAAATAATTATATAAATATAAAATTAATTAATTAATTTTTTTATATATATCAAGTCGAATTGAATTTGTTTAAAATTTAACCTTGACATTTTTTTTACTATTACTTGACCAAATTTAAAACTTGATTTAAAAAAAAAATTATTCTTAAAAGATCAAGTTAAATTAAAACTATCGAGGACGAATTAGACTACCATTTCTAGGCACAAAACATATTCAACGTAATTTTGAGATGTCAGCTTTACGGCCCAAACAATGTCCTTAAATTTACAATTCCCGGCCTTTAACGAGGCAATAAATTGCAAAGTATATCTAAGGTGAAAAAATATTTTCTTTTTGTTTTCTAAGCAAATAGATTTATTAATTGGGAATAAAATTATAAAGACAGAAATCAACCCCAAACCAGGAGGATCATAAGCTAAGAAGCACCAAAACATTATACAATCAGTGACCAGAAAAGTCGTTAAAAAGAAATCACCACCAAGACCCAAATAAAGTTTCCTTATTTACACCCAACTTTGCTTGGTGATCATGATTAGCAAGGCCATTCACTTCTGTTGGGACCTTTTTAAAACTAACATTCCCAATAACTAGTGAAAGATCATTGCAGATACTTGATTTTTTTTATTAATATTTTATCTATTTAAACTTCTCGAAAGTTATTTTAGAGGAATCACACGCCGGTATACAAGATAAAAGTAATTAAGCATAAGTAACAAGATTATTTCATTAAAAATTATTTCACTAAAGATTATTTCGTTAAAGGCTATTCATGAAATAATTTTTTTCACAAAATAGCTATATATGAAAAAATTCTTTCGTGGAACAATTATTTATAAAACAGTTTTTTCACAGAATAAATTCATCAAGGAGAGGATGTAAGAGCTTGCTGGTTGTTTTCTTTTTTTTTTTTTAATTGAGGTTGTTTGAAACTAAGAGTACAGTACTTTACCAACGGACACATTACCAATGACATTCATCAATATTGTCTTTGTTGTTTGGAATAAATAATGTATTGCATCCTTTTTTAAAACCCTGACTTCCTCTCTAGCACTTTAAAAAAAAAAAAAAAAAGAAACTAGGTTTTTATTCATGAAAAAATAGTTTAATTATTGACATTTTTTCCACTTTCTTGGTTTCAGAGGCAACAAGAATAATACTAGAAAAGAAAGGGAAATTGAATTTGACAAGGGGAACAGATGAAAATGGAGAGACCCCTCTTCATTACGCTGCACACTTAGGTCACTGTTCAGTCGTGATAGAGTTGTTAAAATGGGATAAGTCTGCAGCCAATGTAGCTGATAAAAAGTGAGAGATGATAGCACTTCTTATGGCAGCCAGGCAAGGTAATGGACGAATAATAAGAGAGATTATCTCCCAGTGTCCAGATTGTTGCGAAATGGTGGACAAAAGAGGTTGGGATTTACTTCATTATGTGGCGGTTAGACACTGGCCTCCTGAATTCGGAGAATTTCTGAAGGGTGATAATGAGACTACTCCATATGCACCAATCAGATACCTTAGAGATGAGAAAGATGGCCGTGGAATCACACCTCGACAAGTATTTACTGCGTTTCGATCTGGTCTGTCAATGGAAATCACCGTACCAAGAAAATGGTGAGTCTGTCACCCCTGCATGGCCTAGCACAAATTACAGCAACGCCTTTCTAATTACGTACCTAATTAATTAACCACAAAATTTTCCTGAGAAATTAAAGACAAATATATTTATATATATAATTAAAGAAATTAAATCCGAACTTGGTGGTTAAGAGAGGTCTTGCAGAAAAATAGCTTAGCAGTATTAATTAATTTATAAGATTTTCTATTTAATTAATTACTCTAAATACACTTTCAAACAACATCTCCATGTTCAAATATATATTCTAAACAGATATAAATTCTAATCTAAAACACGCATCCTTAATTATTTTAAACATCTTTGTTTTTAGAATTGTTCATAGATTAATAGGGAGAAAAACTATGTTGTTCTTACTATCTTGTGGGAAATTTAAAGTAGAACTTAAGTTTTGAATTCCAAAAGTTTTAGGATTCAAATGTTAGTATGTGCAACATTTTCTCATATTTTTAAGCTGCAGCTTCTTTTAGAAAAATTAAAAAAATAATAATAATAACAACAACAACAACAATAACAACAATAACAATAATAATAATAATAATAATAATAACTTTGGTTTTGGATATATAAAATAATGACTGATAATCAACTAATGTGGTAGGAACAAATTGCGAAACTGGTGAAAAATATCGAGGACGAAGAAGTGGCGGAGGAACAATTCATCCCATTCGAAATAATCTGGTGTTCCTCTCTGAAAGTAACGTTGAGAAGGGAAAAGAATCTCATTTATTAGTAGCAACACTTATAGCAACCCTCACATTCACAGCAGCAATAGCTGTTCCCGGTGGTTACAAGAGTGAGAAAGGCACAGACCAAGGCATTGCTTTCCTCATCAGTAACGCAGCCTTTAAATCATTTGTTCTATCAGATGCCCTGGCTTTTATTCTCTCTCTCGCTGTGGTCGCCACCCACTTTCAAGTGACATTTTTTAATTTTTCAAATCAACAGAGTTTTCAATATGAAGTGGCCGCTTCATACATTGGGTATGCACTTTTTGACCACCGTGATTGCGCAGTTTTAAAACCCTCCCACGGGCTTGCTATTGTCTCATGCCTCATTGGCCTCAGCTTCCATCTTTTTTATAGCAAAAAATTATATTAAACATATTGTAATGGCTAACAAAGAGTTTACTTTAGATGCATTGTTGGTATATAGACTCTATATACAATCAGTGATAATAAAAACTATCACGTAATTAATGAGTAAATTTCAAAGGAAAATTTTAAAAAATAAATTTAAGTCATTTATTATTATTATTTACAATTTAGGACTTTTAATTTTTTAAAATGTGCTCATTAATGATGTGGCAATTTGTGGTTTCATGACAATGTATAAAGTTTATATATTGCTAATGCATCAAATCTAAAATCGGCTAACAAATATAATAAGAGTGGAGTTTTTAAAAGTTATAAGCGAGGTTAGTAAGGTAACACATACTCCTTAAGCATATTAAAAAAATAAAAAAATAAATTAAAAAAGTGAGATTTATGTTAGTTTGTTAACTTTGTTTGTAAAGTTAAAAAACTTCACTAACAATATATCAAATATATTTTCTATTTTAAATATAAATATGGATACGTTTAGTTAGTATTATTTGTGTGTAATGTTGTGTTAGTAAATACAAGGTTGAAAAATACAAACAATAATGTGTACTTTGTTGTAGAACTTGTAATCTCCTTGTAGACTCTCTTTTACAAATTGAGTAGAGAACATGGAACTTCAATCACAAATGAAAATGACTTCTAGGCGTGTTAATGCATATGTCCTTACTTTTATTTTGGCTCTACCAATAATGTTATGCAAAAGAGATTGTATCGAATAGCCTCTAAGATACAATGAAACCTATGTTTTGTTTACTTCGCACTAGAAAATCGAACCACTAAAAGCTTTTTGATGAAAGATCAAAATACCTTATTTTTAACAAGGTTTTTTGCAACAAATAATGCCAAAGAAATAAACATTTATCTTAAGAGAAATGGGAGAAAAGATAAGAAGAAAAATGAACTTCAAAATATATAAAATGAATTCACAACAATCTTTGTTTATAGAGATTTAAACCTAAGGTTGTGACTATTTGTTTGTGTTGTTTCAATAAAAAAAAAATCACTTCCTTTTAATAGAAAAATGTCATTCTAAATAATTAAGAATGAATTGGTTCATTAAACTGATTAAACTTTTCATACCAAGAGAGATCAATTTTCTCATTTCAAAAAATTGATATTTTTTTACATAAAAGCAATTAATTTCACCAAGAAGACAATCGATTACCCCTTTGTATTTTCACTTTTTAAAATGCTATTCGAAGCAGGGCAATCGGCTCCTTTAAATTTATAAAATACATTTAGTATGTGAGTAGTTAACTACTCCATATAGCACTTAACTCCTAACAATTTTCAAAATGGTTCCAGTTACGGCCTCCTAAAGGTTAGTTGACTTCTTTTTATTAGCAGTTGACTGTCATAACCTCAAATAATTTTCTAGAAAACTATCAATTATAGTGGTTGATTCTATTAGGGTTTGGAATCTTATCTAATTTGTTAGTTTTGAATTGACCTTTATTTTGTAATGATAAAACATTAAGCTAAATAAATATGATTAAGATTTTGAAAATGATTTATTTAGTGCATGTTCTTAAGTTTTATTATTTTTTGTACTAAATAAATAATATGTCTTTCAAAGTGATATTTGATTTGAAAAAAATCTTGAAAATTTTTTTTAAAAGATTGGTCTTAATGTTTATATCAAAAATACAAATTTCCAAGATTAACAACTATTTAATTTTCTCAAAGTTTAAACAAATATTTCTTTATGTTTTTGTATTTCTCAAACCAAAACTATCTTTAAAAATTATTTATTTGAAATAAAATGAAAGTCAATTTATTGTTTTTTAAGTGAATTTATTCATCTTGCACTCAATACAATTTTTTATAATATTAGTTTTGAGAAATGAATTAACAAGAGAAAGATATTTCATAAGAATAAGGTTTTTCAACATTGAATTTGTTTTATTTTTCTATATTGATTTACAAAGTTTTAATATTTTAATATCATATGGTTGAAAAGCTTTTTTAGTTTATTTTTTAGTAGATCACACAAAATCAAAATCCAATTTTTTTAAGAAAATATTTTAAATTTTTATTATAGACTACGTAGGTTGACTTACAATAGCATAAGAGGAAGATTTGAAAATCAATTATAATTTTTATACATTTAATTAAACGTTTATTTTTATATGTATAAAAAACTCTTTAAGTCTAGTTTTTAAATCTTCAAACGGATCTTGATTTGGAATTGTATAACTTAAAATATAACCAAATTAATAAATAGGGTGCAAAAGAATATTTAATTTAAAGCAATCAACTGTATTATTCATCTAGAATTATTCTTAATTGAAAATAAGCATGACTCGATAGATCCTATATCAAAATTGGTTGATCCTTTAAGCCACAATAATAATCAAGATTTGAAAAAAAAATTCATGACATAATCAATCCCTTAATGAACCAGATCGATCCTCTATGTCTTGACATCCTCCAACAACTAGTTTTTCAATGAAATAGCAGTTTTTTTTCTTCACCAACTCAATTCTAACACCTCCAAACAAATTTCAACTATAAAAAGGAGTCTTACAACATTATTAAAGCTAAGCGACAACACCTAAAGAGCATTCATCCAATTTCTTCAAGCAATTTAAGAAAAGTCAAGTGTTTAGAGGTTAAATTCTATATCTTTGTATTCAACATCCATTTGTATCCGTTTAGTCTCTTCTTGAATTTATTTGGCAAATACCAAACTTTTATGAGGTTATCTAGTTTGAAAAAACTAACCTATCTCATTTTAGATTGTGAGTTCAATGGGAGTGTAACCCTTAAGTAATTTTGTAAGGAACATAGGAAAATCATTAAGGGTTTTTGTGTGATTATACTCTTAGACTTGGAAAGGCTATTTGTAAGTTTTTGAGATATAATGGATTATTCTTGGGTAGAATAGCTATGGGATAGGTTGTAAGCACTTTTGGAAAAAAATTTAACTTTCATAAATTTTTGTATTTGATTTCTTTAGCCCTACTCCTTTTTATTTTTATTTTTTATATTTATTTCAAGTTAAATAATTATTGTTTATTTTATAAAATTTTCAATAATGATTATATTGATTTTAATTTTTTATTCAATTTAATTGAAATTTAATTTCGAGAAAAAATTTGGAGACAATTCAATTCATCCCCTCTTGGATTGTTATCTACACTCAAATTAACAATTGGTATCAAAGATTGGACTTTGTTTTTTCCATAGGTTTAACAACCTAAAAGTGATGCCATGGTTTAAGCCTTTGATACAACAGTTGGTGAAAGGCAATCCATTATGGAGTCCCTTATGTTCAATAGTTCACACTACACTCAATGGAGAGCAAGAATCAAAGTTTTCATCAAAACCAAAAATATGAAAGCATGGGAGATTATCATCAATGGGTTTAATGTTCTATTAAGTAAAGAAGAATGGGATAAGAATCACATAAAGTTCATGCAAGTTAATGCAATTGCTATTGAATATGCTTTACAAAGAATTTAACTTCAATAACTTCAGATTGATTGCAATCTACTCCAATGCAAAAGAGAAATAGGAGAAACTTGAAGACATGTATGGAGAAACAAAAATGGTAGAGACAATTGAAGAAAGATACTATGGAAGCCTATGTTGAACAAGGGGTAATGAATATTCTATTGAAATCCAATCCTTAAATAAACCATGCTTCATGGTTCTTTAAGAAATCGAGGTATCAACTTCTTAAATTCAATTTTGTGAATATTCATTTGATGAATTACAAAATGATTTTAATGAGTTATTTATGGAATTTGAGTCTATAAGTTTGAAATTCAAGAAAAAGATTTCAAAGCTTAATATTGAAAATGAATTTTTGATTAATACAAAAAGTGATTTGGAAACTCAAAATAAAAAATTGAAAATAAATTTTGAAACTTCCCAAAAAAAGAAGGGAATTTTTAGAAAGAGAAAATTTTGATTTGAAAAGAAACTTTGATGTGTTGATAGATGAAAACAAAGTTTTATATAATCCCTCACATATTAAAATGATCAAATACAATTATTATAAATTTTATGGTCATTCTATACACACTTGTCCTACAAGAAAAGAAACCCCATTTAAAACTAGACAGGTATGGGTTTCGAAAGGAATAAGAGATTTCATAACTAACTTACAAGGACTTGGAACAGTTTGGATACCAAAATTCAAATGATTAATGTCTCTTATAGGTATTCTAAAGCAATGAGCTACAATATAATTTTGAAAATTAAAGTTCTAGACACACAATGAAAAAATTGGTAACCTTTAAGACAAATATTTTTTTGAAATATTTTTTTGGTTGCCTATTCTTTTTAAATATTATATGCATATTGATCGTTTGAGCTTAATTAATATATCTTGATTATACAAAATTGGTTGAACATGATACATGTTATAAATTGTATACTTTTGAAAAATGTGTGCTTAAATTGAGTATGTATTTATTTATGCTCTTAGGATTATGATTTTGATATAAATATATTCTCTTTTCTGTTGAAATTGATTTTGATACTTAATTGTTTGAGATATATTTATATTTCAATTTAAGGAAAATATTTTGTAAGCTTTGCCTCTGTTAAAAGCTTGATATTGATGGTTTATGATTGATATACTTATGCAAATGAGTTTTGTGATTATTTGATTAAATTATATCTATGCACAAATATAGGGAAGCATACAAAGCTTAATGATTTTGAAATTTAAAATTTTGCTTTGAAAATCATTTTTGTGAAAATCAAGCTAAAAATGTGAAATCTTGTTTTAGCAAGTTTTTAAGTGTAAAATAAACTTGACAATGTTGAGTTTAATGTTTTATACTTGCTTAAGCAAAGAAACTAGATAATTTGCAATGATTTTAATTTAAAGCATTAAATACAAGTTTTCAAAGACTTTTTAGAGTTTAAAAGATAAATTCTTACTTTTGAGCATGTATGGGCATAAAAATAATTTGGATAATTTAAAATTATGATATAAAACTTTTCTAAATAGTTTAAAAAGCTCAAAAGACATTTTTAACATATTTTCCCTTTGCATTTGAAAAACTTTGTTTTGTTATTTAAATTTGTTGGAATAGTTCAAGATAATTAAAAATAAGCTTAGCAAAATTTGACTACTATATAAGGCATTTTCAAGCAAAAATGAGTTTTTAGGTGTCAAAAAATAAAATAAAATAAAATCTTGAATATATGAAGTTTTGAATGGTTTATCCTATTTAGTTTTGTATAAATGAATGTGCTTAAATGAGTTTGGAGCTACAAATATCATTTTAATGAACCTTATGCACCTTGTATGTGAAGTATTGATATTTGATTTGTACAAGGTCTAAAAAGCTTACTTGAAAATTTTGCTTATATGAATATGTTTTTATGACTCAGACAAGTTTGTTGTCTTTTAAAATATGCTTATATATTTGTCTCATTATCAATTGAATGAAAATGAGCATATTTGATTTTTTGTGTCGTTTAGGCACTATTTATTGCAAAATTGGGGTTTGGACCCTTTAAATCTTGTACAATTTTTAAATATTGGATCTTTCCTTATTTAAATTAGGTATATTCGTTAGTTGTAGTTATTTATCATTCAATAAATGACTAAAAAATGATTCACAAATTCAATTAGACTCTTTCTTACTTTGTATATAAGTAAATAATGCAAAATCGTACTTCTTTTATTCTTTCTATCCACCAAGGGAATACAATTCCTCCTCTATTTTAGTAAATTTTTTTCAATAAAAATAAATAGTAGAATCATGGATAGGGAACTAGACTAGTGACCTAGGCAAAACTAAATAAAATTTGATAATCAATAATAAAATGATTCACAAATCATCCCTTCAAATTCAGTCTATGAAATGGATAAATTATTCATTAATAGGAAAAAAAAAGATAAAAGATCTTACTAGGAGAACAAACACAATAAAAAAATTATAAAAGACAAGAAAAACAAATTTCTAACTCAAGAAATAAATATTAGTTCTAACAAAATAACTTATCAAGATAAAATATTAAAATCATCAAAAAAAATTTGGCAAATATTAGAAAGAAGAAATATTCAATAAATCCATAAATTCTATTTTTTATAAAGTTTTTATTGAAAAGATATATATATATTTCTATATATTTCTATATATCATTAATATTCTAAGAACTAATACACAACTTTTTCTTAAATCAACAAAAATTGATTGAGAAATTCATTTCCAATAAAGAAGCAAATTAAGAAAGAATAATAGAACAAATAAAAATACAAATCATAAGAATTTGATGAATATCATTGTTTTTAACATGTCTATTTGCATATTGCAAATTTGTTGGAAGTGGTCTTAATGCATAAACTTTGTCTAAAATATTTATCACTCTTAATTTCAAAAAGGGACATAGTTGAAATATTTGAAATATGCATACCAAATTGGTTCAAATTTTGTTTTAATCAAGAGTTTATGTTCTCACAAGTGTACAATGACATTTTAAACATATTCCAACTTTTATTTTTTGGCCAAAAACATTAAATTCTTGGATTTAGCATCCTAAACCATACTTTTATTGATAGAATCCCAAGTTACATGTCTATTGAAACTATGTTGTACCTCTTGATTTTTGTTTTTATTTTTCATAAAATTTCTATTTTGAATCTTCTTTTATATGAATTAAACTTGTACAATTTATCTTAGCCTTTCAAAATGAAAAAGGTATACATTGTGGATATTTATTTCATTATTTTTTAAAATGCTACCTTGGTGCTAATGATTTTTTTTAAATAAGAATTTTGCCTTAATGCTTGAAATTTAAAATTTTTCACACTTGTTATTTATTGATATTGTCTCTTAACTGATTATGTGATCATATTTATAAATTATTCTTGATGAAAATTTGACTAATAAAATGCTTGGTCATGGAAATGGACTTAAAATATACTTTATCCATGCTTAAATATTTATTCAAGATTCAATCTTTGGCTCATACTTGTCAATTTATGCATGATGAATATCTTGAGCTTAATGAAATGTATGTTGATTCTTGGTTCACCTATTGTCTTGGTCAAGTATGCTTATATGATTACTTTGTTTAGCTTGACTTTGAACCTTACGCCTAAAGTTCATATTTTTTAAACTTGACTTATGTTTTTAACTTAAGTCAATATTGATCATGGTTTATATTTTGTGTTGACTTATTTATCCTTTGGTGGTAAAATCTTCTTGACATATACTTGAATGTTGAATGTTTTCTTTATGCTTATTATTTCTATATGACCTAAAAGGATTGACATTTGCACATTATATGAGAACTATAGCTTTAGTGTGACCTTTATAATATTTAAAGTCTAATATGATATGTGGCACATGGCTTGAGTTAACTTCGAATGCCTAATATGTATTGATAGAATACTTATTGGCAATTTATGCTTAATGAACATATTTTCCTTTGCCTATAATGACTTGCACTTAAAATAAAAAAATTATAATCTAACAATTGGTATAATTTAACAATTGGAATTATTGGTGCTACTAATGAATATTTTTGCCAAGAATTTTTCTAAGTCTATGTAAGGTATGTAAGGTGAATTTGAGATGAGCATAATATCTTTATCAATAAAGTTAAAGTATATTAAGAACTTGCTCAAAACATTAGGAATGAAGGATTGAAACTTAAATGAGCACATCATCAAAGCTTTATAAGGATAGCAGTAAAATGTTACTAATTCTAATGCTTTGAATGTTTTTCATTAGAAATTATGTGTAAAAATATGATTTGTGCTTGAATAGGTTAACACTTTGAACAAACTAGTCACCAAGCCACTTGATAAAGATTGCTTCAATACTGATTGTCATAATATTCTTGAAAGTCTAGATTGATCAATTCACCTTAAATGATATTTATATCTAGTTCTTAATTACTTGGATTCATAAATTTGTCTCTTTCAAAGCCTAGTTTGAAATCATGTTTATTAAGCAAGTTAGTAGAAACAAGATTTTTCCAAACTTTCAAAACATAAAAAAACATTTGTAATTGTTAATGTTTTTCAGAATGTAAATTCCATATTAATTGTTCCTTTGCCTTTGATTTCAATTGTTCAAGAATTCAGTATGTAAAGCACATTGCCTTCTTCCTCTTAGAGAGTTTTGAACATGTCTATGTTAATGCATACATATTTAGTAGTGTTGAAATCAATCCACCATCTCTTTTTGTCTTCAGTGACATTAATTTTAAAAATTATAGCAACAAAGTTATCTTTAGTTGTATTTCATGCTTCTTTCTTATTTTTTTATTGCAAGGGAATCTTTCTTGAATTGACCTTACTTCACATAATGAAAACATGCATTTTTCTTCTTCATGAACTTTTTGGCATTAAAAGAAAGGTCTTTTTTTCTTTGTGGACTTATTTACCTTAACATCTTCTACCACATGGACATTGGAAGAGCTAGCCTATTTTTCCTTCTCATTGCAATATTGGTATTCAATGCGAAGATGTCTTGCAAGTTTTTCAAGACATAATTCTTCCTTTTTATGCTTTAGAGTTTTATCAAAATCTTTTCATATTGGTAGAAGTTTGTCAATTATGGAGATATAATGAAAGATTCATTCACATCCATGTTGTATTAAGTGAATTTGTTCAAGATGATCTTAATTTTAAAGAATTGATCCATAATCAGTTTAGAATCAATTATTTTGTATGTGTTTCATCTTAAAACTAGAAATTTTTTTACTTGTAGCATCTTTTTTGATGTACCTTATATCTAACTTTAATGTGCATGAAATGTAGGTATCGAATAAAGAATCGAACATACCATTTAAAATTCAGCCTATACATGTATAATCATCATTTTCCCACTTTTGTTTCTTGTGCATTTCATTGTGAGTTTCCTCTTGCTTCCAGTCTTGGAATAGTGAGAACATATGCTATCTTTAATGTGCTAAGGAAAATATGCATCGTTTATTGCCATCTTAAGAAGTTGCTTCCAAAAAATCTTTTTCATTTTTGGAAATTGGTTGCCATCTCTTTTACAGAATTGAATTTGTCCATATTGCTAGATAAGCCTTAAGAATGTTGGTAAATACAAAGCTTTAAGAATACAAACAATAATGTGTATTTGTTATGGAACTTGTAATCTCCTTGTAGACTCTCTTCTGCAAATTGAATGGAGCAAATGGAACTTTAATCATGAACAGAAATGGCTTCAAGGCATGCTGCTCACACCACTATCCTTAAGGTTTTTTTCATCTCTACCAATAATAGTATACAAAAGAGATTGTATAGAATAACTTCCAGTATACAATGAAGCCTATGTTTGGCTTACTTTAAACTAGAAAAACCAACCACTAAAAGCCTTTTGATGAAAGTTGGAAATACCTTCTTTAACAAGTTTTTCTACAACAAACAATACCAAAGAAACAAGCCTTTATCTTAAAAGAAATGAGAGCAAAGATAAGAAGAAAATGAATTTTTGAATATATAAAATGAACTCACAACAATCTTTATTTATAAAGATTTAATTTTAATATTGTGACTCTTTGTTTGTGTTGTTTCAATAAAAAATTACTTCATTTTATTAGAAAGATGTCTTTCTAAATAACTAAGGGTGAATTGGTTTATTAATTAATTAAACTTTTCATACCATGAGACATAATTTTTCACATTACAGGAAATTGTAATTTTTCATACAGAGTAATCGATTTCACCAAGAAAGCAATCAACTACCTCTTTATATTTTTAATTTTCAAAATGCTATTCGAAGTAAGGCAATCAACTTTTTTTTTAACTTATAGAATGCATTTGATATGTGGGTAGTTGATTGCTTCATATAACAGCAACTCCTATCAATTTTCAGAATAGTTCCAATTACATCCTTATAGGACTGTCAACTTCTCTTTATTAGCAGTCGATCGTCATAACCTCAGACCATTTTTCAAAAGACTATCAATTAATAGTAATCGATTCCTTTAAGGTTTGGAATCAGTTTTACTTATATCCAGCCATTGCAATCGATTACTCTAAGTTGGCAGTGGACTGTTTTTTTATACAAAAACTATGTTTAACTTATATTTGTCATAGCAATTGATTCTACGCTAATGGTAGTCGATTGCTCTTCCTGGAAGCCAAAGGCAATCGACAACCTATATGATCATTCTTTTTTATTTGGTTATTTTAAGCCTAGAATCATATTATTATCTTAAAACCAAATCCTAAATTATTTAATAACTTAATTTGATTTCTCTTTGATTAAACTTGATCATATTATTTTTATATTTTAAAAATATTTCTAACATGTTTTAAGTCTAGACTTATAAAAACTTATGTAATTCAACATCTTAAAATAAAATCAATGAAAATTGGAGTTCTACACCTTTATGTGATTTTCATTTTTTTTTTAATTTTTGTCCATGTCCATGTTCGAACACATATGTCTTATTCAATAGCAAGTTTTTGGTGAAGTCAATAAGTTATAACATACATCTTATTTATTTTGTTCATCTTTTTCTTTGAACTCTCAAAACAACTATGTTTTTTATAATACTCAATACTCTTACTATTTTTTAAAAAACTTCATATGTACTTTTGATTTTTTTTATATTAAAATCATAAAACATCAATTTTATAAAAAAAAATTAAAAATTTAATATAAAATACGCTAAGGTTAAAACATTCTTTTAATCTTTATAAATATCCAAGGAAACATACAAAAAAAAAACTTGAGGAGCATTATTTTTTATAACACACAAAATATAAAATTTTCATACATAATATTATGTAATAACAATGTCATTACAAAAAATTAAGAAAAATTAATAAAAATAATTATTCAATGTAAATATATTTTTCACAATTACCACAAAGAGTTTTTATATTTTAAAATTATTATATAATTGTTTCATTTTCAATATTATAAAATATATTTCTTTCAATACATGTAATCAAACAATCACTTATCCAATTATCTCTTTTTCGAGTAAGTGATATATTTTTTATTATATTCATTGATAAAAATTCCTTGCATACTTTTAATAAGAATTGGCAAATTAAGAGACTCAATAGTGGCTGGTTTAAGGTTCCCTTTTCATGTTTTGTTTACTGAAAAAAAAATTTCTTATAATTTAACACATACCCAGCTCACTTTCAATTCATTTTGGTATATAGTTGCATTCATTACTTTTTAGCAATATTTAGGTATTTTTTCTTCCCTCTCTCTATTCAGAGAGTTTCTTTCGGTTAAAAAACATCCATGTGATAAAAGATGGTATTATGCCATAACTCATCTAGCAAAAAAGTTATTCACGAATTCTTCAAGTTGAATAAAAAATTAGAAGCTACTCTTCCTCTGTATCAAAAAAATAAAAGAATAAGGATGGTAAGCTTAAGGTATGGGAGATTTTGAAAGAGCTTAGGATTTATGATGACGTGCCCATTATTCTCTCCATATTTTAACTTCGCAGATAGGGATAAAATAATAAACTTCACTTAAAGGGAAGAGTTAGTTATATATGTATATAAGTTGCCTCATATGAAGTAGTAAACGAGTCTAAGTATTAGGGTAAGTGTAAAGTAACCTCATAGGATCTTTAATTTTATTACTTTTTTTTCTAACTCTTAGCTCATTTTTGCAAAGATGTCCTCTCAGTCATCCAAGGAATTTATTTTCATTTGTTCATGCACGAACTGAAGCCCAAGAAAGGTAAGAAAAGATAAGTCATCAGCTCAAGGCCCTTTTTTAATAGGGAATAAGCTAATAAACCCTTACCCCAACAAGTAAAGCTTCTTAGCTCAAGCTCCCATCGTCGCCAAAGGCAAATAAAAGGTAATGGTGCATAGGGAGATCTTAGTAGGTCTCTTTCTCTATATAAAACCTTAAAGCCTAAGTTCTAAAACCCAACTTAGAAAAATTCTACATAAGCTTGGAATACACTCCCAATAAGAACCAGTTGGAGAGTGTCAACATGGCCAAAGGTTTGTTAAGGTCATAACCCCTCCAAGCAGTAAGTCATGTTTCAACCCGATTCCCATACTATTGTTATTTTTATTATTTTTTAAGTTTGAGCTTGATTTCTTTTGTAGTCTATAAAAAGTTTCTACCTTAGCCTATCGTTTGTGCTAGTTAAGCCCTGCACCATGCCTACATGAATATGGCATATGTCCTAAAAGCTGACATAGACCTGAATGTTTGAGGCCAAAAAAATAAAAAAAAAATACTGAGTCCTTGACCAATCTATGGTCCAGCCTTACCATCTCACATAAAAAGGAGTTGGAGCATAAGAAAAAGTTAAACAAAATGGTAGCCAAGCTTGAAGAGATACAGATAAAAAATTCCTCGACTGAGTTAATGAAGGAGTAATATCAACTTAAGCTTATTGGGGCTTAAACTAAGATAACGAAGCTGAGATTTCAGTTAGATATTGAGGTGAAGAAAAAAATAGAAATCAAGCAAAAAGCCAAAGAAAAATGCAAGAAAGAGGCTATCCAAGAGTTCATGGCCTTTGAGAGATACACTTAATTTCTAGTGGATTTCTTAAAGAATAATGTCTTCGACATGTTTGAACTGGCCAAAGATGAAGTGGGTTTCAAGTTCGCTAACCTCAACCTCGACATCTTGGACATCAGTCTCTATAACCTAAGGTTAAGGTCTCTACCACCAAAATCCAAAAGGGATGAGGATGAGGATGAAGATGAAGATGCGGCTATGGACATCAAGCTAAAGGCTACTTTAACACTTAAAGCCAAGAAAGGGCCTATTACTGCTACTATTGATCAAAGGAATGAGTGAAGAGCTCATTTTTTTCTTTTTTTTTCTTGAAAGAAATTTTTTATAAGTATGTGGTCCGGGAATTTTTGTATATACCTTAAATTTGATCACCCTATGAAACTTCTGTCAATCTTTTTTTCTATTCACTCGATGATGATTTTGTCAATGAAATAGAAAGATTTTTTTACTTAAGTCTCAATTTAGTTTTCCAATTTGTTTCTCTTTTATCTTTATTTATGCTTTAACCAATTCACCAAATAATGACTAAGTTTTAGCTTGGACAAGTCAAGTTTAAGTAATCTATAATGATTTAATGAACAAATCTCAGTTCGGAGTAGGCAAGCTTAATAGAATTTAATCAATTGTTTAAGAATATCTTAAATTAACTAGAGAATCTGAATTGATGTTAAGTCTCAAGTCGAACTTAGTTGGTTTTAAGGTTAGATCAGCCAAAGCTCAAGTTTATGACTCATAATAAATGAAATCAAATAACTTTATTCTATAATCTTCAAGTTAAAGTGTAAGCTCGGTTCTGTCCAAGCTATTGGTAGTAAACTTTCAAATTTTTTGCATTTTATGTCCTTGGGATAGAACTACCATTCATGTCTTGTAACTTGTAGGTCACATCATAGATGACCTTTTTTACTACGTAAGGTTCTTTCCAAGTTAGGGCTAGTTTGCCACCTTGGCCATCTACTTTTAAAGTTTCAATCTTCTTAGGCACTAAGTTATTCTTCTTTATAATCTTGCATTGAACATCTATCGGTAGGCTACTATTCTAGTCAGAGCTACATCGCTCTGTTTTTCCATCAAATTTAGATCGATTTTAAAAGCATCTTTATTTTCCTCTTTTAATTCGAGAAGCTTGGGAGACTAATCTTAATAAGCACTATAACTTCTATCCCAAATGCCAAATTGAAGGGAGTCTATCTTATAAGGATCTTTATGGTCATCCTTAAGGCATATAGAATTTTAAAAAACTCGTTGGCCCACTAATCTTTAGCTTCATCTAGCCTTTTCTTAAGGGCTTCTAGTATTGTTTTATTAGGCACTTCAGCTTGCCTATTAAACTGAAGATGGGTGATCGACATAAATCTTAGGTCAATGTGAAGGTTGGAGCACCACTATTTGAACTTTAAATTTTCAAATTATTTACCATTGTCTGTTATGATAGACTGAGGTAAGCCAAATCTGTAGACTATATTCTTTCATAGTAATTTTCTCAACCTACATTTCCATCATTGTAGTTAGGACCTCGACCTCAATCCATTTCATAAAATAGTCGACTACTATTAGAACAAAGCTTTTTTGCCTTATGGCCAAGGTGAATAGTCTGAAGACATCAGTTTTTCACTACATAAAGGGCCAAAAGTTGATAATATAAGTGAGCTCAGTCAATGGGAGATGTTGTACATAGGTAAATCTTTAGCATTTATCACATCTTTTCATCAGGTCAATTACATTCTTCTTGATAGTAGGCTAATAGTAGCCCTATCTAAGCACCTTGTAGCAAGTGATCAAGGTTCGAGGTAATTTTCATATGTCCCTTCATGAATTTTTTTGAAGACGTAGTTTATTTTTTTGTCATCTACGAATCTCAAGTAAAGTCGACTGAAAGATCTCTTATATAGCTTCTCATTGATTATAGTGTATGAATGAGCTTTCCCTACCAAGGCCTTAGCTCAGGTTTTATCTTTAGTCAATTCTCTCGTGGTCAAGTATGCCTTTTATCGGGGTTATTCATGATTCTTTTTCTTTAATCTGTCTAACCAGTTTCTCCACAATACTTTTTTATGTCAATTTTTCTACCAAGACTTGGTAAAAAATTTTCGTTATCATCCCTGAGGCCAGCTTAGGAATAAGTCTGCCAATGTGTTCTATAACCTCAATATTTTTTTTACCTCAACCTTGTAAAAAATGGTGATGAGAGCCAATGCTTTATCTAAGTATCTCTTTATCCCCTTTTCTTTAGCTTTGAACTCACCATTTATCTGGTCGACCACTAACTACAAATCATTATACACAATAATATATTTTAGATTCATTTTAACTACCAATCTTAGACTAGCTAATAATGCCTTATAATCAACCTCATAGTTTGATGTTTTGAATTCGAATATAAAGGCAAACTGGTATTGTAAATCTTATAGGCTAATCAAATTAAGACTAACCCCACTGTTGTGGCTATAGCCAATCTGTCAATGAAAAGTTCCACATTTTCTTTTCTTTGACTTCATTACTTTTTTTAGGCCGCTCGTTGGCCTAAGCTGAGGTGCATTCCATAATAAAGTCCGTCAAGAATTAGGATTTTAGGCTAACCTAGGGAGCATATATATGCAGGACATATTCACTAAATTTTACTATCCATTTGATTAGTCTACCTGACAACTTTAGTTTCTACAAAACCTACCTGAGTAGTAAGTCAATTAACACATAAATCATATGAGCTTAAAAGTATGGTCTGAGCTTTCTAGCTAATGTAACCACTGCGTAGGCCAGATTTTCCATCTTAGCATATTTTATTTCTGACCCTATCAATATGTTTCTTGCAAAATATACTAACATTTACCTTTTTCCTTCTTTTCGAATCAATACCAAACTGATGGCTAGGTTGGTTATTGCTATATACAAATATAATATCTCATCGAATCTCAACTTAGAGAGAATGAATGGAGAGAAAAGAAATTCTTTGAGCTCTTCAAATGCTTTTTGACATTAAGGAGTCCATCTAAAGTTAGAAATATTCTTGAAGATCTTGAAAAATGGCAAGCAATGCTCTATCGACCTAGATATGAACTTGCTTAGAAGAGCTATTCGTCCTATTACTCTTTGTGCCTCTTTTATTGAGCTTGTTGCTTTCATATCTAAGATGGCCTGAACCTTTTTTAGGTTTGCCTTTATCCCCTTTTTATTGATCATAAAGCTGAAGAACTTGCCTAACATGACTCTAAAGGCACATTTGCTTAGGTTAAGTCTTATTTTATATTTTTTCAGAGTATTAAAAGTCTTTTTTAGGTCTTTTAAGTGCTCAATCGAACTCTTACTCTTCACTATTATGTCATCTATATAAATCTTTATATTTCGATCAATCTGATTTTTGAATACCTTGTTGACTAATCTCTGGTAAGTTACTTTTATATTTTTTAGATCGAATGGCATGATTTTGTTACAATAAAGGCCTTTCTTAATGATGAATGTTGTTTTTTTCTCACATTCTTTTAGTAGTTTGATCTGATTATAGCTAGAGTAGGTACCCATGAAACTAAAAAGGCCATGTTCAACACTGTTATCTACTAGTCAATCTATGCTGGAGAGAGAAAAACTATCCTTTGGACAAACTTTGTTGATATCAGTAAAGTTAATGCACATTCTCCATTTTTCATTGTGCTTCTTAATCATGACCATGTTAGCTATTCACTTAGGGTAATAGGCCTCCCTAATGAAACATGCCTATAATAGCTTGCCGACCTTCTCATCGATAGTTTTTTGCCTTTCTGAGGCAAAAGTTCTTTTCTTTTATCGAATTGGTTTCGTGCTCAAATTAGTATGCAACCTATGGACCATCACTTCGAGGTCAATTCTTGGCATGTCGGATGGCATCTAGGTAAATAGGTTAATATTATTTTTAAAAATTTGAATTAATTATTCTTTATGTTCAAGTTTAATCTTAATCTGCATGCATTTTTCTAGGGTGCTCTCTTAGAATAGTATAGACACAAGGTCTTCTGTCGATTCAAATTGATTTTCATCTATCTCTGATTTTTCATCAAGTATTTATTTCTACTCAATCAGGTTAAGATTGTATCCTACGAGGACAAATTCCAACATGGTAGTTAATATGTTGTTAATGGAATGATAAGTAGTAGCAATGAAAAACCAAACAAAAACGTATTTTTATTTCATTTCTCATTCGATCAACGTATTAGCTTGGTCTTATTGACATGTATATGTGTGTGCCAACTTAAGAGCTCAGTTATTGTAGAGTCTGTTCAAAAATTATAAAAATTATGGTTTGCACAAGTATAGACCTTAATAGCTTAAAGCGACTTAAGAACAAGCTTTTTTTTTATCGATTTTTTACTATTGTTGTTACTTACCCTTGCTTTCTCATTCCTCTTCAATTTCTATTGTTTCTTTCTCTTTTTCCCTCTCCTCAGTCTTAGCTAAAATGTCATTTTGCTTTTTAGTCTTTCCTTTTACCGTCATAACATAGCATTGTTGTGCCATGAACTAATCTCCTCTAATTTCTCTAACCCCATGAGGTGTTGGAAACTTTACTTTCAGGTAGAGAGCTAAGCCTGTAAGCCACATAACAGACTAACTAGGTCAGCCCAATATCATGTTGTAGGTTAATGGGACATCTATGACCATGAACTCTATGACCAAGGTGATTGTTTTTAGCTTAGTTCCTAGGGAGATTAGAAGTTTGATATTCCTTTTGACTAGTACCTACTCATTTCTAAATTCAATCAAAGTGATAGTGATTGGTTGTAATTGGTCTTCTTTAATTCCCATCTTTTTTATAATGGTATAATACAAAACATTGGTCGAACTTCCATTGTCAAACAAGATCCTCTTAACTACATAATTGTACACCATAACTATAATTAGTATGGCATAATTATAAGGATATTGGATTCCTTCTAAATCTTCTGAGTTGAAAGAGATCAACTCATCCTTCCAATACTTTTTCCTTTTTACAGAAGAGCTAATGGCCATGACCAAGCCATAATCAAACTTTCTCTTGGCCAAGGTAAAGCTTTCTCCAATGATTACATTGATTACTCCAATAATAGGTCAATTATCGACAACTAAGCCTTCATTTTCCCTCTATTCATCCCTTTAAACTTCTCTTCTCCTGTTTTATCCCATCTGTCTTCCTTATTCCTTGTAGGTTCTTTACAATCCCTTCTTCTGTAATTCGACCTATTCTAACCTTATCTTTTTCAGTCCACAAACCTTTTTAGCTCGCCTCTCTTGATTAGATTCTCAATTTCATTCTTCAAATCAACACAGTCTTCAGTATTGTGGCCTATGTCTCTATGAAATATGTATTTTTTGGTCAAATCCCTTCTTGTATTTTGTTTCAATGGCTTCCGCCATTTGAGCTTTGGGTTTCTCTCTATTTAAATTAGAATCCTCTCTCAAAAGGTATTCAATGCAGTATAGTTTTTTTTTTTATTAGAGCTCTTAATCTTGTGTCATCTCTCTCTTGAAAAAGATCGTAGAAATCTTTGCCTTTTTTCATACTAAGGAAAAGAATAAGCCTCTTTCACCTTTACTGCCAAGGAAAGGGGATTAACCTTTCTCACCTCGGTTATTTCTCATTGTAGTTTCAACATTTATTTACTTATCGGCAATAAGTAAAACATCGACTAGCATTTTTTGTGGCTTTAATGACAAGGTCAATTTAAAGTGGTACTTTCTATCACTGAGTCCACTTGTTAAGGCAGCTACAACTACCATCTGCTCTAAGTCCTTCACTTCTAAAGCCTCCGTGTTAAAATGCATAATGTAATCTTTCAAAGATTCATTTCTACCTTGATGAATTGATATCAGGCTTAGTGTCATTTTCTTAATTCTTTTATTACTTACAAAATAGGAAAGAAAGGATTGGCTAAGCTTTTTTGCACGTTGTAATTGACCTTAACTTGAGGCTACAATACTAGGACCAAGCTATCCTTTTAAGAGTTGTGGCCTGTCCTTTACATATCAGTGCTTCATTTATATCTTGTATCATGATATTAGTTCTGTAAAGCTCCAAATAATCAAAAGATCAGATGTACCATCATAAGTTTTCAAGGTCAGCATCTTGAATCTTTTTGGAGACATGGCCCTATCAATTTCTTCAATAAAGGGCGAAGTCTCTAAGAACCTAAGCTCGTCCTCAAAAACAATAGTCTTCCCCTTCAGTTCTTTGATTTTTGATTGGTTGGGGTTCCAAGTCAGTTTATTTTGATTTTTGGGTTGTAGCATGAGTCAAAATATAGCTAGGGTAAAGGTGGGCAGCCAGGATAGCATGCTCTTATTCCCTAAAGGCTAAAAAGGCTTCTACTTTCTCATAACTTGGTTGTCTTTCTACAACCTGTCTACCAAGGTTGACCAAGCAGGCACCTTTGAAACTCAAGGTGGAGTTATGGTGTGTAACATTTGCTTGCAGGCTTGTATCTGCTCGGCCAAAGCTTGGAATTGCTCCATGATTGGACTAGCTTGTCATAGGGCAAGTTAGCCCAAATGTTGGCTATTATGTGTTTCTATTGCAGTTGGAGCAACTATCTCTTTTTTCTCATTAGCTCTCTTTCTGAGTGGTATGATTTATGGCTCAGCTAATGAATGAATACTTCCTACCTGAAATGTCAAATGTTTGTGTCGAGCTCTAATATAAAGGAATACTAGAAATACAAGATAGAGAATAGAGTAGTTAGAAGAAAAGGCAAAAAGTATTCGTTACATTTGCACTTCGACATACAAGTAAAAGATTGATATAGAGGAGGTCAGAATGAGAGGAAAGTAAGAAAGGGTTAATATAATAGAGATAGAATGGAAGGAAATGATAGTACGCAAATATTTTTATTTATAGACAGAAGGTGAGGGGTTTATGGGACATAATAGTGATATAGCCGAGCTGATGTGGCACTAAACATGTCAAATTGGTCTGATATGTTAGGTTGTCCCAAAAATCCAAAATACCCTTAATTGTTTATTGGCAACCTCTAATGAGAAAAAGATCACTATGCCCTTCAAACCTAAAAATGCCCTTAACACCAACCTAGTCAAGAAACTTGAAAAAAACCTAACTTTTGTGAGTTCCTTGAATCCTCAGTCACTATGTTTTCGTGCATTATTTCTTAGTTTTATACTCTGATAACTGCCATTATCTGTGATTTGTATATTTAGATGGTAAATAGGTGTGAATGAGGAACTTTTGCCGTTCAGGCCGAGCGAAAGCTATTGAAAGCTGAACGAGCTTTATCTAAGGCCGAGGATTATTTAAAACCAGTAGACAGGCAGGCAGATCCTGAAAGCATAACTGATGAGGAAAGGTTTATGTTTCGCAAGCTCAGGTTGAGGATGAAAGCTTTCTTTCTTCTTGGTATATCGCGTTGTCAAAGAGTTATCAGTCTTCCCTTCTAGAATTTGAGATTTATATGGGAGTTTAATGTCTTGCTTCAGGGAGACGTGGAGTTTCTTATGGTACTATAGAAAAAATGCACTTGCACTGGAAATACAGGGAGTTGGTTAAGATCACCATGAAGTCAAAAACTTTCGATCAGGTAAAAAAGATTGCAATAGCACTTGAAGCTGAAAGTGGTGGAGTTTTGGTTTCAGTTGATAGAATCTCCAAAGGATACGCCATAATTGTTTACCGAGGAAAGGATTATGACCGGCCTTCTACAATAAGGCCAAGGAATCTTTTGACAAAGAGTAGGGCTTTGGCACGTTCAATTGAGCTTCAAAGACGTGAGGTATCTTTCAGAAACTCCTTCATTGGCAAATATGGAACTACATAGCATGTCCCTTATGCTTTTGAAATTCCACCTTTAATGTAAAACTCCTTAGTTTACCTCTTAAAATTGCAGACACCTCTGAAATGACTCATTTTTCTACTTATTCTGTTTTAACAGGCTCTACTAAAGCATATTTCAGCTCTGCAGGCTAAAGTGGAGAAAATAAGATCTGAAATAGTATGGTTTTCTTATGTAGCATATTAGCTTTTGCTTTTATTTGGTTGGCCAGTGTAGCCATGAATATAAATGCATTAACCTTTCTTGCACTTTGATAGGATCAAATGCACAGCATGGAAGACCAAGGAGACGACGAGTTTTATGAAAGAATAGATTCTTCATATCCTACTGATGATGATGACACAGAGGTCAAAATAATTCTCTCTCGATCTGCTGCCACTTGATGCAAGATAGTTAATCTAACATTTTGTTTCTTTTGATTTTTCTGCCTTCTACCGGACTCCGAAGGAGATGAGGCATATCTTGGGACATATGACAGTGAAAATGATGGTGAAGAAGAAAATGACAAATCAATTCACAATCTCCACTTTGAAACAAATTTTCCTTTCCATAACCAACAGCAGGAATCCGGAATAGAATCTGATGTTCTTTGAGCACTTGCACACACATTTTTCCTTACATCAAGAAACGAAACTGATGAAGTAGAGAAATCAGATGATGTGTTAAATTACTGGGAAGTGACGAAAGATCAATGATCATAGGCCTTCTGTGTTTATGTACAAATCTTTCTGGCATATCATTTCTAGAAAAAATATGCAAGATCAGGCAAGGTAATTAATTAGTGCCCCTGATCTCCCAAAGCCCTGTTATTTAGAATTAAGCAGATAAAGTTTTCATCACTATCTCGGGGAAGTCATCAGGGCTCAAAATTTGTACTGTATTGATTGTTGATAGCCGCAAACCACTTGCATATCGAGGTTCCATGTCTGGTATTCGAGGAACTTGTGTAATAGTAAGAATTTAAGAAATTATTGATGAATGTATGCTAAATCTTATCATGCGGTAAGCCAATCGAACATAAATTAATTTTTTTAAAATTTTATTGTTTTCGTAATCTATTTATTTAATTAATAAATTTTAAAATGTAATTCGTAATTATTAAGTTTAAAAAAACAAAATGAAATAAAGATGTAGCAGAATAATCTGTTAATGGCTCAGCTAATACAATTAAGAGAAGAAAGAGATGAGACCAGAAAAAAGAGAGAAGAAAGTTAGAAAATAGGAGTAGGAAATTTGTAAATTTTCATTCACGTGTCAAATGTAAGCATACAAGATGGATTATTCAGTTCACTGACATCATAATTTCAATAACAATAATATAACTGATACAATAAAACACGTGGCGGTAACTAACAGCTACATGTCACATAACTAACTACTCAATTGCTGCAGCTGAGCAACCCATGCCTGCCATTGGCATTTCTTCTCTCCTTCAGCTGACACCTGCTTCAGTTTGTCAGCGTCCTTAACAAATTCAGCTTCCTTCTGCATTCTAGCGCATTTCACCAACTCAGCTTCATTCCAGCGTATTTCACCAACTCAGCTTCATTCTGCATTCTTGACTCCATTTCATCTCCATGATTAATATGCCATTCCATCACAAGAGAAATAAACTAGAAATTAGAGAAAGAGGAAGAGGAAGAGGACCATAAGTGAAGTGTGGTCAGCTTATCTTTGACTTGTCCAATTCAGTGTCAGAGCAGAATCAGCCAAAACAAGTTTCGAAATCAACGCTTCAAAACCCTCGAATGTGGGCAATTACCTGACGCCTTGATCTTGACATCAAAGGTTAGGACTTCATTTCAAGGCCCGACTCCCATTCCCATGGGCAATTCTTGTGGGCTAACTAAGCGTGGAAAAACAAGACTCATCCTAGTTTCAACCAAAACCCTTTGACTACTTGGGTATTCTTTGACTACTTGGGTATTCTTTGACCAATTCCAATTCGCCAAGAAAGACCCATAAAAAAGGGAAATGAACATATTTTGACCACGTTTGTAGTATGTCTTAAATGAGTTGCAACTCAGAGAAATCAAGCAATCCAGGACAATGGAAGAGCGTTATATATAAACGTTTCGAGTCAAGATATGAAAAATTCCCGGTAAAGCAAAAGGACAAGCCATGGACCAGTTGATAAAACAACTGTTGCAGGGTGAAACCTTCTGGTATGAAACTACCCCTGCTCCACCTGTCGGCCGAAGTGCTTTTGTGCCATATGCAAATACACCTAAAATTGAACTGAGGTTACAGAGTCCTGCAGGTTGTACCAATGGAGTTAGCTCTGGAAACGCGAACAAGAGAATGATTGAATTCTTGAGGAAGAGTTGGCGTACAACGACAGAAACCAAAGACACCCAGAAAGAGAGGAGTTTCCATCACATGATGAATGAGAGAAAGAGAAGAGAGAAGCAGAAAAGAAGCTACTTTGACTTGCATTCCATGCTCCCTCTTGGCACCAAGGTTTGGTATCGTTTGTTTTTTATAACTACTAATTATTTATGTTGTGTTCCTTGAGCATTGCTTTGATCTTTCATTGCAGAATGATAAGAACTCGATTGTTCAAACGGCAATCAAGAGAGTTCAGGAGCTGGAATGGCTAAAGAAGGATCTGGAGGGGAGAAACAATGAGCTGCAGGCAACATTGGCTGCAATGAACGAGAACCAACATACTGAAGGAACCAAGATTAGAGTCAGGATAGTCAATCCAAAATCTGGGATTGATTCCATGTTGGCGGTTTTGAAATGCTTGAAGCAATTGGGTTCGAAACCCAGAATGATTCAGTCAAAGTTTACTAATCAAGAATTCCTTGCAGTGATCGATATTGAAACTGAGGTTTACCCTGTTTCTTCCTTAATATTGATTCATCTTATGCATGTAAATACCGTACAGTTCACCCTTCAACATTTATTAGGTCAGTCAATTTTTATTCGTCTATTTCATATTTAACACATATAAAAAATAAAACTTATTACATCACATCAATACATCAAATACAAAATATATATTTTTTATTTTTATTAAATTTATATATAATTTTTACTAAAATTTTAAATCATATCATTTTTATATTTTTTATATTATTTTTATATCATACCAAACCCAAATATTGACATATAAAATTGTATTAAAATACCATAAAGATATGATTTAATGTTTAAATATAGTGCTACTATTAATAGTAAACCTAGTCACGTTCACTTTTTTGACAGATGGGAGGTGCCGAAGTAGAAAACGCTGTAAATAGAACATTGCAAGAAGCTGAGAGGAAGCTTCAGGAACGTTGAAACCAGATGCTAAACAAAAGAAGGTTGATCAAATTTTCTAATCTTACACCAATGGAAAACCACAAGTGTCACCAAAGAACATAGAAGAAGGGCAAAAAGATCAGGTCAATAGACCATAAACTAATTAATTTAGTTAAAAAGTGTAGCAGTAACAATTACTAACGTGGGAAATATGGGCCAATTTAGTTGCTAATAATAACAGGTTTGAATTCTTATTTGTCTAAAATGTTTCTCACCTTCTGAATTTGAATTGGCTGATTTTGCTTGGACCGTGATGCAATCTGACTTAAGAGAGCAAAGATCGTCTTCACTCTTGAACTGCAATAGTTTTTTTTTTTTTTTTTTTTTTTTTTTTTTTTTTTTTTTTTTAAATAGGCTTTGGAAAAAGTCAGCTCTCTGGACGTTAGGTGTTTGAAAATTGTGGTAGAATTCTTATTTGTCTAAAATGTTTCTCACCTTCTGAATTTGAATTGACTGATTTTGCTTGCACCGTGATGCAATCTGACTTAAAAGAGCAAAGATCGTCTTCACTCTTGAACTGGAATAGTTTTTTTTTTTTTAAATAGGCTTTGGAAAAAGTCAGCTCTCCTGACGATAGGTGTTTGAAAAATGTGGTAAAGATTAGAAAGCCTAGTTAAAACTACTGTTGCTACTACTGTAATGTTTTGATTCATTAAATGTTGCAAATTACTTGGTTATATTTGCTCGTTAGAGGATAGGAAGAACAATACAAATTTGGGCATTCATCTATTTTTATTCATCATTTTTACTCTCACCTGTGTTGTTCACAATGATCCTGCTGCGACTCCAATAGAGAAATTGTGTTTAACAACTCTTGTATCGACACGCTGACTATTGTTGCCAATGACAGAACTTATAAGCAGTTATGCCACAGCACAAATCAACATTTTAATAACAATATATATATTTAACAAAAACCAAGAAATATGCTTGTCTTTTATGCCAAAACGGATTATGACATAATTTTCATATAAAACACTACATAAATACACAAATTACCATTTTTTATTTTTTGCGACTAATCAAATTCGAGTTATAAATCAGATCTTCCAGAGGCAGTTAAATTAACAAACTATATAGCATAAATTTCAAAGACCAGCAGTGGGAAAATTACCAAATCATTGACATATTCAACTAGGACAAAAATAAATGAAACATTTCAAAGCACCTCTTTAAAACATGAGCAAAGTGCACGTCTCATTCTCCAATATAACAAAGGAAAACATATAAAATTGTCATTAATTATAATACTAAAGGTACAACAAACAAAAATTGGTCAACTAAATATCCATTCATGGTAACACCAGAACAAGTATCCAAGCTGCAGAAAAGCAGCTCATTTAAGAGGAATAAACCTAGAAGAATGGGTAGCACCAATACCAGGTCTACCGTGCTTAACTGGCTTATATGAAATAGAGAACTCAGCAAGGTAATGGCTAATCATTTCAGGCTTGATTTCAACCTGATTGAATGTCTTGCCATTGTACACACCAATAATGCTTCCAATCATTTCAGGTACAATGATCATATTACGTAGGTGGGTTCTAACTGGTTCTGGCTTCTCACCAGGTGGGGCCTCCCTTTTCTGATTCAATACACCAGAACAAATATTATGTAAGCATAATTGTTGACTTAAATAGAACAATCAAACAGTAGTGATACTCAAGATAATATTCTGATAACCGATACAATGACAATTCAGCAACAAACAAACAAAAGTTCTACAACAAAAACTGTACATTGAGTTATAATCAGGTAATCTTGATAATACTAAAAATCTCCTAGGACTTGAATCACCATAAAATTGGACAAGTATAACTATCTGAAAATGAATATGAGTGCGAAAAATTAAAAGGAAAATGAATTAAGAAATTGCAGAAAAAATGGAGCAGATAGTTATCACGCATCCAACATAGGTTGAGAGTAACTTGCAAGTAGAACAACTTGAGAATCGAAAATTCATCAAATCAGGATTATATATTCTGTCAAGCGCATTCAAGGCTTTGCACATAACTTCAAACATAAACAATGAACTGAATGCTTAAAAAGCCAGTAAAATAACAATTTACAACACATAACAAAAAAGACTCAAACTTCAGCCGGTAGGATTTGCTACAAAATACATTTCCAATGAAAATTGACCCCCTCCATGGAAAAAGATAAATCATAAAAGGAAATTATGAGTCATGGAACCAATAACCCTAACATAAGAAATTCCCTAATCATATCTTTGTTTAAGCATAAACACAAGTTTCAAGTAACATTATGGCAGTTAGGCCTCAGGCAAAGCTCAAACTTTTAACAAAATAAAATAAACACTCCCCAGTAACTCAACAACCAACATCAACCTTTTAGAACTAAACAAAAATCCAATAAATTAATAGATAAAAAAAAATGAAAGAGCAAAGTAAAGATTAAATTACCGCCTTGCGGAGCTTCTTGATTAAAGCCATGGGTTTTCTCTTGAGACCCCTCTGGAACCTACAATCACATAATAGAAGCAATAAAAAAAAATTTCACACTTTTCAGCTCAAACAAAAAAATAACTATTTGCAAAGATGAATCTTTTTTTTCCTTATTACCTTCTGCGAGCACGAGCTGGGAAGAGCTTGACAAGTTCATCGGTGGACATATCAAGGAGAGCATCCAAATCAACGCCTCTGAAGCTAAACTTCTTGAACGTTCTCTTCTTGGGCACTCCGGCCGCCGCCACCTCTGTCTCCACATCCGCCTGTCAAAATTTACCCATTCACCCCACAGTAAGAGAAAATGAAAAAGAAGAAAACAGAGAAGAAGAACAAGAAGAAGAAGGGGATAGACATAATTCACCATGGTTGAAAGCTTTGGGTTCTGAAGCTGAAGCGTGGCAGCTAGGGTTTACTTTGTTGAGGTGTAAGAAGTGGGTATGTTTTATATATAGAATAGCTGAAAACCCTAGAATCAGATTTCAGAAATGTTTGCTTTTGAGGGCCTGGGGTTTTGTTATTTCAAATTAGGGTAGGGAAAGTGTCTATCTTTGGTTGGGCCTAGGCCTGTGGCTTGGTTTGGATTTAGTGGTTGAGTTTCAAAGTTCGATCTGGTCAGATTGGTGGCAAATGGTACTTTTTACTATCTTGCTCGGAAGCTAACTCAACTTGGTCCAAGGAACGTGCCCAAGCCCCAAAGCTTTTTCATTATGGGTTAGTTTGGATTTCGTTTATCGGCCTAATTGGACCGTCAAAGGTATTTTGATAGCATATAATAGTGTTTTTGGTTCCAATTCCCTCCAATTTCTGACCGGAAGGAGAAGGATCAATTGGTTCACTACACTTGTGGCAGTCGAGTACCTTAATATAAAAATGAAAAATGAAGGCTTATAGTAGTTGGCTACTTTTTTTTTGGATAATTTATTATTATATCTAATTTTACCATTATTATTACATTTACATCCAAATATATAGTTTTGTCTGCTATAATATTCAGTCTCTCTATCATCATTATTTTCATTCATCAAATTTAATCTCTTTGTTAATTGAAATAACCGTTGCATCAAAATTTAATTTACTTTTTCTTTTTTGTTCTTCTGAATTGGACCATACTATTTATATAACTATAATTCCAACACTTAGTTACAAAGCTTAGGCATATATCCCCATAATGCAAATTTTTATGCAAACCAAATGACTACTCAAATGGATAATCTAGAACTTAATTTGCATATATTAGGCTATCTACTTTAGAATATAGAAAATGGCATTTGCAGGATTTAAAAGATTGGAGTTCGAATCTTCCTTCACCAAAATTTAAAAAAACAAAAAATACCATTGATCATTTGTTAACAATTACATTAAGCGATACATTGGAAGTAGACATTCATTTTTTGTGTAGATGCACACCCATGATAAAATTCCTGAGGAGGGAAAAAACCAACCAAAAATGGAAGACACAAGACTTACTAGACAATTGTTTGTCCCTTTTGAAACAAACCTAATTTCCACATCAGCTGAAGGGAAAATTGAAGGGTTTGCCAAAGGGTGATACATACATATAAATAACTAAATAAATATATATATATATATATATAGAGAGAGAGAGAGAGAGAGAGAGTTTCAAACTGGATTTTGCTTATGTTACAGTTGTTCGTGTGTTTCAATGTTGGATTTTTCCATTCTTTGAATGGAAGCTTTTAGCTCCAATTGAATGCTTGATCTTGAAGGGGACAAAACAATGTCTTTCCAAACCGAGCCAGGCTTGTCTACTGGACTTGGCTCATTGTAAAGCTCATATACAGATTCTGCTCCAGGGTTCAGGTTGCTGACATTTGACAAGCATTTGATATCATCTGGATCTGTCAGCAGCTTGTTAGCTCCATCTTTCCATGCTATCAACTGCATTTGTATATATAAAAATGTATGTTAAGAGAGCAAAAAAAAAAACAACACAGATTACTCAACAAATAATTAAGAAGACTTAATCGGTGATAATTGTTGATGGATAGGAGAAGCTGACCAAAGTGAAGGAATCATCCCTAATCGATAAGCTTTTTTTTTACCTTTGCTGGGCCTCCCACAGCGTTGTTGCAGTAGAGCCTGGCATTGTCAACAAGTTGGCAGTATCTTGGAAATGCACTTGCAAACATTTTGTGTGATTTTAACTGCGAATTTATTCTCACTGCTCTTTTCTCCATTATAGCTCTCCTGCACAGTTTCCCAAACATATATATAAGCCAATATTCAATCCAAATCTGCAATAAATTTCTTCTGAATGATGACTATTAATCAAAGTGGCAACCGCCAATTACCTTATTCCTCTAACAACAGCTAGATATGCATCACAAACCACCCCAACCAATTCTATTCTGTATGGTTTCCTGTGTGTCTGATGATCAGCATTTTCTTCTTGATTCTTCTCCTCTTCTTTTACCTGTTCCCAATAGTTTTCAGTAATGGTGCCATCTTCAGCCACCTTGTAGCCAACCCCCATCCTGTAACGGTATTTGTGAACGTTTCGAGCCATGGCAATTGTCTGCTCAACAAAAGGCTCCCATGATAAAGTCCCATCCATTATCACATCACGACCTTCATTCAATGCTGTTACTAGCAGTGATGATGCAGCATCAGTGGAGGATTGGTGAACCTGGTTAGATAAGTGTACATATATACACTTCAAATATAAGTAACTTATTTAAGTAGTAATTGATGTGCTTAAAAAGCATCAATGGCAGCTAAGAAAATTGAAAGTTGGAGAGAATTTTTACTAGTTCAGCTGTTGGAAGCATATCATTGTGGTGACCCCTAGAGCTCAGAGCTCTGTATATAACATCTGTTTCTTTGAATGCATCTGCCTCTACAACCACAGCATTTGCTTCAGCTCCTACCCAGAATGATCTGCCAATTACAACATCAATACTTAATATATAATATCTCAATTTTATTAAGCTCCACTCTCTTTCATCAAAGGTTTTTTTATAATACAGTTACGAGTATCCTCCAAAATTTTCCTCTGGAAATATACCTAACACAAAAACCAAATCCTGATTGATAAAAAAAATGTAAACCCGGAGTAACTCTGGTGAGTGACAACTTGTTTGGTACTATATATAATCTCTATTTTTTTCAATGTCCAGATTTCATCATGCAATATTGCTTACCACACAATCGTTGCAATAATGCTGATTATTTTAAAGGGGACGTTGAATTGGCTGCTAGTCTTACTCTTTGAGTATATCTTTGAGAACAGTGCTTTTTCCAGCCCCCATACCGCCCCCCATAAGCAAGAGGACGGGACTCCTCTGGCTGTGAGCCACGGGCACCATTACGTCCGTGTATTTTGATTCGTCGTCGACTCGTCCCATCGCTTTCATCTCCTCTACCAATGTGGAGAACAACCTAGTCACCTTTAAATCCTTGGTCACCCTCTCAAATCTCTTCTGCCTTTAACAAACCAAATCAATATTCAATCCAAAATATTTTAAAAACAAGTCCTTTTAATTGATAAATTCCATCTTTCTTACTTTTTGGATTGGACTGGTTTCAATTAGATTAAAAACAATTATAAAAATAAGATTAATTAATACAACGATAAAATTAAAATTAATTATATTATATATATTTAGATATAAAAGTAACAATGATAATAAAATAAATTACAATAAAAAAATTATCATTAATAATATTAGGTTAAAAATTATTTAATCTAAATAATTTAATAAAGTCGTTCCTTTTTAATTTATATTCAAGTATATTCTTATTTCAAATAAAAAATTTATTTATATTAAAAGTTAATTTAAATTTAAATTAAAATATAAAGATTTATTTAAATATAAAGTAAAAAATTAAAAACTTTTTTTGATATAATAAAAATATAAAAATTTATCATTTAAAGTTTTTTTTATTATTTTAATTTAGATTTTTATATATTTTGTTACATTACTGTTCAATAGTGGATGGGAGACATAGTACATCATATTAATAGTACATTAAAGAATTTTATATAATACTGCTCAATAAGTGATGGGAGACATAGTACATCATATTAATAATATTAGATTTTATAATTTAAAATTTAATATAATAATATGATATAAATATAAAATAAGATAATTTAAAATTTTAATAATAATTATATTTAGATTTAACAAAATAAAAAATATATATTTCATTAGATATAAATTATAATTCATAATTTTTATATAAAATATAATATAAATATATAAATTTTAATGTTTTATATAACATAAATATATAAATCATCATATTTAAATAGTACATTAACAAAAAAACTCAAAAATGTACTAGCATATAAACATATGATTAGATAAAGTAGTAAAAAGAGTATTTTATTTTATATTTAAGTTCAAACTTGTTAAAAATTATTAAAAAAAAAAATTTAATAAACTTATTAAATTTAACGTAAATAGATTTATTTAAAAAATTAAAAAATTGTACAGGATAAAGTTCAAAACTTTTTTGCTGCTGAATAAAAAAAATTTGTTCTTGCACCTATTTATGGGGTACAGGTAACAGTACCTCAATATTTCAATATGTCAGTATCTTACCTCAATAGTTGTGAGGCGACAAAAACCTAAAAAGGTTATAGACTCACAGCCAAACTGATTATTTAATGATTGGTTTTAATTATTGTGACAGTTAAAAAAAATTTAATTGAAGAAAATATGTTTTAAAATGTAATAAAAATATAATTTAAAAATTCTAAGCATTTAATATTATTGTAAAAATATTATGATAAATTAAAATGTTTAAAAATCATTAAATAATAAAATTTTAATAATATAAAAATAATAAAATAATTTTACTTACAAAAATTGTTTAAATTAAAAAAAATACTTCTTTCAGAGTTTAGTTTGAGTTTTTAAAATATACTTTTAAATTGAAATTTCAATTTTTATTATTTAATAGTAAAGTTGAATAAAATCAACTTTGGATCCTAAAAGTTTTCTGGCCAAAAAAAAAAAAAAACCTAAAAAGCCCTTTTGAACAAATTTGATCCTATGGTTTGTGGTTTAATTCCTTGTACAGTCCTTTCTATTAATGTATTTTCTTTTTAAAAAAATTAGAAAATATTAATATTAATATTAATTTTAAATATAATATAATAATATAATATAAAAATGATATAAAAAACATAAAAATAACACAATTTAAAAATTTTAGCAAACGTTTATAAATTTAATAAAAATTTTAAAAATATATTTTATATTTAATATATCAAAACAAATTATTCGTATTTGACATGAACTATCTAGCTTAGGTTTTGTGTTATAATTAGAAATATATACTATTTAAAAATTAAAGACAATAACATAAAAATATGTATTGAAGGCTAAAGGCAACGAAATTAAAACCACCTTGTAGCTGCCATTACAAAGTCTTTTAGCTTTGTTTTCTTCTCAGATTCAACACCCAAAGCCTGCCATTCAAACAAATTTAATTATGAAATCATCAATTAAATTATTTTGGGATTAATTCGATCCAAACAATTCTGGTTCATATATACCTGGCCAATCATGTTTGGAGCATGGCTCCAATGGAAAGCAAAATAACTAAGGATGCATCTCTCAAACTCCTCCATTAGCTTTACGTACAAAGCCTTAGCTTCTGGTTCATCACCAAAATATTCAAGGATGCTAACCTCGCAATCTTTGGGTTTCATCAGATAGTTATGAGCCAACTTGCACAGCTGTGGACACTCGTTTGCATCTACAAATCCCAGTTGCCTAGCTGCATCCCAAACCCAAAATCAACAAATAAGCATTTCTTTACACCTTGTTACAAAAAGAAAATAAAAAAAGGTTTATTTGTTTTGTACCAGTTAAAAATGTAATTTGAATCAAACTATTTGTGAATTATTTAAGCTCAATTCGACAAAAAACTTAAATTCAAATCGTTTATAGTTGAAGAATCAAGTCAAATTTAAATAATTTAATATCTAATTTGATAAGTTTGCAAATTTAATCTAATTTATATTTTATAATATATGTAATGTATATGTTATTGAATTTAATGGAGTCCATCGATCTAAGCTCGACTCAATTATCACGATCTGAATTTCGGCATGAAAAATAAAATTTGATCAAGCTCGAATTGAGCTTAAAGCATCAAATTTGCGAGTCGAACCAATCTGGGACGTAGTATATCAGCTGATTACACCCTTAGTATCAGCCAAGTAAAGTGGGGAAATCAAGCTAAATATAAAGGATATATACCAACATAGTGGGAGAATCTTTCCAGGTTTCTAACTCGGCCTGACTCTGTTCTTACTAGCAGTGGAATGATACTTTGATCCTTAACAGGATTACTATTCCGCCGGTAGTAACTTGCGGCGGCTGCTGCTATGGCTCCGATGACAAAGGCAGCAAGGACGCCGGTGATGATGACTTTGCCATGGCCATCCTCTGCTGAGATTTTAACAAAAAATTACAAAAACCAGGGAACTTTACCATCAGAAATTAAAGAAAAAGAATAATAAGGTAATTACCATGACGCATGTTGCCGTTGAAAATATCCAGAGAAAGAATATTCCAAGTGTAATTTGTAGTGGGAAGATGAAATTTTGGGTTTGGCTTTGATGGGTTGAGAGATGACGGATATTTTTATACGCTAAAAGGAGGAAACGGCACTACATCTTTGGGACTAAACAAATCTAGAAATGAATTATGAGAATTTAAATTATTATTAGTTCGAAAAATAAAAAGTTTGATTTTTTTTAAGTAAAATTTTGATTTTAAATTTTGTAAATGAAAAAAATATGTATTAAAAAAATTTCTTTCCTTTTTAAAGTCTGATCTGATTTAATTTTAAAATAATCTAAATATAAAATAATTATCGAATTCAAAAAAATAAAATTAAGAATTTAAATTGTACAGCATCATGTGGAATTTGTTGCAATGTCCAAAAAAGAATCTTCTAATAAAATTTTTTATTATTTTATTAAATTATCTTAACTTTTAAATATTTAATTTTATAATTTAAATGTTTATTAAATAAAAATTTATTAACAGTTAATATTTATTTTTTTAATCTAAAATTCATTTGAAATAAAAATAAATATTAAAATATTTAATTAAATAAAAATATATATTTAAGAATTTAATTGATCTAAAATAAAAAAATTTAAGATTTAATTAATTAAAATAAAATATCATAAAATTAAATAATTATTAAATTTTTGTTTAAAATTTTTAACCCTTCTACTATATTTTAATCTATAAAATCAAGTATGGAAAAGAGATAAAATTTAGATAGAATTGTTTAAATGAAGTTAATCATGGCCTTTATAAAAAAATTACACAATTTTTATTTTAAAAATTAAAATTTATAAATTAATAAATTTTAATAAAAAAATTATTAAAATAAAGTTTGTAATCAAAATTTAAATAATATATATTTAACGATAAAAATTTTATAAAAAATTTAATAAAAATATTTATTTAAAAAGAGTACTAATTTTTTGAAATCTATATTTGATTTATGTAATAATTTTTTTAATTTATTAATTAGTTTAATTTTATTTAAATATTCTTTTACAAATTCAGAATTTTCATTTAAAAATTCTAAATAGAATAGTGGCTCAGACAAGATTGTCCAATGATAGAACTTTAAGAAAAGTTTTTTTTTTTCCATTTTTCTTTTTTCATCATTACCAATTTACCAATCATCTTGCTTTGAAGTGGAAACCATAATCATATCAGCGTGATGCATTGAACGTGTAACGCGTTTTTCGTGCTGATTTTACAATGCTACATTATTTTAAGTTTGGGGACAAAAATAATGTTAAGTTTTTTCACATTTATAATTATAAAATCAATAAGGTAAAAAAATTAATGCATATCAAATTTTTTAAATTTTTAATTTAATAATTTAATTTAATTTTTAATAATTTTAAATATATATAAAAATTTTGATGCATGATGATGTTCTACCTGGTATACTCAATAACTTACATGTACAAAAAAAATATACATGATAATTTGAGACTCTTATCATTTTATAATTTACTAATTTTCTTTTGTTTCTCAAAATAAAAAGTAAAAGCAAAAGAATATTTGTTTGAAAGAATTAATTAAGAAATTAAAACTATAAAGTTGACTTTCAAAATTTTGAAATGCATAGGTATACATTTACCGTGTATGGTTCACCTTTTAGTTTTACCTCATCAATTATTAATTTGTTTATTTTTAAATAAAATAATTTATTATTTAATTAGTAAAAAATTATTGTATTCAAGTGAACCTTTTAGACTCCATCAACGAAATTAGTAAGATTATAACTACCTGTTAAAGATATATTAAAAAATAAAAATAAATAAATAAATAAATGAGACATGTACAATCTAATTAAATCCTATTTAATAAGTTTTGTGTTAATTTTCATTATAATGGAATAAGACAAAGAAAACGTCAATTCAATTAATTTAGTTGTAAAAATTAAAAAATCGACTAAACCTACTGCAAGAAAATAGGTTTCAGCGATTTTTTTTTTTTTTGTTTTACACTTTTAGCGATGTTTCCTGTCTTTTTAGGAAAGAAGGTTGTCCATAGTCTATATCTTGATTAGGAAAGATTACTTTCAGAACAAATATGCCAGAAATTCAGGTACGAAGCTATGTTGATATCTATCTCATAATCAACGGCTGACTTTATTGCATTTCCAATCCACAAGCAAAGCATTAAATGAACACAAAATCACCATATGACTATTCTTCTGGGCAAGAACTTAGGTACATACAATCATGAAAGAGCATTTTGGGATGGAAGCAAATACTTACAATGAAACGACAAACTTAATAATCGAGGAATATCTCAAAGCAAAATAGCCCAACTTTTTTTTTTTTTTGCATCGCACTAAATATTTAGAGGTGTTTCTTAAAAATGTCGCTAAAAGTACTAGTTCTTCTAGTGTTAGAAAATTTATCAATGTTTTTTTTATTTTTTTAAATAAAACTTCACAAAGTATAACGGCAACATTTGTATGTAATTTAGCAATGTTGCTTAAAAACCTTAAGTTGTTACCCAAGTCTCAAAAAATTTTGTTTAGCAGTGTTTACAATCATTACTGTTGCTTAATTATGAAATTTAATGGCATTTGACTTATAAATGGGCTTTAGTTTTATTTAATGATGTTTTTGTATTACAAATGTTATTAAATTTTGAAATTTAGATGATGTTTATAAGAATAAAAACCGTTAATATTTTACTTTGTTTTTTTAAATATAATTGAAAATTAATGATTATTTCTTTCAATAGTTACTATTGCAATTATATTAAACACAAACAAAGTATTGAAACACATAAAATTTACTTAAGATTCATTAACCGAATATTATGAAACATTTAAATATCTAAATACATCATTTGTTTGAATATGTTAAAAAGTAAAATATAATTAAATTTAACTTGTTTTTCAAATATATAAAATAAAAAGTCAACAAGTAAGAAATTGATTATTGTGGAAAATAGAAGCATTATAATTAGATGAATGATTTTTTTCACCAAGATCACTAACGTGTTTGAGAGCCTACTGAATAAGTAAAACAAGTATTTACTATAATAATAATCTATATAGATAAAAAATATAAATACTTCATTACGAGGTGGAAATAAACATTTATATCATTTCTCGAACCTTTCTCATTAAGAATTATTATCGATAAGATAAATGATTGTTTCATGCCAATCTAAGGTAGCAAATTACAAGGAATGACAATAACTGGCTAGGTACTATAAAAAGTACTTATCACTTTGATCAGATTAAAGCAATCAGATTCTAGTGCACGGATAACATTTTATAGATCAAAACTAGTTTGGAAACCTAAAGTTAAATGATTTTCATGCTAAAGACTTAGCAGGATGCCTTAATGATCCATCATTTGTTCATTCATCATGATGTCACCTCATAGAATATTAGATTTTGAAAGACATGAAAATTCGTTGAACTCTAGGTATTAATGGAAAATGCCATAAAACTTTTGCATGCTTTTCTTTAACATGTACTTCATCAGCATTTCATTCAAGATTTTTTTAAGATTTGCATCCAACCAATGAGAATTTTCACACATATAACAAGATTGTTAATTTGTTCTATCACCTTAATATAACTTGCAATCATTTGGACAGTTTTGAATTTTCTTATATCCTAGCCTAACTCTTTGATCATCTTCTTAGAATCTTTACAAGATTCAAGAATTTTTGCAAAAAGAAAGATTTCTTTCATAAACTCTAATTGATAAGGCCAAAGAATTTTCAATCCAGCCATATAAACATTTCAAGTGAAAAAGATGCAAGTGAAAAAGGATATAAATACTCAGATCCCTCATAAAGTTCTTTATTCATATCCTCAAGTAACTTATAAAACTTTTATACTTTTTCATGTTTTTTCTTGATGTAACAGGCTTTCTCATCATTTATAGCATTAGTTGTTCCATTAGCATGATTTGGCAATGGATTTTCATTAATGTTTGGTCCTCCTGAAGTGTCAAAATTCAACAAACCAACATTAATCAGAAGTTACACCTTGGCATTAGCATCATATCATTTAGAGTAAAAAGGCTTCAAGGGTTCTAAATAGAGTAGGTTGTCGGTCAATTATACTATCTCATGTTTACCAAAATCATTCATTTCAACATTTAACTGATTAAATCCATCATTTTGAGATGACGAATTTTACAAATATTAGTTATGAACGTTAAAAGCTTCTAGCAACATGCCTTATATATCATCTTGTCTAATAAAATTATGTTGATTTTGGAAAGCCCTTGATGTTGAAAGAATTCTAGTTTATGACCTTAAAGGTGTAAACTTTTCACGAAAATACCAATGAATGGATCCTAAGAGAAATTCAATACAAATTTAATGTTCCAACACAACTACACAGATATGCCAGTCAATATTAACACACTTCAAACATAGGCATTATATCTTATTATCTTCACATGCATTCTCAAAAGCAAAATTACGAAAATTATCTATTTCCACTCTATACTTTTGACTTAACCTCTACTTTTTGCATCCAACTTTTATCCCATTATTACTTGTTATATTATCAAACATAACTTATATACTTAATTATTTGAAAACGAACTCTAACATACATATTAAGACTATTTGTGTTATAATTATATATAACAAAAATAATGTAAAATTAGGCATATATTTTAATTAAAAATATACTAATTTTTCATTTTAGGATCGTTTTTATCCTCATCACAATGTCCTTATGTTTTGAATTAATTTGCTCAAGCTTAATCCAACTTTCTAAAGTTTAAAGGCTCAAGACATATTTTCTTTAATTTCTAAACATCATGGGTGGTTTCTATAAAAACCTATCCAATGTTCATAGTATATCAAAATTTTAAAGGCTCAAAACAAATTTTAAGCATCTAAATTCTAATTAAACCTTAATAGAACTCAATTTATTATTTAGCAATAGATTGTATGCTTAAAAGTCTATCACTAAAGCATGTTTAAACAATATTTACAAATCCATAAACAAGTCATAAGGCTTATTAGGTAATATTATTATTCCCCAGCAACGTTTTGCTACTATAAATCATGAGCTAACCTTAATCTTAGATTGAAAAGTGACAAAAAAAAAAACATAGTTAGTATTGTTAAAAATTAATATTAAAAAAATAAAAAAATTGAAAACAAAAAACAGAAAACATATTTTGTTACATTACCCTAAACCAAAATTAGTTGAAAAAGAAAAATGAGATGTCTTGGCTAGTCGAAGAAGGGCAAGCCTACTAACAATTCAATAAGCAACGAAAAATGAAAATGTAAATCAAATGGGAGAAGTCTCAGATTGAATGGTTTTGGCTAGCACTAAAAATGGAATACAAAATGAAAAAAAATGAAAATGGAAATAAAAAATAAGAAATGAGAGAAAGAGTTATGGATTGAGAATGAAAATCGAATAGAAGAGATAAGAGAGTTCTTAGTTGAATGAAAGAGAAGCTTATACAAATTTGATTTGAAAAAAATTTAGTGACATTTATTGCAACAAACGCCACTAATTTCTTGTACATAATGGCATTTATAAACACAAACACTGCGTTTCAAGTTTAGAAGAAATTTAAAAATATATATTTTTCAAATATAATAAAATTTTAGAACATTTTGTGATGTTTTGTAATACAAGCATTACTAAATTGTTTATTTTCATGGTCTTTTTATATAGTAAATGATGCTACATAAATATTTAAAGGCATTTAAGCTACAAACATTGTTAACATTATAAAAACATGGAACCTGACAGCATTTTTAAGTGAAACGTTGTTAAAAAAGTGTAACCAAATGTCCTATTTCCTATAGTGACTATATTAATTTTATGACCGACAAATATAGAAAAACTAAAAGTAACCAAAGCAACTTAAGCTAGTCAATTATGGTTGGATTTCTCAGTTGTCAATTTTGAAATGAGGCTAACAATGCTATGAATTTATATAGCAAGACACCATTAATTGCAATTGACAATGAGAATTCACCGCCTTTTGAACTAAAGTTAAAAAAGGCCAAAAAAATTTTTAATTTAAATATCTTGACTTTTTTTTTTTTTAGATCAGCAAAAGGGCTTCAAAATATGTACTTATTCCTTAATAATATGTAGTCTTAGGATAGCAGTAAGAACCCAAATTGACACATTTTATAGCTTCAAGGAATTAAGGTTCATGAAAAGAAAAAAGTATGAATAAAGTAGAATGATTGAAGCAAAACCAAAGAAGCATACGATTTTTCATCTAAGTCATAGCATATGGTTCATTTAAACTTGTAGGCACTATATCATCAAACCATTTGTGAAATTGATCCATAGCCCAATTAACCTTCAATTAATGGTATAAACTCAAAAAGCTACTAAGTTTTATTGATTGTCGAAACTCGAAATTGCCAAAGATGAAGGCCTAAAGGTTGAAAGGTCACTAAAGATGGGGCACTGATGGTGTTAGGGCTAGGATTTCAATAAAAAAGAGGGTAAATGTCGAAGAAGAAAGATGGAGAAGAGAATGAATGTAAGAGAGGTAGGAAATGTGGAAAAATGAAAATGAATTTTAGATTAAAGCTAGGGTTTTCTATAAAAAAAAAGTAAACAGTATTGTAATTTGTAAAACTAAAAATTAAAAATTAATATTAATATTTTTATTTAATTATTTTTAATCAATTTTTTCAATTGGTTTAGGTGTTAAAATCTAAGATTGAAAACTAATCTATCAAATCGTATGACCTAATTGGTTAACCAAAATAACCAAATAAACTAACAAACGCGAATCAATTTAACTGAAAACGTCTATTTTGATTGGATTTTTTAGTTTGAATCAAAATTTGCTCTGCCCTATAATGGAATATAAACTTAAGTGATAAACATTAAAGAAGATAATACGTAAATAAATTCAAAGCTTTAAAAAAAGAAAATAATCTTTTATATTTTATTAATTATATGAAATTAATATTATAAACTCTTATTTCATTATAATGATATTCATTGAACCTTGAAAATGAGTGAATAAATTTTAATTGCCAACATTATCAAAATAACATTCCTTCAAATATTTATCATTTAACTCATCTAAATAAATCCACGATAATAATTTTTTATAAATTATATCATTCAATGAAAGTGATTTTAAGTAATTTGAAATATTTCATAACATATAGGTTTTAATCATAATAAAAACAAAGTTTATAATCTTAATTTTTTACAATAAAAATTTAATTTATTATTATTTTTATCAAATTCAAAGTCTTATTTATTATTCCAATAAAAAAAACAATTTTATTAAGTGTTCGTGTGCCAATATATATTTTTCACCATCAATTTATTTTTAAATTCAGTAAAATTAAATGACCGGTATATAGTGAAAGTATTAGTTTGTGTTTGGTTCATGAAAATATCTCTGTTTTCTATTTTCATTTTCATAAAAAATAGAAAATGAGTAAAAAAACTTGTTTAGTTGAAAAAATTAAAAAAAAATTAGAAAATGAAAATGAAAATAGGCCCGAATTAGAAAATAAAAAATTGTTGTTTTGATTTTTTTCAATGAAAACAATCTAGATGAGATGAAAAAGTTGAAAACATGAGATTTTTAAAAATTTTGTTGTATTTTGAGACAATTAAATACCTAGGGAACGCATGTTTAAATAATTATGTCTCCAAAATAAATACTTTATTCTACTATAAACCCAAACACCTTTCATTTTCATCTTTCTCTTTCTAAAAAGATTTTCACTTTTCCTCTTTCTCTGAAATAGACCTAGAAGTTTGAACTCTATTTTCATGTTTTTCTCTTCCCATAAACCATGATCCTATTACTTTTTTTTTATTATGTTAATCTCATTATTAGGTTTCACCTGTTTTTCATTTATATTGAACCATGTTTTAAATCTTTTTGGTTCTTTGACTTATGGGTACTTTTTTCTTTTTTTAATTTTGATGATTAAATACATTGGCTTTGTTGGTTCATTTTCAGATGTGGAGGAAATTGAAATTATTTTTATGCCTTCCTTTTCATTATATTGTGTGTATTCCATAATTTCACTTATTTCACTTTAGAAGAACTAACAAAATTGGAGAATGTACAATACAAGATAGTTCAGTTCAATATTTTCTCATAAATGATTTAAATAGTTATTAGTTAGATCTTTTGGATATCATTTTGGTGATCTAATCCTTTATTTATTTCTTGTGTATATTGGTTTTATGTTTAAAAATTATAATATTTATTTGATATAAAAGAAAAAAAACTTAAAAGAAGAAAACATATAGCATTCTAGAGACGTCTAAAACAAAAACAAAGTACTAGAAATCTTTTCTGTTTTATGCAAAGTTAATCTTTAGATTCAAAAGTGTAAATCTTTGTCAAGATATCCACTTGTCTCAACCAAATTTGTTTTCATTTCAAATGTTTCAATCCATGTATTAATCATTAAGGGATTAGAACATACCAAATTATACAGCTAAAATTACATTGTCAAGAATCTTCTGCAGCAATCTTTTCTGTGATTGCATTTCAGTTTGTCAGTTATAAGCACAATAGAATAGCAAGAAAAAAGAAATTGAATAAACAACGTAAATTAATAATGAAGTATCTCTAAAATATGCTCTATCTTTGAATTAGGAAAAACATCTAAAGAATAACAAGTTGCACAAGCTACTTATAATTTTAACAATAAAACATAAGTAACAGCAACAACACCAAATAATATTAATTATAATAATCATAAAAGCATTCTCTTCTGAAGGCACAGGTCTAAGTGCCTGCCTTATTAATTGGATGATTTATCTAGTCATCACTATTTCAATCTTTTAACTGAAACTATATGCTAATTAAAGTTTCTTATCAATTTGCTTATACAACTAAACCATTGGCATAATAGACACACTAACTCACTCTGTTGCTTAACAAATATTGAAAAGCAAAATATGCTGAAGTCCATAATAAGGACCATAATTTAAATTTCGTACACATTTATTTTAGGTGAAGGTTTAGAAAACAACTTGTCTTATTTGGAGAAACATTTTATTTTTGGATATTAACTTTGGTGTAGAGTTTAGCCTATCTATAATCAGCTTATTTTAGAAATTTATAGAGCTTATATAGTACACTATTGGGGATACCATTTGATGATTAATATTTGCAATCTTAAGAAAACTATTAAGAGACATGGTAGTTTCCTAGTTTCAAGGATTGAAGCTACAAGTTACAAATTGGAGTATTTTTCAAATTGAGTTGGTTTGGTAGAGTTAATAAAGAATATTTCCCAGTATGAGGTAGAGAAGCCTATTAAGCTAACTAAAAAAGTATATTTTCCTAGTTAAGAGCTAGCATCCCTGTATCAAGCATGCCTTTAGGGAATAATTGATTTTTAATGCCATCAATGAGAGTTTGTAAATGGTTTAGTTCTATTAATTCCCCAAGAATAATTGATTTATATTCCCTTTATTTGTTACAATATATTCCTTTTAGTTTTATTAATTCATTTAAGTTTGGAGTTGCTTACGTTTTGCAAAATTCCATTGCTTTATTGATGATTGAGTCATATTATAAATAGTATTTAAATGGGAGGGAAGGATAAAGATGTTGATGATGTGAAACATTGGCCAAAAGCAAATGAGATGGCATTTATTCATCTCTTAATTGAAAATGTAAGTGAAGGAAAGTTGTAATCATTTACGTTTAAGAAAAAAGTATGGTCAGAGATAAATAATGAGTTACATAATACAACTGGAGTAAATTATGATATTGAAAGATTGAAGGGTAAGTTTAATCGATTACGTACAAATTATTGTTATTTTTTCAAATTAATTGGACATACTAGAATTAAATGGGACGTGACATCCGAAACTATTAATGCAACACAACAAGTTTAGGAAGATTTTTTTAAGGTATAATTATTTTACATTTTTCTTTTATCTTATAGACTATAATATATATTTAATTATCTTATGCATTTTTTTATGGCATAGAAAAATAAAGATTTCAAAAAGTTCAAAAAATAAGGTTGTGTAAATTATGAATTACTTGGTGAAATATTCAACACAATAACTACAACTAAAAAACTTCAACAACTATCTACTGAAGATCTATTATCTCTCACTAAAAAAGGTGCTTGAAAGAAGAATTTTTATCTGATACTATGCATGTTAATTTAAGTGATAACAATTCAGAAGATGAAAGGGATCAAAAAGGTAAAAAGCGTAATATTCATTCAATTTCTAGTGAGCGTCAATCTAGCAAGATGAATAAAATGGATAAGATGAATTTATTTTTGGAAAAGTAAGCTATTACATTGAGTGCAAAAGAAGAAAATGCTAAAGAAAAAGTTGAGAGATACAAATCATCTATTAGTAGTGGAAGTATCAATTATGATTTTTCTTTTGATCCTTATTCTATAAGTATATACATGGGTCTTTTGGAAAATTTGATAGGTTTTTCTTCGTGTTCTTATAATAAAGTAATAGGAAAGTTCACATTAATAAAATGGAGACAAATTTTTGTTGAAATGCCTGATGTGAGACAATAAGATTGGGTTGGTAATCTTACTTAAGCTTAATTTTTTTTTACTTATCAATAATTGACTTTTATTTGACTTTTATTTTTATGTTATGTAATAATATTCTAACCTTTAAATGTAGAATGTACATAGTATGTGATGATATTTTATTATTAAATTATGAAATTTATGGTTTTTGAATGAATAATAAATATTTTTTCTACTTAGTTATAGTAACTGAAATTGTTATAGCAAGTAATGCATTAACAAAATATTGATATTTGTCGTTTTTACAGGCAATTATAGTGAATATTAGCTCTAGTTTAGAAAGTTTGTTTGATTTAGATGATGAAACAGGGCAATTTATACTTATAAATACTATCAATGAGTACTACAAGGCCAACTTGCCTAAGATGCCATGTAGAACTTCTATATTAAGTAGAAAGGCATATGTTATGGAGATTTTAGATAGAAATCCTACGACATGTTATGAAATATTTCGTATGAGAAAACATTTTTTTTATTTATTTTTATGATAGGTTAAAAATGAAACATCTTTTACAAAATGAAAAATCGGTATCTGTGGAATAAGCAATTGCAATATTTTTATATATAATTGGTCAAAATGAGACATAAAAACTTACAAGTGATCAATTGCAACATTCAACTAAGATTGTTTCTGCATGGTTAGAAAAAGTTTTGGTTGTTGTTTGCAAATTATGAACTAAAATTATTTGTCCTAGAAATCAATGTGAGGTTTAACTAGAAATTGCTAGAAATCATGATTGGCTCTTATATTTTAAGGTATGTTATATATAATAATATTTTTATATATTTTTTATTTTTTTGAAAATTTTTTTTAAGTAGAATAACAAATTATATATATTTATTTTTATTAATTAAAGATTGTGATGGCACTGAAAAATCTGTTTGGGCTCCTACATTGAAACAAGTACCATTTTAAAATAGAAAGCAAAATATGTTGCAAAATGTAATGGTAGCTTGCTTTCATGACATGTTTTTTTACATTTGTGTGTGCTGGATGGGAGGGAATAGCTCATGACACAAGAGTTTTTGTTGATGCAATATTAAGTAATTCTACTTCACAAAATTCTTTTCCAATTCCAAGTGTTGGTATATTTTAATTGTATAATTATTTATAAGAACTACTTAATTGGTTAATGTTGTTTATGTTATTTTCATATCTCTTATGATATTGTAGGTAAATATTACATAATGGATGCTAGATACCCAAACATACCTGGATTTTTAGCACCATTTTATGGATAAAGAGATCACGTATGAGACTTTATAAGCTGGCACCAGCCAAGAAAGAATGAAGAATTATTTAATATGAGGCATTCCTTTATTCATAATGTGATTGAATGAAGTATCAGAGTGCTGAAAAAAAATTGCCATATTGAAAGATATACTTAATTATCAACTTAGAAAACAACGTCATATACAAAAAGCATATTGTAATGTGCATGATTTCATTAGGTTGGAAGCTGAAAAGATGAATTGTTTGAAGAGGGTGAAAGAAGAAACATGCAAAAATTTGATAATACAAAAGCAACTTCTACTAGTTCGAACAATGAGCATATTACATTTAATATGTCACAAACAGTTGAAATGATTCAAGTTAGAGAAGAAATTGTTACATCTTTATGAAATAGTTATAGGCAAAATTGATATTTCAAAAACTATAGCAATTAAGAAACCATGTTAGTTGTCCAATATTAAAGCACATTTTATTGTTCTTTTTGTTAACATTATGAATTTATTTTAATATAAAATTTTGTATTTATTTTAATTGCAATTTTCCTTTATTATATAATTACATTTTTAAAAGATGCTATTTACTTAATTATTTAATTATTATTTTTCATATTTTTTATTTTGAAAATTCACATACCAAACACGTTTTCACAATTTTTATTTTGTGTATTAAACATATTTTCTAAAATTCAAAAAATAAAAAATAAAAATAAAAAATAAACACAAATAATATATTCATTAACCAATCACAACCTAATTTTTCTAAAACCAAATTGCAAATCATGAACTATTTAGTGTCGCATATAAAACAATTAATGGCACAGTCCAAAAATAAAGTTGCTTCCAAAAAGTACGGCAAAGTAATAATCTTGCTCCTCCTAACCAAATCTTTAGACTATTTGCTTTGTCAACACGTTTTACATTTCTTTTTTTTAGGGACGTTTTCCATTTCTTTACTTAAACCCATTCAAGGACGAATATCACTTTTGTATGGTAAAAAATTGAAATTCTAAGTCTAACGAATGTATAATTTCAATTATACAAATTCGAATTTTATTTTATCTATAAATCAGGCTTCAATTATAACTTTTAAATTTCAAACTAATTTGGTTCAAAATTTAATTTTGTTAATAAATTTTATTTTTTATTTTAAAATATTAAAATATTAATATTTATAATATTTTATTATAATTAAAAAAATTCCAACCACCCACTTTAAAAAATCAATGGAATTTGCTTAAATCCTATCCATAAAGAGATTCAGAGTTTTTTTTTTTTTTTTGACAAGAGGTTTAGAGTTTTATCTAATCTGCCACCTCAAACTTGAAAGCAAAAGGTTGATATGAATTTCGCGAAGTTAAAATATTTAAAACTAAATCTACTTTAACACTCTTTTGACGTTTGTTTTCGGGAAAATAATAATTAAAAACACAGAAATTTTCGAGGTGTTCATGTCCTCAACTTGGTCCCGTCAGGTCAAGTTGATATTTTAAAAGATTGAAATCGGCCTGCCTTAAAGTATGTTAATTATTAAAAATATTTTTATATTAGTATTTTATAACGTGTTTGATATATAATATTATAATATAATATAATAAAATAATATTATAAATTAAATTAAATTAAATTATATCATTTATTTTATATTTAATATGTATAAAAATTAAAATAAAATAATTTATTTTTCTTGATTAAAATTATTTTTAAAAAAATTTATATAATTTAAATTATTAATATAATTTTTAAAAATATAATAAGATATATAAATTTAATCTTGTAAACTAAAAATAATGTTTTTCATTTTGAGAAAATTAAATCATTTTATATCTAAAAAATTATTAATTTTTTTATTATCTTATTTTTTATATGCAAATTAAATATAATAGAAAATCATAAAATTATATCATATCATTATTTTATATATCAAATATAATTTTAATAAATTTTATAATTTAAATATAAATATATTATTTAATAACATAATAATAATAATTTAAAACTAAAATTTACAAATTCATGTCCGAAAGCCTGCTTGATTCATATGGCAGCCGCAAGCATTAGTATGAGCTGGGAACACCTTTAGATATCATAAATAATACTAATAAGTACATTGTCAGTCCAACCAATGAGTATGACTGTAGAGATTGTATTTGATCTTTTTAATTATAAATTTTATTTATTATTAGTAAATTAAATAATAATATTTTATTAATAAATAAATATTAATTTTAAAAAATATAAAATTTATTATTTTAAAAAAATTTTACTTATTTTTGAATTTTTTTATTTATTCTATTAATAAAATAATATTATATAACTTATTTATAATTTATAAAAATTATATATTAATAATATATCAAATATAAATTTTTAATTAACACATTTTTTTTATTTTATGCATTAATTTATACCCTATAAAATAAAAATTAATGGATAAAGGTTTTAGTTTTCTCTTCTCATCTTAACTTCATAAATAGAAATTGCAGATTTTTTTTCAAAAGGTTTGCAAATCTTCTTGATGCATTTAAAACCGTGCATAAAAACTCGTGTTTTTCATGCTTATCTAGACAAAATAAATAAATAAATAAATTGGGTGTTTTTCTATGCATTTTTAAATCATAATAGATAACATCAAAGATATGAGAGGGTGAAAGTCAACTATATGACTTCTTTTATTCTTTTATTAGCACCTTCCTTATGGATGGATTGAAGTTGATTAGTTTTTAGTTAATAAAAGATAAATTAGGTATTTTTTTTACTTTTAGGCTCAATTATTGAGTATTGGGTTCTCATTCATTTTAATATTTAATCATGATCAAAACTTAAATTAAAGTTTAAAAAGTAATGATTTTATTTATGATTTATAATAATTATATTTAATTTTCCATGTTATTTTTTTTATTAATTTAAAATCAAAGAAGTTAGTTATATATTATGTAATATATTATGTAAATAAATATATAAGAAATAAACTAATTGTAAAAATAGTTAAAAAATCTTTTTTGTTGAAATTTTTTTCATTTTGATAAAATAAATTAGAAAATGATAAATTAAAAGATTTATTTGATTGTAAATAATTTCAATAGGATAATTACAGATTCATTTTGCTTAAACATAAATATTTGCAAGTTATATGTGCATATATATTGTTAAAATAAATTTGTAAAAGATATAATATCCAAATAATCCTATAGTTTAGCTAAAAAATATTGATTAAAAATTTTAAAATATAAGAACTTTACAATATAAGAGCTACAAGTGGTGGGAGTTATTTTTTTGTTTGCACTAAGCTAGAAAAATGGTTGTAAAAAGGCTTCAAAGGTTCCAAATGGAGTAGATTATTGGTTAGTTACACTTATCTCGTATTCACCAAAATCATTCATTTTAATATTTGATTCATTAAATCTATCATTTTGAGATGACGAATTTGGTAAACATTAGTTATGAATGTTAAAAGCTTCTAGCAACATGCCTTATATGTCATCTTGTCTAATAAAATCATGTTGATTTTGAAAAGCCCTTGATGTTGAAAGAATTCTAGTTTATGACCTTAAAGTTGTAAACTTTCCATGAAAATATCAATGAATGGATACTATGAGAAATCCAATACAAATTAAATATTCCAACATAACTATACAAATATGCCAGTCGATATTAACACACTTCAAACATGGACATTATATCTTATTATCTTCACATGCATTCTCAAAAGCAAAATTAAGAAAATTATCTATTTCGACTCGATACTTTTGACTTAACCTTTACATTTTGTATCCAACTTTTATCCTATTAGTACTTGCTATATTATCAAACATAACTTATATACTTAATTATTTGAAAACGAACTCTAACATACATATTTAGACTATTTATGTTATAATTATATATGACTAACATAATGTAAAATTAGGAGTATATTTTAATTAAAAATATACTAATTTTTCATTTTAAGATCGTTTTTATCCTCATCACAATGTCCTTTTGTTTTGAATTAATTTTTTCAAGCTTAATCCAACTTTTTAAAGTTTAAAGGCTCGAGACATGTTTTCTTTAATTTCTAAACATCATGGGGGGTTTCTATAAAAACCTATCCAATGTTCATAGTATATCAAAATTTTGAAGGTTCAAAACAAATTTTAAGCATCTAAATTCTAGTTACACCTAATAGAACTCAATTTATTATTTAGCAATAGATTGTATGCTTGAAAGTCTGTCTCTAAAGCATGTTTAAACAATATTTACAAATTCATAAACATGTCATAAGGCTTACCAGGTAATATTATTATTCCTCAGCGACGTTTTGCTATTATAAATCATGAGCTAACCTTAATCTTAGATTGAAAAGTGACAAAAAAATATAGTTAGTATTGTTAAAAATTAATATTAAATAAATAAAAAAAATTGAAAACAAAAAACAAAAAACATATTTTGTTACATTACCCAAAACCAATATTACTTGAAAAAGAAAAATAAGATGTTTTGGTTAGTCGAAGAAGGCCAAGTCTACTGGTAATTCGATAGGTAACAGAAAACAAAAATGTAAATCAAATGGGAAACGTCTCAAATTGAATGGTTTTGGCTAGCACCAAAAATGGAATACAAAACAAAAATGAAATGGAAATGGAAATGAAAATGAAAATAAAAAATAAGAAATGAGAGAAACAGTTATGGATTGAAAATGAAAATCGAATAGAAGAGATGAAAGAGTTCTTAGTTGAATGAAAATGAAGCATATACAAATTCGATTTGGGAAAAATTTAGCGACATTTATTGCAACAAATGCCATTAATTTCTTGTACATAATGTCATTTATAAGCATAAACTCTGTGTTTCAAGTTTAGAAGAAATTTTTTTTAAAAAAATAGTTTTTCAAATATAATAAAATTTTAGAACATTTTGTGATGTTTTGTAACATAAACACTACTAAATTGTTTATTTTCATGGTGTTTTATATAGTAAACGATGCTATGTAAATATTTAAAAGCATTTAAGATACAAATGCTATTAACATTATAAAAACATAGAACTTGATGATATTTTTAAGTGAAACATTGTTAAAAAAATGTCACAAAATGTCTTATTTCCTATAATGATTGTATTAATTTTGTGAAAACCAAATTGACTAACAAATATAGAAAAACTAAAAGTAACCAAAGCAACTTAAGCTAGTCAGTTATGGTTGGATTTCTCGATTGTCAATTTTGAATGAAGCTAACAATGATATGAATTTATATAGCAAGACACCATTAATTGCAATTGAAAATGAGAATTCACCACCATTTGAACTAAAGTTAAAAGAGGCCAAAATTTTCTTTGATTTAAATATCTTAATATTTAAATATCTTAATTTAAATATCTTTTTAGATCAGCAAAAGGGCTTCAAAATATGTACTTATTCCTTAATAATATGTAGTCTTAAGATAGCAATAAGAACCCAAATTGACACATTTTACAGCTTCAAGGAATTAAAGTTCATGAAAAAGAAAAAAGTATGAATAAAGTAGAATAATTGAAGCAAAACTAGAGAAGCATACAATTTTTCATCTAAGTCATAGCATATGGTTCATTTAAACCAGTAGCCACTACATCATCAAACCATTTGTGAAACCAATCCATTGCCCAATTAACCTTCGATTGATGGTATAAACTCGAAAAGCTACGAAGTTTTATTGATTATCGAAACTCAAAATAGCCAAAGGTGAAGGACTAAAGGTTGAAAGGTCACTGATGGTAGGGCACCGGTGGTGTTAGGGCTAGGATTTCAATAAAAAAGAAAGTAAATGTCAGATAAGAGAAATGGAGAAGAGAATGAATGTGAGGGAGGTAGGAAATATGAAAAAATGAAAATGAGTTTTAGATTAAGGCTAAGGTTTTCTGTAAAAGAAAAGTAAACAATATTGTAATTTGTAAAACTAAAAATTAAAAATAATATTAATATTTTTATTTAATTATTTTTAATCAATTTTTTCAGTTGGTTTAAGTGTTAAAATCTAAGATTGAAAACTAGTCTCTCAAATCGTATGACCCAATTGGTTAACCAAAATAACCAAATAAATTGACAAACCTAAATCAATTTAATTGAAAACATCTATTTTGATTGGATTTTTTAGTTTGAACCAAATTTTGCTCTACCGTATAATGGAATATAAACTTAAGTGATAAACATTAAAAAGAGATAACACATAAATAAGTTCGGAGCTTTAAAAAATGAAAATAATCTTTTATATTTTATTAATTATATGAAATTAATATTATAAACTCTTATTTTGTTATAATTATATTCATTGAACCTTGAAAATGAGTGAATAAATTTTAATTACCAACATTATTAAAATAACATTCCTTCAAATATTTATCATTTAACTCATTTAAATAAATCCATGATAATAATTTTTTTATAAATTATATCATTTAGTGGAAGTGATTTTAACCAATATGAAATATTTCATAACATATAGGTTTTAATCATAATAAAAAAAAGTTTATAATCTTAATTTTTTACAATAAAAATTTAATTTATTATTATTTTTATCAAATTCAAAGTCTTATTTATTATTCCAAATAAAAAAAACAATTTTATTAAGTGTTTGTGTGCCAATATATATTTATCACCATCAATTTATTTTTAAATTCAGTAAAACTAAATGACTGGTATACAGTGAAAATATTAGTATGTGTTTGGTTCATGAAAATATTTTTGTTTTCTATTTTCATTTTCATAAAAAATAGAGAATGAGTAAAAAAAACTTGTTTAGTTGAAAAAATGTTTTTTTGAAAATGTAAATGAAAATAGGCCCAAATTAGAAAACAAAAAAATTGTTGTTTTGATTTTTTTTTTTCAATGAAAACAATCTAGAGGAAATGGAAAAGTTCAAAACACGGGATTTTTAAAATTTTTGTTGTATTTTGAGACAAGTACCTAGGAAAGCCTTGTTCAAATAATTATGTCTCCAAAATAAATATTTTATTCTACTGTAAAACCTAAATATCTTTCATTTTCATCTATCTTTTTCTAAAAGGATTTTCACTTTTCCTCTCTCTCTGAAACAAACCTAGAAGTTTGAACTCTATTTTCATGTTTTCTTTTCCCATAAACCATGATCCTATTACTTTTTTTTTATTATGTTAATCTCATCATTTATTAGGTTTCACCCGTTTTGCTTTTATATTGTACCATGTTTTAAATATTTTTGGTTCTTCGGCTTATGGGTACTTTTTTTTTATTTTAATGATTAAATACATTGGCTTTGTTGGTTCATTCTCAGATGTGGAGGAAATTGAAATTATTTTTATGCCTTTCTTTTTAATATATTGTGTGTGTATTCCATAATTTCACTTATTTCACTTTATAAGAACTAACAAAATTGGAGAATGTACAATACAAGATAGTTCAGTTCAATATTTTCTCATGAATGATTTAAATAGTTATTAGTTAGATCTTCTAGACATCATTTTGGCAATCTAGTCCTTTATTTATTTCTTGTGTATATTGGTTTTATGTTTAAAAATTATAATATTTATATGATATAAAAGAAAGAAAACTTAAAAGAAGAAAACATATAGCATTCTAGAGACGTCCAAAACTAAAACAAAGTACTATAAATCATTTCTATTTTATGCAAAGTTAATCTTTAGATTCAAAAGTGTAAACCTTTGTCAAAATGTCTACTTGTCTCAACCAAATGGATTGTTTTCATTTCAAATGTTTCAATCCATGTTTCAATCATTAAGGGATTAGAACATACCAAATTATACAGCTAGAATTACATTGTCAAAAATCTTTTGCAGTAATCTTTTCTATGATTGCATTTCAGTTTGTCAGTTATAAGCACAATAGAATAGCAAGAAAAAAGAAATTGAATAAACAATGTAAATTAATAATGAAATATTTCTAAAATATGGTTTATATTTGAATTAGGAAAAACATCTAAAGAATAACAAGTTGCACAAGCTGCTTATAATTTCAACAAATAAAACATAAGAACAACAACAACACCAAATAATATTAATTATAATAATCATAAAAGCATTCCCTTCTAAAGGCACAGGTCTAAGTGCCTGCCTTATTGATTGGATGGTTTATCTAGTCATCACTATTTTAATCTTTTAACTAAAACTTTATGCTAATTGAAGTTTCTTATCAATTTGCTTGTACAACTAAACCATTGGCATAATAGACACACCAACTCACTTTGTTGCTTTACAAATATTGAGGAGTAAAATGTACTAAAGTCTATAATAAAGACCATAATTTAAATTTTGTACACATTTATTTTAGGTGGGGGTTTAGAAAACAACTTGTCCTATTTAGAGAAACATTTTATTTTTGAATAATAACTTTGGTGTAGGGTTTAACCTATCTATAATTAGCTTATTTTAGAGATTTATGGAGCTTATATAGTACATTATTGAGGATACCATTTGATGATTAATACTTGCAACCTTAAGAAAACTATTAAAAGACATGGTAGTTCCCTAGTTTCAAGGATTGAAGTTGCAAGTTACAAATTGGAGTATTTTCCAAATTGAATTGGTTTCGTAGAGTTAATAAAGAAATTTTCCCAATATGAGGTAGAAGAGCCTATTACGCTAATTAAAAAAGTATACTTTCCTAGTTGAGAGCTAGCATCCCTATATCAAACATGTCTTTAGGGAATAATTGATTTTTAATGCCATCAATAAGAGTTTGTAAATAGTTTAGTTTTATTAATTCCCTAGGAATAATTGATTTATATTCCCTTTATTTGTTATGATATATTCCTTTTAGTTTTATTAATTCCTTTAAGTTTGGAGTTGCATATGTTTTGCAAAATTTTATTGTTTTATTGATGATTAACTCATATTATAAATAGTATTTAAATGGGGGGAAGGATAAAAATGTTGATGTGAAAGATTGGCCAAAAGCAAATGAGACGTCATTTATTCATCTCTTAATTGAAAAAGTAAGAGAAGAAAAGTTACAATCATCTACGTTTAAGAAAGAAGTATGATCAGAGATAAATAATGAGTTACATGATACAACTAGAGTACATTATGGTATTGAAAGATTGAAGGGTAAGTTTAATCGATTATGTACAAAGTATTGTTATTTTTCCAAATTAATTGGACATACTAGAGTTAAACGAGATGTGACATCTAACACTGTTAATGCAACACAACAAGTTTAGAAAGATTTTTTTAAGGTATAATTATTTTACAATTTTCTTTTATCTTATAGATTATAATATATATTTAATTATCTTATGCATTTGTTTTTTTATGGCACAGAAAAATAAGGATTTCAAAAAGTTTAAAAAACAAGGTTGTGTAGATTATGAATTACTTGGTGAAATATTCAACACAAAGACTACAACTGGAAAGCTTTAACAACTATCTACTGAAGATTTATTATCTCTTACTAAAAAAAGGTGTTTGAAAGAAAAATTTTTATCTAATACTATGCATGTTAATTTAAGTGATAACAATTCAGAAGGTGAAAATGATCAACAAGGTAAAAAACGTCATATTCATTCAATTCCTGGTGAGCGTCAATCTAGCAAGGTGAATAAAATTGATAAGATGGATTCATTTTTGAAAAAGTAAGCTACTGCATTGAATGCAAAAGAATAAGATGCTAAATAAAAAGTTGAGAGATACAAATTATTTACTAATAGTGAAAGTATCAATTATGATTTTCTTTCTAATCCTTATTTTATAAGTATATGCATGGGTCTTTTGAAAAAATTGAAAGGTGTTTCTTTCTGTTGTTATAAAAAGTAATAGAAAAGTTCACATCAATAAAATAGAGATATATTTTTGTTGAAATGCATGATGTAAAATGAAAAGATTAGGTTGATAGTCTTACTTGAGCTTAGTTTTTTTTCACTTATCAATAATTGACTTCTATTTGACTTCTTTTTTTATGTTATGTAAAAATATTCTAACATTCAAATGTAGAATGTACAGAATATGTGATGATATTTTATTATTAAATTATAAAATTTATGGTTATTGAATGAATAATAAATATTTTTTTTGCTTTGTTATAGTAACTATTACAGCAAGTATAATGCATTAATAAAACATTAATAGTTGTCATTTTTACAAGTAATTACAGTGAGTATTAGCTCTAATTCAAAAAGTTCGTTTGATTTAGATGATGAAATGGGGTGATTTATACTTATAAATTCTGTCAGTAAGTACTACAAGACCAACTTACCTAAGATGCCATGTAGAACTTCTATATTAAGTAGAAAGGCATATGTTATGGAGATTTTAAATAAAAATCTTACAGCATGTTATGAAATATTTCGTATAAGAAAACACGTTTTTATTTTTTAATATTTGTGATAGGTTAAAAATGGAACATCTTTTACAAATGAAAAATTGGTATTTATGGAAGAAGTAGTTGCAATGTTTTTATATATAATTGGTCACAATGAACATAAAAAGTTACGAGTGGTCAATTGCAACATTCAACTAAGATTGTTTCTTTATGGTTTGAAAAATATTTTATTGTTGGTTGTAAATTAGGAACTAAAATTATTTGTCCTAGAAATCGAGGTGAGGTTTAACCATAAATTGCTAGAAATCCTTATTGGTTCATATATTTTAAGGTATGTTATATATAATAATATATTTTTTATTTTTTATTTTTTTGAAAAATTGTTTTTTTTTATGTATAACAAAATTTATATATATTTATTTTTATTAATTAAGGATTGTAATGGCACTTAAATATTTACTTGGGCTTCTGCATCGAAACAAGTACCATTTCAAAATAGAAAGCAAAATATGTCACAAAATGTAATGGTAGCTTGCTTTCATGACATGTTTTTTACATTTATGTGTGTTGGATAAAAGGAAACAACTCATGACATAAGAGTTTTTGTTGATACAATATTAAGTAATTCTACTTCACAAAATTCTTTTCCAATGCCAAGCGCTTGTATATTTTAATTGTATAATTATTTATAAGAACTACTTAATTGGTTAATGTCGTTTTTGTTATTTTCATATTTTTTATGATATTGTAGGTAAATATTACATGGTGGATGTCGGATACCCAAACATACCTAAATTTTTAGTGCCATTTCATAGATAAAGATATCATGCATGAGACTTTATAAGCAGGCACCAACCAAGAAGGAAAGAAGAATTATTTAATATACGGCACTCTTCTATTCATAATGTGATTGAATGAAATATCAGAGTGCTGAAAAAAATTACCATATTGAGGGATATACCTAACTATCCATTTAGAAAACAACGTCACATACCAAAAGCATATTATACTGTACATAATTTCATTAGGTTAGAAGCTGAAAAAGATTAATTGTTTGAAAATGGTGAAGGAAAAAACATGCAAAAATTTGATAACACAAAAGCAACTTCTACTAGTTTGAACAATGAGCATATTGCATTTAATATGTTACAAAACAGTTGAAATGGTTCAAGTTAAAGAAGAAATTGCTACATCTTTATAAAATAGTTATAGGCAAAATTGAGATTTCAAAAGCCATAACAATTAAAAGATCATGTTAGTTGTTCAATATTAAAGCACATTTTATTGTTCTTTTTGTTAACATTATGAATTGATTTTTATATGAAATTTTGTATTTATTTTAATTGCAATTTGCTTTTATTGTTTAATTACATTTTTAAAAGATGCAATTTACTTAACTATTTAATTATTATTTTTCATATTTTTTATTTTGAAAATATACATACCAAACACATTTTTACAATTTTCATTTTTAAAAACAATTTTTCATTTTATGTACCAAACATATTTTTTTAAAATTCAAAAAAGAAAAAGTAAAAATTATTTTCAAAAAATAAAAAAAAAATTTCATTAACCAACCGCAACCAAAACTTTCTAATACCAAATTACAAATCATGAATTATTTAGTGTCGCATATAATACAATTAATGGCACAGTCCAAAAATAAAGTTGCTCCCAAAAAGTAAGGCAAAGTAATAATTTTGCTCCTTCTAACCATAGCTTCAAACTATTTGCTTTGTCAACACGTTTTACGTTTCTTACTTTTTTTTAGGGACGTTTTCCATTTCTTTACTTAAACCCATTCAAGGACGAATATCACTTTTGTATGGTAAAAAATTGAAATTCTAAGTCCACCAAATGTATAATTTCAATTATACAAATTCGAATTTTATTTTATCTATAAATCAAGCTTCAATTATAACTTTTAAATTTCAAACTAATTCGGTTCAAAATTTAATTTTGTTAATAAATTTTATTTTTTATTTTAAAATATTTAAATATTAATATTTATAATATTTCATTATAATTAAAAAATTCCAACCACCCACTTTAAAAAATCAATGGAATTTGATTAAATCCGAGATTTAGCATTTTTTTTTTTTTGACAAAAAGCTTACAGTTTGATCTAATCTGCTAGCTCAAACTTAGAAAGCAAAAAAGTTCGACAAGAATTTTTCAAAGTTAGAATATTTAAAATTAACTCTACTTTAGCAGTCTTTTCACGTTTGTTTTAGGGAAAACAATAATTTAAAAAATAGAAATTTTCGAGGTGCTCATGTCCTCAACTTGCTCCCGTCAGGTCGGGTTGATATTTTAAAAGCATGAAATCGGCCTGTCTTAAAGTGTGTTAATTATTAAAAAAAAATTTATATTAATATTTTAGAATGTGTTCGATATGTAATATTACAATAAAATAATATAATATAATATAATATTATAAATTAAATTATTTTATTTTATATTTGATATTTATAAAAATTAGAATAAAATAATTTATTTATTGATTAAAATTATTTTTTAAAATTTATATAATTTAAATTATTGATATAATTTTTAAAAATATAATAAGATATGTAAATTAAATCTTATAAATTAAAAATAATTTTTTTCACTTGAAAAAACTTAAATCATCTTTTATCTAAAAAATTATTAATTTTTTATATGTAAATTAAATATAATATAAAATGATAAATATTAATCATATTCATCATTTTATATATCAAATATAATCTTAATAGATTTTATAATTAAAATTTAAATATAAATACATTATTTAATAATATAATAATAATAATAATTTTAAACTAAAATTTACAAATTCAAGTCCAAAAGCCTGCTTGATTCATGTGGCAGCCGCAAGCATTAGTATGAGCTGGGAACACATTTAGATATCATAAATAATACTAATAAGTACACTGTCAGTCGAACTAATGAGTGTGATTATAGAGTTTATATTTGATTTTTTTTAATTATAAATTTTATTTATTTTAGTAAATTAAATAATAATATTTTATTAATAAATAAATGTTAATTTTAAAAAATATAAAAATTAATATTTTAAAAAAATTTACTTATTTTTAAAATTTTTTATTTTTATTTTTTTATTAATAAAATAATATTATTTAATTTATTTATAATTTATAAAATTTATATATTAATAATATATCAAATATAAATTTTTAATTAATACATTCTTTTTCATTTTATGCATTAATTTGTACCCTATAAAATAAAAATTAATGGATAAAGGCTTTAGTTTTCTCTTCTTATCTTAACTTTACAAATAGAAATTGCAGTTTTTTTTTTTTTAAAGGATTGCAAATCTTCTTGATGCATTTAAAACCGTGCATAAAAACTTGTGTTTTTCATGCTTCTCTAGACAAAAATTAATTAATTAATTAATTAATTAAATTGGGTGGCTGTCATGCAATTTTAAAGTATGAAAGATAACATCAAAGATCATGACAGGGTAAAAGTTGACTAGGTGACTTCTTTTATTCTTTTATTAACACCTTCCTTATGGATGGATTGAAGTTTATTTTTTTATTTAATAAAAGACGAATCAGGTATTTTTTTACTTTTAGGCTCAATTATTGAGCTTCTCATTCATTTTAATACTTAATCATGATCAAAACTTAAATTAAAGTTTAAAAAGTAATAATTTTATTTGTGATTTATAATAATTATATATTTAATTTTCTACATTATTATTTTTCTATTAATTTAAAATCAAAGAAGTTAGTTAATATATTACGTAAATAAATAAATAAGAAATAAACTAATTATAAAAATAGTTAAAAAATAACTATTGTTGAAATTTTTTTTCATTTTGATAAAATGAATTAGAAAATGATAAATTAAAAGATTCATTTGAATGTAAATAAATTTCAATAGGATGATTAGAGATTCATTTTGCTTAAACATAAATTTTTGTAAGCTATATGTACAGATATATTGTTAAAATAAATTTGTAAAAGATATAATATCCAAATAATCCTACAGTTTAGCTAAAAAATATTGATTAAAAATTTTAAAATATATATATTTTAAATATAAGAGCTCTACAATATAAGAGCTACAAGTAGTGGGAGTTATTTATTTGTTTGCACTAAGCTCCAGAAAAATGGTGGTCCAAAGACTCCAAAAATGGAGAAAGCAAAAATTGAATACAAATAAAAAACTTTGTATGAAACAAGGTAATGCATATAAACTGCTGAAACTGAAAGAAAAAAAAAAGTGCCTAAAAGCCTAGCATTCTTTTCTCTTTAACTTTCATTATCAATTCTTCCTCAGATGGAATCTTGCCACCACTCCTTGTGGTTGCACGCCACCAGGCCATAAGCTCATCCTGCGAAATGCTTGGTTGGTTAGGCTGTCTACTCAAGCAAAATATGAACGTGAATGAGAGTTGGAATCGGATTTTATACATCACAAACTTTCAACCTAAGTAACCTCCCTACCAAGTTGGGTTCTAAGAGTTGACTGTCATCTTACGAGTGACATGCTTGGCTATTGTATTATCATGAATGGCATTGGTACGGCCGCTAGGAGCTACTCAAAATGATTAAATTTCCTGAAATTGTGTCATGTATGATATAGAGTGTCTTGACATTTCTGCATCGAACTGTCAAAGGAGAATCCCTTTGGCAAAAGTGGCTATCATCAAGTTGAATGCCAGTAAATTCCTTTGTCACTGATGACTATTACAGGAAAATGAAAAAGACCCTCACAGCTTACAAACAAAGAAACACACAAAACAAGCAGTTGAATTGGAGGGTAGAAAATGAAGTAAGATATTTACCAAAAGAAAATCGTGGTTGGAAACGTATTTGCTCTCAACTAAGCATTTGATCCCCCCTACATTAACAGAGACGGAATTCTTGGAATTGCATGGTGTGCCCTGTCTGTGTGCCCCTGTGCACTTAGAAGAAGGAAAATGAATAAATAAAAACTAAAAAAGAGAAAACTCGGAAAATGTCCCTACATAACTTATGCATCAATTAACAATCTACTCAGTATCATACCAGTAATGCAGGCAACAAAATATCCAGTTCCCCCTAATCCTTCCTCCCACTTCCCAAGCCGCAAACGCAGGAAAAAGCCTTCAAGATGTGAGAGTGATATTTGCGAATTCATCCACCTGATGTTCATGTAGCATTAAAAATTCAAATGTATTAAATTTTAAGTAACATAAAAGACACTAGCAGCATACAGCCACCCTTCAATGAATCATATTTATTTCCCACTCTTTTAGATACTTCACAGTCAAGCTTTTATGGGTCAAAACGTGTATAAGAAAGCAGGAGGATGCTTTTAGTGGTATGCAATTTAGTGTCCCCATGTCTTCCTATTCTCCTGATGTCATCAGCCAGAACGACAAACACAGCGGCCAGAAACTCTGATTCTACAACCATTTGTCCTTGGATTGAATCTGTTACCTCTACCTTTAAGCAAAATATCTGACACAGCACAAGTTAAGAATGAATTTACTAATGAAAATGATGGTCTACTTACTTCAGGATATCCGTCCGCGACAAACGAAGCATCCTAACAGCATCGAAGATCGCCTTTGGCATATCTGAAACCTGCTGATTGATGAAATCACCCCAAGGTGTGATCTGGTTTTCTTTCAGCTCATTTTCCTTGGAACTGGAAGCTACATATTTCTTACTCGCATTGATGTTTGATCTCATTTTGTCTACAGTAAACCCATAATTAGTACTTGGGCCTTTTCTGATATCAATCCCATCACAAACTATACGTGCAGCTATACCTTCTTGGTTGTCATCTAAAAGTTTGTTAGTCTCTTCAAACCTTACATAACATTGCAGTTCATTGAGATTAGGCAAAGAAGCTCTACATGCTGATTGATGTTGACCTCTTGAGGACGTGTTAGGACACGCAACCGCCCAATGATCAAGCTCAAAGCATCTAATGCACGCACAAGATAATTCATCCAATCTATTAGATGACTTCATATTCCTCAGAAGATCTTCAATCTCATTATCTCTTATCTCTGGACAATATTGCAAATGATGGCCTTTTCTTTTGCAAAAGAAACAGGTGATAGCCGAAGAAGCTGTATTGTCTGATACACCAGAAGGCATGATGTGTTTGAGGGCATCTAATCTCCTAGCAAAAAGAGAAGTCATGGCCTCTGAATCGTTAAATCTAGGGGAGGGTAAAATAGGGCTCACTTTACATTCAGATTTCTGGTCATTTTGGACTGTAATTTTATTGAAACCAATGGATGCCTCAATTTCAGTAGCACAATTCTGTAATTCTTTACCAGAGATGGTTAGTGGCTCTTCGTCAGATTGCTGCCTAGCCTCCAGAATCTTGAAATTGCCAGAAAAACTAACATAGTCCTGGGACCAAGGAATAAGCTTCATGCAGTCACTTGAGCACCCAACAGCACCACCAGCATCCTGGTTTAACAAGTTGCTAGAAGACTTAGGAGTAAATCGAGTTATCCACAAGCTACCTAGAAGGTTGCTTTTGTAACCGATGTTATGAACTGTCTTTCCATCGGATGGTGGGTCAGAATCATTGTTCTCAGTGTTCATCAACTTACGCTTACCCAAAGAAGAACTAAAGCTTGCTCTATCTTTCTCCACACCCACTGCCAAGTTGCATGAATTCTTATTCTCTGCAGAATTGTCCTCACTACTTCTTTTACAGGGAGAAAAATTCATGGATGAAATCTTTGGCTGGGTTGGCGGACCTGCTCTGCCACTAGAAATTGGTTCTTTGAGCTTTTCATTTGAAAGCAGAAGTACTTTATGGAAGTTAAAATTTTCTCCATGATAGGCAATTGGAGTAGCATCAATGTCACAAATCTTGTTAGTCAGCTCAAGTCCCGTTTGATAATTTTCATTTTGTGTTATTGTTCCTTGGACCTTAGTCTTTGGAGAATATATTGAGTGGAAAAAAGATTGAAACCCAATATTTCTGCACCCAGGTTCATGGTTCATATGGCTTGTGTCAAGTTTCTTGTCAGGACTCTCATGTGACTGATTAGGGTTTGCAACAGCAAGCGCCAAAGATGGTGCATTGTCTTTCGATTTCAAAAAACCTTTCATCATGTTTGATATCCAGTTCATGAAGGAGCTATCTTGTTTTTTAAATGATGATGAACAAGGACTTTCACTGCTTTGCTTTTTCACTCTTTTGCTCCCCACGATCAACTGTTGCTCAAAGCCCCACCGTTTTTTGCCGGTAGAGAATAATCCAGCACTATTACAACTTTCAACACTCTCATGGCTGTCATCCTCCTCTTTTGATATTATTCCTTTAACATCGCCATCAGATAAAGCTTTTTCCTTTCCTTTTCTTCTATATCTACGGATGCTGCTGTGAGTGGCAGAATGTTCATCAGTGGACATCTTCTCTGGTGATATCTCCTTAGGGTGCTGAGAGTTCTTTTCAGCTTCAGATGCAGATTCTGAACCTGAAATTTTACTTGTTGCAACACATGCATCACCAATGGCCTGCAAATCATTTTCAGCAGTTGCCTCCAGTTTTTCTGTAGGCCAATGACTAGAAGAAATGTCCCCCTTCATCTTACTTTTTCCCTTTTTCTCCATTAATGAAGTCAATTCATCCTGTTTTCTACCAGGGGATATCAGATTTTTCTCTGGAGGTCCACAAGCTTCACATTCATTGTGAGTTTGAACTTCAGATGCCAAGACCATCTCCATTCTTGACAACTGAGTCCCACTGCCAACATCTCTGGCTTCATTGGCACGATAGTTGAACAAAGATTCAATCTGTGCCTCATTCAGTTTCCTTTCATCTGTTGCTTGTCAAGAAAAGAATATATCAGTTACATGTCAACTCTATTCAACTAAAGAAAGTCAAAATAGATATGTATATACATATATCTGTAACATTTTATCACACAAAACAGAAGCTGTGAGACTTTCTAGGACATTTTACTTTCTCAAAGTACTAAATAAGCGAAAAAGTCAGCATCTTCAAGCACCTGGTGAACTTCGAAAATTGTTTTCCATTGCCTCAGCTATTTCGGCGACTTGGCTATTGTCTCTACAATATAAATATGCTCCTTTAGAATCTCCTAGATCATTCTCTTCAATTAGATTATCATCAGATTCTCCTCTCTTTGTGCTTATCTCCTCTAGAAAGCCAGCAGTTCCTGCAGAAGAAGAGTTTCTTGGCAATTTTAGGGCAAAAGGAGGGAAAGATTCGATAAGATAAAAATAAAAATAAAAACTAAATAATTTATACAAACTTAACATGCCTTGGAAAGTATTATCATTTTCTGTCTGCTTTTCATGACACAACCTGATGCCATCATTATCCCTAGCAGATTTGTCCAAGTTATTTATATTGGCAACTTTAGTATTCATATCATGAAATGTGGATATGGATGTATTGAAATTTTCTTCATCTATAGGCTTGTCATTACTTGACCTCGCAGATTTATTAATTTGTTGTGGTGAAAGAACCACATTGCTTGGTCCTGCACCCAAAACAATGGAATGTTTTTTATCAGAAAAGCTGCAGTCAGTACATTTGAGACTGGGACCTTTCTGTGGAGACCAAACTAATTCTGACAAGGGGTCGGTGGCCACAACTTTCACGTCTATCCTTGAAGCTGCATTTGCACCTGCACCGAGATCATTGCTCAATATTCTCTGAATCTTGTGATTGGAATACCCCAGAGCAAGTCCTAAATCAGTCACCAGATCTACGTTCTCATTTTCCACGTTCATTTTTGTTGAATGGCCCCTTCAGCTTGCAACCCTGAAATGAGAGTTAATGTCAGGTCTAAATTCTTACAGTGAATAATTACTAAAGCTGATAGCCCTTGTACAAAAAACAAATTGACAATGAAACAAGATTTTTCTGTTTGTTAGGCATTAAAAAACTAACTATTCAAGTCTATGGATCGGAAGTACGGGTAATGTTATCTAGAATCAATGACAACAACCCAAAGTAAGATAGTATGCAAAAAAGACTAATTTATCTCATACTGAGAATCGTCCAATTCTCTAATCCACTCATATAGTACATTACTGCATGATAAAGTCACAAATTTTTGTCTACCTACATCAGCAACAGTTGAATTCCTTTTTAAATAAAATTATATGCTGCTAAAGAACATGTCATACCAAATTTGGAAAAGCATTGATCAAAGCTAATTTGTCTGTAACACAGCAGATTAATTAGTAGTTCGGTCTGATACATAATAAAGTGAGTAAGCCACCGTGCATATGCAACTTAATTAACAAAGTCATTGGACTTTTTGCAGAAACTTCATTAGTTACTAGAAGAGTGAGGATGTTGAAACAGCAACAAGAAAATTCAAATCAAACGCAATTCTATCATGGAAATCCAATATTAACCATTCCAAATTCATTTTAGTAGCTGAATGGTAGTTCAAAGGCAAGACAACTTGAATGTCCAGGAGTTGGCAGCATTGCATAGGATAATTGTTTACAGTTCCCACAGTAACAACATTAAAATTTGAGCTTTCACTCAAATAGCATGCATGCTGGACAGACTCTTGGAGGTTGCAGGATCAAGAAGACCTAGTCACGTAATGTCTTCCTCAGGTGAGTTAAGTAGATAGGTGTTGGGAGATTAAGGGTAGATTAGGAATTACAAAAAATCCCTTTGCATGAAAATTTGCATTTTAAAAAACATATTAATTTTCTTCTATGCATTCCCTGGTATATCCACCACTCAATCCATGCATATCTGAGCTCTATAGATATTTAAATGCTGCTAGTGACTAATTTCTTATCTCAAAGACCACATAGAAATGAATTCTAGTGAAACAGTACATTGAGTTCAATAAAAATCCAAAAACAAAATAAGGTCCTATACCCTAAAATATTTTGCTAAAATCAATAGTAGTTTTGATGTTCGTCTATCATTCAGTTAATATATAGGGATCAAACTACAAGCAAAGGCTGCATGTGTAGCACCACAAGCCAAAAGCAAGTCTTCCAGTGGTCGATTGACATTGTTGCTCCAAAGAAAGCAAGTTCATATAACCATGAATGCTATTGATGCAGCTTATTTGTTATTTATTTGGCATAGGTTTAGTTGAGGTTAACCTTAGAATTTTTTACATAAATTGGCTTCTCTTGAACCTCAATCATGTGTGGCAAAAAAAAAAAAAAAAAAACCTCAATCCTGTAATCATTTGAACAATTGCACCAGAAACCAGTCCATTTTATACATGTTTCCAAAACAAGCACGTGATTATATCTACTTCCCCACAAAAATATTAAGCTTAATGACTGAATTACTTGAACTCTCTGCGTAGTGGACTTAATTAAGAAAAACAAACAAACCAAGCAACATGAAAATATAGCAAAATACAGAGACAACTTTTTTTTTTATAATTTTTTTATACAAAAGCAAGAATAGATAAAGAGCTTGCAAGTGCTAAAATTCAAACCTAAACCTACTGAGAACCATTTACTAAGAGTGATTACATTAATCAACGGTTTGACAATTTCTTATTTTCATTGAAAATATCTTCCTAATAACATGATTCAAACTTTGCATGGCTCACAGATAACAAGATTCAATGCAATTGAAATAAACGTGCAAAAGAGAGAGGGGAAGTGAGATAACAATTTATCTACTCCATATGCACCAGAAAAAAAAAAAAGTTATCCACCACATAAATTAAATGCTGAACAATAATGGCAGTAAAATTTGTAAAGGTAAATCATCAAGAAACCAATCAAGCAAAGTTATGAGTATGACATAGCAAAAACATGAAGCAAATTACACAAAGGAACATCATATCAAGTTCAGACAAATGCAGATTTCAGAAAGCAAGAGATGAACCTAAAAATTTACAGCAAAAACCTCCACAAATTGAGATAATACCCGAGTGAGAAAAGATGCCTGATCTATGGAGACCCACATACCTCTTGCAACTTAAATCCGTGGAAGATATAGCAAATTCTTTTTGCAGCTTCTCTTTATTACAACCCTGAAAAAGAAAACTACTAACAAAAGGGTACACAACAAAAGAAGAAAAAAAATTTATGTGTGAAAAAGAGAGAAGCAAGTTTTCAGTCTTAGTGAGTGCCTGCCATGCGGCATACTTACAACAACAGTTACATGAAGTTGTCCTTCAACTTTTACTTAGATTCTTAATATAAGGTTCAGTCCTTGCCACGTGCACTCATTGGATACCAATGACACTAATCGGGAGATTACGTTATCTCTTTTGATAGCCAAAACTGCTTTCGATCTTCATTTAAAAAATATAGAAAACAAAGAGGTTATAAAAAACTACTCTTTCTTTTCTTTTTCCAATGATTGCTTTTGCAATTTTCTGAACTCCCAAACAGAAAAAGAGGGTTGTTAGTTAGTTAATTAATTACAATTAAGAGAGGATTATCTCTTTCTTTTTGCTTTTGGCCTTTTTTAAGGGGGATCAAATCATATTACTTTATTATTTTTAAGACTACTCCATCTTACTTAACTTGATTACATTCTTTAATACCATTGACCAAAAGTCAAAACTACATTTTCTTGTGCACATAGCTTTTTTTTCCCCCTTTGAAGAATGTTGCATAATTCAAAGGATTAATATTACAAAGATTCATGAATTATAATAAAATATTAATATAATATTTAAATTTAAAATTTTTTTAATATAATATAATATAATATAACATCTTATGCATTTGTCGTATCAGGATGAGCAGCAGATTGAAAGGACCATATTTATTTGGTATTTGCCAATTTTAGTTTCCAATCATTGTTTGCACGCAGAGATGTATTTGGTGAGAATATTTCTGGAAAAAAAGTACAGTGCTTATATGAAAACGGTAATAGAAATAGCCATCCACAATGGTGAGGTGAATTATTTTTCTTAAAATTTTTATTATTATTATTTATCAATTTTATTATTATTTTATTAGATAATTTAATAAAAATATTATAATAATTTTTAAATAAAATATTATATGTCAACTTCTTATAATGTTTTTGAAATTATGATAAAAATATTATAATAATTTTAACTAGTTTTGTTAACATAAACATCATAGTAATGTTAATTAATTGTAATAAAATGAAAATTTTCGTAATTATAATAAAAATTACATTATAATCATTTAAAACACGTGTCAACTCCTTGTCAAAGAATAATAAGAACATTTTGATAATCTTAATGAAATATTAGTAATTTAATATATAATTAATTTTATATTATGTTAAAATTTAATATATATAATTAAATAAAGGTATTAGCAACTTTCAAATAAAAATGCACATGTCAAATTTTTATGGAATGATGGCAAATGTATCTTAGTAATTTAATGTGATTAATTTTATTTTATATTAAAATTTAAAACATAATTTAATAAAGATATTATAATAATTTTAAACAAAATATCACTTTTCAACTTCTCATGAAAAAATCATAAAAGGTATTTTGATAATTATACTACGAAATATTACGATAATTTTGATCTAGTAAAAGGGGTATTTATGTATTTATGATAATAAGAGTATTATAATAATTTTAATTAATTATGATTAGGAGATATTTTTGTAATTACAGCTTATTATAATTTTGTTATGAATGGAAGGACATTTTTATAATTATAACAAAAGAAATATTACAATCATTTTAACTATAGGTAAAAGCTCATTATTAACCAAACTAAGAGGCATTTCAGAAATCTCCAAGGGAGATTACTTTAAATATAGTTCATTGGTTCAAAAAATATTTGTAAAATCATGAATAATCAAAGTTAGATTTGTTGACTAACACCAAAAAGCAATTTTCCTCTTCATTCCATGAACAAGTTCAAAACAGCTTTGTATTCTTTAGAACTGGATTTTTTTTAGACAATATCTTAAGAGGTAGATCAAAAATTCAAATAAATGGCAAATATATATATATATATATATGAACAACCATTTTTCAACCCTTTGATTCTCATTAATTGAGTGTGGTAAAGAAGAAAATTATAGTCTTAGAATATTATACATGAAAAAAGTACAAGCATTGCATTGTCGTTTTTAGCATATGAATCACATTGTATTCAATAATGCATTATCTTCTGATTTTTTTTTTAGATATAATCATATAATTCACAGAAACTACATCTTGTATGCATATATGTGGCGGCATATCTTAACGCATGAAATTGCTATAATTACCTTGTTTTTCACATTCTACTTAATTGAGCTATTATTTATAGCATTTCATATTTCGTTTTGAAATTTAATGCATTATACTTACGAAGCATTGCGCGCAATGCTGATATGAGAGAATACACTCTTAAGATTATTCGAAAAAAAAATTTTTTAAAAATGAAAATACCCCTAACCGTATTATAAAAAATTTATAAATATTTATGTATGTCATGTATATTGGTACAAGTAACTATATTTTATACCAAAACAAAAAGGTAGGGATCGATCCTTTCAGATAATGATAATAGGCAATTTGATTGAATGATGTTGATATTCAGATATTGTCGAATTGGAGGAGAGGTCCCCAATCCCCAATTTCACAAATGAATAAATTTCATTGGTGTTAGGGAACCGGATTTTCTGGTCCTGTATCTACCACCACCAGCCTGAGTCTGGACCATCTCAAAGCCACTAAATTAAAGCTCTACCCACTAGAAGGTAAGAAAGTGGGATGGTTACCGTCAAAGCTTTCGTTTATCCATTGGGACATGACATGAGGCATAGGAACCAAGCATTTCTGATGCTGTTGAATGATCCACAACAGGGGTTTCTATCCCCATAAAGCTCCTATAAGAATTGGTTGTTTGTGATTGGTTTTCCTATGATTGTCACCTTCAAACCTTGATAATGGCGAAGGTATTTCCCACACACCATTTTTAAAGTAGCAATCATTGTTGAAAGATCCCAATAATATGAGTCATTATGTGAAGCTAATATAAAAGCATAGTGTATTAGTGTAAATATGCTTCCGTTTGGAGTTTTTTGCGCATTAAAGTACAGTTTCATAGCCATTCGAATTTATTAAAGCAATAATTAAAGTAAGATTCATTGTTTAGTTAGAACAAACCACCATGAAAATGGTTTATGATGACTACAGAATTTCAGATGGAGCTTGAAACTTTGAGACCAACTTGTCACCATAGATCATTTATGGTGGCCGATATTGGTCAAATCAGCAGTATAAATCCTTTCAGTTCCATTGTAGGTATTATGGGAGCAGTGCATAAATAACTAAAATAAGAGAATTGGAGAGATGACATATTTGGTGCATTTCACTAACAATTTTTTTGTTATAATTTTATCATTGTTTGTTTAATTACAATAAAAATTTATATGAAAATCTACTATTTATAAGCATAAATTTTATATAAAATTTTAACATCACGTATAATTTTGAAATGTAATTAATTAATTATAATTTAATGACGGGTAGATTATATTCTCTCTGACCTATTCGAAAGGACAACCGAAGGTTCAACTTGGTCGTGGAATTAACCAATGCTGGCGATGGGAGTGGTTTCAATCTTTCACATTTAATGACTCTTTGAATAAAACCGAACACTCGATCATAGAATGGACAGTAGGTCAGATGTCTTTGGGTTGATATTAATTGGCCTTTTGAAGTGTCAGAGGGCAGAGAAAAAAAACTGAGGAAGAGGCAAAACCAAAAGTTTCAACTTTCAATTAATGTTAATCATCGTGAAGAATTAATCACCAGTAATAATAAATGTTTTCTTCCTGTAATAAAGAATCCCAATGTCATAAAAGAATATGTTTAAACTCAAAATTTGATCGTATCTTTGTTTCTGTAAATGTCTTTGCCTTGGGCAATTTGACTGCAAAATGCCGTGTTAAGCTGACCTTTTTGTTTTCTGAAGAATCCAAAGGGGATGGCCCAGCAAGTGCGTAAGGTAGAACAAGTCAACTTTGGCAACTTTGGTTCAGCCATGTTGTAAAAGCATTCCAAAGCATGTAGACCCTACCACATTTTAGGGCCGGGAAGAACACAAACAAAACCTCTTTTATTATTGTGTTGGATTTGCTTTTTCTCTTTTTCCTTTTATCTAAGTAAATAGAAGATTCAAGTTTATTAATCCTACGATAGATGGTAGAAAGTTTTAACTCTTGTTATTGTAGATGCCAGTAGCAAAGCAGGGCCGCGTGAACACATCAACCGACATGGAAATAGAGCATGTCGGAATCTTTCAGCCTTTGAATCATCAGCTCCAGCTTGCAAGCTTTTAAAGTTAATTGCTCTTAGGCTAGAGGAGATGCATCTGATTCTTTTCTTTCAATTTTTGACATCATTATCTAATCTGCCAGAATTGGTACGAAAACTTGAATGGTTTTTACCAAGAGGTTTACAGTCGGTATGCCATTTGAAGGGAATAGTTGTTTGGAGGACAAAACATGGTGAGAGAGAAAAAAAAAATAAACTGATAACTTTAAACACGACTGACTAATAAGATATAAAAATGATAAAAAAAAAATCCAAAACGAATAGATTTAAAATTTTAAACAAAACCACAGATGAATTAAGTACAAACCAAAAATCATAAACACGAATTATAATACAATAATTTTAATATTTTATACATGTTAAATACAAAATAAACATACACTACATTAATTGACAATTTAAAAAAAAAATCCACTTCAATATAAGAAGATGGTAAATAAAAATAATACATAATTATCTGAACTAATAGGAATGGATGCAGTACTATTTTAATAACATGTTACGGAATCTTTAAAAACCAAAGACAACTATAATATCCTCACTGTAAAGCTCTCACCGTCGGGCAATCCTCTGCCCTGCTCCAAGCAACAATGCCTTCCCAATTATACCCGAGTGGAGTCCAAAAACCAGCGCCACAGTTCCACCTACAGCGATCCACTTCCAATCAAGGCCATTACCATTCTTCCCCCTAATAACCATAGTTTGATCTATTTCATCTTCCACAGAAACGGGACCAAGAAAATCCATGCTCTCATCAGAAGAAATTTTTGTGGTAATTCTTGCCATCTGTGCGCATCTAGACAAGGAAGTGTCTGTTTTCCTTGCATTCTGGTATGCCCTCATGCCAGAGTGCAATTTCTTTACGGTTCCCCACATCCCATGACGAACACCTAATTTTGCCACATCTTTTGGGATCCCCATGTCTTCATAATGTACAAGATTAACCTCACAAGCAGATAGCTGTCCATCTCCTTTTCGGGACTCCACTGCATCACAAATTAGATAATAAAGATGTGACTGTCACTAGAAATGTCCAAACTATTATTGCTAGAATCAAAAGTTTGAATGACAGACTTACCAGCCCTTATAACCCAACTCGAAAAGTAAAGCTCCACACGTCTTGGCTTGTCACGCTTCTGCAAACCAGGATATGGCACCCCCTGAAACATTAGAGCTTGAATGTTAATATTTTTAACACCCTCGTACAAAAACATACAATGCATTAGATGTAGTAATCTATGTTTTTCCACTGCTCAAATCATAATACATGCACATGACATTAAACAGGCTCGAGATGGGCCACTCAAGCATCTTCAGAAGTACACTAGGAGAATACATGAGATTATGCAAAACTAGATTATGCAAAACAAATACACAGATGCAGAATGAATAGCACATAAAAATTAGTCAATTGATGATCAAGATCAACTGCAGCATCTAATAAGTGCTAGTTGAAGTCATTTATTTAGGTATAATTATTGCCATAAATAATTGTTAGTCATACTTTCCATTCCACCGATATGGTCATTCCAATCACCTAGCTTAACAAAAATCAAACACCCCACCCTTCACCATTCCTGTTCCCCACCCCCTTTTATACAGCAATACCACCAGACGCCTTCACAGCAACTCCATAAGGAGTATAGATTTACTGATAGTTATTGGATCAAACTAAAGATTAGAACATTATAACCTGTACCTTTGTAACACAATAGTAGGTCTTTCCAGCCTCCCATATTCTTCGACCAATTATGTACTCTCGATCACGGCAAAAAAAGGGGAACTAAAAAAAGATGAAACAAGTCAAGATATTAAGTCCATACGTAGTCTTGAACAAGATGCAATTTAAAGCTTATTACTCCAAAACATCAGTAAACAAAATTATTGGAACAATTCATTTCATCTACCTTTCTTATCCAGTGAACAATCATTGTCCCTGTAAGAGGGCACTCTTCCAAAATTTTAACATATGCAAACATGGTATCCCACTTTGGTCGGAACTCATCATCCCAGAAGAAGTCACTAACCACCTCTGGTGTTGCATCCTCAAAGACAGTTCTACTATGGTAAACTGCAGGGCCATTCTGTAAACAAAATCACCATAAGGAAGAAATAAATCTTGTGGCCTTTATGAGCATCAGGTATCATATAATGCATGATCAAACATGGAATTCCATCCAACAGAAACAAAACACAAAGAAATGGTAAAGTATCATGTAAGCCATCTGGCATTTTGCATCCTCAGACCTAATAACCTGTAAAAATTTGAAAAATAAAAAAAGCTTAAGTTCAGCCATAAATATAAGGCTAAGTGACTAATGGAATGTGATGCTCACAAGATCTCAAAGCAATGCAATACATAATACTATAAAGAAGAAATTTCCATGAGAAAGCTGGAAACCATACAAGATCACAGGAAAGTAAATTGCAGTGAATCTCCCAAATTCCACCCACCTCTCTTTCTCTCTAATAGGAGAGAGAACAAAAAAAAGCATCAGTAAATTTCTTCCTAAAACTATAATATTCTCTGAGGCAAGTTTGACTTATTAGAGAATGACAGACCCTACAAGTTTTCATGGCAACTTTTTATGATAGTGGAAGAACATCAATTATCAGAAATCTACCTCAGGCTCATGGCGCCATGCTTGGTATAACATATTTGGGGTAGTCTTTTCCATCATACTTTGCCATTCCATCTCCCCATCCTTCCCTTCGAGAAAATGCAGGAGGTGCGCTAAGTCATTCTCTGTGACAATATCCTGCTGTCTTTCTTCAGCTTCACTGCTGGGGCTGTAAAGAAATAGGTATTAACAATGAATAAACTCATCCCTGAAAAAGCATTAACCATGCCAGTAGTAATACAACAAGATTATAATTACTGCAGCAATTAAAACAATAAAAGTATGACAGCACAAAAAACAAAGTTTTATGTCAAATTGAAAGCAAAATAAAGATTTTAATTTAACAAATTCTGGAAAAAGCAAAAAAACCCAGACAATTACAACCAAAACTTTTAAACTTCCATGAAATTCACCTCACAGAGCCAGCAAATAAGGAAGAGAAGGATGGAGAGATAAAGAGCTTGAACAGCAATTCTATTAAATAATAGTCAAACATGCATGCACTAACAAAAACACGCAAGAAAGAAATTTTCTGTGTATAGCCAAAACAAGTTAGGATATTTTCTTTTCAGCAAACAAACTCTACAACTGACATGTGACAACTTAACAACTAGATCATTTAAACCTTTTGGCATTAAAAGCTTAACTACAGAAATATGGTAGGCATCATCTGTCACTAGAGATTTACTGAATAAGTATATAAGGGTCCAGATCTCTAGCTCTAGAACAGTCACCTGATAATTTTTCAATGGACCAATAACTGTTCCTAAGATTTCTACATTCAACCCCGCTATAGCAAAGTCATAAAACATGTTTGCCACAACATTCCAAATTCTTTTGGCCTTAACCATGAGTATCAAACAAATTTGCTCAAACAATTCTCAGGTCTTCCACACCAATCCCACAACTAATTTCATGTGGTATATTTCAAACCATATATACAGCATTTTTTTCCCAACTATTTCCTGACAAGTTCGATTTGCTCTCCAAATTCTTTTGGCCTTAACCATGAGTATCAAACAAATTTGCTCAAATAATTATCAGGTCTTCCACATCAATCCCACAACTAATTTCATGTGGTATATTCCAAACCATATATACAGCTTTTTTTCCCAACTAGTTCCTGACAAGTTCAGTTTGCTTTCTTCCCTATATCTTATGGATGATGCTCAAATGAACCTGGGGCTTGGCCCAGAATCCAGATGGTTAACCTGTGGATTTCCCGCAAGGCAGGGGTTCTAGTCCCAGCTCTTGCATTCCCCCTTCTCCAATATTGGAACATTGGCCCCCCTAAGAACCAGAAAAAAAGGATGATACTAAAATATTTAACATAAGACAGATCACCATTTTTGAACTCTCTCTTCAGGTCTTACGAGTCCTTAATTTTGATGAATTTCTTGTAACCACCTTTGTGGCATGCTAAATGTTGCACTGCATACTAAATATTACACATTTGGACAGAATTCTCATAAAACTCGCCCAAAATGGAAGGGTTAATCCAAACTAAATTCTATCCATTAGCTAGGTGTTAAGAACAATTTGGCATAGTAACTTGAACCACAAATCACCTGTCCTACCATTAGAGTAAGCTTTAAAGGAAAAACAGGTTCTTTAACAAGTAAAGAACATGAGCTTAAGTATCTTTGGATGTACTGCAGGTCGAAATCTTCTCGAACTATCCTGATTCCCTAACCATAAGACATATAAATTCTTCACTTACATATAACTAGCAATCAAGGATAATTACAAAAGCTTCAATATTAATAATTACAATGAACGCATAACCCCGTTTTCATAATTAGGTCAAATTTAAGTTTAATTAGAAAGCCTAATTCATATTCACCTTAATACAAATCATATGGAATTAAAGAAACGAACCAACCACCATAATTTTTTTCTTAAGGAAAAAATTGGAAAAAGGATTTTTTTTAATTACATAAATACAAAAACCTAAAAAAAAGTATAAATACTACTAACCTAACAGTGCCAGCAGCTCCTTCCGGTGAAGTCATCCCCTTAGTTGACGGCGAGGGCAATGGAAAGGCCGAATTTGAAGCCGTAGCAGTCGATTTGTTGGCTCTCCCTTTAATAAAGTTAGAGACAACCGTGCGGCAAACGGAGAAAGCGGAGAGAGCGGTGAAGGCGAGCCAAAGTCGGCGAGCTCCGAATCCGGGAGGGGCGGTCCAGATGAACCGAAACTTAGACCGGAGACCAAGAAAAACTAAGCTGGTCCACCTAGGACGCCAAGCCCAGCCGATCACGAGCCCGATCATAACGGCTAGCCATATCGGCACCGCGCATAGCAAAATGTCGACGAATGTTTCGGTTATCGTAGGTTTCTTCAAGAACTCCATTAGATCGAAGAAAGTCTCGTCCATTTTATCGCAACAAAATCAAAGAATTTTATGGTCTGTCTTTATTCGGCGAGATAAAGGACATGGATCTGCCTCGGCAGGAGATCCCCAGAAGAGAGCATTTCTTCCGGGTAGAGGGGAGATTTTTTTTTTTTTTTTTTGAGCGGGGTTGGAGGTTGATTGGGACAATGTAGGATGACGTGGCGGTGTGAAGGCCGCTGATGGTTTTGGTAACTGTGCTTTGAGGGGCTTCGCCGGAAGTGGCGAGGCGTTTTGTTGATGGTGGAGTGCACGCGAAAGTGGGAGAGTGAGATTAGAGGGATGCAGTTAACGTGGATTTTGGAATAAGACTTTTTAAGGATTTTTTTTAATTACAGCTGGAGAATTGGTGCCGGCTATATCCGCTTATTGTACGGCCTTTATGAAATACTTCGATTTTGACCACACGATATGACTGACATGATTTGCAGCCGTTGGATACAAAACCGTTAACCTGCATTTCCGGTTTCAAAAAAATCTTCGGAACAGATAAACAGAACTCTAGTTTAGACTTTAGATAAAATGGAAAAAGATTAGTACCAAAAAAACAACCGGAACAAGATAATAGTAGTTAATACAAACTGTTTTACCCTCTATATTTTTTTTGAGAAAAAAAAAATTCAACCGTAAAAACTGTAGAAATATATTAATAAATTGATGTTCGTTAGTAGGTAGGATAATAAATAAGATAAAATAATAATTATTTTATATTATATTTAATTTATATCTTAAGAAATGATAAGATTTCAAGTAAGATTGATCACTTTTTTGCATACAATAATTAGATCATTTCAAAGTAGAAAAAAATATTTTTAATTTATTAGATTAAAATTTATATATTTTATTATGTTATTAAAAATTATATAAAATTTTTAAAATTTTTTTAAAAATAATTTTAAATAATAAATAAATTATCATATTCAAATACTTACACATATCAAATATAAAATATAATAATATTATTTTATTTTATTTTATTAATAATATTATTTTATTTTATTTTATTATAATATTGTATATCAAATGTGTTCTCAGTGTATGGAAGGCAAATGAAGTATGATATTGAGATTCAATGATTAAATGTAGTAAAAATAAAAGAAAATGGCTTCAACCTAAAAAATAAATAAAGGTCTATAAAATATTCCTTTAAATTGAATGCCCAAAATTTAGGAATTAATCAAGCCTATTATTGATGTTTCTTGAATTTTAACAATATTTAAGGCTTTATATCAATATTAGATTTGATAATATTAAATATAATATGATAATATTATAAAAATAATATGGAAAAAATATAAAAGTAATACTATTTAAAATTTTAGTGAAAATTATATATTGATTTATAAAAATAAAAAAATATATTTTATGTTTAATATATTAATACGAATTATGATACGATAATTTTTATATTTTATATATATTTAATATGAAATAAATATGGTACTGATATATGAATTACAATATCTAATTAAAATGTATAAAAGCTCATTATTAGGAACTCTTTTGATGAACATAATTAGGAAATTATGGTCTGATAATAGTTAAACAAAATCTTAGTTACTTTGGTTAATTTAGAAAAAATAAATAAATAAATTAGATGGAATGGAACCATTAAAAAAATTTCATACCATGATGAAAGCAAACAAACTTTTTGGATTTCTTTAGTTCATATATGGATATATGTGGACTCCATCAATTATTTGGTTGGAAGTCATTAGATTCTTTTTTACCATATATAAATTAGTGAGAAAAAAAAAATTAAACATTTGACTCAATAATTGATGTTCGATCTCTTTGCTTAAAGAGTAAAGTTTTAATATCACTTGCTCTAAATAAAAGAAATAAATAAAGATTAAAGAGGTAAGAATTGATAGAGAAAACTTTGACTTGGTTAATATTTTTTATATTTTTCAGAAGCTATGCATAAGCAAACAAACATTACAAATCCATAATTTATTTTTTATTTTTCGTGTAAGTTACTTTACTCTTATGGGGAGAAAAAAGTTTATGAATTATTTTGCTTCTAGATAAAATAATATGAACAGTGCATTCATTTTTGAAAGAATATTTTTAATTTATTTGTTGATTACACCTTTTAAAAAGTTGGACAAATGTGAGATGTAAAGTTGATAAGCTCATCTAAATTTAAAAATTCCTAAAATTTGTTCAAATTCGATTTAAATTTGATTTAAATAATCAATAATTTTAATCCATCCAATTTTAATGCAAAAAAACTCAGAACTTGAAAAAATGCAAACTTGAATAATAAAAAATACTAACTTGAAATGATTTAAAGTTAAATTGATTCAATTTTAAAATTCAATAATTTAAGTATCGAGCACGAAAGATTATGAACTTAAAATAATCGAAACTTAAAATAATTTAAATGCAAAATGACTTTAATTTTATTTGACCTAAAATAACCTTACTCAATCCACTCAATTATCGTATCTAGTGGAATGTAAACAATCTTAATTTGTACATGTGTATTATTTGATGCATAGTGAATGATAGATTCGTTTTTTTTTTTTTTTAAGTCATTAGGATTCATTATATTAAGTATTTTTAATATAAGGATTGCATCAGTTGTATTAAGTAATTACAGGATGGAACATAAAAAAATGTTTATGTATTAATGAAAGAAAAGCTTAGTCCGGTCTAATGGTTGGGGAAATTGACATAAATATCCATAATTTATCTAAGATAAAATAAAGATAGATTTAATAATTTAAAATATATATGATGATACAAAATAAAAATATATAATTTAAAATTTTAATAAAAATTTTATATAAAATTTTATATGCAAATGATACAACATAAATTTTTTTATAAAATTTAATATAATTATATAAATTATCAATATTTTACGTTATATAAATATAAAAATTGTTTGATAATATATACAGAGTGTATATTAAAGTAAATTAGAGACACCAATATCTATTAGTTTGAATAATAAAAAATTTAATTTTTTTAAAATAATATCGTGATTTTAAATTTTATTAATAAAAAATAAATTTTAAAAAATTTATTTATTTTATAATATTCAATCGATTCAACTTTAAATTAATCGAAATTAAAAGTTGAGGAAAAGTGAAGTATAAATGGACTGATAAATTATATCTCATGTCGGGAACTGAAACTGGAATGCAGGTCAAATGATTGTTGGAAAGTCAGAATAATTTTGAATCCAATGGCTACAGATCATGCTGTCATTATCGTGTGGCCAAAAAATTAGATGCTGCTTCTGACGGTCGGGGAGTGAGGTGCCATGGCCAATCACAATTGGCCGCGTGTTAACGTTGATAATTTTTCAATGAAATTTACTTTCTGAGAATCCATTTTATTATTTATCTATACTATTATATATTTTGTATTTATACTAATCTAAGTTAATATTAAAAACTGATTGAATGGGTTGTTACCACAAGTCAATTGGACACCACTTCAATTTTTAAAATTATATAAAAATTAAATTAATGTTATAATAAAAAAATAAAATTAAGGATATTTTTATTTTTATTTTAAAAAATTAATATATTATTTTGTAAAAAATAATTTTTCCAAAACATTTCTTTTACCTACAAAGTAGATAAGATAAAATATGCTATTATCTATTTATTATTATTATTATTATTATTATTATTATTATTATTTTGCAAAAGAAGACATCCTTGGAGATGGAAGAAAAGATTATAGCACTAAAATTTGAATTTTTAATTTATTGAATATTATATTTTTATGATAATTACATGAATTAATTAAATTAAGATTTGAGTTAATTTATTTATTGATTTTTGACATACCTTATGTGGATGAGAAAAAAATTTTAAAAAAATTTATGAAAAAGAAGTTTCTTAAGTAGAATGGGTATTTTTTAAATACTTGGGTATTAAAAAGCATTTTTATTTCAAAGTAATTTTATAAACTAAGTTGGTGTAATTTGATTTGTGATATCAATTCAGTTAGAGTTTTTAAAAGGTTTAATACCCAAATAAGTCCTCAAACTTTACATTAAAATACAAATAAATTTTCAATTTTTTATTACATGAAATTAAAATTATAAACTTTTATTTTATTGTAATTAGAATCTAGATGGTATAAATTATTCAATTTTTTATTTTATTTTTTAATTTGTAATAATACTTAGATTTATTTGGATATTGTTAAATGACCAAAATTTAACATAATACTATTTTATAATTTTATCAATTAGACATTATTCATCTAATTTTAAGATTTAATGAGTATAATTATAATAAAATAAAAGTTTATAATTATGTTTGATATATAAAATAATGAATATGATAAATGTTAATTATTTTGTATTATATTTGATTTGTATATAAATGAATGATAGAATTACATGGAAGATTAATTTTTTTTAATATAGGATGATTCAATTTTTTCAAAGTAGAGATAATTATTTTTAATTCATGAGATTAAACTTAAATATTTTATTAGTTCAAAAAATTACTTAAAACTCAAATTAAAAATAATAAACAAAAGTCAAATTTTCATTATTTTAGTCAAAAATTTTCCATTGTGATAAGATAGGTTTTACAAATTCAACTATTTTAACTTCAATTTTTCTTTTAAACCATTTTTATTAACAAGTATATTTGAGAACTACCTATTAAAACAAACTTTTCTATTGCAGACTTTATTAAAAATATTATACTTGACCACTTTATTGTTTTTTTTTTTTTTTTGGTCCTAAAAGTTGCATAAGAACTAAATATTTGACAAATTACCATGGGATTTACATTTAAAATCTTCATTATGGACTTGACCTTTAGCCCAAAAAGAAAAAAAAAAGCCCTATCCATATTTTAGTAGAATCATTAATTCATTATAAATTATTTGGTGGTAGGGGTTTTCAAGCAGTTTATAAATCATAATCACTCTCACCTAAAAAAAAAAAAAAGAGAAAATGGCCCACCTCCTCTTGAATTTAACATTTCAATTACAATACGTTGCTTTGTCCTCTACAATAACACCTAAACTTTGGCCATCATTCATTAGAGAAAACAAATGAGTAAAAATATCTTTGACTCTATAAAAGATAAAGGGGAAGACTTCAAAAAAAAAAAAAAAACTGACATTCACCTATCTAAAGATTGTTTTATTTGAACATATTAAAAAAAATTAAAGATTTTAAAATTTAAATTTTAAATTTATAAAATATCACTTGATAGCTATACGAACTAATTAAGTTAAGTTTTGAGTTTATAATTAAATATTATGAGTTTGAAATTTTAAAACTGACACTCTTTTGTTCAAATTAAAATGATTAATGAGAATATGAAATAAATTGATGAAGGATAAGAGACAATATTAGAAGAGAATTAATTAAATGAATTCATCAAAATAAAATCTTAAACCAATCATATGATTATTTAGACAACAAGGTGGTGCGATGTTTTGACAGGTTGATGGATTTGTGTATTTGCATTATTAGACATTGAAAATGGCTTGTAACTGCTGCTAATATAAATAAATGATTGATTTGATTTTAGGTGGTTGATACATCATAATCCTAATTAAAATGATATTAATAAGTAATTAGTTTAATTAGTTAAAACTCGTCTTTTTGAATAAAAAAAGTTTTGGATTTGAGTTCTGTCAGTGATTATTTGTTGGGATCATCTTGAATGTACGATCAGATTATTAGGTACGACATATCTTATCCTGATTTGAGAGATTAAGTAACTTATTTACCTCTAAATTTTTTTTTGCTAAGATTGTTTTAGTTATTTTTTTTATAGTAAAAATTGTAATCTGAAAATTAAAAAAATGGCTGCAAATGCTGAAATTCAAAGATTAAGCATTTGTCTAAATCCCTAATCATTTGTTAAAAATAATTTAGCCTCATTACTTTTTAAAAATATTAATTAAATTATTTTATATTGAGAAAAAAAGAAAAACATTATTATATCTTTATCGAGCGAATCACTTTTCTTATCATACATACTCAAGATGTCTCTCTTCTCTTTTGACTACCCTAATTAAGTCTTGGGATTATTGTATTTAATTATAACTTTACATTTTTACATTTGTTTGCTATCATATCATTGCTTACCATATGAGGTCCATTTAATAATTTGGAGTTTTTTTTTTTTTTTTGCCAAAATCTATGAAAAGGTTTAAAGCTAGATTTGCCTAGTTTTACATTTGATTTCATCAAGTGCTTTTTTCTTCTTTCCTTGATTTCATAAGACTTTTAAAAAAAATCCAATTTCGTGTGCTCCCACTAAAATAAACAATTCACAAGAGACAAATCACTTTCAAACAATGTTTGACTTTTGTTAAAGTTTGTATTTATTGAGATTTTAATTTGAATATTTATATCCAGAATGAGAAAAATTATAGTGTAAGAATTGGAAATGAATGGACAAAAACTTGTACAGTACCATAAAATTGAAAATGACGCTTTCAAATTGATTAATTAATCATTATGATCATACAATGTATGCTTAAAATAATAAAAAAAAATTATCAGAATCAACCATTTTTTTTCATGCATGATTTGCCTCAAATATTTTATTATTTTTTAGTCAAGAAGAGATAATGATGCTATGACTTTAGAAGGTTAAACACAGTTACAAGTAAAACCCAGAGGAAGATTAGAACAAAACATAATATATATTTATTTATTAGCTGTCTGCTTAATTTTTAATTTTTAATTTGATTTTTTTTATTTGAGATTATCAGCAATTGAATCGGATTAAAATTAAAGAGATATCACAAGTTGACGTTTGATCCCATTTGCAATTTTTCACATAATGGGCTTCTAAATTAGTTGCAAATACATAGCTAGATAATTTTTCAAGATAATCCTTAATGCAAGAAGTTATAGTCAATACATTTCATTGATTAGTACTAAAATATTCTCCAATTTTTGAATTCAGATTATAAAAAGAAAATAATTTGATTCTTAAATCTGCAAATTCTGTCCTGCCATTTTTTTTTTGTCTGCATTTAACCATATCCCATCTCTATCTTCTGATTAATTACCAAAACCAAATATGGAAGCACTTATTTATGAACCACCAACTTGCTATATGACTATATCAGATGAAATAGTAGTATTTTTCACTTTATACACTGCACATTCCACTGGACAATTATAGGTGGCTTTACCAGGTCTTGCAGTCTGCAATGTTTTTTTCCAATTAAATTCATTTTGAATAATGCAATCCTTAATATCAGATCTTCAAGAAAAGGAGAATTTGATTTTCTAAAGGGCCTTCAAATAATGTTTGAGGGGACAAAGTCTGGGAGACATAGCAGTAAATTGTGTAGCTAGCATGGGGCTAACAAGATGAGCCAAGCAGACCCATAAGGGAACCAGAGGGTTTTTTCATGCACAAATCTAACCCACATTGGCTGGGAAACTGACCTGATCCATTTGGTATAATAATTTTTGTATTTTATAAGTATTTTTCACGAAATGAAATAGACATATAGAAATACACAATTGTTATGTCTAGACAAAGACAAAAGATGTAGTTATGATGTATGTGATGATGGCAGTTTTAACGTGAAAATAAAAGCTGCTTGGTCCCTCCTTTTTCCTTTCAATAAATTATTGGCTTAGAAAAAAAAAAAAGGTAAAATTCAAAGCTTAACTTTGATGAGAATATCTCCCTCTCATGCAAGTGCAACTAATAAAGTAAAAGTTCCCCAAGCGCTCCAAGCTGATATTCTTTGCAACTCTTCACAAGCAAAGCTAATTTGGAAAAAATTTTAACTGCAAAAAGATGAAACACAACTTTAGTAATTTCTTGTGTTGTTGCTGTTCCTTTTTTTTTTTTTTTCCTCTCTTTTCAGTCATGTTTTCACATAATCACACAAACCCCCTATCCAATTGCTGTTTTTTTCAACGAATTTGGTAAAAACAGACAAAGGTCGGCAGACTTGGGGTGCGTTTGGATCTAAACAAAGCTACAAAGAAAGATGTTTTCTAGTAGTTTGTTCCAATGCTCCATTTTTTCCAAAGATTAGACATACTGAAATGAAGTTCTAGCAATTATTAGTAGCACTGTCTTTTGTTAGAATTTATATTACACTGATTTCATGGCAACTTGCTTGATTGCAAACTTCTCTGAATGATCAAACATGGATTTGACAATGTAAGAAAAATGTTTATATCACTTGAAAATCGAAATTTCATCAGGAATTCTGGTGAATGTTTGCCTTCTCTTTGAGGCCATTAGTTATACTGTTAGAAGCTTTCTCCATAAGAAAATCAGATCATAGCTAGGAAAATTCAAGAGTCAAAATTCCATTAAAATTTACTTCAAATTAAACAAATAACAGCATTGTGATAAAATGGACCAAAACTAATTATATACCTGCTTAGATTCTGGAATTCTGCCAGATTCTATATCCTCTCTTAACCCAAGGGTACCTACAAACAGAAAACATATATGAATTTCATTGCTAAACCCTGAAAACATTAAGAAAAATGAGTTGACCTGTTGAGATTTTCATGAATGTAACAAAAACCAGGGTCGTTGACTGTGTATATCCTGAGTTGGGGGGAATGAAGCCTGGTCCGAGATCATTCAGATGAAGTCTAGAACTTCAAATGAATGGTCTCGAACCAGACAGCATTCCCCTCAACTGTTTGAGACGTCAAAGAGAGAAGAAGAGAGAGCGAGAGAGAGAGAGAGAGAGAGAGAGAGAAAGGAAGGAGGGAGGAAAGAAAAGAGTGTTAGGGGATGACTGTTTGATATTGATTTGGCCATGCAATGTTCTTTTTTTTTTTTTTTTTCATGGGCCCTTATTACGTGAGGATGAGTATCTCCTTTTGTGGGTCGGATGACGTAGATCCCGCTTTCTACAGCTTCCATATCTATCATGCTTTTGCACACTGATTTTAAGTTTTTCAACTTCCATGTTTTAACTCTTTCTAGGTTGCGTTTGGTTTGAAAGTTGAAAACCACCTCTCATCAGCAAACGAGTATGAAGAACAAATATGGAAAGGTCATTGGTTCTACACAAAGTTATGAAAATACTTGAAAGCTGAGCTCTCACATGATCATTAGTTTAATGTTTCATTTCTTAGATTCTGAGAAAGAAGGATTCGAAAGAACCCAATTCTTTAAGCAGGGAATATATGTCATTAACATTGAATCAAACAATCAGACGCTTTTATTACACTTTCTTTAATATGGTATTATAGTTTTATTTGACTAAACGATAATCTAAAATTGAAGGAAGCAATTTTACATCTAATAATCAAGGATTTGATTATAATTTTCTAAGCGAATATCTTATTTTATCTTATAAAAAACGTCTCACAAATTTAAATTTAAACTTTTACATATATATCACAATAATTTTTTAAAATATTTCGATGTAAAATTGAAGTATTACAATATCTTTTATTAAAAGATAAAATCATGAGAATAGACTTTTAGACAATACTTGATAGTGGAGACAATCCTATTGTATTGATTTGTTTATCAACAAGAAAATCTTTAATTTGTTAAATTTTAGTACAAGGTAACTGGATGGATCTGTTTTCAATCCAATTTTTCTTTAGATTTGCCCATCTTAGTGAGATCACATAAGATCACATGGATATTGACAAATTTATGAAGAATGCTGCCAAACACACCTCGTCCGTAAATAGAAAATGAGAAGTCAAAAGAACTGAAAATGATATAAACTTTGGGGGAAGAAATTAAAGCTATTGCTTTTACTGATTAAAAATGGGCTTGAAAATAATAAAAAGAAAAGATTTGTGAAATGTTCAGGTCAAAGCAATAGCTTGTTTTAGCATCAGACAAAAGACTAGCAAAAGCTCTCTTCTACCTGTCAATCCTATCCCTCCCAAATCAACTATAAAATTCTCATAAATTTAACGGTACACGCGTCATAACGAATGCCATTTGATGGAACAATGTAAACCAAGAATCATCAAATGAATGAATGATCATTGCTTGAAGAAATTGATGTTATAATGATTAGGATTACTTTTGACAGTGAGCTGAAAACTGAAGAAAATGAATCATGATCTTCACAAAGGGTGTTTAAAGGACGTCTCATTTGCTTCCTACTTGAGGAAAAGGGAAGATTGGAGGCGGGAGAACTGAGAAGCTTCATCAACGAGGGCAATGCCACAAACAGTGTGGTTCCAAGCTTAAATGGAATGAAATACAGGTTTTTTGATAATGGCAGACATCATGTGTTTGTCTTTAAAAAAATTAACCCCATGACAATTGTTATACGTTTCATCTCCTGTTAACATATTAATCGTCTAATTAATGATCACCTCAACTAGTTCAACATTTAACTAATATCAAGTAAATCAATTGATCATGTCAGTACAAACTTAACTAACCATGTTAGAACCAATCTATTATAAAAGGTTAGTACAAGTTCAATTAATCACATTAGCACTATTTTATTATAAAAGATAAGGTTTATATATATATCATTCTGGATCATCTGATTAATATATGAATAATTTAATCAATAATCACTTCGATTGGTTTAACATTTAATTAATATTAGATAAATCAATTAACCATGTCAATATAAATTCAACTCATCACGTCGACATCAATCTATTATAAACGATCAATACAAACTTAATTAATCATATCTCCACCAATTAATTATAAGACTTATATATATATCATTATGAATCATTCAATCAATTAACGATCATCTCAATTAATTTAACATTTAATTAATATCAAATAATCCAATTATCATATCAATATAAATCAAATTCAACACGTCAGCATCAATTCATTATAAAAAATCAATACAAACCCATGTGACCACGTCAGCACCAATTCATTACAAAAAGTAAGGTCTAAACACATATCATTTTGAACCATTTACTCACTTTCCCTTTCTCTTGCATACTTCCCTATCTTTTTCTCTTTTATCTTCCCTCACCTACTATATTTTATTGACTTGAATGTTAAAACGCGCGTCCCGAAATCATACCTCTCTCGTCCCCGAACTGTTTCTTCTCTTATAGGTCATTCCAGCCTCAAGTCGGCCAACTTAGCAACCTTCCGTCAAGCATCTAGTCACCGATTCCAGAATACCATCAACAACAAGAGTTTTAGATATCTGAATATGACAATAAACTCAGAAAGATAAAGTATTTCGTTTGGTAACCTACATTCATTTCTATCTTCTATTTGTAATACAATTGTAGCTTATTAATTCTTTTTCCTTATAATGGAAGGTAAGGCATATTCTTTGACATTTATGTTTGAATTAAAAGCCAACCCTTTGCTTATTCTGAAGTGTTTTTGGGGCACTTTAGAAGTTATGGATTTCTTAAACATTCTCACAATTTTGGTGTTTGAAACTTGCAAAACCCAGCAACTAGGATCGTAGATATAAGCATCTTCTGTACAAGGAAAAGCTAGTCAGAAAGAGCCAAAAAAAACTTTAGATTAGCGGTTTAGAAAATCCAAGGGCTCAAAGTTTGAGCAAATTTTAAAGCCAGAATCCTTTTTTACTAGGAAAATTATTAACACAAATGACGCGTTTTCAGCTCAAAAAGGTGTCTTTTGCTGTTAAAGTCACTAAAAAAAATACACACAACACTGCTTTATGCTCCATGGGCATCTTTTTTCTCTTTTTCTTTAAGACCTTTTCAGATGAGGCTTGCCATATCTAAGCAAAACAAGTATTTCCAATGCATAGAAAGCTCAACTTCCACCATAAGAAAGCATCCCTTAACGGACCCTACCTACCTTTATCTTCATTTTTCGTCTCTTAATGGAGGCAACAAGCATAAGTCTTCACACATTACCAAAAAACCTGACAATTTGAGTATACAATCTTCACTGGTTCAAAAGTTTTGATAATGGTTACAACCTCTGCTTTTCTACAATTCTATATCACATAGGAATGGTGAGTCATCCAACCGGTTCAACAGGCAGCAAATGCAAGTCAAGTCCAATGGCAGTTTTGCGTACAAACACTCAGGAAAATATGCAAGAAGACTGTCAGTGTCAGCAAAAGATGGCAGCAAACTAAAAGGATCGTAAGAATGGAGAATTATACAGGAAGTAGTCTGTGCCTCCTTTACTCATGAGCTTAAAACAAAGAGTTGGAAATCCATGGTCAAATTTATTGAATTGTTCAAATAAGTGAAGCGGAGTCTCTTGACTTTGTTAAATATTACAACAAATCAGGGACTTTTTATATGTATGAAAAGATTATAACTTACAGAAATTTACACTTAATAAGAGTGCCAAAAAAGGAACAAGTCTTTGCAACTTAAAGGAAACAAAATACACATTCTTTAGAGCAGTCACAAGAAAACATGAGAATAAATCCTTTCCTCCTTTTAAATTAGAGAACGCACCAGAAACTCAAGACAGGAAATCAATGTCTGAGTCAGTGTGGCCATTTGCCTTTTGTGGAGCTCATTCACTCATCTCTTGCACTTTCATGGATTTATCTTTGAATTTCAAAGGAGCTTGGCCGTTCAGGATATTGTTCTGATTCTTTTTGTTTGCAGAACCAAATGTGATGGCAATAGTGTCTTCTCTTTGACTACCCAAAGAGTGATGATTTCCGTGTTGAGAAGCGCCTTTAACTATCTCTCTTTGACTTGAACTGACTTCATTACTAAGGCTCTTCCTCCGACCTAGCTTTGGAGACTTTGCACGAGTTGGTGGCATCTGGCATCCATACAAATAGCATATCAAATTTTAACCAAACATGCAGAGAAGATGCAAAATAACTTACCAAAAATGAATCAGACACTTATTGTTTCTGATATCTGTTTAATAGTAAATTAGCTGTTTGACCAGGCTCAATGACATTAAAGATTAATAAAAATCTGCACTACTACCTTTTTCAGCTCAACTTTTGGTGGTGGTCCTTCATGGTAGAAGCTTGGCATTGGGCTTGCCTTGAATGTCAAACTCTTTCTGAATTGCTTGATGGCTGCCTCCCTTTCTTCCTTGAAAATTTTTTGAAGTTTTTATCAAGAAAGAAGCAAAGAGGAAATAACAGAATTACCAGTCTTGGGTTATTTTTTAATTATAATTATCTGCCTCAGATGGTAAAACTGAACTGGTAGACATAAGAGAGAGAGAGATGTAGGCAGCATGGTTAGTTTTTGCACCTTAGTTCTGTCTTCAATTTGGGTTTTCTCAGCCTCCAGAGCTTGGTTTTTCTCCTCTAGTTTTGAATAGAACTACAAGAAAACAACAAAGTGAGACAAGGATTTGTGTTTCAGATTTTGAAGATGCAGTTCGGATACTTAAGTCAAGGCAGATGCACAGAGCGTATTTAAGTTGAGGAAATACCTCCTTCCTCTTCTCTGCACGTTCAGAACATCTAAATGTGGGAGCGAACCCAACAGTTTTCTTGTGCTTGGCAGTCTGCGAAGAGACCACAGAGCTTTGTACATAAAGGGACAACATCAGTGATTTGTGGACAGAGAGATGATCTCATGCTTTGCCATTGGCATGCAGTGTCTGTGTCCCGGAACACGGGAATATGGCATGCAATCAAAATGCATTTTTAGAATTTTATAATGATAAAAATTTGCCTTTTACTATGGTTTAGTGCTCATAATTTGACAAGATATTTTGACAATTGAGCAAATTTTCTCACAATTACAAGGGCAACATTTATGGACATTTTAGAAGATAATATCAAGCATTCAAGATACCACCTTTTTAAACAGAGTAAAACCCTATATATCAATTCGAACAGAAGAAGAGAGTATCAAAGATGTATAACAGCAAGCAAGTGTAAAAAAGGCACAATTGAACTTAAAATTCAGGTAGAACAGGGATACGTAGAAGTAACAGAACAAGATTCATCATCATCAGGATGCTTCTTGTTATTAGGTTGCAGTGGCTTCCTCAAGATCAATTGCGGCTGCTGAAAAACATATAGAGACTTCATGAGCAGCTATAAGGGGGAGAAAACAAAGAAACGAAATTTCTAAGCCTGTAGTTGATCAATTCTATGATAAACTTCTGAGTGCTTATTCCTTATTGGAGTTAAAATTTCCATTTCTGAAATTCTAATTAAAAAAAAATGTACAAGCTATTAATTGTGGCACAATGTGATTCCTTCAGGTTTTCATTAGGAGCATTTACCCAGAAATGATGTCAAAATAAATCAACATTCCAGAGAAAGAAAAGTTTGCTACTATTATCAATTAATATAGTTGCTATCAATTTATACAACTTCTAACACATATAAAACTTGATGAAGGCCTGTGCTTTGTACAATCACATTTGCTTAAGTACAACTTATTACTAGCAGTTGCAGGGACTATGGAGTTTAAAGAAAGAGAACAGATGGCCAACAGTGAAGTACAACAACCAACAGAGAAAATCATGATAAGGAAAGTTACCTTATTCTGTTTTGTCGTGTTTGGATGATGTGCACCATTTGTGTTAGAGGATTTGTTCATGCCAGTTCCAGCATCAGGTTCAGCCACTGCAGGACGAGTTACACATGAAGCACGCTTTTCAGTTGCAAGGGCAAATGGCTGTGGAACAGTGCGCTTCATTCGAACATTTGTTGCAGAAAGTTTTGATACATGCTGGGATCCTCTTGATTTATTATTCTTTGTTTTGGCTGTTTCTTGTTTGACCTTATCCTTAGGCAGGCCAGCCTGAAGATTGGAGCTTAACATGCTCTGCTCTTCATTACTGTTCCCAACATGACTTAGTTCAGATTTCTCAACTGAGTTTTCGATAGCACATTCCTTAACGTTGTATTCTTTTGCGTCAGTGCCTTCTTCTGTACCTTGGAGCTCAGGATCCCCATTCACATATGACTGCATGGCATTGTGATGACTGTGAAATGGTTCATTATTTGAATCTTGTGAAACACCATTTAAGTAAACTATTACACAATCTAATTCCTTGTCTGTGCAGATGTCTGTAACTTCTACTCCCATTGAACTGCAGATATTAATTGGAACATCCATATTGCCATCAGTAGCTTCATTTTGATTTTAATTTACATAAAACCATCAACAAGTTTAATCATATTAGTTTGATTGAAATCATGGTATCTCAAAGCAATCAATCAATCATATTAGATGCGGTGGGTACATTTGCTTCTAGAAAGATTTATCTCATTCTAGAGATCCCCCAATTGAAAACTGAACAGAAAGAACAGTATAGATTTTATAGAACCCAGATACAATAGCTATAACATAATTTCTTCAATTGCAATTCACAAGGCACATAAAGAGAATATGAGATATGAATAACAGGATAAAAGAGAAAACATTAAGTCCTGCACTCTGACAGGACTTTTTCAACTATACTTATTCATAAAAACTCCTAAGCACACTCCAATACAACCAATGGCTTCCCCTCTTCCACAAACTAAGCTCAATTACAGCAGGAGTGAAACTAATCACTGAAAAGGAATTAAAGAACTCTTCTGGTGGAAGATGAATAGATAATGGAGTAGTTGCAATTACCAAAGATAATAGAAAATACCTTTTTTTGAAAAAAGAAAATAAAAAATAATGGCTACGCCTGCCTGGAAAGATATCTTCGATTTCTTTAAGAAAAAGAAGCCACAAACAGAATCATTAGCATCTTAAATCATGGAATTATCAAAGGACATAGAAGGAAGTACCTAATTAAGAATAGAAGTGGGATATTAATCAAGAGGAAATGGCTTGCCAAGTCCATAATTATGATAACTGTCCAATTAACCAACTCAATCACACACACACACCAAAAAAAAAAAGAGCAGGTCAAAAGCCATACCACCCCCCCCCCCCCCCCCAAAAAAAAAAGGCAAAAAGAATACAGAACTTGGTTTTGACAGGGCAATGGGATGTTCCTATCATTTAAATTTAGAATCAAGGGAAATTCAAAAAATTTCAGAATTGATTCCAAAATCAACATTATTCACCTAAAGACTGTAATACCTAATCATAAATTTTACTAATGAAAAATGATACACCCAAAAAATAGAAAATTTGTGTTTGAACTGATATACCATCTAGTTAAAACACAGATATGCACTCCAAGGCCTCACAATCAGATTAAACAATTCAAAAAAGACTACAAAAAGATAATAATACCAGCAATGGTTACAGACCCTCCATTTGGTTCCTCAAAAATCATGAGAAACAGAATCTGAAATGTAATGTATAATAAAATCTGCTTTCAAAGAACAATCCAAAATCTTTTTTGTACAAAGGAGGCTGCAGCATGGGATACATCAACTGGGTTGGCTACATGAACAAACTAACTTAAGCTCCGCGTACACAATCCAAAATTTCAACTCAACCAAACTCACATTAAAAAAAATTCAATTGTTCTCACATCACAGCTATTAAAATTCAAATCCAACACTAACCCAACATTTGTTAGCTATCAAAAGCAACCAAAACAGGAAAAAAAAACAAACTTTAGGATTTTGTAAATGTTGGTTTTACTTTCATTTCTATACCAAGTACAAAGCAAAGTGCAGACACTAACACCCAAAAAAAAACCAAAAACAACAACAACCATTTTCAAAAAACTAGGAAAGAAATGAAATCCAAGTTCAGATCAAACAAAGAAACAAAAAAGAAAAAAGGGATATCTTGTATTTCAAAGGGTGACATTCAAAGACAAAGATTTGAACTTTAAAACTCACATTTTTCACGTGCATGAAATTCAAGAAGAAGAAGAAGAAGAGACGATAAGTTTTGAAGAGCGGTAAAGGAAGTGAGGGGCAAGCGTGGTAAATTACTTACATTTTTTGGTCCGATCTAATGAACAAATGAAGTCTCTTTGTTTTGCCTTATCGAGCTTTGTCTTCTGTCTTTCTGTGTTATCCGGTAGTCCTGTGCTCTGCTTAGAATGTTTCTGTTACTTCATTGTTTTTTTCTTGATATATATGTAAGCTGGTTCGTCGGTGTTAACGGTGTTGCTTAACGCCGTTATCTGATTTTTTTTTCTTTGTTTAATAAAAAAAAAAAAAGAAAGAAAGAAAAGGATGGATTTGATACTGGAATACTGGAATCCCTTCAAAAGGATACTTCCCTTAATTTTGGCTTTTTATTTTGGCTGCCTTTTTTATTTTTTGGGGTATTAAATCAATACTTTTTTTAATTTAAGTACAAAAATTTTAATTAATTCATTTAGAAACTTTATTAGCTAGCCTACCTATTTAGATGGGGAGCATATTAATTATAGTATAATTAATTAATTGTAATTTTGAAATACATAAAATTCATCAAAATTTTATATGAAACATGTATTTATAAGTGTAAATTTTTAAATAATTTTTATTATGATTAAATAATTATAAGATTAAAAAAAGAAAATGAGATTGGTAAACAATTCATGCCTTTCACAATATGTTGCAAAATATAGTAGTAATTGAATTATTTTTGTCTATATAATTATATATGTGTATGATTTGATTCGTATAATTATTTTTAAAAAATAATATTTAATAAATTTAAAATTTAAATTTTAATATTCATAATTATTTCTTTTATCTCTAAATTGCACACGTTTTTTCAGTTATAAAATGTAAAACGATACTCTATTTCAAAAATTTCGAGACTTAACAAGAATTGGTTAAGAAAAATGTAAATAAATATAAGATTGGTAGAATATAATTTTATTAAGGTGTGAACAGTTGAGCAATCAATTTTAAGGATCAAATCTAATTAATTTACTAACGCTTATTGATCGTGGTAAGAAACTCAATTTTTTTTTAAATAAAATTTTAATTTTAAATCTTATAAATGAAAAAAATAAACTTAAAAAAACTTATCTCTTCTTATGGGGTCTAATTCGATCTAACTTGATTTTAAATTAATTAAAACTCAAAATAATTATTAGACACCAGACATTAAACAAAAAAAAAATCTAATTAATTTAATTAAATAAGAATGACATACAAAAATGAAAGTTTTCTCGATGTTTAATTACCATGAATGTTCAACTATTTATGAAACCATTGATTGGAATAATAAGCTGAAGGATTATTCCATTAATTCTATACATATAATTGTAAGGCATCAAATTTGCAAATGTTGGAGAACTTAAAATAGGAAATGCAATTTTTCAAAAAAAAAAAAAAAGTCACTGAAAATATCAAAACCAACAAAAGTGGAGAGAAAAAAGAATATTTATAAAGGAAATAATTCTTTTCAAGTGTAATCAGTTAATCTATGAGTAATTTTTTAACTTTTTTTTTAATATTAATACCGTATTTGAAAAAAAAAATGTAAAAGAAATATAATTATTTTTTTAATCCATTTATGAAATTAAAAATTACATTATCGATTTATATAAAAACAAACACTTTTAGCAAATTAGTTGGAAAGTTTAATAGCTATAAACACAATAGAGTTGTTGGGTTTGTCCAAAAAATGTTCATTATCTTAAACAAAAAGTTATGGAAGAGAAGATGTTCCATCCAAATTAAATAATTGTTGTGAAGATGTTCCCATCTTTGATTATTCCTCCTTAACCCTTTTGATAAAGTTCTAACACCCTCTAATTAATTTGATACTCATCCCTTTGGCATGCAGGTCCCAATTTGACCCAAAACCCTACAAGATTGGTAAATAAGGAGAGCCTTTTGCTTGGGCACCAAAATTTGTTCCATTTCTCTACTTGTTTCAACCCCATCAATATTTATCTTTCATTGCATGAAAATTTTCTCATTTCTTCATGCAAATAAAAAAAAAAAAAAGAAGGAAAGTTTATGAGATTTTTTTGCAGCCAATCTGCAGACAAATTTGATATGTTTTATGAAAACTTCTTTTGGCTTGACTTGTTATAGAGGTTAGTCAGTTCATATTCAGAAGAAATGACTTGTTCAATCACATGCAAAAATTTGCAATTAAGCTTCAAGTTATGTTGCTAAATTTGTGAGTACAATATGATTTTTCATGTGAACCATTTTTTCTCAAATATGAATGGATTCATAAAGTTAATTAAAGTATATATTTTTTAATTTAAAACAAAAGAAGTTACCCACTTGATATATCCTTATTCTTTTTTTCAAAAATTATCATAATTAGGGATATAAGAAGAGATTACAATTGTTTAAATTTTGAATCTCAAACACGTTAAATTGTTAACTTTTAAGGGTGATTGTATGACTAACTAAATCAAACCCCATACTTTGATATACTCGTATTTTAAGAATTTACACTTGTTTTAAAAATCTTAAAGAATTTATTGATGTTGAGATTTAGAAAATTTTACTTATGTGCCAGAAACATGCAATTTGATATTCAAAAGCATACCCTAAATTTGTGGGGGTTTTTAAATAAGACTATAAAAGAAATGGGAATTTCACATTTGAATTGTTTGTTAACAAACTTTGGGTGTGGAGCATAGTTTTCCATACAACTGGTAGGCTAAAAGCTCTTTTGGTTGTTACATGCAATATTTGATTTCTAGGTATGTTGTTGGTGAAGACTACGGAGGAGACTACTTTGTCATTTCCTTTTACATGATTATGTCTACCAAAATCCTAGGTGGGTTCGTTTATTTGCCGCTTCTGATCCTTACTTGATGCTTACATATTTACACCAATTTTATTTCATATGTAGCCCAACTTCCAATTTTTTGCATTGAAAAGCTTCCTCCATCTACCAAACCTGAAAAACATGTATGAAAATTTTCATTCTCAGCTTAATTAAAATATTAGTTATCATCCAAAACATGTATTTTTTACTCTAAAATCAAATTAAGTCATTGATTATAACATTCAAATTATGAAACCGATCTTATTATTTTAGAGAAAATTTAGTTTTGAGTTTTGAAATACGATTTTATAAAACTAGTGATTTTGTATCTTGATTTAAGACGATTATTTATCAAAAAATTGTTTTAAGCTATTTTTTATTTGAAAAGATAGAATCTGAATCTTACTCTTTGAAAAACAAAAACACAATCATTGAATCAAATCCTCAAATACTTCATTTTAGTCATTGATTTCTAAAATTTTTGGTAGTTCAAAAGAGTACATCAATGTATTATCCATTAAGAGGTTAAGTTTGATATTAAGAGGGGAAATTAGGGGCAATTACATGTAAGTAAAGATAATGGAAGCAGATATGGTGGACAGGGTAAGGGCAAGGGAGAGCATTGGTGAGCTGTGAAGCTATGACTTTAGGTGGAGAGAGGGTGGAAGAATAAAAGAGAAGTGAGTGTAGTAAAAGGAATAGGGTGCCATTTAAGGCATAAAAATAGAGCAATGATAAAGTGGGAGCAAGATACCCCTTTCAATCTTAATTTTCAAGTCAATGATTTTATCATATTTAAGGGTCCTACTACATCCTAGATTTGTACATGCCAACGGCCATGATTGATGAACATCACCTCTATAATCATCCACTCTTTCCCAATTAAATTATTACTTGATTTAGAGGTGGCAATTGGATAATCAAATCGGTCATTCTTCATCGAATCATTTTATGTTTAAAAAAATTCACTTTATTTTAATATATGAGTCATTTTAGATTAAATCATTTTGAATTTGAATTAAATTAGACTTGGGTTAAACAGATTTGGATTATTAACTTTTTTTAATCAAATCAAATTTAATCAAATTTCAAATGAATTTTTGGATTCAATCAATTTTATTAACTCTAGTTCCATCGCATTCTAATGATTTATATATTTTATTCGAAAATTGAATTCAAATCTCTCATTTTATTTTAAAAAATATTATCTCGATTAAAAACTTAAAAAGAGCAAAAGTATAACAAAAGTAAACACAAAATTGTTTCATTTTTTTCCTCAACTATGTAATTAGCACAAAATTAATAAAAAAAATCTTCTTCTTTATAATCTTTTATTCACAATGAAATTTTATTTGAAATCATGAATGACATGAAAATTTAATAAAATCAACTAATCATAATCATGTTTTAAGTGAAATTTTTGCAAATAAAGTGCTTTATTGTAGTTTTTTCCCTTTCTATTTATAAAATGGGTTCAGATTGCACATTTGAATTATTTGAATTTTTTATTGTTCATTACATGAGATGATGCTTAATCATTGGATAAATTCCACTCAAGTCATTGAGTTTCGAATATAATTTAATACAAATTCATTAGTTTAAAAAATGAGCTATTCACCCCAAAGTTTTTAATTTCACAACATAATTAGATTTTTCATGTTAAAAATCACATTTGAACACCATTTTACCTTTAAAAAAATCACTATCGCCAAATACTCATATAAAGTAATATTTAATAATAAAATTTTTTTTCTTAAAATATATCAATTTTATAATAAAAAAATTTAGATATAACATATAAAAACAAAACTTATAATTATAATGCCAATATGTAAATATATGTATAATAAAATAAATATATTAAGCATGTATTATTGTTTTTGACATGTAACAACTGAAAAAAAAGAACATGAATATGAAAAAAAATTGGTTGAAAACAAACAAAAGAAAATAATCACAATTTATTTATCAATTTGGTTTTAGTTATTATAATACTCATAGATATGTTAAAATTAAATTTATATGCTTGTGAAAATATAGTGTTGACAAACTTATTCATTTTAAATTAAAAATTATTTATAATAAGTAAACTCAAATTAAAAAGTTGTAATGTTTAAATGCAAATAATTTTTGTTACTATATGTTCAATAGATATATAAAATAAAGAATAACATTTATAAATTCAATTGCTTGACAAATTGAAATAAGTTGTTCAATTTTTAAACTAATGGATTTATATTGAATTATGCTCAAAATTGAAAACTTAGGTGGAATTTACTCTTAACCCTTTTAATACAAGAGATATCACTGTTGCAATTATCTCATATTATGGATTAACACAGTCAATTAATCTCGACTTAAGTCAATTAACGTTAAATTATAAGTAATTATAGTGGTACCATGTTGTGGCATACCTGATTATGTAATATAATTTTAGTTAAGTATGATATTGATTTAATTATGTATTTAAACTTATAATGGATGAGTCAATTTTGATTAACATGTCGGTGGAGGTTTTTGTGCTCACTTCTCTCTCTCTCTCTCTCTCTATATATATATATATGAGCCATGGTCATTGGGTTTCATAACTTTAGTTTATGAAAACTTAAAACAATTCTCTCATTCTTCTTTTGTGTAGGTCATCATTTGGAACCCAAGAGGTGACATCGAGAAACATGGGATAGAAACATCAATTATGTGGATATTGGTTTAGTGGGATTGAGCTCTCTTCTGCGCATCTAGATTAGTTTTAATTTTAGTTATAAATTATGTAAGTGATTTGATGAGGTTTTCGGTAAATCCAACTAACTCCTTATGTTTAGCTTTTCTTTTATTTTATTTGGTTGAATGAATATAATATATAGAGCTAAAAAGTCTATACATCATTGTTCAAATTTGTTGCGAGATTGTGAAAATATAATTTTTCATGAATTCATTAAATCAAATGTAAATAAACTTATTTGAATTAGTTCAAAAATAAAATGTACTAAACAAACCTAAAAACTCTTTTACCACTAAAAAAACTATTAGATGTTTAATTTATTCACTTTGAAAAAAGTTTGTGTAAATATATATAGTTTGGAAATAATGAAATTTGAGATATGGGTTTAACTACATTTGAGATCTTTTTCGCAAAAAAAAAAAAAAAAAAAGTAACATTTGATATATATTTTCTTTTCTTTTGTTTTCTTTTTACTTACCAAAAGAAAAATATCTCTCATGGTATGCTATTAAATATTAATGGTGAATTCTTAAGCATTATTCAACCAATTTTTCATTTGACTTAATAAAAACTTTGAAACAAAATAAAAATAAACCTTTCTTGCAAGTAAATAGAGAAGTTCATTTTGCCTAATTAATAAGCAAAGATGTATCTTTGCAATCCAAGTAGTGGCAAAAGCTTTGGATTAATCTTTTTGTAAATGTTTGTGTATATAGATATACAGCTCATATTTGAAAGGACAAAAATAGAGTTGTAACATTTAATAAATTCAAAATTAAAATCTCAATATTTATAATTTTTTTATTTATAAGCAATGGTTTCTTTATATATATATATATATATATATATATATATATATATATATATATAACCTAAAAGTGGATAAAACAAGGTAATTGACATCACCTAAGGTCAAATATGAAAGTGACATTTTACCACTGTGAAAATGGTAATATACATGATCATTTAGGGTTTTTTCTTTTTTTTTTGGCATTTGATAATATTTTAAAGATTATTACAGTAATTTAATTATTATGGTGATAAAATCATCAATGCTTTTAAATATTATATTTTATATAATATTATAAATTATTTGTATTTTTAAAATCATTATGTTTGCTATTAGATAAAAAATAAATTTTATAGTACATAATATTCAAAATAACCTTGCAAAAAAGTAAAATATTTAATACTTATTAAATCAATAATTTATAAAATAATTAAATGTTATTTTATAAAAAATTTACAAAATTTAAATCAATTTTGATAAAAATAATTTTTAAAAAATTATTAAATAAATTCATTATCTTTTTTTAATCAATATAAATTTATAACATAAAACTTTTTTAAAATAAGTGATTAAAAAATCAATATTATTTTAAATTTTTAGTGGCCAGCTTTTTGGAATAGTGTTAACTATATTTTTTGTGTGGATGAATTAGTTATAAAATGTGTAAATCAAATTTGACTGATGTAATTTTGTTTATTATTATTGTTATTATTATTATTATTATTATTAATTTTTAAAAAAGAAATAAAATAAAAAAATATGTTGGTTTCAACTCTGGCAGTTGAAATCAAGTTGTCAGAGTGATATTTTCTCCTTGACACTACTTAATTTGACAACATAAAATCCAATAACCAAAAGTCACTGAACAGATCTATAAAATTTTTCACAAAAGAGATCCTAAGAGATTTGAGATTTGATTCTCAAAAGCTTTATAAATAGAGCTAATCTCTGAAAAAAAAAAAAAAAAAGAAAGGAAAAACATTGGAAGGGAATATTGTCAAAAAAAATAATAATAATCATAGTCCACTTTAAAAGAGGAACCAACTGCAAACAAAATAAAAAGAAATTTTCAAAAAAAGCACCAAAAATGAAATCATCGATTTAAGAGGTCTAAATTTTTTTTAAAAAAAAATTTGGGCTTGAAAAAGTATTTAGAAAATAAAAAAGGATCAGTTTAAAACTTTTTGAAAATTTTTAGAAAATTTTTTGAGTCACTAGATTCTAAAAAGGTTTGAATTTTTTGACGATCGGAATATAGAAAAGTGATTGAAATCTAGATAGGGTTTGAATTTTCTACATTGGTTGAAGTTTTTTACCATCAATGCATGGTAGCAAACTGGTCAAAAACTAACTCCACGGCTGCCACCAGAAGAGGTTGGGTCTTTTAGAGATAAAGGCTCTAGGGTAAAGAGAGAGTGGGGAAAGAAAAAAAAAACTGAATCAGGCCTTTTATAGAGACTCAAAAACGATTTATTTTAAGTGTCTAACTTGCACTTGACTTGTGTAAGATCCACGCGTCGACCTGCGCACCAACTTAACTCATTTCACAGGTTTTTTTTTTTAATTTTGATTTTATTTTATTTATTTTGTGTTGATTTTTATGTTTATCTTTTATGATATTATTGTTATTGTTATTATTATTATTTTATATTATTATTAGTAATAATTCTTTTAGAAATAAAAAAATAAAAAAAAAATAAAAACTAAAATAAAATAAGGACCTAAATAACATAATATGCAAAAAAAAAAAAAATTATTTAAGAAAAATAAAATTTTATTACAAGCAAAAATATTATTTAAATTTCATCAAAGTGTTGGGATAATTTAAAAAATAATTTTGCTAAAAAAATAATAAAATAATAAATAATAAACAAAATAAAAAATGATAAATTATTTAAATAAATCTTTTAAATGTAATTTTTAGATAAAACTAAAATAATTTAGTTTTCTTTAATTGTTGCAAGTAAAAATAATTTTTCGGATTTCACCATAAAGTTGGGATAATTCAAAATTATGTTTACTAAAACAAAGATTGATTTAAACAATGTAAAATAATAAGATAAAAAAATAAAAAAAATTTGATATTTTGAATATTTTTTTAAAAAATAAAAAATTGAAAAAGTTCGATTTTCTTTAATACAAGTAAGATATTAATATTTAGATTTCACTGGTGAGTTGGAATAATCTAAATATTTTATAATAAAAATAATTAAATAATTAATAATAAATAATTTTAAAATAATCCAAATAAAGATTAATTAATTAATTAATTTCCTTAACTATAAAAATAGTGATTTTTATTAAGGATCTTGTTAAAAAGTTGAAATGATCCTAAAACTTATTCAAAATTTTTACGATTTTATCAAAAAATTAAGATAATTTTAAAATTTGTTTAATAAATTTTGAGAACTCACTAAAGAGTCGAAATGTTTCTAAAATTTTTTTAAAAATAAATAAATAAAATATCTTATGATGAGATTTCGAGAATTTTATAAATAGTTAATTTTCTCAAAATATTTTTTAAATAGTGATTTTCTATAAATTCTACCAAAGTTTTAGAGAATTTATAAAATACGAAATAATAATAATGTTAATTTCACAACAAAGAAATATTTTTTTGAATAAATTTTAAGAAATTAAATTTAAATAAAAAAAATTGTATTATTAAAATTATAAGATTATATATGTTTAATTAGTATCATTCTTTAAACGAGCAATGTAAAAGTACTAATGTTTTTTTCACTCATAATCATACTCTTAGACTTAATCTTGATTTCGTAAACTTAAATTTCTTTTAGTAAATCTTAATTAATTTTAATATTTTTATTAAAAAATTGATATTTTGGATGACCAATCACATCCTATAAAAAAATTGATGGCAACTCTAAAAATTTTCACCAAATTTAATAATCGAATCCTTCAGACAAAAAATTGTTATGACAAAATAATATTAAAAATTACTTTCTCATAACGATAAAACTACTTTTAGTTGAGAATCAAATTATTTCTGATCTTATAAACCCAATAATTTAAAATCACCAAAAATTTTAAATTATTATCGAATAAAATAATATAATTATTAAATGAAGATCATTGCGATTTTTAAATAAATCACCTCATTAGTGTTCAATTCAACTTGAAATGTTAAAAATCAAATAATATCAACTTGAAATGTTGGAGATGGAAGTTCTGTAAATTTACCGTTTGGCTTAACTATGATTAATTTGGTCACTCTTTAAAATTTTATCATCTTCGTCAGTGTTAAATTTTCAGTCTTGAGCCCAAATCATAAATGAACACCTGTCAGTTCTTCATCGGAGTCTACTCCCCATAAAATCCCCCTCCCAATCCCAGATCACATTTCACAAAGCAATTTTCTCTCCTCAACTGAATAACCAACTTTGCCCGCCATTTTCACGAGAGAGAGAGAGAGAGAGAGAGAGAGAAACGAGTTGAATCAATGGAGTCAAATGCAGCAGTTGTTTCAGAGAGCCCTAAATCAAAAAAGAAGCCAACAACGAGTAGATCATCATCGGCAGTTATTATTGATGTAATTGCTGTACTGATCATCACGGCAAGGTTGCTTCTATCACTTCTGCAAAAACTGGGTCATCCCAAGAGATCACGGAGAAGAACAAGTTTATCCCAGACCCCCAAATGCCAAATATTGTCATAAATGTCAAAGCAATGTTGGAGGCTTGGAGTTGTCGAAACACTTGGGTGGAGCTGTGGTGGAACAGGACGATTAGTTTCTATATTGTAGGAGCATATGAAGCCAACATTTTAAGCATACAGCCCTTCTAAGACTTGGAGTTCCACATCTTGGAAATTGGATTCTCTATCATGATACAAAGTTCCATAATTTTGAAATAAAATGCTACCATGCAATTATTCATGACAAAGTTTTTTATTGAAAATATAGGCAGAAAGTCACGGAGGCACAGATGGGTGGATAATTCAGCATTAATCTGTATCAATATTCTGAGCAGCTAGTTTAGAAAAATTATATACAACACATCAGCGCGAGGACAACTTGGCTAGGGTCAGCGCTAACACCTTGACCCCATTTGCTATATCCTGAGTGGAAGCATATTCTTCAGGCTTATGGCTGTATCCTGCAAAAGCAATAGATTCAATATATTTTAGCTTGTTTTGATGATCATAAGTACAAAAGTTGCTAGTTTGCCTAGCTACGGTTTCTCATATTGGTTCTTTCTGAAATACAGAGTGGCAATAGATGAGGAGCATGCTTCCTTGGGCACGTAATTTAAAAGCAATGGTGACATAGAATTTGTTAATCAAATGAGATTCCTGGCATTCTGTGATAATGTAATTACAGTAAAATAAGTTGATTTAGAAGGATTGATAGAAAAAATGTAACAGAAATGAAATCTTGCCTTTGTAACATGGAATAAATATCATGCCCATAGGAGATATCCTGGAGGAATGTGAAATGCAAATATCAGCAACTATTTATGTTATATAATCATTATGATAATGATGATGAGAGTGAATTGTGAATCCTTTGACATGCTTAATTGTGTATTCATAGCAAATGTTCCTGTAGTGACTAACCCCTGAACCAGGCTTTTCACTTAAAATGAATGTTGACACTTAGGAAATGGATCCACAGTCAGGAGCTTTTCTTCTCTATGTGACAACCATGCATGTTTCCAACATAGGAGGAAGGGCAGAATCATGACAATTCCAGCACCTTTCCGGGAGAACATGCATCCCCCATAGCCATCTGAAGATAGTATAATCTAGCAAAGTTCAGTAGGCCTAGTATTCTCTACAATTCAATATCTTGGGATGCTAGAGTCAAGCATTCACTCTTCAGTAATTATCCTAAAATTTATAATCTAAAAGATATGGAAACTGCATAGTTTTATATACCCCCTATTCTTCTGCATTTCATAAGTTACAAATCTGAAGGATTGAGGGACCTCATCTTCAGCCCTGTGCAACAATAGTTCTACCTCCCTTACCTTGCCATAAACAGTGAATCATGGTAAGCTCTGCTAATCATAAACTTTTGCATTAGGTTCAGCTCTTTCGATGCAGCTTCCATTGCTTCAATTATTGATTTGTCAGAAAGGGCTGGCGGGTCCTGATTTATGATCTTGAATTCTGATAGGTTGACCTTTCGCTTGCTGGCAATTGCAATTGCAGATTGCTGGATTTTCTCAATAACAACATTTCTTCTCTTTTCATCAATATCTCGTGTGTCTACCAAAAAGACAAGTAATAAGAAAAGAAAACACATCAGATTATCCAAGGGCAAGGTCAGACCTCATACATGTGAAGTAGTAATACAAATTTAAGAAAATAATGGTTCTATCTTTTTGGGAGTAAGCTTTCTTGATTTGGATTAGGTTCAGAGGAACAACTAATGAATTGAACTGAAAACCTATGAGACTAAAGATTCTCAGGGTAAACTTGTTCTCTTGGAAGAATACTCGCTGACATGATACATACCAATTTCAAGGTGTGATTTACTAGGGATGCTGTTGATTGCTCCTGGGTGCAGCTCTAAAATCCCTGGGAAAACAGATATTATAAATTTATAAAAGGTCCAAAAAAATTTATTCAGATGAAATAGAGAAAGATTTAATTAGTGCAAAAGAACTTCGCATAGATAAAATGAGGAAACACAAAAATATTTTCTCTGGATTTACCTACTGTACCAACAGTATCAACTGATCCAGATTCCAATACATGTTTCTCAACAGCTAGCGCTAACTCAGCAGCTGCCAGTCCTGCATCATTTCTGCACTTCATAATACATTTACAGATTATGGATCTTTTCGACTTAATAAGCATGCTAGAAAAAGTATAACAAGGATGATCTAACACACAATCCAAATCTAAACCAAATTACTCTAACGCATGCATATAAATATATATGAAATATGAATGAACGATTGGCATCAATGAAAGCAGCATAAGTTGGCGTTAGTGTTATTAACTCTGAAGCATTGAGGAAAGAAGAATGTTGTTATTGATAATATTGACCTGTTTGGCATCAAGACTGCACCTGCATGGCCACCATTGCCTTCAAAATCTACTTTGATACTTGCAGGGGCTGCAATGGCAGTTACTATACCAATAGATACACCTGAATTGAGGAATAATGTGGATTTGAGCATCGACAGATATCGCAAGAAAGAGACAGCAGTAACGGTCAAAAATGAGATACCTTCCTCCTCAAGAATGGGCCCTTGCTCTATATGCAATTCAACAAAAGCAGAGTAACTTCCTTCTTTTAGAAACACACTGGATAAGTCATCTTCATGTCTTGCATATCCTGCAGATCTTGCAGCATCTAAGAAGGATATGTTTTGGCCATCAACTGTTGTCTTCAAAGCTTTAGCAAGTGCTACACCACCTGCCAATAAGCGGCTGCATGTTGAAGAAACATATCAGAGACTTCAAACCAGAGTCAAGAACTTACACCCAGCTATGAGACATATGTTGAAGTTAATCTGTAAAAGTAACAGCTTAAATCTGAAAAAATGAGGTGACAGATGATTCAAACAGGAAAAAAAAAAAGAAAAAAACTGTGCATGGCTACTATTCGATCATGCTAACCTTCCCAAACAGCTGATCCCAAAGCGTGTTGGCTCTTCAGAAGTGAATAAAATTATCTCTAATGACCTTTTAGGTTTGAACCCAGACCTACAGAATTCCATTATCATGGACAAAAGTTTTAGCCACAATGCAATAAACTGGTAAAACAAAGATCTTAACAGAAAACATATACATTTATCAAAATAAAGATCTTTTCATTTTTGGTAAAAAATGAATAAAATATTTTTAAAAGCAACATTTGCATTAGCCATTAGGGATGAAGGATTTTATAGGTTCAATCTCACATTGGTGAAAAGTCACAAACCTCTTTAGTGCTTTAATGGCTTCTATTGCACCTAAAACACCAACAACACCATCATACTTTCCAGAGTACGGAATAGCATCTATGTGAGAACCTGTTGCCACTGCAGTGAGCTCTGTTTTATAGCCATCCCTACATGGCAAAAAGCATCTTAAGAATCAAAATGAAAGCAATGGAACATGTGATCCAAGAAAATGAAGGTCTTGTTATATTTGTAATATTTCAACTCATTATTATTTCCATGATGGGCTTTATCTTTATTAGTCCAGTTACGCTATGTTGATAATTTTGCACCACCCACCTGTTAACTTACAAGAATACCGATGCAATCCAATATGGGAAATAATCAAACATCAATCACTAAATTAAGCCGGTTTTGAATTCCCAGAAATAAATAATAACAAGAATAATCTTAATTACATGGGGGAAAATAGACAATCAATGAAGAACACACCTACCACCGACCAAAAATGTTACCAACGGCATCCTCTCTGACAGAAAGCCCAGCGAGTCCCAACAAATTTTTTATGTACCTGTACTTAAATATTGCAAAGAATTTACATGAAGACAAAGAAAAGATCTAAAAAAATGGATAAAATTGGAAGCATATACACATGGAAAAACATCGTGCCAAGCCCTATGCTCCTATTAACTTCATTGAACCTGAATTATATATACGACTCAACTAAACTAAGCCTTCACTCTTTCTTTTGGGCAAAAGAAAAAGATAACCCTTCATGACAAACGAATATGCCTAATCATCTCCTGCTAATTACAATTGCTCCTAAAACCATTCAGCAGCAGCAGCAGTAGTATCAACAAAATAAAAGGATTGAGTCTTATCAACAAAATAAAAGGATTGAGTCTTTTGATCAGAGGAAAAACTAAGAAATGAAATACAATCGTTACCTTACCTTCGAGCCAATACATCTTTGTCAGTGTAGAGAATCCTAGTAACTGATGGGGCAGGTGTATCCGAGAAAGCTGATAGCTCATCAATCTAAACAATCCCATTTCACAATATTAAACCCCATCACACAAAAAACCCATATTTAAAATCACTTCCTAGAGTCCAATAAAAACAGGTTGGGGGATTAGAAGTACCTGTTTCTGTAAAGTTTGAGCATCAACTGAAAGTGAGTTTGATGTAAAATGATGAGGTGGTTCATCAGCTGGGTACCCAGAGAAATCTTGCATGGTTTTGGTTGTTGGGTCCTCATCGTGTTGAGTTAAGATTGAAGGAGTGGAACAAAGGAAGAAGAGAAAGACAAGGGGTAGAGAATGCGAGTAAGAGAATCTCAAAGACATCTTTTTTCTTTCCTGGTTTTGGGAATTCTTTGGTGGTTATTAATGTGATTAGCTTATTATTATATTTAGGTGTTTAATTGGAGACACAGCTGCTCGTGAGATAAGTGCAAAACACCGGTAAGTCATTGATTCAATCGGATTAAAGTCGTTTTATTTGACAAAAAAAATTTTGAATTTAAATTTTATCAGTAATTATTTTTGTTATGATTATTTTAAATGTATTATTTATAATTATTTATATTAAATTATCAAATATGATATATTTTATTATAATTTAAAAAATTGAACAATTTATTTATCATAATTTTTTTTTATCAAAAAAAAAAGAAAAGATAAGTGCAAAATGCAAATCCGACGTTGGTGCTCTTTGTTGTTTTGTGTTAAGGAGATTGATTATGGGTTTCAACTTCCAACTTCGAAAATTTGTACGTGGGAAATGCTACGAATATTCAAGCAATTTTATCTTGCCTAGGTCTAATAATCTTATTATCAAAATTTAATAGCTTTTCACTTCAAATTATTCCAATTCCCAAACTTGTTCTTTTTTTTTTTTTGGATAAATTGTAATTTTTATTTACCAAATCTAGCGGAATTTCGAAACAATGTATAAAATTAAGTATATCAGACAACAGTCTAGTCTAACATTTCAACATTTAATGTTCATACTTCACACAATACTTTGTTTACTGAATCTGCGGCAATCTTGCTTGTCCCTTGTAGTCATACTTTAGTAGTGTCCTGTGTTCCATTAATCAATTGCATTATTGATTCTTCCATTTGTTTGAATATCCTCTGATTCCTATCCCTTCAAATCTAGTAAATGCATGCATTTCACGCCAACTTCAGTACAGTTGAGATCAATGCTTTCCCTCTTAATCTACTCACTACCTAGCGTAGTTCTGCTGTCCAACTCTTCTCTCTTCTGTCAATCTTAGACAAAAGTAGGATCCTTTTCCACACTTCTTTGGAGAAGTCACATCCAAAGAATACATGGTCCCTTGATTCAACCATTTTTACACAAACAGCATCTAATTTCAACCTCCATACCCCAAGCTCTCAATCTGTCTTTAGTTGGAAGCTAATTCAAAATTGTCATCCAGGAAATCAAGAATGCTTTGGTTGAAATTTGAACCAAATTAATCTATCCCACCCTACCTTCCATTGTTTAGTTATGATCTCATTCCAAACTACTGTAGCAGAGTAGCAATTCCGTGGAAAAGACCATACCTCAGTGCCATTCTCCATCTTGATGAATTTCAAGGCAATCTCTCGTAGTTGGAGTATTTTCCTCCAGCTCTGGCGACTGTTTTTCTAAGCTGGAATCCTCCCAATGCTTCTCCCCTTAAGCACATGAGCTTCCAGCCATGCAATCCATATTGATCCTACCTTGATGAAGATTGACCATACATGTTTTAATAAACAATGCCTATTCCATAATTTTAAATCTTTGAGGCCTAGCCTTCCTTCTGACTTAGGATAACAGATTGCCTTCCAACTGACTCTGGCCCCCCTTGCTGATCCATCTTTTCCTTTCCAGAAGAAGCTAGAGCATAATTTCTCAATCTTCTGCAACACATGCCTAGGAAGCATGAAATGCTTACACCAGTAGCTTTATATGCTGTCTAACACTGGCCAGATCAACCGCAATCTCCCTACATATAAAAGCTATCTTGCTGCCTAGCACTTGACCTTGGCTGTGATCTTATCTATCAGTGCCAAACCGACTTGCTCGGTAAGCCTTCTGGTGACCAATGGTATTCCAAAGAACCTAACAGGTAACACACAAATCTTGAATCCTAATGCTTGTTGTATTTCCTACAATTCTTCTCTACTAATTCCTGAATGAAACAACTCATTTTTTTTCACAGTTGATTTACAATTCAGACTTGGCATAATATGTTTACAGCACCTTCTTCACCCCCATAACAGAATCCAAAATGCCTCTTGCAAATATCAATAGGTCATTCTCAAAGTAAGGTGTGTCAAACTGATTCTCTTACATTTTGGGTGGTAGGAAAAAACGCCATACTTAGCAGCTGCATCTAGTAGCCTTGAGAGGACGTTTATTGCCAAGTCAAACAGATGAGGGAAGAGAGGATCTCTCTGCCTAATTCCTTTGGCTCTTTGAAATTAACCTACCAAGCCTCCATTGAGTGAAAGAGAAAAAAATGGGGTGACAATGGAGCTCTTCACCCAACTTATGAATTTTTCAAGTAATCCCATGGCTGATAAAACTGCAATGATGAATCCCCAATCCAACGAATCAAAAGCCCTCTAGGGATCAATCTTGATGGCACACCTTGCTGACAATGTTGTTCTTCCGTATCCCCTTATCATTTACTGTGCCATAAGAACATTGTCTGTTATACTCCGCCCCTCTATAAAGGCACTCTGACTGCTACTAATAATTCCTGGTAGTAACCTCTTCAACCTGTTTGCTAGAATCATATTAATGCGTTTATAAATAATAGAACAACAAGAAATTAGTCTAAAATCCTTAATGCTACCATGGTTAAGGCATTTAGGCACCAATGCAACTATAGTTGAGTTGAATGCAGGTATGATGTCCCTAGTGCAGAAGAAATAAGTTACAACCTTACAGACATCCTCTTCTACCATTGGCATTTTAAAGTTTTGTCTTGATTTTTTTTTTTTTAAAGAATTTTAAAATCACATTCTCTTATAAAATTTATTTATAATTTTATCCTCAAAATCTTCCAACAAAGATCGAATCTTTTTTTGACAGAAAAAAATCGTTTGTTCCAAATTTATTTTACTGAACTTATTATTGAACAAATTGTATGTGTTTTATCAAATGTTTGCTTGTGAACATTAAGGGAGAGTTAAAAAAAAATCAAAGAAATGAAATTTCAAATTTCAAATTTCAAATTATAATTTTTTAATTTTTTGGTTGATTTTTTAAAAAATTAAATAGAAAGCAATAAATAAATTAAATAAATAAAAAAGTAAACAACAAAACACAAAATCATTTATATTAAATGAAAGTTAAGCATTTTAAAATCTATTTGTTGGATGTGAAATTGATTCTGATTAAATTAAAAACAATAATAAAAATAAAAATAATTATTGTAGCAATAATATTATGCGAATTATAGTAAGAAAATAAATGATCATTAAGTATAATAAATAAAAAATTGTATTGAATGAAAATTTTAAGTTATTTAATAATTATAAAATCAATAAATTATTAAAAATTGATTAAAAGTATTTTATGGAAAATATAAGTTTTATTAATATATAATTAAAAATTAATAAAATAAGAGTTTATTATTTAATAATAAAATTTAATTATTTATTATATAATAGTGAAATTTATTATATTAAATTTATAAAATTATTTCCTAATTTTTTAATAAAAATAAAAATAAAAATAAAGTTGAATTATAAGAACATTTATGTATTTATAATATAAAATGAAAATCAAAAAAGAAAAAAATAAAAAATGAAGGCCGTTTCTAGGGATGATAACTTGTCGGGTCAAGATAAATTTTTCTTGGTTTGACTCCGAATTAACTTCATGAAATTTACTTTTGACTTTAGTTCGATATTAAAATATCATTTTTTATATCCAATTCGACTTATATATATATATGTATAAATATGTAATTAAGTTGAAATTAATTTAATAATTTTAATTTAGTATAATATTAATAAAATATTATTTTTAATATAAATTATATTTTAATTATACATAAATATAATATTTTTATTAAATTAATATTTTAAATTAAAATATTAAGTAATAATTTTATTAATATAATACATATATAAACTAGTAAAATATCCCTGTATTACTGTAGATCAAAAATTTTTTTTGTTTCATTATGTCTACTTAATTGATTTTTGTTATAACATTTATCTAATCTAAAAATAAAAAGTAAAAGATATAAAAAAAAAATGAGATGTCTTTATTCTTTTCATTAAAAAATTAAAACAAAAAGTGAAAAGATAAAAAATAAGAAGCGAAGAGAAGGCGGGAAGACTCAATAAACTCTTCTCAAATAAGCAAAAATAAATCTTAAAAAAAAAATAAATGGAAACCAGCTCAACGACAAGCTCGAAATTCCTAGCACTGAACCGCTATTCGTGAAAGGCACTTGGTTCGATACTCACTTCAACCTCTCCGTCACCCACGGCCTCCCATTTGGGTCTGCAGCGGTACCCTCTTAACCAAATTTCCACAATTTTTATTAAGAAAACTGTTCGTTTTTTTAGTGATTTTTTAAAATAAAAAATTGAAATTTGTGGCAGCTACGGAGGAGTAGGTGAAGGAAAGAGCGGCTCAGCGGGATCAACCGGTAACTGAGTACATCAGATTAGCCGAACAGTGTTAGGTTTCAACAGCCCGGTTTAGTGTACCAGTTCGTTGATGCTGGATGACTTTAAAAGAGTTAGCTTTTCCTTTTCTCCAAATTTCTTTGATTCAGAAATTGAAATTTGTTTTCCCCATTATAAAAGTCAATAATTGATTAATTTCAAACTTGAATTATGTGGTAATTTTTTTTTTGCAGCTTTCATAGGCTTTCGAAAACGAAGGGACAAAACTTGAATGGCGATGGAAATTCCAGCCGTCGCCTGACTGTAGGAAGATTACAGCGTACGATTTTTTTGCCATTGTCTTATTGTGTTGAACAAGTTATTTTCCTAGTTTCTTATTGCTTCCATCAGAAGTCAATAACCTCTTCAATTTGTCATTGCTTGTCAATTACTATGGTTTTTTTTTTTTTTTCTATTATGTCATAATGATGCTGATAGCGGGTAAATCTTTCGAGAAGCTGAAAAGTGGAAGCTGAGAAATGTTTAGAACAAAGTGAGAGATTTACCAATGAGAAGATGGTATTTGAATCTGAAATCTATGCAGAAGTGTGTTGCATAAAGTATTTGACATGTTCATGCTTCTTGTTATTCTACCGTAAGTTTCATCTTATTGTCTTGCACATATATTTGAGTTCAAGTGTTCAACATCCACTCTTTTCCAACGGTTAAGGGAGCCAGGAGCATGTTGGACATATCTAATAAATAATATGTTCTACTCGTCTTCCTTGTGCTGCCAGTTTCCACTCCAATTTATCTTGCTGTCATTTCTATTAGGTTTGGGACATTTGTGAATACTGTTGGCTGATATTCCCATTTGATACTACACATCTTCCTGTTAATCTAACTTGTTTAATGAGAAAGGTTTAGCAACAAAGGCTTTTTGTTGCAATAGGAGGATTGAGGAAGATTCCTATATCCAGTCAGGTTGTGAGAATGAAATTTCTAAGTTCTCTGTCTCTCTACTTTTCAATGTTAGAGTTTTTGCCTAGAGAGAGCGATGATGGATATGGTAGAGTTCTATTTGAACATGGCATGTTATCTGCTCGAAAGTATAGAAGTTGTTGGAGCCATAACTTTCTTATTTATAATTTTCTTTCACCATGTAGAATTTTGAATTTGTGGCATTATCATCAATTTTATTATTCTTTTTGAGAGGACAGGACTATCACAAGCTATGTACTCTGAACACATACTACATTATTTTCAGTTTTTCATTTTATTCTTCAAATATAATAATTGAATTGGTTTTCTCCTGTCTCTAGTTCCTTGGGGTCTTGAATTCAAAGAAGGTAAAACTCAGGGAGTTTCGAGATCAGCTCTCCAAGGAAACTGCTGGAAAAGCTCCTATGGACGAGGAAGGATCTACTGACAAAACTGAGAGTTAACATAGTGGAAGTGGTGCTGAGGAAAGTGAAGAAGAACCTGCAAAGAATCTTACAAGCACCTCAAAGGATGTTCCAGCAGGTAGGGATCTTGGTCTAAAGAGAGCTACAAGCAAGTAGCATATAGTTGAGTGTTAGAATCTGGCATGTTAACCCAATGCTATGACCGGCATCCCATTCTTTTTGTATCTTTGTTTTTCTGACCCTTCTCTCGGAATATCTGTAAATTCTTTAACTTCTATACCAAGATTAGGAGCAATGGAGATTTCTATCTTTTCTGAACAGAAGCTTGTGGGGTTCCTTGAGTCATAGCAAATCCTGAGAGGTACTTTGAGGAGTAGGATTTGAGCATGGTATTTATCGTCAAATGTTGTGCAATGATGATTTGACCCAGTTATTATATGCAGCTATGGCAATCAACTCGTCAAGTAACTGCTACAAGAGGTTATGAGCAAGTTCCTTGCATTTAAAGGAAAAGTTGAAACGCTGAACCCAAATGTTGGGGACTAGCTGAGTGGAGTGGATGACGGGGCTTTGTCAACAGACCACACATGCTGTCAGTAAGAATTATCCTCTGATAATGTACAGAGGTCATAAAGTCAATGACCTTGGAAGGTTCTCTTTTGCTTACATTGGTACTAATATTACAAGAAACAACTTTTTTCAGATAACATCTGGGAGTGAGTCGAGCTGCAAGACATTGTGCATCTTTCATGGCAAGGCGTACTAGCATTGAAGTGACTGCTTCATCTGGTAAGAAATTCCTTCTACGCATTTCTTTCAAACGATTCGTTGCTTTTTCGACCTCCTTTTCCCACAAAAGCACATGAATAATGATATTAAATGAGATGGAGTCCGGTAAGAAACCCCTGTTTTCCATTTCCATTTCCATCAGCCTCCTGTGACATAATTTTCTTGCAGAGGCCGCTGAACATTATGTTATATGTTACAACATCAGGAACCAAACCTTAGAGATTTCAGTAAACATTTTCCTACCTTCTTCCATCGTTCCAGCTTTACACATTCCATCAATAAGTCTGTTGAAAAACTCAATGCTAGGTTTGTACTTTAGTATTTTCAAGAGAATGAAAAAGATCAATTGCCTCGCCTCCTCAATGTGGCCATTTTTGTTTTTGATTCCCTTTTGTTAAAATTTTGAGGTGGCATGTTTTAATTGGAGATGTAAAAATATGATTTTATAGACAGAATTTTAACTCAAAAATGTAATCAATGAGTCCATTGATATTTGGATCTTTTTGAAATTGGCGTTTAAAAGATACACAGTTTATGCACCAAAATTTTTTTATTCAGGTAAGTATAAAATAAAGGGAATTTAAGGGTATAATGTAAAAACAAAAAGAAAATGTAATTAACGAAATAAGAGAAGTTATCATATTTTTCATTAATGTATAAATTAATTAATAATATTTAAATCAGCCTCTTTTTTAACATGCTTCACTCCCACTTCCCAGTTTCCAACTACTTTAAACCTAGTGGTAATAAGCCTTGGAGGTCTGTCGTCGTTGTTGTTTTTGTTGGGCCTTCTGTTTTTAATGGAAACAAGCCTGGTTAAAACTGGGCATCTCGAACCAAATCGGGCTTTGGTATGTGTACAGCCCGATCATATAACAGAAAATCCCAACAAGAATCTAGGATCCTTCGGGACCAGCACGCTGTTACACATTTCAATCAATGCCTCTGGTTGGCATTTGTTTGTCTTCTGTTTGCTTTTAATGGAAATTATCAAAGCACATTTGGAACTCTTGAAGATAATTACAACTAGTAATGGTCATGCAGCCAACTTGCCATGTTGTCCTAACATGTAACAAGGAACCTTATCCCTTTTGTCGATTCCAGTTTCCAATTCTCCCATTCTTTTTGAGCCCAATGGCCTATCTCTTAATCTTTACACTTTGCAACCTGACCCACCCTTGATTTTGTAGTAACATCCTAGTTTCTTTGATGGTAACTTGACAAGGGGGTTTTGATTATGACAAAGGGGGTTTGATAATTATTTAGAAAAATATGTTAAAGCTGCTATCCCCTGATGTGTTGGGTTTCAATTTAAAGCCAGCCCACTTTTGAAATTAATAATGGCTTGAGGGTTTAATTTGAAAAGGGTTGATCCATTGGGTTAATTGTTGTGGAAGAGATGGTGACATGTAACGTTAAAAATGTAATTATGATGAGTTTTGGAGTTCACCATCTCAAAAGCCTAATAATATAGGTTCCATCCTTAACCCTCAATTATGGTGATATGTTGCCTTTCATTACCCTAATAATTGTCTAACTTATTAGATCACAAAACATTAAACATTTTCTTTTTTGTTTTTTTTTTTTATTTTTTTATTCATATTCCACTTTCTTAACCTCAAAGCCAATTAATGGATCTCAAGCTAGCTTTGAGGGCGTTTCTCAGCAATATAAAATATGGGGGCTACTACTTCATCGCCCAATAAGAAACCTTCCAAAAGTAAAAAAGAAGCTTATAAGCTTAAATCTCCATATCCTAATTATTTTAATAATGACTTTAGTAAAAGGTTTCTTCTAACAAAAAATAAGCTTAATTAAGACAATCTAATATGGAAGGGCAATTGATTTAGACATGTTTATTTAATTTTTATACATAAATTAAATTTATGAATTATTTTATAAATTAAAGGGTAAAAGTAACAACTAAATATAATAATTTATTAATTAAATTAAATGATAAAAAATTATTTAAGAAAATTTTTTTTGTTAAAATTTTTTTTGATAACATAAAAATTAATATTTTTTTATACCATAAATAAAAATATATATTAAACTATATAATAGATTATAAATATTTTTAAAAATACATATAAATTAAACTTTCAAATATGTTTGTTTTATGTGATTTGTAAATAATTAATTTTCATAATTAATTAAATGTGATTATATTAATATTAATACATATATTAAAATATGCAAAAAATAAAAATTATTTAAATATATAGTTATTATTTAATAAAATACAATTTAAAATTTTATTTTAAAATTAATTCAATAAAAATTGTCAATATTAGAAAAAGTTCTTCAGCAAAGAGAAGGCACGGATCTAGTTATTATAATAATTAACAGATATAAAAATTAAAAATCTAGACAAAGTACAAGTTCTATGGCCCTCAAAACGCAATCGATGTCAATAAATTATGTTTAAAATTGAAAATCCATCACTTTTCCCTCCAAACAAGTTCTTCTTTTCCAGCATGAAATTATTAAGGGTATTATTAGGTCCACAGGATAAAATGACCTTTTACATACCCCTTCACCTTTTTTATACAAAGGAAAAGGAACTATCAACAGTGACTGATGGTGGGGTACTTTTATATCCAAAGATCTGTTATGGATTGAGACTTAAAGCTTCGAATTCACGTGATTTCAAGATTTAATTATTCACGTCTTAGATCAGTTTAATCATCGCGATTCATACCTTTATGAGGTATTGTCCGCTCTGACCTCTTTGACCTCACGATTTTATCCTACAAAAGACGTCTCATAAGCAGAGGTGGTGTGAATCCTTATATACCCAAATGACCCTCATATTATGTTCGATCCCTCATATTATGTTCGATGTGGGATTCATGACTCTTTTTTAAGTTCGTGACATTCTCTCGCACCCAACCTTGTGACGTCTTCTTCATGAAGATTGATCACCCTGTTTGCTTCCTTTGAGGTGCTTAGCGTGGATCAAACGGTTTAAGATTGACTCTGATACCATTTGTCACGATTAAATGATATTTTTTTTTTATGAAAGATAATCAATAAATAATAAAATATATTTTTGATTTTAGATCGAATTGACGTGTTAATCTATCTAAATTTACGAAATCATGTCAATTTAATCATTTCATCAACCTATTCACTTCATTTTGTGATTTGGTTATCAACATCGAGTTAAGCTCGACTTTTTAAATTATCTTTTACCTTAAGGTTGACCTTGGTTAGTTTTGTTCACTTTATAAGTATAAATAACACCTTTTAGTACCGTTTAATCAATCTTTTTATTTTATATTTTCTTATAATTTTTATTTTTATTTTTATTTTATTAATAAACACTCTCAATCTTTATCTTTAACAATTTTGTTTCTCTTTCTTCTATTTTCGAAGTTTAGCTCTAAAGTATCAATTCGACATAATCAGAAATTTAATCTTAATTTTTTTTAATATTTAATATATATTTAATTTATCTTGAAAAACATCATACTTTTAAATTCTCGATCTCATAGTTTTCATATGTTCTTTGAACTCGCAACTTAGAACTAAAATTAAAAAAAAAAAAAAACTAATTTATTGATAAATCATTACAGCATAATTTAATAATTAACAAAAGAAATCAAATATTATTACAAAAATTAGTATTCCGTTTTTTAGTATTAGTAAATACAATAAAGTAACTTTGTAAACCATAAAACAAATTAGATTTGCAGAATGTAGAATTGTGTCAGATCGCATTCCAACCCTTTGTTTATGTTAGCTAATAAAAGCATAAACAAAAGATAGAAAGAAAAAGAAAAACAGAAAATGCTGTATATGGAATATGAATATTAAAAAGTGGAACTCAAAGCTGGAAAGCAATGAACACACGTGTGTCACCACTCTTGCAAGAATCAAGATCTAAAATACTGAAAGAAAAAACAAAAATCCAAAGTTTTGATGAAAAATTGATGACCCAATACATCTGTTTGGACAGAGTAACACGGTTGATTGAACGATTATCTGTTCAAAGAAATAAAATCCAAGATTTGTTCCACTCCATACAGAAGAAAGGAGTTAATCGACCGTGATTACTCTGTCCAAACAAAAGAACTGGATCCAAACAGATATATCATTTCTGCCATAGCCAGAGGAACAAAAAAAGATCAGATTTTGACGGAATTTTAGGGTTTTTGGAGAAGAGATGCAGTAAGAGATCTAGGGCTTATAAGGGTAGGTGGCGAGGCTTTACATCTTGTATTTATATAGGGACGGGGAGCTGTTGAGTTGGCTTTTACCTATTTTTCGCTGGACACGAGAATGGTCTGACAGACGGAGCGTTTTCGCCTTTTCAAAAAGCGCATTTATGCTATTTTGACGGTTCGATTAGGATTTGAATTCTAACCAAACATTATTATTATTATTATTAAATATTATAAAAATAAAAATGGTATAATTTATATTAATATATTAATATATTTTTTATTTTTATTAAATTTTTTAATATCATTTTTATAATATGTTAATAAAAATTAAAATAAATTATTATTTTATTGTTTTGTCGACGGTTCAATTAAACTTTTTTTTTAAAATTATTTGTGTCAATTAAAAATAAAATAGATTATTATTTAGTGGTTTTGTCGGCGGGTCAACTAGACTGATCTCAACTTGTTTTGCAAGTAAATTTTTAGTCCAATAAAATGTGCATAACGAGAGTTGAACTTTCCTTGTCATACTTACTTTTATATATACGTCAAAAACAATCTAACGAGAATCTACTTATGCATATTATAAATTTAATTCTTTTACGAAGAATATGACTTTTCATTAGAATATGACTTTTCATTGACTTACTATATGACACACGCTTAATTTTTTAATAAATTATGAAAAATCAAAGAGAGAGGGAGGGTCAAAAATTAATCACATTTGTGTTAAAATAAAAATTAATCAAAGCATTTCAGCTTTTTTTTTTTTATTAAATATCAAACCACCTTATTCTTTCTAGTATTTCACTTTTTTTTTGTTAATCAAATCTCTGCAATATTTCCAAAGCTATAGATTTCATTTTTTTTTTTAAATCTTAGTTTGTAAGAGATGATGTGTACAAAATAAAAAATTAAGAAAACAACACAATAATAACAATAACAATAATCATCCATTCAATAGACCCATTGTCCAAGAAATCGATGAAGGATTTTGGCATACCCGTTCAAATCGCTGTCTATCATCTCCAACTTGGCTTTATCCTATTCCCCTACACTTTCGATGATGATAACGTTCAGGTCCATCTTTGTTTCTTTTATTTTCTTTAATGATGATTTTTTTCGTGTTAACAAATTTCAAGAAATGGGTTTTTGATATATTGTTATAATGGTAAAAGTAGAATCCGATTTTAAGGCGTGGGTGTCAATGAGTAGACAAAAAAACATGGATTTGGATGAATGGTTAGTTCGTTGGGATGTAGGTGAGTTCGTCGTGAAGAGGAAACTAGAAAGGTAAGGCTCCCATGAGAAAAAAAAAAAAATACAAACAAAGGGAGAGTGGACAAAGATAAGAAACAAGGTATAGGATGGTCAATGTTGGGAATTAGATGAGTCTAGTCATACGCGTGTTAAAGTTAAAGTTAAAATTAGTTTTTTTTTTTTTTTAATTTTATTGTTTAGTAGGCAATGAGATTTTGAGAAACTTTTTGAATGATTCGGAGATTTCATGTTCACGTGTTAACAAACTTTTTGGTGAAACTTTTTTTATCTTTTTTAGTTTTTTATCACATGCTTTTCTACTCACTTCATTTCTTATCTACTTAATCATGCCAAAGAAACTTATATGGAAGAGAAAGGATGGGCTAAATAGATGGGTAGGTGAGAACAACTTTTTATTTTCATTTCTTTTCCTTGCTCTCTCATTTAGCCCATATGGGTAGGTGAGAATAACTTTTTATTTTCATTTCTTTCCCTTACTCCCTCATTTCCTCTTCGTTCCTCTAATCCTCCCTTCATTTTTTTTTTAATTTTTTTTTTCAAATCACACCAATTTACCTTGCTAGCAATATTGCCATGTTATTTTTCTTTTTTTTTTCTTTTAAATATTTTGAACAAAAAATTAAAAGAATGAAAGCGAAAATAAATCAAGCAAAAATATTATAATTTTTCAAAAATTTATGGTTAATTTAGTTGGGTCTATTTTAGAAATCAATGAGGTGTTGGATTATTTGGGCCCCAAGATGAGTTTGTCGACGGTGCTTTCATCTCAATTTGAGATGACTTAACACTCACAATGGGTTTTACTCGCAACCCAACTCATTCATTTTTCAACCTTTCTCCAACCGTAACCAAAGGTTTTTTAATCATATTCGAGCTTTCCCAGAAATATAAATCATATTATTATTACTTATTTCATATTCATTTATATTTTTTATTTAGTGAGTGAATCGAGCCATGTATGAATGAGAAGGAGGTCAAATATTGGAATGTTTATTTATTACCTTCAAACTTTTATAATTGTTCTTTTTCTTATTTATTAGTATTTTTTTAGAAGATTGAACTTATGATGTTGTTGTTGGGGCCATTAATCCGTTTGCCTTACGAGCCTTTGTCTTTACTTGCTAAAAGGGTTTGTTGATATTATTGACATACTTATCAAGGTAATTTTACTTTCTTTCTTCTTGCTTTTTAGAATAAAAGCAAGACATAGTAATCATTTTGTCTTCTTTAGCTCAATTATTGAAAATTTGATAACCAAATTTATCATCTTATTCCATGACTGCTTAATTTCTAGATGCTGTTTCATTGTTTTTTAATTGTGAAGCATTGTCCTGATGAAATTCTGCTAAGTTCAATTTCCCCTAAATTAATAAACTTTAGAATTTGATAATTTATCTTAAATTAAGGTTGTCTTCATGGTGTTTGTGTTTTTATTGATGACTATGTGGAGTAAAAGCTAATGCAACTAATAGGATGCTTTTTCAATCTTCCAAGCCTTCTTCACATACCAATATTAAATATAATGCATTGACTGTTGCTCTTGTTAGTAAAAAAACCTCTATTGTTAGATTACTTTGGCATGTAAGCATCATTCACATAGTGAATAAACATCATAATTCATAATTATACAATGATTTTTGGCAAATTAGTGTAATGAGAATGTTTAGTAAAGAGGAAACTATACCCAAGGATTTGAACCAGTGATCATTCTATGATAGATAAAAGCTAGTTACTTCAATGCTTCATGCAATATTAGTGGCATCGGTGTCATTAATCATTATAAAACTATCTTGCATTGGAGTATTTGCATATGTAACATATAAGATTTGTTGAATTGACATCCCGTTCACATAGAAATTAAACTTGCTCTATTTGTAAAGGGTTTAGGATCATTGTTATTTGTTAGTTATCATTAAAACATTTTTACATGGCATTTACTAATTAGCAAGCATCAAGATGGACCTAAAGGTAAGATTGGGAGCCAAGTCTTGAGATATTGATACAAGTGAAGGAAATAGGATTGGTATGGGACTAGCTAATGTTTATTCCATCAACTGGTGCAACAGTGAATACTTTGAAGCTAGTGGTTTCATCTAGCACATGTTTCTTCAACATCTCTCCCTATTTATCTTTTATGATTTAAATGTAGACATCAATATGTGTCCGGAGTGAATAGAGTTATTTTTATTAGTATTATTATATTATATTATTATTATGTTATATTATTATATATGTCGTAACGGTTTTGTGTACGTCCGACGAATTTGGAAACGATAATAAAAAAATAACGGAATCGCCACCCATCTTTTTTGGTTAAGTGCGATTGGCTACCTACTAAAACATATCCTTCTAATAAAGTTTTAAAATTAATTAAAATTTATTTAAAATATAATTTTATGGTCTGCGAAACAGTCTGGGTTCGGGAGTCAGTTACGCGTGTGGAAGGATTAGCACCCCTACAATGCTCGTTAAAAAACGGTACCAATTAACAACGTGTTATCCTTTGATTTTGATAAAAAATAGTCCAATTTTCGGTATTCAAAAAAATAATTTCCTTGATTTTTTATTTATTAAAAAAAAAATTTATTCTTGAGAAAAATAAATTAAAACCTTTTTATTGAAATAATTCTTAAAATGTTCCAATACGTTGGTAACATTAGAAGAACCTTTTCTCACCTAGAGATTTCTTAGGCATCACTTCTCAGAATACCGTAGAATCTCATCCTCGGAGGCTCAAATTTACTTTTCGTAAAAAATGTCATGCATGCAATGCAAAATGTTATCACGTTTATGCACACATTTTACTCTCTTTTGTTAGAAATTTTATTAATATTTTATTAATAATAATTTTGAAGAAAAATGAATTTAATTATATTGAAGATTTTCTATAAATATTTCAATATGCTGGTAATATTTTACAAAAAAATCTTCTCACCTAGAGATTTCTTGAAGCATCTCTACCCGAAATACTTTTAGAATCCCATCATTGGATTAAATTTCTTTTATTCTAATTTTTATTACTTATTTTTAATATATTCATCAGTTTTTATTTATTATTTTAAAAAAGAAAATTTTATTTAAAAAATTGAAGAAAAATAAAAATTTTATTATATTGAAGATTTTCTATAAATATTTCAATACACTGGTAATATTTTACAAAAAATCTTCTCACCTAGAAATTTCGTAGGCATCACTACTTGGAATACCTTTGAATCTCGTCGTCGGATAAAAATTTCTTTTTTCTATATTTTTTATTAGTTTAGTATTATTATTAAATTTATTTTTATATAATTGTTTTTAAAGTTTATTTTAAAAATTAACATAATTACAAAAAATTCAACCACATATTTCATCACTTAATCTAACAAATATAATTATTTTAATATGCATAAATAGTAATAAAATAATATATAAAAAATAAGAAAAATTCAAAAAAAAAATTTTTTTTACCTGAACCGGACCGGTCAACAGTTCGGTTTGGCGGTTCAGTTCGACGGTTCAGCTCGGTCTAGCAATGGTTCAAGCGCGGTCTAGTTCGATCTGGGCGGTCTAGTCCAGTTCAGATGGATCAGTCAGGGGCTGATGGAGAAGCGGGTCGTCGGTTCGGGTGCGCGGACCTCGGGTCGGGTCGAGGGTTGACGCACGGATCCTCCTTGATCTAAACGACGTCGTTTTGGGCCTTTAATGAAACGATGTCGTTTTGGTTTTGACGGTTTATATAAAAGTTTTAAATTTTTTTTTCATTCATTTCATTCATTTTTCAGCAAAAAAAATCTCTTTTTTTTTTCTCTCTTCTCAACCGACCTGGGGCTGATGGTTATTCGTCATGACGACCGTCGCAATCCTTGCCGGCGACGAGCTCTAGCGGCCATCAACAGTGTCAAAAAATTCTAAAATTCTCTCATAAACTCTTCTCGACCCCCTGAGCGCAAATCTGACCTCCTTTTCACCAAGAGGAGTCTCCACTTTCCTAAATCTGTTTTCAAAGTTTCGGTGAGTTTTTTTTTGTATATTCTGACTTTTTTTTTTATGAAACTAACCCCTTTTTTTTTTTTTTGCAGGAAGCTTTAGACGCTGGGTTCCTCCCTACGGGGAGAATTGTGTATATTTTTATGTTTTTTTTTTACAACGTCTCCTTCCTTCTCCGTTCTTTTTTTTTTTTTGGTTTGGTTTGACTAGGAGCTCTATTTATAGAGCTCCAGCCATGTGTATTTGGGGGGAAGGGCATGGGGCTTGGCACGGGTGTAAGTACGAGCCCCATGCCTCTTTTATTAGTTTTGGCTATATCTGGTAGTTTGTCAACGGGAGGAGTAATTAGAGGGGTGAAGGGTAGGGTATAATGATTAGAAAAATGGGGTGTAGGGTCTGGTGGCAGGGGTGGTAGCAGTGGTGCCGGGGATGGCACCACTCCATCATCAATTTTTCTGTTCTGCTTTGTTCTATTTTTTTTTCATATTTTTTCATATTATTTCGTATTTTATTTTTTTTATATTTCATATTTTTTTTGTATTTCGTATTTTATACTTCTGGATAAATTGATGTCTACAGCTGCTCCTCTTTGCACATTGCTGGTAATCAGTAATATGGCAAAGATAAAGACAAAATTTTGTCCGAAATCCAAACGAAAAATTTTTTTTAATAAAAAATGCTCTTCTCACTTGAGGCTCGACAACTTTTGAAAATTTAAAATCTGAAAAAGCTCATCTCAGCAGAGGCTCAACAACTTTAAAAATTCATCTTGAAAAAGGCTTCTCTCAGCAGAGGCTCAATAACTTTAAAATCTTGAAAAAGGCTCCTCTCAGCAGAGGCTCAACGACTTTAAAATCTCATCTTGGAAAAGCTCATCTCAACAGAGGCTCAACAACTTTAAAAATCTTACCTTGAAAAAGCTCATCTCAGCAGAGGCTTAACAATTTTAAAATTTCATCTTGGAAAAGGCTCCTCTCAGCAGAGGCTCAACAACTTTAAAATTTTATCTTGGAAAAAGCTCATCTCAACAGAGGCTCAATAACTTTAAAATTTCATCTTGGAAAAGGATCCTCTCAGCAGAGGCTCAACGACTTTAAAATCTCATTTGAAAAAGGGCTCCTCTCAGCAGAGGCTCAACAACTTTAAAATCTCATTTTGGAAAAGGCTCCTCTTAACAGAGGCTCAACAACTTTAAAATCTCATCTTCTCTCAAAATTGAGTTCTTTTCTTTTAACAAGTAAATTCTTCTCTTTTGAAATCTTTTATTTGATCAGGAAATGGAAAGTTTTCGTCCTTATTAAAACTGTTCATGGATGCATGTACTAAGTGCTCTAAATGTAATGCATGTAATGCAATCAAAATTATTCATTGTAGTAAAAAGATTCTCAAAATCTCACTTTTGGCTTCTTTTATCAAAATTTTTGTACGACAAATTTGTTCTTAACATCTGACCACGATATTTTTCTTCTTCAAAAGTCTGCAACATCAATGTCCTGTCATACTTTTCTCATCCTTTTTCATTTACCTTTGTCAACTTTTAAAAAGTAATGCTAAGATCTTTCATGTTTGTTTTTCTTTTCATCATTTTAAGTCCAAGACCAATAAAATGCAATCACACATTTCTTCTATTCATATGGTGGACAAAAATGAGAATAAAGGAATCGATAGGTGTTATTCCCAAAAGAAAGAAAGCATATTTTATTAGACGGGTAACAAGTACATGGTAAAGTATTTGAGTTGAAACAAAAGTGCTCAAATGATGATCATAAGATAATCATGAACAGAATATTCTCAGATTTTTTTTTTAAAACAAAATTAGATTACTTCCTTGATTTTTTAGAGTTCATCAAACTACATTTGCCCCTGTATTGTGGAATGATGCTTCTTCTTCGCATCCAAGCCACCTTTTTTAGGTTTTCAACTTCGGATAAGTTATCATTTTTTCATTTTTTTTACTTTTTTTCCTTTTTTTTTCAAGTAAAATATTTCTTCACAGCATTTGAATTTATCGAAACAGGTAAATCACTTCCGTTCATTTCTGCCAAAATCAATGTCCCACCAGAAAAGGCCTTTTTCACCACATACGGGCCTTCCCAATTTGGTGTCCATTTTTTTCGATTATCATGTTGATTTGGAAGGATCTTTTTCAGCACTAAATCTTTTTCTCTAAAGCAATGGGGATGAATTTTTTTGTCATGTGCTTTCATCATCTTTTTTTGATATAATTGACCATGACAAAGTGCTATAAGTCTTTTCTCTTCAATGAGGTTCAACTACTCATAGCGATTTTAAACTCGTTCTACTTCTTTTAATTCTACCTCCATCAGGACTCTCAGCGAGAGAATTTCTACTTCGACTGGTAGCATCACTTCCATTACATATACCAAAGAGAACGAAGTGGCTCTAGTAGATGTTCGAACTGATGTTTTATAAACATGCAAAGAAAAGGGTAACTTTTTATGCTAATCTTTATAAGTATCAGTCATTTTTTCTAGGATTCTTTTGATATTCTTATTTGCAGCTTCTATTGCCCCATTCATCTTTAGACGATATGTTATCGAATTACGGTAACAAACCTTGAATTGAGTGCAAACTTCACTCATCATCTTACTATTCAAATTTTTGGCATTATAAAAAATAATTATCTCTGAAAGCCCATATCTGTATATTATCTCTCTTTTTATAAATTTACATACCATAAATTGGGTCAACTAGCGTATGATGCAGCTTCTACCCATTTTGTAAAGTAATCAATCATCACAAAGATGAATCTATGTCCATTTGAAGCTTTTGGAGTGATAGGATCGATGACATCCATACCCCACATAGAGAAAAGCCATGAAGGAGCCAAAACATGCAATGCTGTTGGAAGAGTATGGATATTATTAGCATAGATCTGACATTTATGACATTTTCTAGCATAATCAATACAGTCACTCTCTATTGTTAACCAATAGTATCCAGCCCTCATAATTTATCTAGCCATCATATGACCATTTGCATGTGCCTCACAAACTCCATCATACATCTCTTCAATAATCTTCTTCGTTTCAGCTGCATTTACACATCTTAAGAGTACTTGATCTCGACTCTTTTTATAGAGGACTTCTCCGTCAAGAAAGAAACTCATAGCCAACCTTCTAATAGTTCTCTTATCATTTTTTGTTACATGTTCTAGGTATTGCTGGCTTTTAATGTATTGCATGATGTCATGATACCATGGTTTCTCATCAACTTCATCTTTAACACCTGAACAATGTGCTGGTTCATCTTTCACATCCAGCTTGATGGGTTGAATTTCAGTATTTGCATCTATTTTAATCATTGCAGCTAGAGTAGCTAGTGCATCAGCAATTTGGTTTTCCTCTCTAGGTAGATGCTCAAATTGAATTTCTTTGAATTATTTAACCAACTGAGAGATGTACTTATGGTACCGTATCAATTTGAAATCTTTGATTTCCTATTCTCCTCGTAACTGATAGATGACTAGAGCTGAATCTCCAAACACATTTAATACTTTGATTTTCTTTTCAATTGCTGCTTACAGACCCATAACGTAGGCCTCATACTCAGTCACATTATTTGTGCAATTAAAATTTAACCTGGCTGTAATAGGATAATAGTGCCCATCAGGAGATATTAAAATTATCCCAATACCATGACCCAAAGCATTAGCAGCTCCATCAAAATACATCATTCAAGACTCTTCAATAGGTTTATTTTCTTCAATGGCCATCACATCTTCATCAGGGAACTCCAGGTTCATTGGTTCATAATTTTTGATAGTACGATTAGCAAGGAACTCGACTACGACACTTCCTTTTATAGCTTTTTGAGTCACATAAATGATATCATATTTTGAAAGCATAACTTGCCACCGTGCTATTCTTCCTGTCAATGAGGGCTTTTTGAACATATACTTAATAGGATTCAGCTTTGTTATGAGCCAAGGAGTGTGATAAAGCATATATTGTCTAAGCCTTCGAGTTGTCTAAGCTAAAGCACAACATATCTTCTCTAATGGTGAATACTTGGACTCATAATCAATGAATTTTTTACTCAAGTAGTATATTGCTCGTTCTTTCCTGTCAGTTTTATCTCTTTGTCCCAACACACATCCCATAAAATTTTCATGCACTGTTAAGTACAAGATCAAAGGTTTTTTTAGGATTGGAGGCACTAACATAGGTGGATTTGACAAGTATTCTTTGATCTTATCAAAAGCTTCTTGGCATTCATCATTCCATTCTCTTGGATCATATTTTCTGAGAAATTTGAAAATAGGATCGCACTTATAGGTGAGTTGAGAGATGAAACAAGCAGCATAGTTCAGTCTCTTTAGGAAACCTCACACTTCTTTTGGGGTATGAAGAGGAGATAAGTTTTGGATGGCTTGTATCTTATCTAGGTTTACTTCGATTCCTCTTTCACTGACCACAAAGCCCAATAGTTTTCTTGACTTGACACCAAATGTACATTTAGCAGGATTCAACTTCAGCTGAAATCTTTTCAACTTGTCAAATAGCTTTTTGAGATTGACTATATGATCTTCTTTTTCATGAGATTTTGCAATCATATCATCCACATATACCTCTATTTTTTTATGCATCATGTCATGAAAGAGAGTCACCATTACTCTTTGATAAGTGGCACCAGTATTTTTCAACCTAAAAGGCATGACTTTGTAACAGAATGTTTCTCACATGGTCACAAATATAGTTTTCTCCATATCATCTCGAGCCATCTTGATCTGATTATAGCCTGAGAAACCATCCATAAAAGAAAATATAAAATACCTAGCAGTATTATCCACTAGAGTATCGATGTGAGGTAAAAGAAAGTTATCCTTGGGGCTTGCTCTATTCAAATCTCGATAATCGACACACATGCTCACTTTTTCATCATTCTTAGGAACTAGCACTATGTTGGCTACCCATTCAAAATATTTTGCCATTTCCAAAAATCCAGCATCGAATTGTTTTTTCACTTTCTCTTTAATTTTCAACAGCATCTCTGGTTTCATGCGTCTTAGCTTTTGCTGCACCGACTTACATCTTGGTTTTAAAGGTAACTTGTGCTCTACAATATCAGTGCTGAGTCCTGGCATATCCTGGTAAGTCCACGCGAACACATCTACATATTCTCAGAGCAGTTCTTCTAGCTTCTATCTTTCAGCTTGTAAAAGAGATGTACCAACTTTGATCTCTCTTTTGTTCTCACCATCTCTCAAATTTACTGATTCAGTAATTTTTTGGTGGGGTTCAATTGGCTTATCTTCATGTTTCATTAATTTTAACAAATCAGGAGGCAGTGTATAGTTATCTGAATCTTTCTCATTATCAAGTTCATCAACATGAATTAAGTTTTCAAAATCAAATTCGAGATTATTGTCATGATTATCTTCATGTTCATTATTTGGGACCTGCAAAAGGTAAAATAGAGAAAATATTGGCACACAAAAATGGAATGGTAAGAAAATATAGGAAAGAAAAGAATGAAAGGTAAAATGAAGATAAAAATAATAGAAGAAATGTGGATGCATCTTCTAAGTCTTTTATTAGAACGACAAACATAAACACACCATAAAAGATCTCTTAAGACTCGTAAAAAGTAATTAGGGATTTAAAGTTCACAGTAAATTACTTTTTTAAAGTTTTAAAAACAACAGGCAGCTTTGTAACTTTCCAATTATCCAACTCAAAATCTGAAGGATAAGGGTACACGAACAGCTCTTCACTTCGACTCTTCTTTTCTCCATCATCCACCTTTGAATGGCCAGCTCTAAAAATTTTTCCATAAATCCTATATTTGGGGCTCCCGATTAATCTAGATAAATGTATCCTCCCGAGTGAAAAGAATCATAGAGGTATGGAATGATTATGGACTCTGACTCCGGCTCATATCCCTTAAGATTAGCTATTCTCTTATCTCTTTTCTTATTCACCATTCTTATTCTGTCTCTTCTTATTGGCTTATATCCCAAGCTAAATCTATCTTTCTTTTCATATATGACCGATGGCTCCGTGATTCTTTCTAAGTTCTTTCTAAGTCTGGTTTCAGGTCACCATCTCATCTTGGTAAGCTGTTTAACTGCCATTTTAGCTGTCATAGACAAGTGTGGCGAATACAATTTAGATCCTCCAGCTATATATGTTGCATTGGTAATCTCGAAGGATCTATAAGAGCATTCTAAAACTTCATCTGCCGATTCCACATAAGGAGTATTTATCGATTGAGTTACCAATAAATCTTCTTCTCTTGTCACGCATGTTAGCTTCCCTTCAACAATGAATTTAACTTTCTAATGTAATGAGGATGTGACAGCACCTACCATATAGATCCATAACTTACCCAATAAATAACTGTATGAAAGAGATATGTTCATAACTTGAAATTTCATGTTAAAAGTGCATGGGCCAATCTGTAATGGCACTTTTATATCTCCTAATACCTCTCTTCTAGTTCCATCAAAGGCTTTCACTATCATATGACTAGATTTTATATAAGATCCATCAACAGGGAGTTTTATCAAAGTAGTCACACGCATAACATTAATGGATGAGCCATTATCAATCAAAACTTTAGCCATTATATAACTTTTATATTTCACAGTAATATGAAAAGCCTTGGTACTTTCTCTACCTTCAGGAGGAATCTCTTCATCATTGAAGGAGATATAGTTTGAAATCGTCAAATTACCAACAAGCTGTTCCACATATTCAACAGAAGTATTGTGAGACACATGTGCTTGATTTAGCACCTTCAGCAAAGTATTACGGTGTGACTCTGAACTGAGCAATAATGATAATAGCGAAATTCTAGCTGGCATCTTGTTAAGTTGCTCTACCACGCTATACTCGCTATGTTTTATTAACTTTAGAAATTCACATGCTTCACTTTCAGATACTGACTTTTGACATTCTTTTTCTGGGGTTGCGTCAAGACCACTCTAATTTTCATTTTTTTCTCCTACCTTGGCTTTTTTTTTTCTAGCTTTTTCTAGAGCCTTTAGGGTATAACACCTCCCACTTCAAGTTATGCCTCTTACACCCATTATGTTGGCAGTATCTGGGTTGACTACGACATCATAATCATACTTTCAAGGTACTGCTTTATCATTTTGATATGAAAAAGGGTCAGGAACTTTAATTGTCACCACCGATCAGGATAAGAGCTTTTCTTACTTCAATGTTGGCTTCTCATCATAATAGATAGTCACCGGTCTACGCTTAAACTTATTCTTTGAATCAATGGTAGACACTTTCACCAACTCTTCTCTCTCTTGGTAAAACTCTATTCGACCCTCATCCATCAATTTTTACACCTCTTGACAAAATTGGTGATAATTTTTGATAGAATGCCCCAAAACACCTCCGTGATAATTACAGCTTTCAGTTGAGCTAATTACTTTAGAGCAATTTTGAGGTTCTATTAGCTTCAACATGTCAGTTTTGACCAAGACTTTGAACATCCTAGCCATCGGAGTCTTAACTTTATTTATTTTTTCTTTCATGTGGCTTTTCTGCCTATCAATTAAGGTATTTATTGATGGTCTGGTATGATTTGGTAGAGGGTTTCCATTGACATTTGTAGTCTCTTGTTGGTTGGTATCAAAATTTAATACTCCTTCATTGATTAACCCTTGCACTTTACACTTCAAAGCAGTATAATTTTTAGTGGAATGACCTGAATTTCCATAATGATAATCACAATATGCATTGAGGTCCTACCACTTGAGAAATGAAGGTTTCAAGGGTTTAACGATAATAAGAGCAAGCAGATGTTTATCAACAAGTCGAGGATACAAATCTGTGTATGTCATGAGAATGGGATCGAAAGTAATTTTTTTTTTAGTATTTCTCAGCGTTTTCAAATCACTATTAGGACTGGGTCTCCATCTTGGTCTGATAGGTGCAGCAAAACGATTGTAGGTGGGTGTCTGAAAGGATGACTGAAAATGAGGTGAGTAAGTTGGTTGTGGTAATGAATGGTATGGTTGATATGAATGAGGGATGAATGTAACATGGTTTACAGAAGGGTAATGGGTTTGGTAGACTGGTATAGAGTAGGGTGTGAAACCTCTGAACTGTTATCCTACATAATTTACTGTTTGGGCTTCATTCTCTTTCTTTTTTAGAGCTTCACTTTTTCTTGCTCCACTTGTTTCTCCTGCATCGAGCTTACCATTCTTTATGGCATTTTCAATGATATCACCTGATATCACTATATCTGTAAAGTTCTTGATTGCATTGCCTATCAACCTCTCATAATACGGTGCTTTCATGGTGTTCACAAATAAAACAGTTGTTGCTTTCTCAGTGAGAGGTGGTTGAACTTGTGCAGCCACGTCTTTTCATCTTTGTGCATATTTTTTAAAGTTTTCAGTTACTTTTTTTTCATACTTTGAAAAGATAGACGATCGGAACCATATCCGTGACATGTCGATATTATGTAAGGAATACCTTTGTAAGCTCTTGCCAAAAATGAATACGAGTCTTATCTAATTGAACATACCATCTAGCTGCAGAACCCGTAAGACTATCTTGAAATATATGCATTAACAACTTCTCATCTCGAGCATATGCTGCCATCTTTCGATAATACATAGTGATGTGGGTCATTGGACATTTTGTGCCATCATATTTTTTAAATTCAGAGACCTTGAATTTAGGTGAAATTACCACATATGGAACTACACAAAGGTCAGTCGCATCTGTGGAGCCATAAAAATTCATTCCCTCTACAGCCCTAAGCCTTTCTTCTAGTAACTTCATTTTCTCTTGGGTACTGGTATCTTCTACCTTTTCAGGTATCTATATCCCTAGTTTTCTTTTTCCTTGGGATCATCCAAATCAAAACTAAGATTGGCTCAAGTGGTTTTTCTATCATAATGGGATTAAAAAAATTTTAAAATTATTCTGGAGCAAGTGTGGATGTCATTCCTGGATAAGGATTAGGATATCCACCGGGAGTAGGAATTGGTACTCTAGTTCCTCGTGAAGGTTAGTTTAGTCGTGGCTTAAACCCTGGAAGATAGACAGGATCTATTATATCTGGTGATTGTTCTTGAAGGCTAGGATTTTCTTCCACTGCTTTTCTTTTGTCAAGTTTCTTGAGCATATCCATTATTGTACTGAGATTTCTTCTTAGTTCTTCTTGAGCTTTTTCAATTCTCTCAAATCGATTGGTTTGTTCTTGCTCCATGATTCTTGTCTGTGTCCTGGTATTGTATGAATGACGAGTAGGTTGGGTTAAAATTTTTGATGGGCGAGCTATTCTTGAACCTTTATTACCACAAAGTTTTTATTTTGAAGAAGAAAGAAAAAAAATTAGAATTTTAATTTTTTACTTATTTTATGAAAAATGATGTATATAATGCATGAATGCAAGTATGAGATATTTGTTCTTAGACAGATTTCAACATTAAAAATTTTTATTGGTCCCATACAACTTTTATTACATAGGATTTACCATCCTAGAGTTATATTCATAGAAGCGTTTGACTTACTCATAATGGTCTTTCGCCTTATCTAGAAAGTTCACTAGGTGCTGTCCATATTTTCTTATGGGATTGACTTCTCTTCTTAATGCTTTTATCTTTTCAACCATCTCTCATGCTTTCTTCACTACCTTGTAAACTTGATTAGTCAAGTGCTCTATGTACTGTTACCTCCCTAAGCTTTCTGCCTTTCATCTCATATGGCCATCCCTTTCTGAATCACATATGAAGATCCAATCTTTTTTCTTTCTATGTCATTCATCTATCATTACTAAAATATGGCTCTTATGGTCTTGTAGTTGTATATCTAACCCTTGGATCATCTGGTGAAGTGATTTTTTTTATTCAATACTTCGAAGTGCTTTTTTCTCTCTTTTGCGAGCATAACTTTCAACCTTTCCTTTTCATTTTGACATTCCACTAATCTTGCTGAGGTTGTAGAGTATAATCCCTTCCAATTTTGACATTCTTAAGAAATTCTGATAGTCTCCTCTTACTTTTCTTGAGCTTTGCCCTTCTATTGGTTTATTCCCTCTTGGAGCTCATCCATTTCACGTTGTCGACTAAGGTAAGACTTGGTAACTTTTTCAGTTTTGAATTGAACTCATAACCTCTTATTTTTCTGGTGTAGATATTTCAAATCACTATTATCCAGATCTCGTTCTTTTATGACTTTTTCTAATCTGCTTCTTTGTATTTCCGCTTCATATTTCAATTACCCTACTTTCTCGCGAAGTCTTAAATTTTCCCTTCTTATTTTATCTTTTTCAGCTTCTAATTCTTTCTTAACAAGCTCAACTTCTGATAATTACACTTCTTCAGAAAGATTAACAATTGATATGAGCTATCATCAGGAGGAAGTACTATGTCTCTAAGCCGTCTTGCTTTCCAAATCTGGTAATCAGAAGTGACTTTATCAATGAGAGGCTCTAACCTCATTCTTTGTGTTCTCTTCCATGCTTGAATCAACTACTCTGAGGTTTTTGATGGATTCGAATCCCCATAAATGAATTCTACTTGAACCAGGCCATGAGTAGCAGGAACAAACTGTTTTGCATCAAATTGCCTAAGTACCATCAATAGAGTGTAACTTACAATGCCTCATAGCCCTAATAACAGAATCCATGGCTCATTTTTTCCACGATACAACAAGGGCACACGAGGCATCCAAGGCACCATCCATTCGATTTCATCCCCAGTAAGTCTTCGTAAGAAAATGACCCATTCTTCCTTAGTCCTTAATATTGGCCATTGGCTTTTACAAAACTCTTCGAGTGGTGCCTTATTTCAAAGATATGGTTTTGAAAATACGCTCTTTCCACATTTGAAATGACTTCTGACCCATACGCATAATAGAGATGTACATCCTATGAATCGTCCTTTCTCATTTCATCGATAGAAATTCAATGACCTGATGGTTTCGACTAGGACTGCTGAAGCGGAATTAATTACTTGGGTTTTAATTTGCTCGAAAAAATCTACCACAGTTATCTCAATGTAACCCAAAATCTTCGAAAAGATTACCAAGTCATACAATGCTAGAGCAAACATATCTGTACCTTGATCATCATTTAAATGCTTTTGAATGAAATTTTGGAGAAAATCCCAACGAATGTCGAGATGTTCACCTTTAGACTTCATAAAAAAATCAATGGTTTCTACTTTAACCCCCATAAGCTTGGCTAACTTTTTACGATAACCTGATATTGGCTTTCGGGTAAATACTTTATCTAGATATTATAGTTTTATCCCGAGCAAAATCGAATACTTCTCGATAGTTGGCACCAAATCTTTCTTATTAAAAGTGAAGCATCTATAGGATGGATCCCAAAACTGTATAGCGACTTTGACCAACTGTTCATTGATCACTATTGAAATGAAAGATGCAATCTGCCCATACTTTTTACAAAAGCTTTCTTTTCTTTCCTCACTTAACTGACCCCAGACAGCAGCTAACTCTTTTAAATCATTCTGTGTGAGATCTAAATGTACTTTTTTGGGTAATTCAGACACATAATTGATAGGTAAACAATCTCTATTCTTTTGTTGAGCTTCTTTCGACCAAACATGTACTTCACTATATGACTCACATGGCACACTAACTGAGGATGAGCAAATCTACAGTTCTATAAGATCCATGAAAACTTATTGGGAGAAATATGTCCTAGAGCAAATATCTCGATGCAAAACTGTATGATATGATTAATGCAAAAAAAAAAAAAGAAACAAAATTGAGTTAGTGTGAGGATGTGGTTTAAGAAAAAAAATGTTTTTTTTTATTTTTTTAGTGTTTTTTTGTTTTGAGATTTTTTGTTTATTTTGTTTTGTTTCGTATTATACACAACTTTTATTCTTAGGTATTTCCTACAAGAGGATGGACAAGGCTCTACATAAGGCTGGTTTCCTAGGTTTATTATATGCTGAGTTTAGATTGACAGGGTCTAAAGGTTCTCAAATTATTTCTCACTGTCGTCCATGTTGGACTAGTAAGGCACCCCGATCCTCACCCATTACAGGTTATAAATGAAAAATGGTTCAATTCGAGTAGAAGTATTTCGCTTACCATTGCGAAGGTTATCACCTCACGAGATTATAGGTACTTTACTTCCTCCTATAAAGGACGGAACCCAGGTATAGAGCTCATGTATGAGATGCATCGTGCCATTGTGTGCAAATATATCCTAATTTATTGAGAGCAATATATACAGAAAAATAAAACATAAGAGGCATAGTAAAAAAAATGTGTGTGAATTTTTTGTTTTGCTTTTTATTTTTGATTTGTTTTGTTTTTTTTTTTACCTTTTTTACTAAAAATGAAAAATAAAAATTTAAGAAATTGATTAAGACTGTTTAAATCAAAATTTAAGGATAACAAGTAGTTAATTTTGGCCTGACTCTCGAAAACAAAAGACGTCTCCAGTGGAGTCGCTAAGCTGTCGTAACGATTTTGTGTCCGCTCGACAAATTTGAAAACGACAATAAAAAAATAACGGAGTCGCCACCAATCTTTTTTGGCTAGGTGCGATTGGCCACCTACTAAAACATATCTTTCTAATAAAGTTTTAAAATTAATTAAAATTTCTTAAAAAGATAATTTTATGATCTGTGAAACAGTCTGGATTCGGGAGTCGGTTACGCGTGGGGAATGATTAGCACCCCCACAATGCCCGTTAAAAAATGGTACCAATTAACAACGTGTTATCCTTTGATTTTGATAAAAAATAGTCCAATTTTCGGTATTCAAAAAAATAATTTCCTTGATTTTTTATTTATTAAAAAAAAGAAAATTTATTCTCGAGAAAAATAAATTAAAACCTTTTTATTGAAATAATTCTTAAAATGTTCCAGTACGTTGGTAACATTAGAAGAACCTTTTCTCACCTAGAGATTTTTTAGGCATTGCTTCTCGGAATACCTTAGAATCTCATCCTCGGATGCTCAAATTTACTTTTCGTAAAAAATGTCATGCATGCAATGCAAAATGTTATCACGTTTATGCACACATTTTACTCTCATTTGTTAGAAATTTTATTAATATTTTATTAATAATAATTTTGAAGAAAAATGAATTTAATTATATTGAAGATTTTCTATAAATATTTCAATATGCTGGTAATATTTTATCAAAAAATCTTCTTACCTAGAGATTTCTTAAAGCATCTCTACTCGGAATACTTTTAGAATCCTATCATTGGATTAAATTTCTTTTCTTCTCATTTTTATTACTTATTTTTAATATATTTATCAGTTTTTATTTATTATTTTAAAAAAGAAAATTTTATTTAAAAAATTGAAGAAAAATGAAAATTTTATTATATTGAAGATTTTTTATAAATATTCAATACACCGGTAATATTTTATAAAAAATCTTCTCACCTAGAGATTTCGTAGGCATCACTACTCGAAATACCTTTGAATCTCGTCGTCAGATAAAAATTTCTTTTTTCTATATTTTTTATTAGTTTAGTATTATTATTAATTTATTTTTATATAATTGTTTTTAAAGTTTATTTTAAAAATTAACATAATTACAAAAAATTCAACCACATATTTCATCATTTAATCTAACCAATATAATTATTTTAATATGCATAAATATTAATAAAATAATATATAAAAAAAATAAAATTTAAAAAAAATAAAATTTTTTTTACCTGAAACCGGACCGATTAATGGTTCGGTTCGGCGGTTCGGTCCGACGGTTCAGCTCGGTCTGGCAACGGTTCATACATGGTCCGGTTCGGTCTGGGTGGTCTGGTCCGGTTCAGATGGACCGGTCAGGGGCTGATGGAGAAACGGATCATCAGGTCGGGTGCGCGGATCCCAGGTCGGGTCGTAGGCTGACGCGCGGATCCTCTTTGGTCTAAACGACGTCGTTTTGGGCCTTTAATGAAACGACGTCGTTTTGGTTCTAACGGTTTATATAAAAGTTAAAAAAAAAATTTCATTCATTTCATTCGTTTTCCAGCAAAAAAAAATCTCCCCTTTTTTTTTTTCTCTCTTCTCAGTCGACTTGGGGCCGGTGGCCGTCCGTCGCGACGACTGCCGCAGTTCTTGCAGACGACGAGCTCCGACCGGTGTCGAAAAATTCTAAAATTTTCTCACAAACTCTTCTCGACCCCCTGAGCGCATATCTGACCTCATTTTCACCAAGAGGAGTCTCCACTTTCCTAGATCTGCTTTCAAAGTTTCGGTGAGTTTTTTTTTTTATATTCTGACTCTTTTTTTTTTTTATGAAACTGACCCTTTTTTTTTTTGCAGGAAGCTTTAGGCGTTGGGTTCCTCTCTACGGGGAGGACTGTGTATATTTTTTGTGTTTTTTTTTTACAGCGTCTCCTTCCTTCTCCGTTCTTTTTTTTCTAGTTTGGTTTGGCTAGGAGCTCTATTTACAGAGCTCTAGCCATGTGCATTTGGGGGGAAGGGCATAGGGCTTGGCACGGGTGTAAGCACGAGCCCTATGCCTCTTTTATTAGTTTTGGCTATATCTGGTAGTTTGTCAACTAGAGGAGTAATTAGAGGGATGGAGGGTAGGGTATAGTGATCAGAAAGATGGGGTGTAAGGTCTGGTGGCAGGGGTGGTGGTAGTGGTGCCGGGGATGGCACCACTGCCATCCTCGATTTTTTTGTTTTGCTCTGTTCTATTTTTTTTTCGTATTTTTTTATATTATTTCATATTTTATTTTTTTTGTATTTCATATTTTTTTTTATTTCGTATTTTATACTTCTGGACAAATTGATGTCTACAATATATGTTAAAGTATAGTGTATTAACATAGTATATTATATTGTAATATATTATAGTATTATTATTTTTTTTTGTTTTTATTTTCTTTCTTTTTTTTTAACTGTTGGTGATCAAAGAAACGGATTTGGATTGAATTCAATTCTTTTGGTCAAAGGATCAATCATAACCCAAATCAAGGGATTTTCATTTAATCCAGACAAGCCAGCAAGAATCTAGCTATGAATCATGCTCGAATAGAACCAATCAAGGCTTGAATCTGAGGATTGATTATGTCTGTTCCCAAAAAATTATTTTGAGGATGCCTACAAATTGAGTAGCCCTCAGAGAAGGAACACACAATGGATTTAGGATTACACTGGGAAGGATTTTTGGAAAAAAGGACGAATTGGGTATTTTAAAAAATTTTGGTCAATAAAGGAAATTTATGCAATTTTGATTCTGGGTTTAGATTTAAACTTTTGGGTTTAAAGCTAAGTTTTTGGGGATTAGGACTAAGATTCTTGAAGGATTTGGAGTTTGGATTTGTTTTTTTTTTGCTTGGGATTACTGGATCGAAATTTGGGTTCTTGAAAAATTTTAGAGTTTTTTTAGAATTTTTAGAAATCTACGTTTTTTTTAAGAACATTTGAATTTGCCAATTAATTTTTTTGTGAAAGTTTGAATATTTGGCCAGATTCTGGCAATTTTCCAAAAATCGACAAAAAACTCAATTTTTGATTGAATTTTTGGGAAGTGTTTAGAGAGAAGGGAGAGAGTTTGTGGGTTAGAGAGAGACGGGACTGAGCTTCTGAAGAAAACATAGGCAATTTGACATTTTATATTGGTCTAAAACGATAGCATTTTAGAACTATTCCCTGGATTCGCGGGTAAACCCATTGACTTAGGCATTGACCCAATCCGATCGCAAAGTTTTATTTTTTTATTTTTTTTATTTTCATATTTTAAGTTTTTATTTTATTTTTAGTTTTTTATTTTATTTTATTTTACTGGTTTTTATTTATTTTACTTAGTAATTCAATATTTATTAAAAAAAATCTTTTTCATTTTGGAAAACAGAAAAAGTAAAGAAAAAAAATCTTTGTCAATAAGTTTGAAAAACAACATAAAAAGTTTTCAAATAAGTTTATGGAATCCATCAAACTATTGAAAATTTTCATAAACCAATTCTAAAAAAAAAGAAATAAAAAATATAAAAAATAAAAAATAATTTTTATCCTTTAAAATATTGGAAAATTACTTCAAATTAAGTCATACCAAACTATTGAGAGATTTAATGAAATTCTCAAAGTTTTTACAAATCTTTTTACAATAAAATCTCACCAAACTATTGAGAGATCTGCTTTAAAGTAAATCCTACCAAACTTTGGGAGACTTTACTAATTTTTTTGGAATAAAATAAATTAATAAATTTGACGATGGGGTTTCTTTAGAACGAAACACTAGTCTTCATGAATACTCATAAGGTGAGAAAATTATCTTAAAATGCTACCAAACTATTGGGGTAATTTTCAGACTAATTTTCAATATTAAATATTTTGGTAAATTATATGATCAAGGTTTGGATAATTTGAAATCAAACTAGTACCATTCTTCGGATGGGCGCTGTGGGAGTGCTATAACTTTTTCCATACGTAATCGTATTTCCAAACCTAAAATCTGGTTTCATAGATTAGAATCTACTATTTAAAGATACCTAAATCAATCTTAAGATTCCTCTTCAAATAGGATATATTTGATTAAGTGACCATTCACATCTAAACAAACAAGATTAGTGGCGACTTCCTTTAATCCATGTCTAATGAAAGGTCAACTGATCTATACGTTATGACATAAATATAAAGAAAAAGTTAAAGCTTATAGACACAAATGACTAAATGACTAACTTATTTTATTTGTTATGATTTAAATAGGAAGAAACAAGATAAAGCTTATAGACACAAATGGGTAAATGACTAACTTATTTATCTTTTATAATTTAAATAATTAGATTCTTATATTATAGAATTCTTGCTTAAGTTAAAGTTGCACATCATTATAAAATGATGCTTTAGTTATGTATTTTTTATGGTTTAAACAAAATTTTAACTATTTAATTTTATTTAGCTCTAATTATTAGAAAAGTATAGATTTATTAATTTCATCTTAGATACACAATTTGAGATTACTTGAATGCTAGCAAGACCTACCAATTTAGTTGAATGACACCTATATCTCGAGTTCTACTAATTCAAGCTAACCATAACTTAAAAGGGTATTTAAAAAAATTGATTTTTTAAATTTAGTTTTAATTAGAGGACTTCTATAGTAAGTTTAATCCTTTTAGCCTTACAATAAAGTGAACAAATAATAACCTTTAGATTTATATAATTAAATCTCAACCATTGATTAAATTTTAAAGTAGAGAAGGGTACAACCTATTTATCAAGTAATAAGATTGCAAAACAAAATTTATAAATTTTTATATATGATTTAAATAATATTCACTTTATGTAATAATTTTTTTTCACTTTATTACATGTATATGAAATTACTTGAAAATAAAAAAAATAATTAAAATATTTGTTTTTAACAAAATCTTAATGTAATTGTTATATTCAAAAATAGCTAAAAGTATTATAAAAAATAATTCTAAATAAATAAAAAATATTAACATAAAAATTCTTTCTAAAAATTTAATTTAAAAAGAATTTATATTTTAAATAAAAATAAAAAATTATTAAAAAAATCGAATGAGAGAAATAATAAATTTATATCAATTTTTTTAAAATGCGATAAAAGTGTTGTAATATGTTAACAAACGAATTATGAAAACTTTAAGCATAATTTAATGCAAAAAAAAAGCATTAAAAGAATTATTTTAACATAAATAATTATGTTAACAACGTAAAATTTAAATTAATTATTTTTCTTGTAAATATATAAGAAAATAGTTAAAAATACATTTGAGGATAAAAATTAACATAAAAGAAATGATATTTTTAAAAAATTAATCAAAAATTTATTAACATAAGCTTGTTAGAGGAATTATAAAATTTGTATAATTTAGTATAAAAGATGTTAAAAGAGCTGTAATACCTAAGAAAGAACTATGGTAATTCTAAACTTAATGATATTTCTTAACTTAATGATATTATTATAAGAATAACTGTAAAAAAAAATTATTATAATGTGAATAATTAAGATAAAAACGTAAAATTTTAATAAATTATTATTCCTATAAATATAAAAGGAAAATATTTATTAAATAAAAAAAATAAATAACGTGAATAGCTGAAATGAAGCGTAACATTTATATCATTTGACGAAAAAATGGGTAAGAAGAATTATAACACACTTATAAATAATTCTGATAATTCTAATGATATTAGAAGCAAGAACAAACATAGAATATATTATTATAATATAAATAATTATAATGGCGATGTAAAATTTTAATTAATTGTTGTTTTTGTATATATATAAATAAAATACACTAAGAAAGGTTATGACATTCCAAACATAATAGAAGGTAAAAAAAATCATAAAAAAATATTATTATAATATAAATAATTATGTTGGCAACGTAAAATTTTAACTCAGTATTATTTTTAAATATATAAAAAATAACTAAAATTTAAAAAATAAATAGATAAAGTAAAATGAGTATCATATGGTGTAAGACTAAAAAAAAGTATCGTGACACACTGAAAAAGAGTTACTAAAATTTTAAACATAGTTAAAGGTAAGAACAATCATAAAAACAAATTATTGTAATGTAAATAATTAAGTTGTTAATAAAAGATTTTAATTAATTATTTTTTAAACATATAAGAAAAATAGCTAAAATTAAAAATTATATATTGGTAACATAAACAAGTGACAAGAAACGTAAAATTAGTATAATTTAGCATAAAATGGGTATAAATTGTTGTAATACACTAAAAAGCATTATGACAATACTAAACATAATTGAAAGTAAAAACATCCATAATAATATATTATTGCAATGTAAATAATTATATTAGCAACGTAAAATTTTAATTAATTATTATTTTGTAAATATTTAAAGAAAACGGATATAAATTAAAAAATAAATTGATAAAATAAATAAGATAGAACAAATGTAAAATTAGTATCATTTGATTTAAAATAAGTAAGAAGTATTGTAACATATTAAGAAAAACTTATGACAATTTTAAACGTAATGAAAAAATAAACAAACATAAAAAATATTATTATTTAGTAAATAATTATGTTGACAACTTTAAATTTTAATTAATTATTATTCATGTAAATATATAAGCAAAATAGCTAAAAAAACCAATGTAAATAAGTGAGAAACGTAAAATTAGTATCATTTGGTGTGAAATAGGTAAGAAGTGTCGTAAAACACTAAAAAGATTTATAACAATTCTACACATAATGGAAAGTAAGAACAATCATAAAATATATTATTATAATATAAATAATTATGATGCCAATGTAAAATTTTAATTCATTATTGTTTTTGTATATATATATATATATATATATATATAAAATAACTAAATTTAAAAATAAATTAGTAATGTAAACAAATAAGAAGAAATATAAAATTAGTATTAGTTGATGTAAAATGGGTAAGAAGTATTATAATACACTAAGAAAAAGTTATGACAATTTTAAACAACTGTAATAATATATTATTGTAATATAGATAATTATGTTGGCAATTTAAAATTTTAATTAATTATTAATTTTTAAATATATAAGGAATAAAACTAAAAATTGAAAAACAAATAGGTAATGTTAAAAAGTGAAAAAATGTAAAATTAGTATAATTTGAAGTAAAATAAGTGAAAAATATCATAACATACTAAGAAAAAGTAATGACAATTTTAAAAATAATTAAAGGTCATAAAAAAGAAATTATTGTAATGTAAATAATTAAGTTGTCAAAGTAAAATTTTAATTAATTATTTTTTTTGTAAATATATAAGAAAAATAGCTAAAAATTAAAAAATAAATTGGTAACATAAACAAGTGAGAAAAAATGTAAAATTAGTATTATTTGATATAAAATGGGTATGAATTGTTTTAATATGTTAAAAAAAGTTATAACAATTGTAAATATAATGAAAATTAAGCACAATCATAATTATATATTATTGTAAGTAAATAATTATATTGGTAACATAAAATTTTAATAAATTATTATTTTATATAAATATCTAAGAAAAATAGTTAAAAATTAAAAAATAAATTAGTAACATAAACAAGTGAAAACACATAAATTAGTACTATTTAACATAAAATGGATAAAAATTATTGTAATACGTTAAGAAAAAATTATGATAATTGTAAATATAATGAAAAGTAAAAACAACACGAAAAAAAATTATTGTAAAGATAATAATTATGTTGACAATGTAAAATTTTAATTATTTATTATTCCTGCAAATATAAAAAAAGCTAAAATTAAAAAATAAATTGATAACGTAAATAAATGAAAAATAATGTAAAATTGAGAAATAATGTAAAATTAGTGTCATTTGGAATAAAATGGGTTAGAAGTGTCATATCACACTAAGAAAAAGTTATAATAATTTTAAACATGATAAAAAGTAAAACCAAAAGTAAAAATGTATTATTATAACATAAATAATTATGATGATAATATAGAATTTTAATTAATTATTATTATTGTATATATATATATATATATATATATATAAGGATAAGGAAATGGCTAAAAATTATGCAAACAAGTGAGAAGAAACATAAAATTGGTACCATTTGACATAAATAGATAAGAAATGTTGTAACACACTAAAAAAAATTATAATAATTCTAAATGTAATGAATGATAAGATAACCATTGGAAGATATTATTGTAACATAAATATTTAAGTAAACAATGTAATTTTTTTTTTTTTGATAAAAAGACACCTAAATTTAAAATAAAAGTATCTATAAAAAAATCATAAAAATAAAATGGTACAATGGCAGCTTTCATTTTTTATGATTTATGTTAATAAATTTATAAGATTATAAAGAAAAATCATACAAATAAAATTGTAAAATATATAACATAAATAACTAAAAATATAATTTTAAGCTTAACAAGATAACATAAAATAATTGATATTTTAAAACTAAAAAAATAAGAAATTATTAAAATGAATACTAAAATTTGTATTAATTATTGTTGTAATATTGTTATTTGTTAATAATGAATAAATAACAAAAATATTATTTATTAAAATAATATATGACATAATTATAATTGAATTTTTATTTTAATATTATTATTTATAAGAATAGATGAAAATAAGTTTAAAATATGTAATTTGTAAAATTTTTTTATTTGTCTGATAAATAAAATAAATTTTGTATATTTTAATTAACATATTAAATTGTTTTGTCATTTTTCATTATTTTTTTTATTTTTATAATTTTTTTAATTTCTCATAAGATATCATGATTTTAAAATAAAATTGATAAATTATGACCTTATTATAAATAAACCTATTTTAATTAAGATGAACTTATAAGCAATATTTTGTAATTTTCACTTACCATAATTACTTCAAATAATGAAAAATAAAAAAGACATTGACTTTACATTTATCCTTTTTACAACAAAGAAACTTGGATAATGATAGGTAGGGTTTGGGCAAGGTTGTTGTGGTGGTTAATTTGGGGTTTTAGCTGGCGTATTAAGGGTTTTTTTTTTATAATTATCAAAGGGGAGTTAGTTGTGAAGATGGAAGAGCTTGGCGCTTATGCCGACGGAGAGTGTTGGCTGTCTTATTTCTAGCGGTGGCTGGCCGGCGCTAAGATTGCGTTTCATGTGGTGATCGTGGCTATATTAAAGGAAGACCAGTAAACCACAGACTTGGACCCATGTGTCTTATTTCTTCCTTCGGAGTCCAATGCAAGCTTAGAAGATGGCCCAACTAAACAGACTCGCCCCATATTTAACCATAGAAAGAGACTTCGCAAACTTAATTTAAATTAAAATTAGTTATGGTCGTTGTTTACTGCGGCGGATATAAAATTTTTATGGTTTCGCTTAGTATTTTGGTAAGAAGAACTCTGATCACGGCGAAAATAAGATAATATTGCTTGCAAGTCGTTTGCTTAAAAAAAAAAAAACTCTTGACAGATTATTGTCAAGTAAAATTTAAGTTCAAGTAATTTGAATTATTAAACGAATTAAATTTAAATATTTTATTATAATTTGATTCGAATAATTCATAATTTTATTTGAATTTTTTAATTTTTAATATTTTTAATAATATTATTTATAATTAATTATTTACAATTTTAGTCTAACCATATAATATAAAAAACCCTAAATCCTTTTCCAATTCATGTCTGCTGCCATCTCTTATTCATCTTCAATTTCAAAATTCAGACCATTACTCTCACTCAACTCTTAACAAATCTTATCATATTTGTAATTTTTTTTTCATTCTCTTGTGGATCACAGTTCCTAAAATCCTTTTTTTGGTTTCATCTTTTCGACTTTCATTTGTAGTCCAATGTTGAAACAGATTTTATGAACGGGGAGCCAGGGCCTTTTGAGTTTTCATCTTTTAGGCCCCATTTTCCTTTTTCCTTTTTTCTTTTTTTAATAGAGCATTTTAATATTCAAAAGATAAAATAATTTCCCCGCCCTCCCTAAGTATAAATTAGCTAATAAACGAAAGGTTATTTGTTGGCACATATGAGTACTGACTTATCATCATTTAAGTGGACTATTAAAATTAAATTTTAAATTTTAAATTTTAAGTCAAGTTCGGCTTTAGCCACAATTACATGCTTTTTTGAGATTAATTTAAGTCCAATAATTTAATCAGTTATGGAATTTGTTTTTCAAACCTTAAATCCGAATCTTGGAAGCTCCAATGAAACTCTAAAAATCAAGCAAAATCAAACCCTTAAATCTTTGTCAAACCTCAAAACCTTGTACCAAGTGAAACCCGAATTCCGTTGAATGAACCCCAAATTGTAACCATTGGTCAAACCCCAAATCTTCTAGCCTAATTTCCAAAATCAATGTCCTATTTCCAAACCCCAAAAGTAATGAGATTTTGAAGTCCATAACATTTCTTCTTTATATTTAGTCTAATCAACTAGCTGATCATGGTTTCCATCTTCCAGTGCACGAGCCAAAAGTGGTCGAGCCTGTTCATAAAGTACATTTATTGGACAAAACAGAACAACAGAGGCATCATTCTCTCTATGGAATTTTCTTGCGATTAAAGGAATTTATATCTGATATATTGCTTTGTATAATTCTATTTACCATCAATTAATTATACCCCACTGTGCTAAATCATAGTGATAAGGTATGATATTTTTGGCAATCAATGCATCAAATTTAAACTCTAATGCAAGTATTAAGTTTGGAGAACATAGAGGGAGAATAGGGCACAGACCCAATCTACTAAGCTTTCCTCCATTTTATTAGTAAGATCAATGGGTTGCTTTCCAGAAATGAGTTCTAAGAGCATGACTCCGAATTAAAAAACAAAACGATCAGATTTCTCTAATTGATTTTCCCATTTCAATCTTTCTTTTCCTCAAACACATTAATCGCAAAATAGCTATTCACTTTTGTTTCTAGATTCAGTTCGTTTCCCAAATGCTCCCATCACACGAGTTGAGACATGGGTGTAGTTCTCAGAAGACAGCTTAGCCAATCCAAAATCAGCCACCTATAAAAATAGGCTTGATTAGTCTTGCTAACATACACGAGGATCATGACCTTTTGCAGCTACAAAGAACCCACCAACATGAACTAGAGGAAGACAGTATTCAGCTGAAAAATAAAAGAAACCAAAATTTCCCCTTTAGACAGTAATAAAGCTTACAGTCCTGGAAAATAAAAAAAAAAAAAAAAGAATTTCAATGTAAGAAGTTATCATATCATAATCACCCAAAACTCTCATTTCTACATCTCCCCTGACCATTGTTACATCAAAATTCTCCTTGAAGTTGGAATGTTGCCCCAAATTCTTTCCTTTAACAGACGGAGTATGCATAGTACTTCAAGAAGAAAGCAAGTGTCATAACCACCCACTCCAAGCAAAAGATCACCACACACAACCCACAAGAACAAATGTAGAGCCAGGAGTAGGTGCTAGCAACTTCATCAATTATTTCTTCAATTACTACTCCTATACAATAAAAGATACCGCAAGTAAGTTACCACAGGTTAAATAGATAAGCAATATTAAGAATCAATTACAGGAGTTGACTTTATTTGATATTCAATAATAAAATTACAAAGATGAGGATAATAAGCTTGTACAGTATTCTAAAACTTATCCAAGATGGAGTACAAACCTTAATCGCATAGCCCATTTCATTGTTTGGGTTTCCCTGATTCAAGAACGTAAAAGAATTATTCCAGACACTATTTTATTTTGGGACAGCATCCGGGACAACCCATAGTCCATATGTAATAATTAATCAGTCATCAGACCAGTGATATGCATAAACTTCCCGGCTCTACATTATCTTAAACACTCTATTTGTTTACATTTAAGCATTTTCTCAAAAGATACTGCGAATCAGTTATCACAGATTAAATAGATAAGCAATATTAAGAGTGAATTACAGGAGTTGACTTTATCCGGTATCCAATAATAAAATTACATAGATGAGGATGACAAGCCTTACAATAAAAAAACGAGCTTTTTGAGAGTCTCATTGGGCATGAACCATGCCAAAAGCAACCTCTCATCACTTTCACAACAACAGCCAAGCAAATTTGCCAATCTATGGTTGCGTAGTTGACCAACTGCTCTTGCTTCTTACAAATGTAGAGTAAAATTGCCCCAAATTACAATCATACTCAGAAAGCAATGGAAGCAAAGCTCTGCCAAGTGCAAACTGTATTTAGTACTAATCAAAAACTGTCGGGAATCAGGCCAAGCCATTCTGTTGAAACGTTTAACAGCAATTCCCAAGCAGACGGTATTCTAATGATTCACTGTTCAAGTCAATCACTGTTAATAAATTTCTAGAATTCTAACGATTCATTGTTAGAAATCTCTACAATTTTGACAAAAATTCTGAGTTTTTCAATTTTTCTACTTACAGATGTGCAAATTTCTATGCATGGGAGGCAACGGCACAACATGAATGAAGACGGCAGTGTTTATAACATCAGAGCCCCTTGCGACCGCTATGCTGTTATAAAAGTTTTTTGATTTCTGGGCAGGAATAGAAAAGAATAGAAGTTAGGACTACTGACGTAGGGCGGCATAGAATTCAAAACAGAACATATGGAACCCATATTTGAGCTTCACCTTGCTATTATAGGTCCAATATTATTCTTACCACCTAAAATTTATTAATCCCTCACAAGCCAATGTTCCTTCAAGGTCTCCAATGATTTGAGCTATTTGAACATCAAGACTTCTTTGAACATCCTGAAATAAAAGATCTTATATTATCAGAGAAGCGCTCCATGTCGAAGATGGCTGTCTTGTCTAGCTCCACCCCAATAAACCCAATGGCTATTTTGGATTGAATTTCCATAAACTTTTGACCTGTTGCAACCATGCATCTCTGCAGCTGGAATTTCTCCTCAAGGAAATGCTCCAGAGTTCTAGTTTCTCATTTGCTTTTTACAGTACTACAATCTCTTTGACTGGTGTCTAGATCATTGTCATGCTGAAAATTCTAGTTAGCAACAAATAAAGAAGAAAATGTTCGAAAATTTGCATGGATAAATGTTGCAGATCACCAGTTAAAAACAATGATATAAGTGGAAGCCAGTAAATTAGAAATTTAGAAATTTGCTTACCATCCACTTACAGAGATCATCAGTCTTCCCTTGAAGGAACTGGTAGTGGCTGACTTGTTTATTTAGCAAAGATATCAACAATAGAAAGCCTTTTATCCCATTGTCACTGCCTTTCATATCCTCTCCACTTTCTTGCTTCCCTGTTAGTCTTTCAAGCATGAGAAGTTACTGCTTCAGCCTTTTGATCTTGTAGGAAACTCCAAGAGCATGGAGATCCATCCTTTATGGGGTATTTTTGGTTTTACTTAAGGACTGGCCAGGTAATGCTTACTTGTCAACAGAATCGACTACTATTGATTCATTACTTTTTTTTTTGAATTGGATAGAAACTGTAATTTGAGGGGATAGAAAAGTATCTCTTATCTTTCTGAACTTTGTACTGCAGAAATGCGGTTTACCAATTTTCCAAGGTCTCTTAACCTTAATTAATAAAGAAGGTCAAATCATAAATTAGAACAAATTGTTGTGATGAGCCCCATATATGATTGTAGTCATATGTGAAGCTCAAAGCTGGTCCAAATAGAATGCTCAGCAATGCTGCCTCAAAGATGGCGGATGTATCTGATGCCATGTGCGGTCACATGGTAGATATTTGAAATTCCAATTAATGCTCAATAAAACCACCACTTTACTAAAATAAAGTGCTATAAATACCATGGAAATTGCTTCTATTTTTTTACCTTTTTTTTTTTAATTTTCTTATTTTCACCTGCAGGCACAAAGAGATGCAGCCCATGCATTCATGAAAAAAAAAGTTGAAAAATTTAAACATATGAACCATCATCCATCAGTTTCTCTGTATCAAAGAGAAAATCGATAGGTTAGACAGTAAATAAAGAACTATAAACAATGGACGCAGTTTATGCCCAGGCCATCATCAATTACACAGTCAACAGCTTCTGAATGAATTTCTAAACTGTAATTTCTATGGACAACTTTTGTGCCAATAAAACCGACTCTGCTCAACCTCGAACCATCCTTATTCAAGTTATCCCAAGAGTCATCACTATTCTCAATCTGTTCTCAATTAAAACATACAACCACAACAAACTTGAATATAAAAACTTCCAGAAGAATTCATTGTTTTCAATTAAAACATGCAATTTGACTTCTGGGCAACACATGCATATATAGAGAAGCATTTTTTGTTCTCAATTAAAACATGCAACTATAAAAATGGCGGGACATCAACTACCAAGCTTACCAATTCTAAAGAACAGCATGCAAGGTACTATTCTAAAGTGTTGAGAACAGTGACTCAATTTTTACAGCAGATTTATTTAGGATTAGTTAGATATTACTTGATGGATAAGAAAATTTATAGAAGAAGAATTCTAAAAGGAAAGAGATTCTTAATAGACAAGTTTGTATACTTATAAATAAGTGAAATTTTCATAGGATTAGGTATGAGAAAAAGATATAAGAATGCTGTAAGGTTTTAAGGGATAGATACCCCATAAGAATACTAAAAATTTACGTCTTATGGGTATGTATGTTTTAATGTCGGAGTGGACTATAAAAGAATGAAATGGTTTACATAGGTAGGGTGAATGGGTGCACACGTATATGTGTATGTTTAGATTGAGAATACTCTATAAACTAAATGAGATTGAAAGACTCTTATGAGTATGAATTATTAAGTGAGGTTGATGATTTAATTATATATTTGTATTTTTCTATAACTAATGAATTTTATTTTTCATCCGTAGACATAAATCAGTTAGATCGAAATACGTTAAATTATTATCTCTTGTGTAATTGATTTATTATTTGATTATACTTTCATTGGATAGAGGTTTTTTGATCTAGCATAAAGGTTCCAAGAAGAAATGTTACCAAACGGAGACTTTGATTGGAGATTGAAATTTGAAACGGTTGCTTGAGTTGAAAGAATAAAATAACAGAAAGATGGTGAAGAACCAACTGTAACAGAGTCAATGCCCGTTGCCTTCCCAAACATGAATAAGAATAGAAAAGATGCCCTATAGAAACTTCTTGCAAATAGCTGTATGCCTAAATCTATCTTCTATTTTTTTTCTTTTTGACATTGAGATCGTGTACTTACAATTGAAGTCGAGGACTACTTCTATTGTAAGTAATAGATGTTTCTTTAAATTTTTTATTTAATACATTATTCTCAACGAATTAAAAAATGAACAATACATTAATATAATTGTTTTATATAAATATTACCTTTACCAACCCAACCAACATCACTATGTATCAACTAGTATTTCTATTTCATTTTACAAAGTAAATAGTTAAACACTTCTTAGAGAAGATTTCGATATAAAAAGTTAATTTGGGACGATGAGTGCATTCCTCGTTCTTGATCCTAATTTTCTAAACTTCTCCAATCTTATTCCTATCTTCGTCTTGGGAAGAAATTTTCTGCTAATCTTTATCCTTACGAGGATGAAGAATCTCTACTCATATTTTTTAAAATTTAAAAATAAATAGTGGTAGACATATATGTAGAGTTATGATGTTTATAGATATCTAAATATTAAAAAATAAAAAAAATTTGAATGAGAATTTTTTCTGAACATCTCAAAATTTTTTCTTAAACGTCATTTTCATTAATAAAATTATAAATTTATTAGTATTTTATATATATTATAAGTGAATACTTTTAAAAAATTTGAATCTGTCAGAAAAATAAATATTAAATTTATTGAATTAGACTTATTTTATTGTATATTATATACCTTAAAAATGGCATTTTGTAATTTTTCTCTTTTGAATAATTTTATATAATATAACTTTAAAATTTATTACATAAAAATATATTTATTAGATATAAATATATAAACACATAAACACATATATTTGTTGGGCGGGACGAGATACCGAAGCGATTTCCGCCAACAACTCCGTCCTTGACGGAGAATATAATTATATAAAATCCCCCGTCCCTCTCTTGTCCCCAGAAATAATTTTCGAAACTCGTTCGATTGGCGCTGGAAATCGGATTGGATCGTTCGATCAAATTCAGGGTGAGCTCTCAAGTCTGAAGGTAGGTACTCGGCAGGTGGAGAAAAAAACAAAACTGGTCAATGATTATTACAGACGGTTTGGAAAGGTACCCATTTACCGTTTGCATAAAGGCTACAAAAAGTGATAACTAGACACTTTTTCTCCTAAAAAACTTTTTTTTTTGTCGAAATTGTGAGAAAATCGAGTTGTTTCAACACTTTCACGGAAGTTGAGCACGCGAGAAATAAATGAAGCACCGCCCACCTGTCAAAGGAGGCTTCCTCCCACTTTCAATCTAAAAACATCTTTATTCTTTCCTTGGATATCCTGTATAAATACATATACACTCACACTGCACTCTTCACCCAAACCAAGCACTGCTGCCTCTCTCTCTCTCTGTCTCAATCTCCATTAGAAATGAAGTTTAACATCTTGAAAATAACCATTTTGTTCTTGCTGATTTTGAGTCCCCACCCTATGGCATTATTGCCAATACCTCCACCTCCCAGGGGAAGGCCACACCTTATTTGCACGTTGCTTGATTCAACTCTAGGCTATATCACTTATATTCTACAATTCTTTCGCAGAAGCTAAACAACTTTTTTTGTACTTAAAAGTTTAAGTGAGGAGAGGCTACCCCATTCCAAGAATAGGACATACTGCAGGTCAACTTTGACAATAGTTTTTCAACTTTAACTTAGGGTCTCACTGTTATATTCTAATTAGTTGCTTTGAATAAATTATCAAGACTAGTTAATTTCTGTTAGAAATACTCCCCTTAATTGAGTATTATCAATTAATTATAAAAATGCTTAAGTTTCTTATCTATCTTTCTGCGAGTTCTGATTTCGATTCCATATGTGTATAGAGCATGCAAACTTTATAAACTATACATTCATTTGCTTCTATGGATGCAGACTTGAGCTGGTGCATGACGGATCAGGAATGATCGATCACTAAAAAGGATTTATCCAGTAGATTAATTAGTTGATCCCAAATAATTTGTTTTTTTTTTCTTTTGTTGTGTGTAGAGTGGGGAGGAAAAATGCTACCCCTCTTAATTTGAAGGCTTTTCTTTTTCCCTATGTGATCGCTATCTATTCATTTTAATGGCAGAGTTTTATATGTTTTCAATGGTTATCATAATCCTTTTTTCTCTGGAATGGAATTAACGAAGCTAACCACCTAATTGGGACAACGTAATTTAAAGGAATCTTCTGAAATTATTTAGGATTTTTTAAGAATTTTTTAATTTATCTGTGAATCTTTCTTCACTTATTTAGTTGATTAAAATATTATAATATAAATTTTTTTGAATTCTAATATCAAATTATCAATTTTAATATTATATCAACTGATTCAAAAGTCCGTCGGTTGGAATATTCTTATTTAAACACATTGTGTACTAACTTAAAGTTCCTCTAATAAATTTATCTTTTAATTTGATCTTATATGTTTGTTTTGGAATTCAATTTCAATTGCTTATTTAAAATTGAGTTGACGTGCCATTCTAATTTGCACTCAACCATAATTTTTAATTAATATTTCCTAAACGTAAGAAGTACATTAATTGGATTAACCTAAAGAACATGATGAATCTCAATTATCGGTTTTCTCTTTTTTCTAGCAAAAAAAAAAAAAAAAAGTGAACTAAAGTTAGAATAAAATATAATTAATAGAAATATTAAAACAGTAAAAATCACCAAAAATTATCGTGAATTTGAGCTGATGCGTGGTATAAATCACGCTTTTAAGACATTCATATCACTAGTATATCACTTATAATTATTGTAATATTACAAAATTTAATCAATTACAATTTAAATAAAATTTTATATGAAATACATATAAATAATGAACCTCGTGATTTTTATTTATTGGAATTTAAAAAATTAAAAATTATAATAAAAAATTATGTGATATGCTACTGCTTCATGAAACATTTACTGCACTTTGATTGGTCACGCTGTCCCAAGATACAACTACTCATGTTCATTGTAGCTTTATAAAAACTATCTATACGATAGGTGAAAATAATGCCTTGAAAAATATCAAAATATTCTTCTCATTATTTGATAAGAGAATGATATATGATTAAATTGATTATTATGTTCTCATATCATAATTACAAAATTATTCACTCTTTTATAATTGTTTTACTAAATAATCTCTTAAAATTTAAGAAAATATCATTTCCATTATTTGATAAGAAATTAGTATGTGACCAAATTAACTATAATGCTTTCATATCATAATTACGAAAATACTCATTTTTTTATAATTATTTACTATAATACCACTTCTAAAAAATTATTAAAATATCATTTTCATTGTTTAATAAAAAATTGACACGTGACTAAATTGATTATTATGTCATTATACCATAATTATGAAAATAACTCTTTTATAATTATGTACTATAATACTTTCACACCATAATTACTAAAATACCCCTAAAAATTATCAAAATATCATTTTAATTGTTTAATAAGAAACTGATACATGGTCAAATTGACTACTAGGCTTGCATGCCATAATTATGAAAACACTTTTTCTCTTATAATTATTTATTATAATACTCTCATATCATAATTACAGAAATATCAATTCTCTTATAGTTTATCAAAATTACTATAATACAATCATACCATAATTATGAAAATATATTTCTCTCATAATTGATTAAAATTACTATAATATGCTTCTTACCATAATTATGATATGCCCCTATAAATGCATAATAGAAAGTTGACATATAGCATTTTATTTAAAAATCAATAATATATATTCAAACAATCCCTTTGATAATTACTATGTTAGCTTTGAATTGATCTTTTATTTTGAAATGACAAAACATTAAGCTAAATAAGATTGACCAAGATTTTGAAAAGATTTATTTAGTACAAGTTCTTAAGTTTTATTATTTAGGTACTAAATAAATAATATAATTTTTAAAGTTTAAACAAACCCTTTTTTTATGTTTTCTTATTTCTCAAATCAAAAGTATCTTTACACATTATTTATTTGAGTTTAAATAGAAGTCCAATTGTTATTTTTAAAGTGAACTTATTTATTTTAGACTCAATACAATTTTGATAATATTGGCTTTAAGAAATAGATTAACTTAAGAAAGTTATTTTACAAAAATAAAATTTTCCAACATCAAAATTATTTTATTTTTCTATATTAATTCACAAAGTTTTAATATTTGAATTTTATATTGTTGGAAAACTCTTTGAGTCTACTTTCTAATGGATCAAACAAAATCTAAATCTAAAGTTTTTAAGAATAAATTTTGAATTTTTACTAGACATTTTATGGTTGTCTAAAAACTATATAGAAGGTATATTTAAAAATTCACTATAATTAGTATACAATGAATTAGATGAGAAATTTTATATAGATAAAAAGCTCTTTAAGTTTAGTTTTTAAATATTCAAATAGTTTTTGATTTGGAATTGTATAACTCAAGATATGATTAAATTAGTTAGTAGACTACAAAATAGGAAATGACTGCCTAGCTTGACTGGATTAATCCCTTGGGTTACTGGATCGATCTTGATCTCCTCTTGTAATGGATCAATATATTTTTCTTATAGAAACAAAATAGACTTGAAAAACACCAAAAATTATCGATCTCTTACAAGAAGGGATCGATCGGGTGAGGCACAGAATCGATCCTTTATACCTAGAAAAGCTCCAACCACTAGTTTTTTAAGCTTAAACATTTTTTTTCAACTCCAAACCATCCCCAATGACTAGTCCTTCAATTCCTCTATAAATTAGGCATTCCAACACACCAAGAAGATTGATGAATTAAGAGAGTAAGATCAAACAAGTTATATTTTCATTCTCTCAAAGAAATCAAGAGTTTTAAAGCTTAAATTCAATATCCTTTGTATTTCTTGTATCCAAAATATTGTTCTATTTCATTCACCATTTTTTTTGTATTTTATTAGGCAAACACTCAACCTCGAGAGGTGTTTTAGTTTGCAAAAGTCATTTGGGTTGTCTTGTAAGCAAAAGGCGAGATATTATCTTGATTGTGTAAGGGTAGAAGTTTCTATTTTAAGCCTTAGGAAGAAAAATATAAGGTTGTATTTTCAATTGAAGATTAGTGTATTGAAGCTTTAGTATAGACAACCAAGATAGAAAACTAGGTGCTTTATGAAAAAGGATTGAATCTCTATAAATTTTTGTGTTTGATTTCTCTATCCTTATCTCTTTATTTTTATTATAGTCTATATTTGCTTATAGTTAATCAATTTAGTGTTATTTGCATCATATTTTGATATTGATTTTAATTTTCATTCAATTATATTGAAATCTAGTTTTTGAAAAGAATTTGAAGAAATCCAATTCACCCCTCATTGGATTACCATCTCACCTAAAAAATTAACAATTGATATCAAAGATTTGGTCTTTTTTTGTAGGTTTAACCACCTTGAGTAAAGATCCTATAGCTCAATTTAGGTTCCAATATGGTAAAAAAATCCTTAAAGCTCTCATACTCAATAAATATGAATTTTGTGAATGAAGAATAAGGATGAAGGTATTCATAATGGCCTATGATTTTAAAGCTTGGAATGTGATAAAAAAAGGGCTTGAAATTCTTTCAAATGATGCAAATTATATAAGACAAGTGACGAATGATGCCAAGACAAAGTATTTACTTTATGGAGCTATTGATTCCCATAACTTTAACATTGTATCAAAGTACTCAACCTCAAATGAGATATGAGAGAAGTTGAATGAAATACATGAAAAATAGCAATCCAACCAAAATGCATCATGTCTTATGGCTCTTGAAGATCCGGAGGTAATCTCTAATTCTATTTATTCAAATTTATATACTTTTGACGAAGTATATAATGAACTATATGTTGAATGTGAATTAACGAGTAGAAAATATAAGAAAAAGATTTCAAAATTGAATCTTGAAAATGATTTTTTGATGAATGCAAAAAATATTTTGGAAAAAAAACAAAAAATTGAAAATAGATTTTGAAACCTTTTAAAGTAAAAATGAATATTTAGGAAAAGAAAATATTGTTTTAAAAAAGAAATTTGATGAATTAATGAATGAAAAACAAAAGATTTTAAAGAGTTCATTAAGTACTCAAGTAAATAAATGCAATTTTTGTCATTTTCATAGTCATACTACATATATTTGTTCTATAAAAAGTAAAGTTCCATTTAGAATTAGGCAAGTATGGTTTTCAAAAAGAACTAGAGACTTGGTCACTAACTCTTAAAGACTCAAAGCAATTTTGGTACCAAAAATAAAATGAGAATGTCTCTTATAAGTGGGCTAGCATAAGGAGCTACAATGTGCTTTTGAAGATTGGATACTCTAGACACACAATGAAAACTAGTAACCTCTAAACCTAATATTTATTTGAGGAGTATTTGAAATTGGTTGCCTATTTTTGGTTGAAAGTTGAAGTGTTTAATTGCTATATGCATTATTTATATATCTTGATTGATTCTAAATTGTTTTGACGAAAATATATGCCCACATATGCTATGTTGATATTGCAAATTTGATTGAAATTGATTATACGTTATAATTTGCATGATTTTGAAAATTATGAGCTTGATTGTGTCTATATTTATTTTTGCTCTTGAATGCATGATTTTAATAATTCATCATGCTTGTTATTATGTTTAATGCTTATTTGTTTGAAATACAATTTTAGGAGAATTCATATATACTCTAATGAATTTATGGGATTACATGTGAATGCTTTTCATATTGGGATTGCATGAATGATCTTAATATTTTGATATTGTTTGTGAAATTGACATTCTTGAGAACTTGTCTGCATGATTGTGTATATGAAGTTGGATATTGATGATATTATACTTTGTGAAATTGTTATTGGTACTTGATGTAATTAATTGTATGCTAAATTATTTTTATATTTATGCACAAACTTAGGGGGAACACTCAAAGCTTAATGATTTTAAAATTTTAATTCTTGCTTTGAAAATAATTTTTGCTAAAAGTCAAGCTTGAAAATATAAAATTTTATTTTAGCAAGTTTTTAAGTGTAAAAAGAATTTGAATATCTTGTGTTCAATGATTTAAACTTGTTCAAACAAACAAACTTGATTAACTTGCAATGATTTTTATTTTTCATATTATTACGTGCAAGTTTTAAAAGATTTTAGAGCTTAAAAGATCAAATCTTGTTTTTGAATATACATAGGCATAAAAACAATTTGGATAATTTCAAATTGTGATATAAAAGTTTTCTAAATGGTTTAAAGAGCTTAAAATATATTTTTAACATTTTTACACATCTTAGTAGCTTTTTTTAAGGAAATAAAAGGTTTAAGAATTGATTTTTTTTTTTTATTTCCTTGCTTCTAAGGCCAAATCACTACCTGAACAACTTTGTTAATTGAAACTTAATGGAATGGTTTAAATTGGTTAAAAATGAGCTTGACTAGTTTTATGATTTATTAAGGTATTTTTCAAGCAAAAATGAGTTTTAAAGTGCAAAAATCAAAATCCTAGACATATTAAGCTTTGAATGGATTATTTTATTGTATTTTGCATAAATATATTTATTTGAATGATTTTAGCATGATAGAAATAATTTTTGAGCATATTGATTTGTGAATTTTGAACATGCTTATGTAATCATGTGTTTGAAATTATTTTAATTGTTGGTAATGCTTGGATCTTGTGAAATATTATTTAAACTTGATTATTTTATTCTAAATTGTTTTAACTCTTGATTTGTGATTTTAAAAATTGATGATCATCTTGTGCTTAAATGATATATATTGATGTTTGATTGTTCATCTCTTGACTTCTTATGAAATAGTCTTAAAATATGATTTAATTCTTTATCTTTATTAATTCAAGATTTATTTCTTCTCATATGTTGATGAATTGATAAACTTTATGTGCTTAAAAAATATATATTGATTCTTTGTTCATCCATGTTTTTAGTCATGATATATGCTTATATGATGACTGGTTCAACTTTACTTTAATACTTGTTATCTAAAAGTATTTAGATTATTTATTTTTTAAATTGTGAAATACTTTTGTGATATGCTTGCTCTTGTGATTAAATGTTTTATCTCTTGACTTGTGTTTTTAAATTAATGAACTGCTTATTTTTTTAAATGATATATGTTGTTGGTTCATCTATTATTCTTATTAAGTGTGTGCTTATATGAATATGATTAAGCTTAACTTGACATATTTGTAATATGACTTAAGTGAGTGATTTTCTTATGGTGTTTATTTTTACCTTAAGTCATTGTTTATTTTGGCTTATGATTTGTGTTAATGTATTTATTCTTTTATGATAAAATTTTCTTAAATTTGTTTTGATGATAAATATATCTTCCTTGAATTTTGAATTTTTACATGATTTAAAATTTGTCTTGACATATTCTTTAGTAATTTATTGAATATAAATGAATATTGAATATATCTTCTTTGTGTTCATTATTTCTTATGATTTAGAAAGGATTCATGTTTTGCTCATTGCTTGAGAACTTTTGTTGTAGTGCTAATATTGAGTTATTTGATGTTTTATTTGATACATGGCCTTTAGCATAAGTTTATAAAGTATTTTTATGAAATATATCTTCCTTGCAATTGGCAACTTGTGTTTAATGAATACATTTTTTTTTTTGCCTATAATGACTTAGAATATGAAATTATTTTCTAACAATTGGTATAATTTTTATCAATTGATTTTCTTGATGCTTCTAACAAAAATATTTTGTTTAGAAATTTTTTAAGTCTATACTAGGAGAACTTAAAATGATCATGAATAGGTCAATATTTTTTTTGAAGTTTCAAGTATAGCAAGTAAAACATTTTCATCAATGAAGCTCAAGTACGTCAAAGATTTGCTCAAACATTTGGAATGAAAAACTCAAAACGAAATGAGTAGATAACATGCTTGATAAGGATAGAGGTAATTGTATTGACTCTATGCTTTGTGTCTATACATGCTTGCTTTGATTGTGTGCAAAAATAAGATATTACGCTAGAACATATGAACACATTGCACAAATTAATCACTAAGCCACTTGGTAGTTATTGTTTTAATATTCTTAAAAGCTTGGATTGATCAACTTACCTTCATTGATATTGATGCCTAGTTCTTAATTACTTTGATGAGATTAATAGTTTTAATGCATGAATCCTTGAATATGGATATGAGTTAAATTGATTGATTTTTTTGAACATGTTTATTGATTAAGATTATTGAAATAGCATATACCACATTATGTCAAATGTTTGTATCTTTATTGGTATATTGCTATATGTGATTTAAAATATTTTTGCATATGCTTATATGATTTTGATTGAAATATATATTCAGATACTTGCATATATTTAGATTAAATTCATTATTATGCATTGAAATAAATAGGAATATATTTGAATAATTACGTTTTCATTATTTCTTTGCTATAACATGTGTTCATCATGTTTGAAAAATCATGCTTGTATAATTCTTTACTATAACATGATGATTGAATATGTGTTTTGGATATGATATACTTATGAAAGAATGCTATTATGCATGTATTGATTGAACTTTTCATGCTTGAAATATATTGTGATCCTTGGAAGTTTGTGAACAAAATAGCAAACAATTGGTAACAATTAGTATCAAAATTGCTAATGAATTTTTTAACTTTCATGGACACTTGTTTATCCTTGATATATCTTGTACCTTTCATGCAAAACTATGTGTACCTTAAATTAATTAATCCTTATTTTCAAAAGGAAGAGAAATCTTATAATACAATTTTGCTTGATTTATTTTGTAATAACAATTGGTATGCTTTATGATAACATATCTTTAACAATTAGTATCCTTAACAATTGGTATGATCTTGTATGTTTGTACTTGAATTTATGCCTAATTGCTATTGATGTTTTACGTTCTACAATATAATTTATGAGTAGGTTGCATATCATTTATTATCCTTTTATTCATAAATTTCACGTGGCTAGGTTGAATGAATTATTTTGTGCTCTAACGTTTAAATTGGAAATATTTATGTTTTTGTGCTTGAATATATGTATGTGAACTTCATTGTGCATATTACACTTGATTATATGCATTCAAAATACTTTTGATATTATTGATATCAAGCATTTTGTTACATACCTTAAATTAATCTCTTTTTATTTTGCTATGACAAAAAAAGAGAAAGTTTTATGGATATTTCTTCTTGTATATTTATAGCAATTGGTATAGGAGCTTTAACATTTCGTATAAAAAAGTTAAACAAAAAGAAAGAGAAATGTTTTATAAATATATTTGCTAATACTTTCTTTTTGTGTTTATTTGTCATGCCTTTTTGCTATGACAAAAAGGGCAAAAAAATATCATATGATCAAATTTGTTTATGCTTGATATGCATATGTTTAATTGTGCTTATTTCATGTATTTGACTAACATATGTTTATTGAGTTATGTTGGATTAAGGATGCATTAATTGAGGGGGAGTTTTGCCATGCAAAGTTTAGGGGGAGTTTTTCAAAATGTTTTTCAAAAATCTTAAATATCTTAAAAAAAGTTTTTCATCAAACAAATTTATCTTTTAGTTTTATCATATAAAAAATAGGGAGATTGTTAACCTTGAATTGATTTTTATTTTGAAATGACAAAACATTAAGCTAAATAAGCTTGATCAAGATTTTGAAAAAGATTTATTTAATACAAGTTCTTAAATTTTATTATTTTGGTACTAAATAAATAATATGGTTTTCAAAATTTAAATAAAACTTTCTTTATGTTTTCTTATTTTTCAAATCAAAAATATATTTACACATTATTTATTTGAGTTTAAATAGAAGTTTAATTGTTATTTTTAAAGTGAACTTATTTATTTTGGACTCAATATAATTTTCATTATATTAGCTTTGAGAAATAAATTAATTTAAGAATATTATTTTACAAAGACAAAATTTCTCAATATTGAACTTATTTTATTTTTCTATATTAATTCACAAAGTTTTAATATTTGATTTTATATGGTTGGAAAGCTCTTTGAGTCTACTTTCTAATGAATTAAACAAAATCAAAATCCAAATTTTTTAAGAAAATATTTTGAATTTTTACTAGATGCTTTGTAGTTGTCTAAAAATTATACAAAAGATAAACTTAAAAATTTACTATAATTCGTATACAATGAATTAGGTGATAAATTTTATACGAATAAAAAACCCTTTAAGTCTAGTTTCTAAATCTTAAAACAATTTTTGATTTGGACTTGCATAACTCAAAATATGATTAAATTAGTGAGTAGAGTACAAAATAAGAGATAATTGCCCAATTTGACCGGATTGATCTCCTGGGTTATAGGATCGATCCCTTGGCCAAACTAATCTATCCCTTCTTGTAATGGATTGAGTGATTTTTCTTATAGAAACAAAATAGATTTAAAAAACACCAAAATGAATTGATCTCCTACAAGAAGGGATCAATTGGTAAGGCACAAGATCAATCCCATATGCCCAAAAAAGCTCCAACAACTCGTTTTTTAAGCTTCAACATTTTTTTTTTCAACTCCAAACCATCCCCAATGACTAGTTCTTCAATTGTTTTATAAATTAGGCATTCCAATACACCAAGAAGGTTGATAAATCAAGAAAGAAAGATTAAAGAATTCATATTTTCATTTTCCCAAAGAAATCAAGAGTTTTAGAGCTTAAATTCAATATCATTTGTATTTCTTATATCCAAAATATTGTTGTATTTCATTCACCATTTTCTTTGTATTACATTAGGCAAACACTCAACCTTGAGAGATATTTTAGTTTACAAAAATTATTTGAGTTATCTTGTAATGAGACGTGAGGTATCTTTTTTATTGTATAAGGGTAGAAGTTTTTATTTTAAGCCTTGGAAAGAAAAAGATAAGATTGTACTCTCAATTTAAGATTAGTGGATTAAAGCTTTGGTGCAAACAATCAAGAGAGAGGATGTAGGTGCCTTGTAAAAAATGATAAAATCTCTATAAATTTTTATGTTTAATTTTTCTATCCATTTCTCTTTATTTTGATTATAGTTTATATTTACTTATAGTTCATCAGTTTATTATTATTTGCATCATATTTTGATATTAGTTTTAATTTCTATTCAATCATATTGAAATCTAATTTTGAAAAGGGATTTAGAGAAATCCAATTCACCCTTTTTTGGATCACCATTTCATCTAAAAAGCTAACATACTATAATATCCCTTCATTTATTTGGTATGATATCGACATGTATCTAAATTTACTATAATGTTTTTTACTAAAATTACGAAAATATTTCTCTTCTTATAATTAACTAAAATTAGTATAATACTATCCTACAATAATTACATAAATATCTCTCTAACTATAATTAGCTAAAATTACTATAATACTTTTCTTACCAAAATTATGAAATAATTAACCAAAAATTATTATAATGCCTCTTATATCATAATTATATAAATGCTTTTATGAGTACTTTATAAAAAGTTGACATGTGGCATTTATTTCAAAATTATTATAACACCTTTATTAAATTTTAACATAATATAAAATTAACTGCATATTAAATTATTAATATATCCTTGTCATTGTTTTATAAAAATTTGACATGTGACATTTTATTTAAAAGTTATTATAATTCTCCTATTAAATTATATATGAAATTTTAATATAATATAAAATTAATAACTTATTAATTACTAAAATACCCTTGCCATTATTTCAGAAATATTTGACATGTGAAATTTTGTTTAAAATTTACTATAATACCCCTATTAAATTACTTATTATATGTTAAATAGCATATATTAAAATAATTCTCATGAAAATTACTATAACACTCCTTTGTTTATTTAATATGATATTGACATGTGTCCAATTTTACTATAATACTTTTCTATCATAATTACTCTTTTCATAATTAATCAAAATTATTATAATGTCATCCTATCATAATTATAAAAATGCTCGTCCTATTATAATTAACCAAAATTACTATAATATCTTGTTGCATAATTATGAAATATCCCTCCTACTATAATTAGCCAAAATTACTATAATATCCATCATACCATACTTACAAAAATGCCCTTCCACAATAATTACTTAAAATTACTATAATGTCCCTTATACCAAAATTACGTAAATGCCTTTATTAGTCTTTCATAAGAAGTTGACAAGTGATATTTTGTTTCAAAATTACTATAATGCTTCTATTAAATTACATATTAAATTTTAATATAATATAAAATTAATCACATATTAAATTATTAAAATACTCATACCATTGATTTATAAAATCAAATATATTGCATTTTATTAAAAATAATCAAAACTAAATGATCAAGTGAGTTAAATAATTATAATTTCTATTAAAATAGAAATTAAATAATTTATATTTTAAAATAAAAATATTTAAATCCCAACGTAGTGGGAACCGCACACTAGTACCATTATAAAGTAAGCTTCACCACACCATCTTTCATTGCCCAAAAAACAAGAATAATAAATTTAATTTAGCAATAAGTTGAAATATTTATTGGAATGGTTTAGATAATTTTGAATTAAATTATCTAAAATTGAATTAATCGAATTATGTTAGTTGATTTTAATTAATCGTATCAAATTTTTTAATTTAAAAAATTAACCGATTGAAATTAATTCTATCAATTCAATTAATTTTTTGATTAATCAAATAATAAAATACATTAATTTAAATTACATTTTAAATTCTTAATTTTTCATATGTAAAATAAATTAAATAAAATCATTCGACAAAAATAATCAAACACCAAAATATTAAGTTAAAAACTTTAGTAACTTCAAATGAAATGGGTAATTTCATATATTTTCAGTTATATATATGTTTTATTATATTTCTATTGAAATTTTGATTAATTAAATTCAAATTTTGAATTAACTGAAAATTAATTTTTTTTCTTAAAATGATTTTTGATAATCAATTAAAATTAATTCGATGATCGATCAATTAATTAAAATTAAATCAGTTCAATCAATTAATTTGATTGAAACTGAATTTTAAACACTCAGGACGTGAAGAGATTAAGATAAATGTTAAGATTAAAAAACGAGAGTGATGAAGCAAAGTAATAAAAGAGAGACCTGGATGAACTTTTAAACGAGCAACCATATATATAAATATAGATTATAGAAGTATAACTTATCCTTAAATTCATTACAAAAATTATGGTTGCAAACAACTATCAAGTAGTGACGCAAAACTTAATAAAAAAGATTAAAATATCTAATAATTTCAGCGAAAGGATCAATGGTTTTGATTGTTTTTTTAATCAAGTATCCGTGGTAATTCTCGTAAAGAGACAATGTTATGTTTGGCCCATATAATATAAGTAATCACCTAATGTAGTATTTGCATTTTTAAAATTATTGTGATGACTATAATAGCAATTGGTACATCATTGTAATCCACTCCTTTTTAACACCGTTTACTGAAGATTATAACATAAACTACTATTAATAATATAGTGAGACATAGCATAAGTGTGTAATGTTTGCAATTAAATGTATACATTTCATTTTATCGGGATATTTTGATTATTTTTGAGTTTTGATTTTCAAAAGTTTTTAATAAATTCGAGTTTTAATGGGGCTTTGCACTACTTACTTTGGTTTGAATTTATTATTTGAGTTTTTGATTTAGTTTGGATTTTAAACAAATCAAGTGTTTGATTGATTGATTTATATTTATTTTTAAAAAAATAAAAAAATAAAAAGAAAAGGAAGTTTGAGAGGATCGAAATTTGTTCAGGACTGGAATTCTTACAAATTAAAAAGTTTTTGGTTGAAATTAAAATCTGAACTTAAATTAAAATGAAATTGAAACTTTTTTAGATGTATAATTTTGTTAAATTTAAAACAAAATTCCCAAAAATTATTTTCCAAACTCGTCCGAATTGGCACGGGAAATCGGATTGGATCGTACGATCGAATTCGTGTCAAATTAACATTAAACAAGGTGAGCTCTTAAGTCTGGAGGTAGGTACTAGATAGTGTGCAAAAAGAAAAAAACAAAACTAGTCAATGATTCCATCATTATTACAGACAATTTGGAAAGATACCCATTTGCCGTTTGCATAAAAGTAGATTCTATAATATAAAATAATATAACAAAAATATAATATAAAAATAAAATATAAATATGATGTAATTTAAAATTATAATAATTATTTTATATAATTTAATAAAACATTTATATTTTATATTTTTATATTAATAAAAATTATTATACATAATTTTTATATTAATAAAAATTATGATATATAATTTTTATATAAATATAATATAAATATATAAAATTTAATATTTTAATTATATAAATAAACGAATTATCGTATGTACCTAAAAGGCTAAAAAAAGATAACGTGACAAACTTTTTCTCATAAAAAAACAAAAAAGTACAACTTCTTCACGAAATCGTGCTAAAGTCGAGTTGTTTAACACTTTAAGAGATGGTTGCGCACGCCACCGCCCAACTGCAAAGGAGGCTCCCTCTCTCTTTCAATCTAAAAACTTCTTTATTCTTTCCTTGGATATACTGTATAAATACATACACACTCACACTGCACTCTTCGCCCAAACCAAGCACTGCTGCCTCTCTCTCTCTCTCCATTAGAAATGAAGTTTAACATCTTGAAAATAACCATTTTGTTCTTGCTGATTTTGAGTCCCCACCCTATGAAATTATTGCAAAGATCTTCCGGGGGAAGGGCACAACTTCTTTGCATGGCGCTTGATATCTGCCACTCGCTGGGCCTTCAGCCGATGCAACTTCTCTCTACTGCACAATTCAACTCTGGGCTATATTACTTTAATTCGAAAATTCATTCCCAGAAGTTAAACAACTTTTTTTGTACTTAAAAGTTTAAGTGAGGGGAGGCTACCCCATTCCAACAATAGGACAAATTGCGGGTCAACTTTGACAATAGCTTTTAAACTTTAACTTAGGGTGTCAATGTTATATTCTAATTAGTTGCTTTGAATAAATTATCAAGCTTAGAGTTAATTTCTCTTAGAAATACTCCCCTCAATCGAGTATTATCAATTAATTATAAAAATGCTTAAGTTTCTCATCTATCTTTCTACAAGTTCTGATTTCGATTCCATATGTATATACAGCATGCAAACTTTATAAACTATACATTCAATTTGCTTCTATGGATGCAGTCTTGCGCTGGTGCATGACGGGACAGGAATGATCGATCACTAAAAATGATTTATCCAGTAGATTAATTAGTTGATCTGACCTTAATTTGTTTTTTTTTTTCTTTTGTTGTGTGCGGACTTTGGAGGAAAAATGTTAACCCCTCTTAATATGAAGGCTTTTCTTTTTTCCCTATGTGATTGCTATTTTTTCTTTTTTTAATGGCAGAGTTTTATATGTTTTCAATGGTTATCATAATCCTTTTTCCTTTATAATGGAATTAACAAAGCCAACCACCTAATTGAGACAAAGTAATTTAATGAAGTCTTCTGAAATTATTTAGGATTTCTTAAGAATATTTTAATTTTTCTGTGAATATTTCTTCACTTATTCATACTTAAATGATAAAGATATTATACGCATAAATTTTTTCGCACTCGTAATCTCTAATCGTCAATTTTAATATCAAATCAATTGATTTAAAAGTTAATCTGCTAAGACATTTTTATTTAAGCACATATGGTATAACTTAAAGTTTCACTAGTAAATTTATTGTTTAATTTGATCTTACATGTTAGTTTTGCATGTTCGATCTCAATTATTGGTTTTCTGTTGTTTCTAACAAAAAAAAAAAAGTGAACAAATGTTAGAATAAAATATAATTAATAGAAATATTAAAAGAGTAAAAATCACCGAAAATTATCAAGAATATAAGCTGATGCGTGGTTTAAAACACTCTTTTAAGACGATTCATGTCACTATAAATTACGTATAATTATTGTAATAATATAAAATTTAATCAATTATAATTTAAATAAAATTTCATATAAAACTCATACATATAAATGATGAAGCTCGTAATTTTTATTTATTGTAATCAAATAATTATAATAAAAAATTATAAGTGATATGCTCCTATTTCATGAAACATTTACTGTCCCAGGATAAACTGTTCACATTCTTGATTGCAGCCTTACAAATACTATCTATACGATATAGGAAAATAATCCCTCGAAAAATTACTAAAATATTTTTTTCATTATTTGATAAGAAAGTGACACATAACCAAATTAATTATTATACTCTTATACCGTAATTATGAAAATATTACTTTTTTTATAATTATTTACTAAATAGTCTCATAAAAATTACTAAAATACCTTTTACATTATTTGATGAGAATTGACATGTGAATAAATTAATTATCATGTCTTCATATCATAATTATAAAAATATTTCTTTTTTTATAATTATTTACTATAATACCTCCTTTGAAAAATTACTAAAATATCTTTTTCATTGTTTGATAAGAAATTGACACATGAACAAATTGACTATTATACTCTCATGTCATAATTATGAAAATATCTCTTCTTTTATAATTATATAAAATAATACCTTCATGTCATAATTACGAAAATACCTTAAAAATTACCAAAATACCATTTTCGTTATTTAATAAGACACATGGTCAAATAGATTATTATGCTCGCATACTATAGTTACAAAATACTCTTTCTCTTATAATTATTTATTATAATACCCATATATCAAAATTATGAAAATATCTTTCTCTTATAATTGATCAAATTACTAAAATGCATCTTACCATAATTAGGGAAATGCCATTCTCTCAAAATTACTATAATTGATCAAAATTATTATAATATCCCTTTTACCAAAATTATAAATGTGCCTTATTGATGCTTAATAGGAAGTCGACATGTGATATTTTGTTTCAAAATCAATAACATATATTTAAACAATCCCCTTGATAATTACTACGATAGTCCTTTATTTATTTGACATAATGTGGACACATATCCAAACTTACTATAATACCTTTCTACCATAATTACAAAAGCATTTCTCTTTTTATAATTAGCTAAAATTATTATAATACTCTCTTACAATAATTATAGAAATATCCCTCTTATCATAATTAGCTAAAATTACTATAATACCCTTCTTACTAAAATTATGAAAATACCCTTAGTATAATTAACCAAAAATTACTATAATGTCTTTCATATCATAATTATGGAAATGCTTTCATGAGTACTTAATTGGAAGTTGACAATTGGAATTTTTTTCAAGATTACTGCAATACATTTATTAAATTATATATTAAATTTTAACATAATATAAAATTAACTACACATTAAATTATTAATATATCCTTGCCTTTGCTTTATAAAAATTTGACATGTGATATTTTATTTAAAAATGATTATAATTCTCCTATTAAATTACATATGAAATTTTAATATAATATAAAATTAACAACATTTTAAATTACTAAAATACCATTTCTATTACTTTATAAATATTTGACATTTGGAATTTTGTTTAAAATTTACTATAATACCCTTATTAAATTAATTATTAAATGTTAAATGACATATATTAAAACAATTCTCATGGAAATTACTATAACGCTCCTTTGTTTATTTAATATGATGTTGACACGTATCCAAATTTACTATAATACTTTTTTATCATAATTACTTTTTACATAATTAGTCCAAATTATTATAATACCATCTTATCATAATTATAGAAATGCCCTTTCTGCTATAATTAGTCAAAATTATTATAATACCATTTCACATAATTATGAAAATGTCCCTCCTACCATAATTAGCCAAAATTACTACAATACCTCTCATATCATAGTTACAAAAATATCCCTCCACCATAATTGCTTAAAATTACTATAATGTCTTTTATACCATAATTACGTAAATGCCCTTAAGAGTGTTTCATAGGAAGTTGATATGTGGCATTTTGCTTCAAAATTACTATAATGCTTCGTATGAAATTTTGTATTAAATTCTAACATAATATAAAATTAGCCACATATTAAATTACTAAAATACCGATGCCATTGGTTTATAAAATTAGATATATTGCATTTTATTAAAAATAATCAAAACTAAATGATTAAGTGAACTACATAATTATAATTTTTGTTAAAATAAAAAATAAAAAATATATTTTAAAATAAAAATATTTAATTCCTAACATAATGGGACCTCACACTAGTACTATTATAAAGTAAGCTTTACCACACCATCTTTCTCTTCCCAAACTATAAGAATAATAAATTTAATTTAACAATAAGTAAGAATATTTATTCAATTGGTTTAGTTAATTTCAAATTAAATTATCTACAACTGAATTAATATAATTATCTTATTTTATTTTTATTAATTGAACTAAATTTCTTAATTTCAAAAATTAACCGACCAAAATTAATTCAGTTAATTCGGTTAATTTTTTTAATTAATTGAATAATAAAATACATTAAATTAATTATATTTTAAATTCTTAATTTTTCATATGCAAAACAAATTTAAAAAAATAATCCGACAAAAATATTCAAACACCAAAATATTAAGTTAAAAACTCTAATAACTTCAAATGAAATGGGCAATTTTATATATTTTTAGTTTTAATATATGTTTTATTATATTTCGATTAAAATTTTAATTAATTCAGTTTTTGAATCTAATTAATTGAAAACTAAAATTTTTCTAAATCATTTTTTATAATCAACTGAAATTAATTCAATAGCCAACCAACTATTCGAATTAAATCAATTAAATTTGTTAATTCGGTTAAAATTAAATTTTAAACAACCTAACAATAAGGACACGAAGAGATTAAGTAAGATAAATGTTAAGATAAAAAACGAGAGAGTGATGAAGCAAAGTAATAAAAGAGAATTGTCTGGATGAACTTTCAAACGAGGAACCATACCCGTATATATATAGTATATATTTTATAGAAGTGTAACTTGTCCTTAGATTCATTACAAAAATTATGGTTGCAAACAACTATCAAGTAGTGACGCATAACCTAATCATAATGATTAAAATATCTAACAATTTCAGCGAAAGGATCAATGATTTTGACTTTTTTTTTCAATCAAGTATCTGTGATAATTCTCGTAAAGAGACAATGTTACGTTTGGCCCATATAATATAAGAAATCACCTAATGTAGTATTTGTGTTTTTAAAATTATTGTGATGACTATAATAGCAGTTTGTGCATCATTGTGATCCACTCCTTTTTAACACCGTTAACTGAAGATTATAACATAAATGACTATCAATTATTTAGTGACACGCAGCATAAGTGTGTAATGTTTGCAATTAATTGTATATATCCCAAAGTGCTTTGGCTATTTTCGATTTTTGAGTTTCGACAGTTCGTCAGTAAATTCGAAATTTAATGAAGTTTTGCACTACCTATTTAAATTTGAATTTATTATTTGAGTTTTTGATTCAGTTTGGATCTTAAACAAATTAAGTGTTTGATTTATTTATTTAATTTAATTTTAGTAGTTTGTTTTATATATTTTTTAAAAAAACCAACAAAATCAAAAAATAAAAAAAAAGAGAAATTTGAGAAGATCAAAATTTGTTCAGGATTGGAGTTCTTACAAATTACAAAGTTTGAACTTAAACTAAAATGAAATTGAAACTCTTTTAGATGTATAATTTTGTTAAATTGAAAACAAAATTCCTATAAAACATCACAGAACCAAGAAGCACAGGGGGACAGTTCGCAGTGAAGAAAAAGTTCAATTGCGAGCGAATTACAGGAGGGAAGAGTTAAAAGAGAGTTTTTGTTGCTGCCCAAAGAAATAATCGCACCTGATAGACAAAGTGGGATTGAAAAGATCTTTATTGAATGACTCAGAAACCCTAATTCTAAAGCGAAAGAAGTAAAGGTATAGCTTAGCAAAGAAGTGTTATTCTCATAGTGCATGGCACGTGGTTCAAAAGATGATCATGGGGATTCCAAATGTCTTTAAAAGGATTTGTTGTTCTCGATGAAATCTTAATCGTTAAGCATACACTTCCATGCATCTAAACTTGGAAAAGGGCTTATGTCCCACCAATAATGACGGTGGACGGATCCAATTTTTGTCAAGAGATATTGTAGACCGATGCTGTAAACATCATATTTCATATTTTAACAATACAGTACACGATTTCCTAAATACAAGGTCAGATATGGTATTTTATTTTTATGAACTTGGGATCAGAACTCGACAAGCGAATGCCCTGTTTCCTCGTAGATATTTCGTAATTCTACTATAAAGTTCTGTATTTGATTGTTCTGATTGACCTGGAAACTGTTGCTGACGTCGGTGGAATTGTTGCTTGTCAATCTTGTACATTTCTTTGACGTGTAAAGAATTTTTCCTAATCCCCATAAAAGCGTAATCCATCTGCTGTCGCTGGAAATTAACTTTGGCCTCCTGTTGCTTTAGATCGATTAGAGAATAAAGTCACGATCATCAGACATCATCAGTTCACCAGACTGCTTTTGCTTCTTTCAAGGCAGAAATTGTGGACAGAAAAAGATCTGGTCTCTATACCAGTTTTGATGTTCAATATCGAAAAAAAGAAAATACAAAAATTGGAAAGAGAGGATGTGAAAGAGTCAGGCCCCTTTACGTTGAATGGAAAGAAATAAAAAAAATATTTTTATATGGGTATTCGTATGAAATTGATTTTTGAAGTTAATGAATTTTGCTAAAAATAAAAATTCTTAATTAGTTCAAGAAATTAACATTAATACATGCTTACATGGCAATAGCTATTGATTAAAAAGCACATTAAGCTTTAAATAGGATTGACAATAATTTAGCGCACATTAAGCTTTAATTAAAATATAAACTAATTAAATATAAATTTTTTTATTATATTTGTAATTTATTTGTTTAGTTAATAAATTTTAAAATATTATTTTTAATTGTTTATTAAATTTAATAAATAAATAAATATCAAATCTGTTTACAAATATATATATTTTTACATGGTATTAGTATTGAATTTGATTTTTGAGGTTAATGAATTTTGTTAAAATATAAAATTTTAATTAATTCAACAATTGCTAATGATCGAAGGCACATCAAGTGTTTCATAAACTGTTCATTTAATTAATAAATTTTGAAATATTATTTATAATCATTTGTTAAATTTAATAAATAAATAAAAATTGAACTTGTTCACGAACTGTTCATCAAATGCTCTGTTTAATTTCCTCCCTCAAGTGTAAACAAATCAAATATAAATAAATTTTACAATATTTGTGCTTTTTTTAATTAATAAATCTTAAAATATTATTTATAATAATTTATTAAGTTTAATAAATGAAAAAATTAAACATTTTTAAGAATTATTCATTGAACATTTTATTAATTTACATCTTAGCTCTAAATAATCTTTAATATTCTCCTTGCCCTCACACATTGCCTTAGATAAATGAAAATTGCCTTCAAACATTCAAGAATAATATAAAGAGCAGGGACAGATTCAGGATTTATGTTGAGTGGGGCATATAATATTAAATATAAAAATATACAAATATAAATTAACTCAAATGCATAAAAAATTATTTTGTTTATACACAAAAATAACACATTATATTTATTTTTTATGAATTTCTCAGTGCAAAGATAAACTTTTTAAACATGATCTCTTTCATTGGGATGATAGTCTAAATTTTTTTTTCATAGTTTTAGATCCGATAAAAATCATCTAGATCTAATTAAACATGAACTTATTTTGTAAAATGTTGTATGTCACTATTATTGATTTTGGATGATTCCTTTAGAATTGACTCTCTCTTAGTATGATATTTTTTCTCACCTAATTAAATTAGATAATTTAGTTTATATTAGTTATTGAAATGTAATTATGCAAACAAAATCAACATGCATATTTTATTATGTATTTTGAATTTTATTTAAATAATATAATTTTATAAATAAAAAATTATTTCATAAAAATTAAATTATTTCATTGATCAACCTAAGAAAGTACAACATTCTTAGATCTTAATCCACTTATAATATAAATATAAATATAAATATAAATAAATCATAAATGAAGCCCAAATAAATTATTTTAACAATATAAAAAAATTTAAATAGTAAACAAATATTCTATCACATAAACAAATGATAATAAATACAAAAATAAATAAAAAAGTAATTACTTACTTAAATATATTGATGGAAGAAAAAAATGTTCACTCCTTAATTTGTTTCTTTGGTTTATTGGCTTTTTTTTTTTTTTTTTGTCTTCTTGTTATTTCTCTGCTTTTATTCTCCATCTACTGTAATTTTTATGAGTTTAGACGTAGGAAAAAATTATAGGTGGAGTAGGAAGATCACTTTTTATTTGACTTTTATTGTTTTTTAAATGAAATGATGGTCCTTAAATAAAAAATTATTTATAAATATTTATTTTACTTATATTTATAATGCGACCTATTATTTTTGTAAAATAAGTAATTTATATTGTAATTATAGTTTTATACTTTTAAACATTTATAAAAGTGTCATATATATTTTATTTTTTTAATTTTTAGTAGATTCAAACTATAGAAGATTAAAAATTTTTAAGGATTTTTGTAATAATTTTTAAGGGATATTAGGATCTCGTGGGGCAGCTGCCCTCACTGCCCCCATTGTAGATCCGTCCCTGATGAAGAGAACAGTCAATTAACCAACATTAAACAAAGAAAATACCAAGTCTCACTTTTCTAAACATCAATCACTATCTACTTGCGAAAGACAAAAAGAAAAAAAAGATTGTGTTTCTAGAGCAATAAAGCTTTTTCTTTTTTGGATTTTTGTGAATTTTAAATGATCTGAGAAGCAGCACATCACGTTAGAAGATTCTTCTTGGCCACCAATATAGCAAATGTCCATCCCTATATATATACCACCTATGGCTTAGGCCATCCCATCCCATATGTGTAATTCTTTTTGATTGTTGGTCAATCATCCCACATACTTCAAAAGTTCTTAATTTCTCTCCTTCTCAAAATGGGTGATAGAAAATTTGTTAAGCCTGCTGCAGTCATGATCATACTGATCATTTTGAGTGCAATACTGGCTACGACAACAGCAAGAACTCTAAATGGAGAGGCAATGGTGGTCGGTGGTGTGGCCCATGACCGGGTTCCGATTCCGCCAATTGAGCCTTCTGGCTGCACCACTCTACCAATTAGCCAAGGCACATGTCCTCCCCCTACTCCACTGCATGGGTGAGCTATATTTACGCACACACTATAGACTATATACTATCTTAAGTACCAAAGACTAAAATATTAAAAGAGTTTTTGTACCTTTTTTTTTAATTTTCTCATCTATATATATGCAATCCTTAAAATATTATTTTTGTTTAATTAAAATTTTGCTTTATATGAAAATCGTTAAAATTCATTATCTTTTTCACGTCAATAGCTATATATATATATATATATATTATTGCTAAGCCAAAAGAGTTTATTAATTAACCAAAAGGTTATAAGACTAGAAGAGCAAAGAACCCAATTATTGCAAGTTCAAAATAGATTGACAAAAACCAGGATAACATAAAGAGAAAACACCAAAAAAGTACATAGAAATTAGTTAAGGTTCGATCAGGGACGGATCTACAATGGAGGCAATGGAGGCAGCTGCCCCCACGAGATCTTAATATCTCTTAGAAATTATTATAAAAATCCTTACAAAATTTAATTTTTGTATAGTTTGATCCTACTAAAAATAATATATATATGTCACTTTTATAAATGTTTAAAAGAATAAAACTATAATTGCAATATAAATTATTTATTTTACAAATATAATAGGTCCATGTATAAGTATAAGTAAAATAAATATTTATAAATAATTTTTTATTTAAGGACCATCATTTCATTTAAAAAAAAAACAATAAAAGTCAAATAAAAATGATCTTCCTATTCCACCTATAATTTTTTCCTTTGTTTAAACCCATAAAAATAACAGTAGATAAAGAATACAAGCAGAGAAATAACAAGAAGACAAAATAATAGACCAAAGAAACAAATTAAGGAGTGAACATTTTTTTTTCTTCCATCAATATATTTAAGTAAGTAATTATTTTTTTTGGATTTATTTTTGTATTTATTATCATTTGTTGATGTGATAGAATATTTGTTTACTATTTAAATTTTTTTATATTGGTAAAATAATTGATTGGGGCTTAATTTATGATTTATTTATATCTATATTTATATTATACGTCGAATAAGATCAAAGAATGTTGTACTTTCTTAAGTTGATCAATGAAATAATTTAATTTTTATGAAATTTTTTTATTTGTAAAATTATATTATTTAATTAAATTCAAAATACATAATAAAATATGCAAGTTGATTTTATTTGCATAATTACATTTTAATATCTAATATAAACTACAATATTATCTTCTTATGTCTTAGAAGTTATATAAACTAAATTATCTAATTTAATTAGTTGTGAAAAAATATTTTATTAAGAGAAAGTCAATTTTGAAGGAATCATCCAAAATTAATACTAGTGACATACAACATTTTATAAAATAAGTTCATTTTTAATTAGATCTAGATGATTTTATTGGATCCAAAGTAATGAAAAAAGATTTTAAACTATCGTCCTAATGAAAAAGATAATGTTTGAAAAGTTTATTTTCGCGCTAAAAAACCCATAAAAAATAATTATAATGTGCTATCTTTGTGTATAAACAAAATAATTTTTTATGCATTTGAGTTAATTTATATTTTTATATTTAATATTATCTTCCTCATTGAATATAAATCCCGAATCCATCCCTGGGTTTAATATACTAATTTATTTGAATTGGTATAAAAAGATGAATTTAAAGTACTTTACAAATTTATACAGGTATTTCGAATTATTCATCGAGAAAGGGGTTTTACAAATTTATGAATTTGAAAATAATCACCAAAGCAATTTTTACATGTGTGTTAATACATAATTCATACTAAAATTTAAAATTTAAAATTTAAAATTTAAAATTTAAATCTCTTTAGAAATCAATATTATTGATTTATTTTTATTTACTCATTTTGTCTCATAAATATTATATAAATTTGACTTTTAGTTGTCATTTTTTTTTCAGTTTTGACTTCATTTTATTTAAATATATTATAAAATAAAATATGAAAAATATTTCCCAAAAACCTTATATGAAGAGGTTTTCAAATATATTTTTATAAAAATTTAATTTAATAAAATATTTAAAATACAAATGATCAAAATTGAAAAAGTTTGATTAAAAAAATCAGACAGATATTATTTATGGGGCGATCGGGATAATTTATATTTGCACTATTAAATTGATGATAGTTAAAGTGGAAAAAATTGAAATTTAATAAAAAAATCATTAAGATAAATGAAGATAATAATGTAGAAGGAGCACTAATTTTGAAAATTGCTTCTAATAATTTTTCTTTTTTTTTTTTTTTTTTTTGGTATGCAGATAGTATGGCAGGCTGGGACAGCAGCAGCACATTAATAAAGATAATGAAAGGATCACTGTTTAATTATATATAATGTTGTTGATTTTCCTTTTTTTTGTTGCTTTTATATATAATTAATATAATGTTGTTTAATATTATATATATATATATATATATAATCCTGTTTCATTAGGCGGGTTAGAGGGGCTGAATTATCTTTATAATGTGCTTGCTGCTTTGTATTTTCCTATGATGTTTATCTTTTATAATAAATTACAAAATTAAAAAGACATTCTAGAGTGTTACTGTTACCCGCTCTTTGTTGCGCAGTATATGTTTTATAAATTTAAATTATTATTTTTATAAATACATGTTAAAATAAAATATATAAAGTTTTAAGCTAGAAGATATTTTAGTAATATAATTCAATTTCAAATTTTTTTCAAGAAGAAAGAATCATATAATTATAGGAAGGTTATTTTTTTTACAAGAACAACAATTTACATGACATCATCCAAAAATAAAAATGGAACAAACATCAAACTCAAAAATAAAATAATTTACATTTAATATCCAATAAATCTATGATATAAAGAAAACAATAAAATTATTTTTACCTCCTCATCCACGTTAGGAGTACGGACAATTCTTCTCACCTAGCATAACACTTTCAGCACAATAACAATATATATATATATATAAACACATATATGTAATAAATTTTATAAATCTAACACCATAAAACTAAAATAAATCTAACATTTAGAACACAAATAAAGTCCAACAATAAAAAATTAGACTCGTAAAAAAGATATTTCTATAAAATTGATAACACCTTACAACACAATTTTAAACAAAACACTTAATCAACAAGGTAAATTTTTAATGAGTCATTATTATAAAGTATCAATCTTAAGACTCAATTGCTAGACATAAAAAGTAAGAAATCGCTATCAATATTTTATGTTGAAATGCGATTGGCCACCAATTCTATCTTTTGGTCCACGAATTTGAGGTTGGTTCGAAAGTATGATTACATATAAAGAGTGTTATATCACTCATACAATGCTCGTCTGGAAACGGTATCAATTAATCTTATAAGATCCTTAAAATAGTCTTGTTTGAATCATCTTTTACTTAATATTTCATTTTATTTATTATACTTTTATTATTGAAAATTTTCTAAGTTATTCCTGACACTTTCAGTATAAATTAAGAAATTTTTCTAGCTTTAAAATATTCAAATAAATCACTTATTTCTTTGAAGAGATTCCGTCACTGGATTTATATTAATACTTTGAAAGTAAATTATAATTTTCTTATACCGACACTTATGGTATGATTTTAAAAATTTTGAGGAAAATTATCACCTACGATTCTCTCTTAATTGATGAAAATTTTAATCTACTTTGTAATATTTATTTATTATTTATTTTATTATTGAGGCATAAAAAAATTTTATTGGTTAAATTCTTAAAAATATTTTCAATACTGTCGGACTATTTTGAGAAAATACCTTACCTAAAAAATTTTGATAAAATCACCACTTGTGATTTTTATTCTTGTAAAATTTTATTTATCTTGACAATTTAAGTATTTCATATTTTATTAATTTTATTGAAAAGATTTTTAAAAATTTTACCAACACTTTTGGCAAAATTTTGAAAAATATTTTTATAATAATCACCACTTGTGATTTTATTACTATATTTATTATTCTTTTCTTTATTTAATTTATTAATTTTTTCTATTTATTTGTAGTGAATATCGTTTTTATTGTTTTAATGAAAAATTCTAAAAATATTTCTAATACTTTTGGAATATTTTAAAAAATTTCTTTGTATGAAAAATCATCACTTGTGATTTTATTTTTTATTAATAATATTTTTTATATTTGAAAATTTCTAAAATATTGCTAACACTTTTAGAATATTTTAAATAATTTCTTTGTGTAAACATGTTTAATAAAAAATCTCCGCTTGTGATTTTATTGTTATTTATCATTTTATTTATTATTATTTATTATATTTTTCTTTATTCTTGTTCATTAAAGTTTTTATTCTTATTATTTCATTTTAGTATTTAAGAGAAAGTTAAGATTTTGAATTTTCCCAAATTTATTTTTTAACAATTATTTTAAATTAATTTTAATAAAAATATTTATACTTTCTACCAATTATTTTATTTTTTTATCAAAAGTTTATACAAAAATAAAATAAAAATACCAAAAAAATTAGAAATTAAATAATATAAATATATAAAAATATTAAGTAGAAAAAATAAAGAATAAACAATAATGATAAAATACCTAAAATGCTTTTGGTCAACTTTTTGTCAAAGGTTCAAAAGGGCAGCTCAAATGGCTTGGTCAACTAGTTTAAATCTATAGTTAACGGCTTGATCAGCTTGGCTCAGATACATGGCTTGGCTACGGTTCAGCTTGGTAGCTTGGTTACAACTTTAATCAAAATGACATCGTTTTGATTCCACTATAAATAGTCCAAAAACACCAAATTTTTTCGTTTTTATCTTATTTCTTCTTCTCTTTTATTTCTCTCTTCCTTCTTTTAGAATTCTTCTTCTCTCTTCTCATGACTTTCAGTTGCCAGAGTTGTCACCAGTGTAGTCGTCGACCACTAGCCATCAATATTAGAAAATTCCAAAAAATTTTCAGAACACTCATCTCTACCTCCGCTTTCGATCTAATTGCTTTGATTTTCCCAAAAGTTTTCTTTTTTTTAAAAAATTAAGAAAAACCAAAACCAAAAAAACTTAGATTTACCGCCACTATCACCTCCAATGACCACTAAAACTTTACTGAGTCTTCTTCTCACCTTTCACTTGATTTCTACCATTGGAATTTTTCAAAAACCTTCTAGAGGATCTTAGATCTAAAATTTGGTTTGAAACTTTAGGTTATCAAAAAATCACCTTGCCATCATCTAATGAATCTAAAATTTTAGTATGTTGTTATCCTCCCATGGATCTACATTTTTACTATTTAAATCTCCTAAAAACCCTCTAAAAATAGTATGTATAAATTTTGACTTAAAAATTGAAACTACCAAAGAACCACCCCATCGCTGTTCGATCATTCTGAAAATTTAATATGTTCATCTCCTTTCCATGATCTATGTAGACACCAATTTTGTCTGGGTCTATTGTTTCCATTTTAGTTTAATAATAATAATAATAATAATAATAAAATATTTAAAAATATATATATTTAATAATTAAAAATTAAAAAAAAAAAAGAAGAAAGGAAAATAAGAAAGAAACCAGGGGTTGGTACAGTGCCACTGCTACCTCTATCTAGCCCCCCAACCAGCCCCTTGACCAGCTTCCTGTTCAGCTCACCTATAGCCACCCAGATCCCCCTATTTGAAACTTTTTAAAATCCCCAGCTTCTTTTCCCTTCAGCTCTCTCTATGCTCTCTGAAAAAAAAAAATGACCTATTTAATCTACCCCCATGAAAATCCTTGAACTCAGACGAACTATCCCCCATTAAAACACTCTCAACGGCTCCAGACAGAACCCCCATTCCCACGCATAAAAAACTTAGAATTTCAAACAACATTCTCCTAAATACCCCAAACAGAAAAATGAAACAGATCTACATAAAAAAAAGCACAGTCCTCCCCGCAGAGAGGAACCTCAACACCACAACCGCCTGAAACAAGAAGGAGAAATCATCCATCCTAAAAAAAAAGAAAAAGAAAAGAGATTAGAAACTTCGAAGATCGATTCACAACTATCAAGGCACTTTCAGGCCAAACGAAGGTCGGATCTAGAAAGAGGGTGTCGAGAGAAATTTTTGGTGACTTTCTGACCCTTTTTCGATAACGGACCCACACGGTGGCCGGTGCAACGCCCGACGTCGGATTTCGACGGAAGCCTGACAACCCAAAAGCCTTTTTTTGTTTTTGGAAATGAAACGAACTGAAAAAAATCTGATTTTTATAGAAAACATAGGTCAAAACAACATCGTTTTGAGCATAAGACCAAAACAATGCCGTTTCAAGCATAGAGGATCCACGCGTGAACTGAACCCGACCCGAGATCCGTGCAACCCGATTCGACGGTCCATTTCAGCCAGCTTGAACCGATTTAAACGAACCATCAGTAAATCGATCCGAATCGCTGGATCATCGAACTGCTGATTGAACCGTCAAACTGATCAGACCAGCCTAGACCAACGTTGACCGAATTGTTGACTTGTCTGATTCAGGTAAAAAAAATTTTTTTTAATTTTTTTATACTATTATTTTTGTTATTTTAAGTTTTTATATTCATGCACGATAAATGTTTAAATTTATGAAGATAAATGTCTAATTATTTTTTAATAATAATAAAATGAAAACAATATAGGATAATAACTAAAAAAATATTAAAAATGTTTAAATAATAATAATAATGGAATAAGCTTTTTATTTTTCTTGCTTAGATGTTTGAGGGAATAAAAAATATTTTTCTAAACAAATAATTTCATCTAGATGTTGGAGAATTATTATTAATAAATTTTCATAAAAAGAAATATATAAGAAATTTTTAATTAGTTTTTAAAAATTATAAAAAATTGAACTTGCTCCGAAAGTCTGCCTAGATGATGAGAATTTTTAGAGATGTTCGCGTTTTAATTAAACCCTCAAACCCTAAACTTAAACCCTAAACCTTTACCCTAAATCTATTTCAAAACTTTAAAGACACGTGTAAAAATCTCACATGAAATGGTTTGTTCCCGAATGCTACCTAAATGATAGGATATTTAGAAAACTCCATTTCATTAAGTTTTTCACATGAGTTCTTAATTCACATTAATAATAAGATTAATAAATAAAAATACAATAGTAAATTAAGATCTTAAATATAAACAGTTGCACCTAAGCTCTGCCTAGATGTTGGAGAGTCAGGGTGGTCTCATTATACTTAAGAACCCAATTTTTAAATTGCATTTTATTTTATATGACATTCATTAGCATACATACGCTAGCATGTTATCATCAATAATTGTCTGTATTATTCTCTCTTTAATTTACTGTTTGATGATAAAATATTTTATAATAAAAAAGAATAATACTTTTAGAAAAATTTTTTTCTTTTATGATATTATAAAATAAAATAAAAATAATATTTCGAAAGAAATAATTCTTGGTACTCTACCTAGATGTTGGAGAGTCATTAACAATTATTTTCTATAAAGATTGTTATTTCATTTTAAGGATTATTGTATTAAATCTTAAGCAAAAAGAGTTATTTTAAATTCTGCTTAGATGTTGAAGAATTTTAAGATAATTCTTTAACTTAAAGATTTTCTCAATATTTCTAAATAAAAATTTTAGAAAATTTTATTTTTCCAAATAAAGGGAATTAGTGTTAAATTTCAAATTAAAACCATTTTTATCTAACATCGAAAATAGCGCGTAATTAAATGATACCAATTTATGGGCGTTGTGGGGGTGCTAATCCTTCCCCACACGTAACCGACTCTCGGACCCAACCTGATTTTTCATAGACCGAATTTATCTTTTTGATAAACTTTAAACCCATTTTTATAGTTTTATTAAAATGATAAACTTTTGGATGACCAATCACACCCTTACAAAGATTGGTGGCGACTCTCTTTTTATTTACTTCGATTTTAAAATTTATTTACGTCTAGTGGTCTCAAAACCGTTACGATAATCTATATTTTCACCATTCAGATCCACTAAATACCTACTACTTGGTTAGCTATGGTTTTCATTTGTAGTTGAAAAAAATAAACTTTTTATAAGTGTGTTTCAGAGATTGGGGAAGGTTTTTGGTTTGTTTGGATGATGGTGGTTGAGGCATTGAAATAATGAGAGGCATGTCTGGATGGTCATTCTAGTGATGATGGGTTTATGCAATGGGGATTATGGTATGGAAAAGTTGGCTGTCATTGAATTGATTATGGGGAAACTATTTCTTCAAAGTAGGCAGAGGTTTTGCTTAAAAAATTATTTAGAAAAAAAAACTCCCCCTCCTCTTTTGTTTGCAAGATCAACACTATTTGAATAGCTAAATCTAGATAAATCCTAGATTTTCAAGAATCAAATCTCTTATTTTCTAGGATTAGGAAATTGTAGGTAATTGTAGGGTGGTGGAATTCAACGGCCAAATTTGGCCTTTCAATATTTTTAATAGTTCAAGATTTTTTTGTCTAAATTTTTTTTACTTTTCATCTTTTCTTTTTTAATTTATTTTTAATTTTTTAAATTAATAATAATAAATAATAATAAAATATATATGCATAATAATTAAACTCAAAATGTGGTAAACATGATCAAAATGCCCAAATAAATGTAAATTTGACATTCAAACAAAATTAAGTGTCCACAATCATTTTTACTTTTTCTATTTCCAACACATGTTTTCACCTAAATATTCAATTGTCCTTTCAAACTTCAAGTGATAGTTGCAACAAAAGAAAATTTGAAGAGCAATCGCTATCATTTTTCCCATTTGGTTTTAAGGTTTAGAAAAAGTATAAAAAATGATTTGTATATAACATATGCATAACAAACTATTAGGAAAAAAGAAATGAATAAAAGATGTTCTAATAAAGTAACATAACACACTACAAAATATTTTTCATATATTGACGCTTGGTTATTCTGATGGTCAAATTCTATTAATAAAAGAGATTTTTATTGATAGATTTTTAATATCATCAGAATATATCATACTTATACTAATACTTTATTTAACCATCAATATAAATAAACTTTTTCTGTTGGTATATGACTATCTATCAATATAAATATATTATATATTGACAGTTATTAACGTAACAATTAGTATAGGTTTAAAATTAAAAAAAACAATTATTGGCTTACAAAAAATTAAATGGAATTATTGAAGGTGTTTTTGACAAAAAATGTTTTAAATAATCCATAAAAAAAATTTTGTATGAATTATTTATTGACTGTTAAATTCCATCAGTAAAAGTCATTTTTTACTAATGGATTTTAAATACCATTAGAATATACCATACTTATATCAATACTTTATTTAACCATCAGTATAAATAAACTTTTTCTGATGGTATATGACTATCTGTCAGTGTAAATATGTTATATACTAATGGTTATTAACGTAATCGTCAGTATAAGCTAAAAAAAAAAACTATTGGCTTACAAAAAATTGAATGAGATTATTGAAGGTGTTTTGGCCAAAAATGCCTTCAATAATCTATTCAAAAATTTTGGAATTGGATTATTGAATACGTTTTTGGCCAAAAATGGCTTCAATAATCCATACAAAAAATTTTGGAGGGGATTATTAAAGGCATTTTTGTCCAAAAGCACTTTCAATAATCCCTTTAACAAAATTTGGAAAGGATTATTGAAGGCATTTTTGGCCAAAAATACCTTCAATAATCCTTGATAAAAATTTATTAAGGGTATTATTCAAGGCTTTTTTTTCCATAAATACCTTGAATAACCATATTGAATTTATTGTAAGAGATTATTCAAAGCATTTCTATAAAAAAAATGCTTTGAATAATCTAAAACAAAATGATGAGCTCATGAATTTAAATCATTTTCTAAACCTCCACCTCCCACCGACTCTACATACTTAATATTCACCTCCCACCAACTCTTTTTACCTCTCATCGACTCTACAAACTTAAACCCATCAGCACCTATTTTATTTTAAAGTTGAATCAAAGTTGAAGCATCAAGACTCTTGTCATTTTTCAAAAGTATTTTTCATTTTTTGCATTTCAATTTCATGTCATTGAGCATGCCTTTTTTTTTTTTTGATATTTTTGATTGTATTAAATGAATCTAGGCTTAGTCTTTATCACATCAAAAAGTAAATGAGAGCCTAAAAATGTTATTAGTGGCACTATTTTTGTTAATGGAACAACTTCGATAGGGAAAACAGATGAAAACTTCATCTATTCTATAGTGGATTGGTGGCCTGTTGATAAATGTGACTACGGAACATGTAGCTGGGGAAAAGTTTCTCTTCTTAATCTAGTAAGTAGCTTATCCTTAGGCTCTTGGATAAAAACATCACATAAAAAAATCTTTCTTTCTAAAATTTTAATACGTGCTACGCTTTTACAAGAATTTCTTATAACAATCTAGTTGATCAGGAAATGAATTGTATGGCTCCAGCATTGGAACAAGAGTTACAATAGATCAATATACATTTGATGTGCGCAGAGGCTATGACACTTTTAAAGAAAGCTCCCCTAACCAGAGGTAATAAAACTTTAAATTTAAAAATATGAGAGGCAATGGTATTTGAAAGATTATTTTAAACCAAAGGTTCACATCATTTCTACTTTTGACTTTTCCTTTCGTTGGTCTTGGATTGTCTTAGGCCCATATATCTATTGTGTCACATTCATGCATGAATGATATTTTCATGTTTTTGCAATGTCATGCAATGAATGATGATTATAATGAAAATGCACTTATGATGCAAAAGAAAAAACCATCTTTTTTCTTTGTTTTTTTTGTCATTTTCTTTTAATCCTTGAAATTTCTCAATGTTTGTTTCCTATTTTTTTCTCTTGAATCCCATGCATTCCAACAGCTGAATAAGTTCAGATAAAAAGATTTCTCTCTACATTTCTTATATTTAATGTCTACCAGTTTTATGACTTATAGGCTTTCATTTTCATTGATCTTTGTTCTTTACTATTTTGCTTATCATTTTAAATCTTCTTCAAAATAATGTATGTGTCTTTCATGGTCATTGTTGTTCCTTCATCATCTTTTGAATTTCACAACAATTATAACATATTGCATATTTTTCTTTTTAATAAGAAGGATAAAGCAAGGATAAACAAAGGGAAATTTTATTTCAGTAAAAGGGAGAAATGTTTTATGCATTATACAAAAAAGATATAACAAGGAAATAAGTTATCACATAATGGATATTTAGATCATCATGAACTAATTCATCTTTGATTCTTTTCTGAAAATCCTTGATTGATGCCCCTTAATTTTTTAAAAATGCAACAGACCAAGCTAACCCAAAACCAATGAGATCTTCTAGCACATATTGAGAATTGGCCCATTCCATTCTATACTTTTTTATCTAAATTATCCACTCAAGTTTTCAACTCAAATATTTTTTTGATTCACTTTGCTTTTTTACCTTTTTTAAGCATAGTACTTCTTTACTGCATTGGCATTGACTAGATTTGGCAAATCATCCCCATCCATTGTTGCCAAGATCAATGCCCCACCAGAGAGGGCTTTCTTCACCACATATGGTCATTTCTAATTAGGAGTCTATTTTTTTCGAGGATTCTGTTAGTTAGGAATAATCTTTTTTAATATTAATTCTTCTTTTTAAAATTATCGAAGGAGAACTTTCTTGTTATGAACTCACATCATTTTTTTTTAATACAGTTGACCATGATAAAGTACAGGTAGTCTTTTTTCTTCAATGAGATTTAACTATTCATATCAAGCATGAACCCACTCAGTTTCTTCTAACTCAACTTTCATGAGAAAACGTAAGAAAAAAATTTAAACTTCAATAGGCAATACTACCTTCATCCCATAAATCAATGAAAAAAGTGTAGCTCTTGTAGATGTGCGAATCCAAGTTCACTAAGCATGTAATGCAAATGATAGCTTTTCATGCCAATTTTTGTACATATCTGTGATCTTTTCAATAATTCTTTTTATGTTTTAATTGGTTATTTCAACTGGCTTATTCATCTTTAAATGATAAAGCATCAATTTATGGTGTTTGATTTTGAATTGGGCATAAACCTAACTCATCATTTTGTTATTCAAATTAAGAACATTATTCCAAATGATTTGAAAGTCCATGTTGACATATGATTTCTTTTTTGATGAACTTGCAAACCATCATTCTTGTCACATTAGCATATGAAGCTGCTTCTACCTACTTTGTGAAGTAGTCAATTACCATTAAAATGAATCGATGTCCATTTGAAGATTTTAACGTAATGGACCCTATCACATCCATACCCTAAATAGAGACATATTAAGGTGTTGACATACGTGCAATGATGTTGGAGGAACTTGTATCTTGTTTACATAAATTTAACATTTATGGCATTTTTTAGTATAGTCGATGTAATCTTTTTTCATTGTCAACTAATAGTATCCTGTTATCATGATTTGCTTAGTCATCATGTGGTCATTTGCATGAGTTCCACAAATACCTCTATGGATTTCTTCAAGCATCTTGGTGGTTCTAGCACCATATACACATCTCAATAGTGTTTGGTCTTGACTTCTCTTATATAAAATATTTCCATCCTGAAAGAAACATATTGGAAATCTTCTCAAAGTTATCTTATCATTCTCCAATATGTGTTTTAGGTATTGCTGATACTTGACATATTATAATATGTTAGAATACCATGGTTTTCTGTCAACTTTTTTCTTAACATTTGAATAGAGAGCTGGTTTCTCTCGCAAGCTTAACTTGATGGGTTGGATTTCAGTATTTTCATTTAGCTTGAACATTGCCTCCAATGTAGCTAAATTATCAGCGATCTGATTCTCTTCTCGTGATAAATGATGAAACTAAATATTTTTAAAATTTTTGATCAATTTTGATATGCATTTTTGGTACAGAACCAACTTTAAATGTTTGGTTTCCATTCTTCTCGCAATTGGTATATGACCAAAGCAAAGTTTCCATAAACTTTCAATGTAGAGCCTTCTTTTCAAGAGCAACTTGAAGACCTATAATACATGCTTCATATTCAATCATATTATTAGTACAATCAAAGCTAGTTTTACAGTGATTGGGTAATAATCTTCTTATAGATATATTAAAACTACTCATATACCATGCCCTAAAGCATTCGATGCACCATCAAAATATATCTTTCATGCATTTCCATTAGGTTCTTCTTTATTTATGTGCATTATAGACATTAAGTCTTCATTTGAAAAATCAAACATTATAGGCACATAATCTTCATGAGTATGTTCTGTAAGAATTTTAACAATAACACTTTCTTTTATTGCCTTTTAGGACACATACATAATGTCATATTCAAAAAGTAACACTTGCCATCTTGCTATTTTTTTTGATAAAAAAGGTTTTTCAAAGATGTACTTGATTGGATCCAGCTTCATAATGAGCAAGTAGTATGATACAACATGTACTATTTAAGCCTATGAGCCATCTAAGATAATATATAACACATCTTTTCCAATGTGAATACTTGAACTCGTAATTGGTGAACTCTTTGCTTAGGTTGTAAATGACTTGTTCTTTCCTTATTGTTCCATCATGTTGCCCCAAAACGTATCCCATTGATTTTTCATGCACCGTCAAATACAAGATAATGGGTCTTTCAAGGATAAGTGGCATTAATATTGGTGGGTTTGATAGATATTCTTTAACTTTTTCAAATGCCATTTGGTAATTTTCATCCTATTCTCTTGACCTATGTTTTTGAAAAATCTTAAATATGGGATCATATTTGGTTATAAGTTAAGAAATGAAATGAGAAATATAATTCAACCTCCTTAGAAATTTCCTCACTTTTTATTACGTACGTGGAGGTGTTAACTCTTTGGATGGCACATATCTTATCTGGATCTACTTCAATTTCTCTTTTACTAACGACAAATTCAAGTAATTTTTTTGATATTACGCTAAAAGTACATTTAGCTAGATTAAGCTTGAGCTGAAACTTTCTTAATCTCTTAAATAACTTTCTAAGATTAACCACATGATTTTTTTTTTCATGGGGTTTAGTAATCATGTCATCTATATACACCTTTATTTCTTTATGTATCATATTATAGAATAAAGTTACTGGGGCTCTTTGATAAGTTACTTTAGCATTTTTTAAATTGAAAGACATGACTTTATAGTAAAATGTTCCCCATAATGTCACAAAAATAGTCTTCTCCATATCTTTTTATGCCATCTTGATTTGATTATAGCTTGGAAACTCATTAATGAATGAAAATAGGGAATGCCTAGTAGTATTATCCATTAAGGTGTCAATGTAGGGTAATGAAAAGTTATCTTTTGGACTTGCTTTGTTTAGATTCTGATAATCAACATACATCCTCACTTTACCTTTTTTCTTGGGTGTTGAAACTATATTTTTTGCCCATTCGAGATATTTGGTTACTTGTAAGAATCTCACATCAAATTACTTTTTCACTTTTTTTTAAATTTTTAACAACATTTCAGGTTTCATCTTTCTCAACTTTTGTTTAATTGCTTTGCACTTGAGCTTTAGAAATAGCTTATGCACTACAATTTCAATATCCAGCCCTGGTATATCTTGGTATAACCAAGCAAATACATCTACCATGATATATCTTGGTATGACCAAGCAAATACATCTAAATATTCATGTGGTAACTTTATTGGCTCCAACTTTATTGGTGATGACATTAAAGTACCAATCTTAGCCTCATTTTTAGTTTTTTTATCTTTCAAATTGACAACTTCAGTGGCTTCTTAATGAGGCATGATTTGCTTTTCTTCTTGTTCCATTAAACTTAATAGTTCTAGAGATATTGCATGGTCTTCCACATTATTTTCATCATTGAGCTTATTAATATAAATAAAATTTTTAAAATAAAATTCTGAAATATTGTTATAATGATCTTCACTTTCATTATTTGGATACCTGAAAATAAGTTAAATTGATGAAATGTAAATGGATGTATAGAAATACAAGGAATTGAAATGAAAGGGGCAAAAGGAATATGATAAATGCGGATACTTGTCATTTATTCGAATGACAATAAAGAAACAAACACATATAATATACTTAATGCTTTTAACAAAAGTATTTAGATTAAATTCAACACATTTCTTTAAAGCTCTATTAAAAAAAAAAATTTGAAGCTCTTTAACATGCCATTTTTTCAATTCTACACTACGAGTAGAATACACTCATGGATAACTTGAATCTTTATTCACCTCTTCACCCAATATTTTTATTGAAAATTGAATAAAGATATCTTTCAATAATGGTGTAAGCCCCTTCTTTATGTTTCCTTTTATATTTGGATAGATATAACTAGCTAAGATGAAAGTTTTATAAAGAGGAAGAAAATACAAGCTTTCAGTTTGTACCTCTTACCCCAAAAAATAAGCCAACATTTTTTTCTCTTTTATGAACTTCATTATTCCTTTTCGAGTTGTCTTGTACCCTAGACCAAATCAATTATCTTTCTTAAGTATCATCCATAGTCATTTCATGCTCTACAAGTCAGCTCATACTTATTGTTTTTTTCTTGTTACTTCTTTAAAGGTCATCTTGGAAACTTTGGATAGACATGAAATAGGAATTTTTTATCATTTACCCATATAGGTTGCATTTACAAATTCAAAGAATTTGAAAGAACATTTTGAGGCTTTCTCAACTACTTCAACATATAATGCAATAGATGGTTTAGTCACCAGCAGATCTTATTCACCAGTAACAATGATCACATTTTCATCAATTATGAATTTTACCTTCTGATGTAAAGTGGAAGGGATAACTTCTACCATGTAAATTCATGGCCTTCCTAAAAGACAGTTATAGTAATGAACAATATCCATGACTTGAAAAACTATATCAAAAGTACATAAGCCAATTTGAATTAGTAGTTCGATATCACCTATCACTTTATGGTGAGTCCCATCAAAAGCCCTCACTATCATGGGACTTATCTTTATATAAGACATGTCAACTAGCAATCTAAATAATGTAGTCATAAGCATGACATTCAAAGAAGATCCATTATTAATAAACACTTTAGCTAGTTTATGATCATTGTATCTTGTAGAGATACGTAAAGCCTTAGCATCGCCCCTACCATTAGGTGGAATCTTGTCATCGCTAAACAATATAAAATTCTTAACTGTGATATTTTCCATTATGTGATCAAGTTTTTTCACAGATATATTGTGAGCTATATAAGCCTCATTGAGTACTTTAAGCAAAACATTTCTATGAGACTTAGAATTTAACAATAATAAGAGCATGAAAATTTAAGCTGGTAAGTGATTCAATTGCTCTACCACACTATACTCACTGTGCTTAATAAGTTTCAAGAACTCATAATCTTTTTTTTTCATAACCAGATTCTTACATTCTCTGTCTAGGATTGAGGTCGAATGAGTCTCTTAATCATTGAGTAGTCTATCTTCTTTTTTTAAACTTATCTCTCATTATTTTATTTTTTCCTTTTGTGCTCTCTCAAGTGTTTTTGGGGTATAGCAAACCCACTTCGAGTTATTCCCCTACACTAGTTATATTTGCTGCACTTGCATCACATAAGCTAGATTGAAGGGATCTATTATCCAAACATTATGACATGATATTACAATCATATTTTTAAGGGATTGCCTTATCAGTTTTGTATGAAAATGGGCTAGAGATCTTAATTTTCACCTTGGGCATAGTTGTAGAAACTGATTCATCAATTTTAACACTAAATTTCTTATCATAAATGATGGTGACAAGCTCAAAATTCATACGAACTGGCTTATCAACCTTAACATGTTATTTCTCTTAATAAAAGATGATAACAAGCTCAAAATTCATTTGGTAAAGCCTACTTTTATATGAATCTCCCATCACAACATTCATTGAACTTTTTTCATGTTCCTCATAAAATCTGATTGATAGAATCCATCATTATATGTAATTTTTATTGACATGTTTCACAATCCTGAAACGAATGACCAATCACCCCTATAAGGAATTCACAAGTGTGATCAGGATTATATATGAAATTCTCATTTTCTACGTTTCCATGTATTGGACGAATTATATTAGCTTTCACTAGGGTAGCATATATTTGATCCATAGGAGTTCTAATCTCCTTTACTTCTCTTTTAATATTCTAAGTTGTCTCACTATTGAAAGTATTTACTAATCTCCAATCATGATTGGGTAATGGATTAGCCTTCACATTTGGTCCGATCTTTGTTATGAAATTTAAAATTTCGTTATCAATCAAGCTTTACACTTTAAGTTTGAAAGCTGTACAATTTTTTAAAAAGTGGCCCTAAATCTTATAATGATAATCATAAAAGCTTTAAAATCATACCACTTCAAATATAGAGGTTTTAAAGGCTTTATAGGTTGTCGTGCCATCAAGTGTTTATGGAATAAATAAAGGAATAGTTCCATCTAAGTTATAAGAACTTGATCAAATCATTATTGCTCTCGACTATTTCAAGGTTCTCTTTGATTAAAGTCTATAGTGTTTGACTGAGGGAAAGGTCATGGTGGATGTGCTCAAGGACAAACATTGGTTTAAAAGGTAAATATATAGGTTTGCACTAAATTAGTAATGGTACAAGTTTTGGAAAATGTTGGAAATAGTTAGGTAAAAAGGTTGGTATGCAAGATATGAGTGGTATAGAGTAAAAGGTCTTGGTTTTGGTTTTTTAGTAGTGATAGCTTGCACTTTTACTTCTTTCTTCTTGAGTGATCCTCATTTCTTTGATCCAAAAACATCACCCACATCGATCTTTTCATTCTTAATGGCATTTTCTATTATCTTACCTATAATCATAATATCAACAAAGTTTTTCATGGCGTAACCAATGAGCCTGTAATAGTATGGGGCTTGAAGGGTTTTGATGAATAGAAAAATTATTTCTTTCTCAATAAGAGGAGGCTAAACTTAAGCAGTAACATCTTGCCATCTCTGGGCATATTCTTTAAAGTTTTTGCTAGCTTGCTTTTCCATGTTATGTAAGGACAATCAATCTGGAGACATATTTGTGACATATTTGTGACATATTTGTATTAAATAATAAATTCTTTGATCAAATCTTTTTATGAATGAATACGATTCCTGTCTAATTGAATATACAATCCGACAGCTGATTCGGTAATACTATCTTGAAAATAATGGATAAGTAACTTGTCATTATCTATATGTCTAATCATTTCTCAACAAAACATGGTGATATGTACCAGAGGACATTTGGTTCCATCTTATTTTTTAAATTTTAATATTTTAAACTTTAGTGGGATTAGTAAATCTAGAACCAAACTGAGTTCACTGGCATCAATTGTGTAAAAAATATTTACACCTTCAACAGCTCGTAGTCTTTTTTTTCAAAAGATTTAATTTTTATTGTGCCTTTATATTCTCAGATTGTTCGAGCACGCCTTTCTTTAGTTTTTTTGTTCTTTTAAATCATCTAAATCTATGACCATAATGGGCTTAACATGACTTACCCAATGTCGAGACCAATGTGTCTTTGACTCCGTGGTTGAACCATGAAGATAGGTAAATTAAACTGAGCATGTGGCTGCCTTTCAGGCTATATCATTTGTGGATGCATTTGATTAAAGGTTTGAGCATAGGGTAGGTTAAACCCAAGTGGATACAATGGATTTTCCCTATCACTAGTATTTTCTTAGGTTTAAGGCTCTTTTCAGTGGTCACTTTTTTAGCTACCCTTTTTTTTTCGTTATCATGTCCATTACAGCCATTTGTTTTAGTCTTTTCTTAAGATTAAGTCATTTGTTCTATCAACTCTTGTTGAAACCTAATCATCTGCTCTTGTATATCAAACTGAGCTATCTCCATCCTTTCTATTCTAGATGCTTGCTCATTTTTCATGATTCTAACTTGTAAGCTAATGTTGTAATGATGACGTATGGTCTAATCTATGTTTTTTGATAGCCTAACCATCCTTGCACCTGATTAAGTTAAGGAAAATTCTATGAGATTTGTTATTTCAAGGCCTCTTTCTTTTAATAATGATGTGTATTTTTTTTTTTAAGATTTAGCATTGAATGAAACACACATATGATGTATGAATGCATAAATGAATGAATGCAAAAGATGTGCTTGTTATATATCTAATATTTGTAAAAGATTTTAAGTTTAAACTTGAACTACCACATCATAACGTCACATTATTCTTATTGAATACTTCTTTCATTATAATATTAAAATTTTCAAAAGAAGCACCCTACATGCTTGTAGTGTTCATAAGCATTATCTGGAAAATTGATCAAGCATTGGCTGTGCTATCATGGATAAAACTCATCTTTTACTTATTTAGCTTCTTAGGCCATGTCTCTTGCTTTGAAGCTGACTTATCTTATTTGTTCTACCAGGTGAATGGCTTGAGATTCCTTTAATAGACATTTTTCTTTTCAATACTGTGCTCTATTTTCAAATTGATCTTATTCCTCTCTCAAAACTTGAATAGCTTTATGTCGATAGTGCATTTACTATTTCAAGTGATCTACGAGACCTTGAAGTATCTTTTTTTTTTCGCAGACTGATTAAGCTTTTTTTTCTTAGACAACAAATTAAACCAAAGCTATTTTGTGTTCTTTTTAATTTTTCAAGCTTTGTGGTCATTGAACTGATGGATTTATGCTAGCTTTTAGAAATCTCTTTATGTTCTTTTTCAAGTTTTTAGGATTTTGCTTCACTCTTATCAGTCTTATATTTTCACTCATTAATTTTATGTTAAAGCTTTTCTTTTCAATTTCTCATTTTTTTTTCCAAATTTATGCTTCATAATTTTCATGTCTTTAGGGACCTCTTTATGATAGGCATCTTCTTGATGGCATTAGCTCTCTCATTTGGGAGCAACTTTGTTTTTAATGCGTTGCCTTTTCCATATCAAATATTCAGGTATGGCTTTATTTGTATACCTTTCATGATTTACTCTTCGGGTCTGCTTCTATTCTTTGATAGTCTTTTTCACCTTTTTCAAAAATCTTGGTTCCTCGAAAGAAAACTCTAATTCTTGAAAGCCATAAGTCATCAAAATGAATTGCTCTAATTTCAATTGTTGATGAACCATTGCTAAAGCATAGCTTATACCTTCCTACTATCCTAAGAATGGAACCCATGGCTTGTCACCACACTTGTACAACATGGCTTCTCGTGGCATCCATGGAGCTTTCCATATAACTTGAGTACTAGTGAGATTTTGCAAAATCAATACCTACTTTTCTTTGGACTGTGATTCTAGCCATTTAACATTACAGCATTATTCAATTAGCCTACTTTTATTATTATAAGTAGGATGAAATTTACCCATATAATGCTAAAGATGACTTTTTGCCCAAATATAGAGTAACTGTGCACACCTTATGAAGCATTCCTCTTTTTCGACAATAATTCAATAATCTAAAAATTTTTACTAGTATAAAAAGAACATGATTGATTTTATTATCCACCTACACAAGGAAGCCAATTACTGATAACTAAATATGCCCCAAGAGCTTTGGGAAAATGATCAAGCCATATATTGCCAAAGTTATCATTCTCATGCCATGTTCATCCTCTAAGTGCTGATGTAATCATGCAAGATTTTTCATGAGATACAATCATTTTTGCCTTTTGTTTGAATATATGAGTTCACATTCTAAGTAAAAACCTTTATTATACAAGTAATTTTCTTTTGAGATCCAAGTTTTTGACCTCGCCAATAGATTTTATCTGGATTTGAAATATGCAATCATAACAATGTAGTATACTTTTCAATCATCGGGGTCATATCTATCTCATTGAATATGAAATATCTATAAATAGAGTCTCAAAACTGAACTAGAGCTCTTATCAACTGATTTTCTGTAGGCATTTCAAGGAGTTAAGTAATATGACCATATTTTTCCTTGAAAGCCATCTTCCTAGGAGTTGTTACATGATGCCAAATCTTAACTAACTTAGAGATGTCATTTTGTTAAAGCTTCAGTTTGATTTCTTCAGGCAAAATTTTCTGTTTAGATTCTTTCAGATAGTTTTCTCATTCTGTTTTAGGCTTTTAATGATTGAGTTATCACTATATTAGTCTCTTCATACATAGTAGGCTTCGAAGCTAAGAACATCACGATGGTGCTTTCATAGCAAGATCAAAAATCTTTTGACTAATATTGGCACAAAGACAAGCGTATCATATATGCAAGTGTTTATGATGATGCATGATCATGAAACAAAAGGAGAGCAACATAAAATAGGGTTAGTAATCATATTAAAATAAATATTCCCTCATGTGTCTTAATTTAAGGTACAATTTACAAAAACGGTATGGCTTTATCTAAGGTTATCTTTTTAAAGTTCACTATATGTAGGGTAAAAATGTTCCCAAATTGATTATCACTATCATCCACTCTAGACTAGTAAGGCCTCCGATCTTCACCCATAACGGGTTATGGACGGAAAGGGTTCAACTTGAGTAGAAATATTTCGCTAGCCCAAGCGGAGGCATTATATCTAAAAAAAACGTAAGTGCTTTATTCTTTCATACAAAGGGATAGATTTGAGAGTTCAGATATAGAGCTCGTGCATGAATGCAAATGTGCACATGTATGAGGGAATGTAACGATTATTAATAAAAATAAAATCAACAATATAATTAGCAAAAATATAAGACAAATAAAATAATATAATAAAACTAAATGAATTCATCAAATTTTTACCTTTTTTTTCTCCTTATTTTTATACTAAGATAAGAAAAGAAATTAAAATTAAATATTGAAAAGATTGTAAAATCAAAGTTTGGATGATACATGTTTAATTTTTAGCTTGACTCGCTAGCGTCCCCAATGAAGGGATCAAGCTGTCATAACGATTTTTTGCCAGAGAGACTCGATCGCTAGACTTGGTGAAAATTTACAAAGTTGCCACCAATCTTTTTCTAGGGTGTGATTGACCACCCAAAAATATCATTTTTTAGTAAATATCTTTAAATTAATTAAGATTTACTAAAAGAAGTTTAGGTTAGCGAAATCATGATAGAGTCCAAGAGTACGGTTACAAGTGACGAAGACATTTGTACCCTCACATTGCCCATTCGAAGAATGGTATCAATTAAATATGTATAATCCTTTAATCTTGATTACATGGTCTTTTTTTTATATTTAAATTTAATTTCCTAAAATTTGTTTATATAAAATATTTATTGTTGTAATACTAATATTATTATTATTTCATATTCTATATATTCTTCAACGCTTTGACGGAATTTATAGAAAATCTTTATTTAGATAATATTTAGGGAAAATTGACCATTTACAAAATTCATGAAATTTAATCATAGAATATTTTATTTATTAAAATGATTTTAGAAACATTCGGACTCTTTAGCTAGATCCCAAAATTTATTAAACAGATTTTAAGTTTATCTTGACTCTTTAGTGAAATCCTAAATATTTTAAACAAAAAAATTTTGTTTTGAATTATTCGAATTTTTTGATGAAATCCAAAAAAAATTTTGTAGTAATTAAGAGGTTTATTTCAAGAAACACTTTTGATTTATTTTTTTATTATTTATTATTTTTATATTGTTTAAATAAATTTTTATTCTAGTAAAAATAATTTTAGATTATCCCAACTCTATAGAGAAATATGAAAATGTATCTTTACTTGTAGTAATTAAAGAAAATCAAACTTTTTCAATTTTCTTTAAAAATTACATTTAAAAGATTAACTTAAATAAATCCTTAGTTTTTATTTTTTATTTTATTTTTTTTAGCAAAAATCATTATTTTAAATTATCCCACTACCTTGGTAAAATTTAAGCATTTTGCTTTAAAATTATGAGAAAATAAAGTTTCTTTTTCTTTTCTTTAATATTTTTATTTTTATTTATCCTTATATTTTAAATTAAAATCTTAGTATTTATTTATTTTTATTGCTTTACATTTTTTGTATTATTACTTATAATTATTTATTTTTAGTAAAAAAAACTATATATATATATAAGTATATAAATATTATGAATCATAAATTATAAAAAAAATTAAACAAAAAACAAAAATAAAATAAAATCTTTTGGCGAGTCGCGTGCGGGTCAAGTAGCAAGTCAAGATGCCAAAATTGATTTTTTCAGATTCCAGTTGTTGAAAATTTTAAATTTTTTCAGATTCTTATGACTCAAAACAATTTCAAAATAATCCCAAAAAATTTTAGATTACTAATTTTTATTTTCTAAACACTATTTTAAAACCAGATTTTTTCAAAAAAAAAAATCTCAAACTTCCTAATTGAGAACTTTATTCTCAGGATTTTTTTGCTTTTGAAAAAACTTTTTTGTGCATTTGTTGTTAGTTCCTCTGTCAAATAAGACTGTGATTTTTTTTTACATGTGTGTGTTTCTTGTTTCTTTTTTTTTTTTTTTGCAAAACCCATTTGCTTCTTTGTTTTTTTTTTTTTTGTAGTGTTCTTTTTTTTCTCTCTATTCTTTTCTTTCGTTTACAGGAATTAGTTCTATTTATAGAGCTTCTGGGATTCAAATCCCAAATTTTTTGGGATTCTTTTGTAGACTTTTTGGAGTTTTTATGGAAAAAATGAAGTTTGTCAAATGACTTTTGGTTACCAAATTTCATGCTGCCAAATTAGGTAGTGCAAAGTTTTGATGCATTAAACGCTCTGACCTTTGGGGAAAAAAAACCTTTTGTCCATTTGATTTTAGTTGTCAGAGTTGAAACAATTTTTTTTTACTCTTTCCCCTTTTTTTAAAGATTAATTAATTAATTAATTAATTAATTAAGAATAATAATAATAATAATAATAACAAAATTATATTTAAGTTAAAATAAAACAGGACAAATGGTGTCTACATCATGCTTATAATTTTTCTTTAGTTATATTTATAGACACTCATTTTTGTCTGGGGTATGATTAATTTCTCAATTTGGGTATTTTCGAGATCGTTAAGCCTCAAAGAAGTTCATGTGCAAACTTCTTACATTTTATTTCATTTGGGCTTTGGCCCAATTATTATTGTATTATTATTATTATTATATTATTATTATTATTGGTTTAATTTTACTTATTAAAAAAAAGGAAACGAAATTAGAAAACTTTTCTAGAAATCATGTGTGTGTGAAACTGGAAACAAAATTAACCTCAATCGATTAAAATTAGAATTTCTAAATCAAAGCAAATTAAGATTAGATATGTTGGTAACAGATCCAATCTTAAGGCAAATCCTTAAAATTACTATCTAATATTTTATAAATTGCATTCCCATAACACACAAAAAAGGGCACAGTTAAAATCTTCTAGGGTTTCTTAGTTTAGAGAGGAAATATTAGGTTTTTGCAATTAATTTTGATTTTGGGGTTTTTAGATAGTTCTGTTTTGAGGTTTTAATCCCTAGGTTTTAGATTGGTTTTGGAAATATGAGAAGTCACTGGGAATAGTTGTATTTTTTTTAGGTTTTCCAATTTGAATACTTGAATTTTTGAGTTTTTGTTCATATTTTTGGGTTTTTTATGAGCTTTTTGGCTAAAGTTTAAGTTTTTCGGTTAGGCTCATGGTGGCTAAAAGATTTTATGGTAGCTAGATTTTGGGTTCATTAATTTTTGTGAAAAAGTTTAAAGTTTTCAGTAGCCAGTTGAATTTTCCAACATCGAATATTGAGTTTTTGGCTGAAGTCTAGGATACTTTGAAGTTTATGGTGGAGGGTTGAGAGGTCAGAGAAATATTTTTGGAGAAAAAAAAAAGATAGCCTGGCTTTTGAGGAAAGCATATTATTTTTGGGTTTTACACTAATCTTGGTATGACGTCGTTTTGGAGTCCTAAAACCCATCTAGGATCCGTATGGATCCGCGCACGACCCGCGTGTTAAACTCAACTCGATCACAAGTTTTCTTTTTTCTTTTTTCATTTTATTTTTCATTTCCATTTTTATTTATTTTATTTTTCTAAATTTTATTATTTATTTTCTATTTCATTTTATTTATTTTTTATTTTTTAGATTCTTTTTAATTTCATTTATTATCATTATTATTAATTTATTTTAAATACTTATATAAATTTCATTTTTTCTAAATAATAAAAATAAAAAGATATAATAAAAATGTTTCTAAAGAGAATTCATGAATCCTACCAAACTTTCAAGGGTTTCTTCATGAATTTATTTTTTTATGAATTTTATCAAACTATTGAAGGATTTGCATCTTAAATTAAATCTTACCAAACTATTGAAAGTTTAATATATTTTTTATAAAATAATCTTATAATAAAATCTTACCAAACTATTAGGAGATCTGCATTAAAGTAAATCTTACCGAACTATTGAAAAATTTTACTGATGATTTCTTTAACTAAAATTTATATGAATTTGACGACGAAGTCTCTTCAGGCTAAGACACTAATTTTCATGAATACTCCTAATGTGAGAGAATTATCTTAAATTACTACCAAACATTAGAGTAATTTTAAAATTAATTTTTAATATTAAATATTTTGGTAAAACATAAATATAGTTAAGGCTTGGATAATTTGAAATCAAGTCATTACCATCCTTTAAATGGGTGCTGTGAGAGTGCTATAACATTACTCATACAGAATCGTACTTTTGAATCTAAAATCTGGTTTCATGGACTAGAATCTACTATTTAAAGATACCTAAGTTAATTTTAGAACTTCTTTTTAAATGGGACAGATTTTGTCAAGTGACTAATCACATCTAAACAAAAATATTGATGGCGATTCCTAAAGTCTACGTTTAGTGGTAGGTCCAAAAATCTATACATTATGACAATATCCATTAGGCTATTTATGACGAATTCATGTTGAATAAGTAGATTTAAAAAATAATTCTATTTTGATTCTTGCACATTCTTGTTTTGCTTGAATACAAGCAAAAATATATTGAAGTAGATTTTGATTCTTGCACATTCTTGTTTTGCATGAATACAAGCAAAAATCTAAGTTCAGGGGTGATAATTCTATATTTTTATAGAATTATTATAGCTTTTCTTGGTTCTTTATGATGAAATTTTCCTTATTTCATAAGAAAATTGTGAAAAAATACTCCTAACTAGTAAAATGTTCCTTGTGTAAGTATTTTTATGATTTTTTAGGAAAAAAGATTATTTAAAGAAGAATTTGAGGCAAATTGGTGCATTTTCCCCTTACTGGCCGAACATAATGTACAAAGGAAGCCATTGCTTACTTGAAGGTTTTTCTAGCTTATATTTACTTGTTTTAATGTGTATTTGAGCTTAATTAGACCTACTTCGAGTCATGATATTTATACTTACCTTGCATATTTTCTTTCTTAAGCTAATGGAAGTTGTTTGAGCTTTGTAGAGAAAATGCATACAGGCTTAAGGAAGAAGATGTAAGAAGTTACAATTTCAAGGCCTTTTAGGGAGCTGATTTAGAGCTCAATTTTTCTGAAATTTAACTTGCTTAGTTGGCATTTAGAAGACATGTCATTGGCTAAAAATGTCTCTCATGGATCAATAAAAGTGGCGCCTCAATGAAGGAGCAAGAAGAGATATAAGTAGCCGAACATAAAGGAACTTCATGAAAGCATTAAGTGAGAACAGAAGGGGAGGCCAATGGTTGTTACTAGATTGGCACTTCAAAGACTTCTTACTGTTTCAACTTAAGTGCACTTAAAGCTTGAAGAACTTGAAGAAGAGAGGACTTGAAGAGAAGAGAAGAAAATAGTGCAACTATAAGAGCTTCTTGAAGATTTTAAATGAGCTGGAAATTTCGTCCCACTTGGCATCCAATGTGGCATTTTGGATGGTGTTCTTTGGTTCTTCAAGATCTATAAATCCTTTATAAATAGGATTAGAGAGGAGGCGGCAAGAGAGTCTTTTTCATTTTTTTTTTTAAATTCTACACATTTATAGTTTTTGCAAATTTTTTTTCTAGAGCATTCTCTTTAGGGAAAACTATTGCAGAAGCAGAACCTAATCGGTACTTCTAACTTGTGCTTCTAACTTGATTTCCAAATCCTCCATTGATACAGAGCATCCACTCCTTTCTAAAGATGAAACTAAAACAAAAAGCAGACTATGAATCACGGAGTGCGGTTATTCAATCCTAGTCGTCATGGTTACCACTGTATCCTAAAGCTTGTCTAAGAATTTTAATAAAGATGAAAATACAAATCTCAAAAGGAAACCCTTAAAATGTTCACCAAAGATCCACAGACTCTATAATTTCAAAGAAAAGGCAAAAAACAATAAACAGAGAAAACAAACCTTGCGAATAAGCATAGAAAGACGACACACAGGGAAACTTACAAAAAAACAACGCATATATCGTAGATAAGAAAATGAAGATGATAAAAGGAATGTAAATCATGGAAAAAGAAGAAACAATCATGAAAAAAGACGAAAAATTGAGAGAAAAGTAAGAAATCTCTAAACCTAAAGAGAGACGCTCACAACTAGAGAAAGAACATATGGATTGTACCCTTTGATTATCTAATATTTGAATTTATTTAAGTTTTTTAATCGGATAGTATGCAAAATATGTAAAATATTATACTTATGAAAAGATTCGAATCTTAACATACAATCTTTATATTTTAATAATTAAAAATGAAATTAAATTTTAAATTAAATTCTTATTTATTTTATATTTTGATAAAAAATTCAAGTATATGATATTTTAATAAATTTAAATATTTAACGAATAATATTTATTTAATTCGATATATATATTCAGATAATAACATTATATTTAAACAAATAATTAAATGAATTCAAATATTATCAAAATTAAATGAATTGAAATACAAATATCTCAAAAATAAAATATCTTGCATATACCACGACTAATTAACTAGCAACATGTGACTAACGAGAATCAATGACTTTGGGCGTGCTTGACTATTTCTCCTGATAATCAAATCAAAGTCAGTACTTACGCGTTCCACAAGCCCCCGTCTGCTTATACCTCTCACCATTCCACCCATTCTCCCCCATTGCAAGGACCGCTACACCTTTTTTTCCTTTTCCTTCCCATGGAATCCAATACTTTCACGTGATTCAAGATATATAGCAAATACTCCACATTATTCCCAGGTTGATCAGAGGCAAAAACTACTGTAAGACAACTAATTAGTCCAAGTTGATTATGTAAGTGATGACATTATTAAATGTTTAGTCGTCACTAAACAGCTAGCAGATCAAGTCGCCTTTTCACTTTTGCTCTTATGAACACAATTTAAAAAGGCAACATATATAATATTCAACTTTGAATATGTAACTTTTTCAGTCTTTAAAAATATTAGAATTTTGCTAATTGTAAATATCTAGACTTTGATTGAAGTGTCATCTTTTTCGTTAATCTCCAGTTTTCATTGTATTTATTTTTACAGAAAATATTGCAGCTGAAAATTAAAAAAAATACAGATATTTAAAACTCAAATTTAATATATATTAATTTTTAAGAATAATTAAAATATGTGTATGTGTGTGTCTAATTGTCACGTAATTTGGCTGTTTGCATGTTAGAGACCTGTTAAAATTTTGTTTCATTGCATCGTTCAACCTGTCTTTAATTAAAGAAAGCAGTGTTTGGGGCACAAGTTTCCGTGTGTTTGGGTCTTTGATTTACACTATGATCGACTTTGAAAGTTCTTACCGTATGGCCAGGTCAAGAAGGGACTCCTTGAAGATATCTTTAGCGAAACGTTGCCCGAGTCAAATTAACAAGCTATAAGGATATGGCTTCAGTTAACAACTTAATTCCATGCTTCTGCAACAATATATATGTGCATACCAATCCCACACCAAACATACAAATCCAAACCAATTGCTTTAATTTCTTGCTCATAAAAGAAACAACACTAGCAGCTGGTAAAAGTTCTTAACTGAAATGGGATTCCTCAAACAAAGAAGAGCAATACTTTTATTCACCCTCTTGTTCATTTCATTTACTGCACAATTTGGTGCTTCCATAAGGCCTCGGCATGGAGAGCAATTATTCAGGGAAGTTGTGCCTAATTTCGAGTCCCTGCAGAAGGGACCAGTGCCACCATCTGCTGGTTCTCCTTGCACAAATATCCCTGGTGGCTCGGGCAAATGTGTGCTTAATGAAATGAACGCTGCTGGCCATCTCATTCGTTCACCACCCGCCTTTCCTGGCATTAACGTTATAAAGTTTAAGGGTATTACTTCCACGGAGGAATAATTGCAACAACTAACACAGCCAGATTCGGCAAATTCTTTAGAGTTATTGTGTAATGCAGCAGACATTCATACATTATATGCTGAAAACTGAAACTAAACCATTATACCTTAATCTCTTAATTCTTCTTTCTTTTCGTTTCTTTTACTACTCTTTTGCAGTGCATCCTGTATTCCTTTTAATTCTATTATCAAATTGTTAAATTTTTTGCAGTTCATCTTTGCCACATTTTTGCGTTTGCTTTGTAAATTCTATTCCCATAGAAAATTTTTCCTTTTAATTTGATGCATTCAATGCCATTTAACAAGTTGTTACCTCAAACTCTATTAGTTCATATAATTATCTTTAAGAAATAATATCTAATAGTTCTAATATTTAAATCTCAGTATCTGCAACCACTTCCCTTGCCCTCAGGTTAGATCTTTTTGTAAAAACAAGAAGCAGTTAAACCTTAATTCCATCCCATGTTTTCAGGGTTAAGTATTATCCTAATGAACATAAATATGTTACCGAAATCAAGAGTTGAATTTGTTTCATGGCCGAAGTACACCTTGAAGCTTTTGATCAAACGGTGAAATCCTTCCCTACTTTGTAAGTATGTATCTCTATGGCCAAACATAGGCTGAAAATTATCATATATGCTGATATATTGTCTAGTAATAGTTCTTTATCTGATTGGCCTAATCTCAGATTCACGGAGGGAAATCTATGGATTCTAATGATAGCATGAAAATTGCTACATCAGCAGAAGGCAGCGACCCATTTTCTTTGACTGTTGAAAACTCTTGTATACTTAAAGTAGCTAGCCAATAAATTTAACGTATTAAAATCTAAAAATAAATTCAAGAATTCAGAATTTAATTCAATTAATTAATATAATTATTTTTAAAAGATGACATTTAGTAAATTTGAAATTTAAATTTTAATATCTACAATATATATTTTTTTATTTTGAGAACATGACTTTTTATATAAAAAAAAAAAATAGAACTTTGCGTTTCTATTTTTTACTCTTTAGGCTGACTTTTAAAAAAGGAAAGAATCTATAGAAAAGAAAAAAAAAAGTAAATTTCATTAAGTCTTTTAATTGGGATAAAATTATTCAAATCAAGTTTATTAATTTCAAAATTATATATTTCATTTGAATTTGGAATAAAATTCAAATCAAATCAATTAATTTCAAAAATAGATATTCCATCCTAAAGTTATCAATTTGATAAGACAAAAGTGATTCAGGTAAAAAAAAAATGTTAAAAAGGGTGTTTTAGAGATTAATATCTAAAAAAATAAAAATATTAATTTAGCTACTCATTAAAATATAAAAATTCAATTTTAACTTATTAATATATAATTAAAGAATAAATCTACCATTTTACATAAACACAAAGATAAATTGTACAATTTGACCAAAAAATCAAGGCCATGTGGGAGAGTTTGATTTTTCCTTTATTTATTTATTTACTGGGAGGGGAATTTGGTGGGCAGTAAAACAAACTAAACCAAGATGTTTCCTATGATTAACGTGTCAACCTTAATCAATGCGGGTCAAAAACAAGGTTACAAACCTTAAAATTTTATTATTTCAAATTCACTATTGTTTTTCTTTACCAATTCAAAGTTCAACATTTTTTTTTTTTTGGTATATGACTAAAATGTGATTCAAATGATAAATGCCCAAGGAAAATTTGAAACAATATATGCTTTTTCATTAAAAAAAAAAAAAAACAATTTTGTTTACTGTTTTTGAAATTTCCAAAAAATGAAACACTTGTAGCACTTGAAGTTGTTCAATGCAAGTAAATTACTACTATTTCTTAAATTTTTTTTTTAATTAAAGTTACAATTTTTAAAATTATATATGAAATTTGACTTTCATCCCCAATAGCAGAATCTTGACTTGAATATATAGTTGATGGCGTAGGATTATGATGATGAGCTAGCTGGATGTTGTTGAAAATAGTATTTAGACCATCTGCTTTTTCTATTGTTTTACCAAACGACTGATGACTGAGGATTTTTGTGATTGCACATGAAACTTCTTTGATTTTTTTGTTGAGTGATAAAGAAATTTTTAGATTTTCCTTGCTACATTTTCTCTTAGGATCAATTTAAATAAATTTATTTATATTAAATTTATAAAAAAATTTATTTCATTATAATCTCCTAACCTGTTTGAACTTAAATAACAAAGAAAGAAGAGCACTTTCTTTATTACTCAAGCCAAACTTATTACATGCTAATATTTCCATTAAAATTGATGAGATAAAAAGGCCATCTTCATATTAATTTTATGTTCTTAACACTGATGATTAAATTTTGTTTTCTTCCATCACCATTAGTTTTGCTGTTTCATTTGCAAGAGAAAGAAAATAGTGTGATTTTGATTAAAAGAAAAAAAAAGTTGGGGGAGTGAGGGGGAGAAGTATGAAAAATGGGGAAAAAAAAATAAAGGTAGGAGATGCTAACAAAAAAACAAGACAGAGAAAGGATACAAAAGAGAGAAAAACATAGGGATGATTAAGGCATTGATAAGGCCTTGAACGTTTTGCAGTGGAAATTAGAAAATAATTTAAATCAAATGAAAATGTGAATCATCTATTGTTGATATGATAATTTATGTATTTATGTTACATAAAAACTTAATAATTAATGTATTTGTCTTATGTTGTACATAAAAATTATATAACATTTCATGTTAATATGAAAAATATAAAATAATTTTTTTTGTTTTTATTAAATTCATACAAGATTTTTGTTAATTTTTTTTTTATTTTTTGCATTATTTTTATATTGTGTAATCTTATCTTATTTTAGATTGCATGCAATGACAATATAGCAATTGGTTTTCTTCAACATTAAGACTAAATATGTTTCTAAACATGATTAAAATTTTTTAAAACTGTGCAAATCATCCGACCTTCGTTTACAAAAAAAAAAAAAAAAAGGAATTTTTTTGTTCACCAATTAACCAAAAAGCTTTCATTCATGCCCTCTTAATTGGAACCAAAGCAGATTCTTCATAATCCAGCATTAACAAGAACATAATCCACACAATCTTGCCATTTAAAATTTAATCATATTCTCAAAAAGTGAGTTCGTGTACGCATCCATTAACAAGGTCAGTTGCCATACACAATGCCCTTCCAAAATTCTACTTTTGACACAATTTTAATGTAATAACTCTCGAGTCTCAAAACATAAATCCTTGCAAAGTTTCCAAAGCACCAGAATTCATCAGCAGCCGGGACAGGGATCGGGTTAGAACCAACACCAGCACCAGCAGAAGCAGCAATACGGGTGAAGCACCTTCATTTTTCACAACAAATGTTATCGAGAATTGCAAAAGCAGAAAACCCAACATCCACTCTCTGTCTCTCCTTTGCAATGATTACTATAACCAGAACCAACATTCAAGATTAGATCTTCAATGCTTCTGTTCTCCAGGAACCTAGAAAACTTTCCATGTCAGTAAGAGTCAACCTTCGCATTCTCTGCTTTGATCAAAGTCAAACAACAACTACAAATAGGTTGGGCCAAAAAACGATGGGGCAACAGAAAGCCCTAATAATATTCAGGGTTTAAATTAAAAATTAAATAAATAGGATCGAAATGATTATTTTATCTTTAGAAATTAGAATAAAGATTTTCCTGCAATTTTTAGCTTTTATTTTTTCATTTTACAAAAATTGATTCGGCTCATAATTATTTTACATTACAAAAGTCTACTCGTGGTTGATAACGTACGCTTCGAAACCAAGCAGGGGTGTTAATGAATAAAATGTATAATTCGTGGATAAATTTGATTATTGTTAATTTATATTCATTTATTAAATTTAATATATGATCATAATTAATATTTTAAAGTTCTTCAATTAAATGAATATATTATGAATATAAGAAAATTTTATTTATATTCAATTTATTTATAACGTAAAAGTATAAATAAAAAAAATTCAATGAATAGTTCATAAATAAACTTAATTTCTATTGTTTATATTGACTTATTAAATCTAGCAAATAATCATGAATAATATTTCAAATTTATTAATTGAACAAACAAATTACAACCATAAAAAAATTATTCACATTCAATTTACTTATTACATAAAAGCATTAACAAAATTAATATTTGACAAATCGTTCGTTTACGAGCTTGATTTTGATAAATTATTTGACTTTTGTTTGAATAATTTAAATTATTAATTAAACGAATTAATCACATATATAATAAAATAATAAAATCTATTCATTTTGAACTCCATTGCAGTCCTGATCCAAGGTGATTATGTGCAAATCTGAATCTGCTTCGCAATAACTCTCACATCACCAATACTCAGTCACAGTAAATGCTAATCAAACTTGATTTTAATCTCCTTTGGATGGCTCCAAGGAGATATTTCTAGAGCAAATGGTATACCTGAAAACACTCTGTCAAATAATCTTCACAGTGATGCTAGGCAGGAATGTAACGCAGAAACCAAAAACCTGACAAGAAATATACCAGAGCCTCATTTCTAAGAGAACTAAAAATGATTCATTAAAAGAAGGCGGTAACACTCTTTACAAAATGTTTTCCTCATGAAAAGATTACAAACTCACTCCAAATCCAAGACCCATCAAATTTCCTCGAATGCTTTATTACATTGGATAAGTAACAACAGAATCTGTAGGCGAATCAATCATTGGTTACCTTTTTCAACGTCCATTCGAAGGTCGGAATACTGTATAGCCATTGACGCCACATGCCAGATTAGAATACTCTGGGCTGTAGTATGGGTAACTCTCAGCATCTGCATTCCTCATACCTAATAAGGACAGTTCGGAAGACACCATTGGCCGCTGGGTCGGGATCAATCCGTCAATTTGTCCATTAGCACAAGGTAGGGGGCTAACTTGCGGAATAAATTCCATCGGAGTATCAAAATGGTTGCCCGAGGAACTACTGTAACCTCGTTGGGACCCATCATCTTGGTAACTCCGTGCTTGCTCAAACCTGCACGTGCTACTCGAGGATCCCATCTCATCCGACATGCCCAAATTAAATGGAAAAGAAATTTGCTGGTGTAATAAATGTGACCCATTGCCAAGGGAATGGAAGCCTGTTCCTGCCCTGGCAGCCCTTCCAACATTATGTTCCTCATCAAGCAAGTCATTGATGATATCAAGATGTGGAAACTCATCTGCCAACACACCTTGGGTCTGACGTCCAGACGTAGAGGCTGGTAACTCAGTAGAGAAATGTTCCCGGGATCCATTAGGCATGGACTTGTACAAGTCAAGATTTTCGATCTCACTACGCAACGAAGAAGGATCAGAGTGCATACTTCTACTGCCATCCCTTTGAGAACCCTCCATCCATTGGGGCGCATTAGGGAAGGTATCTCTAGTTACCAAGCCAAATGGAAAGCCTGATTGGACTGAACTTTGCTCCATCCTCTGGGAGCTCAGGGGTATATACACAGATGCAGATACGGGGGCAGGTGACTGCAAATATGCTGGTGGTGGATTGACTCCTGAGCTAGGGGAGTTAGGATGAGTAAAACCAGCTGAACTAGAAGCAAAGGGGTTACCCATTATAGCATTTCTGTAAGATTGAGGAAAATAACTAGTAGTTGGTAATGGGTCAGGGCCTAAACGTCCAGCTGCACTGACTGAACGAGCAAGAAAAGGAGTTGTTTGAACCACAGAAACAACAGGAACTGCTGGCCTAGGACCAGGACTTAGAGGAGCACTGGAGGGCCTTGACATCACAGGCATTTGTGGGGTCATAGGTTTTTCAGTTGGTTTTGAACCTGCAGCCTTCGGAGTCTCAGATTTTAATATACCAGTAATTTGGAATGATGTACTAGAAGATGAAGATTGATCACTCTGTTGCACGCTGTTTGCTTTTGCCTTCCCAACTGGCATAGAATCTACACTGACAGCACTCTGGTACTCTGACCTAAACTGAGCAGGAGGAAGATTTCTAGGAGGGCTTTTTGGAGAGGATGGCATAGCAGCCGTCTTCTCTTTAGGTCTTTCTAGATCAACTGGATCTTGGGTGCTTCGTTTCTTTTGCAGCAACACAACTTCCTATTAGATTGAACAGATAAATGTCAATCATATAACCCATCAAGCTGAAAACGCAGTACAAGAGTAAAAGTAACAAAAAAACAAATTTAAGAGCTTAAAGAGATGGAATAGGAACACATTAATGCACCACCTTTTTAACAGCATCTTGCTCAACCCACTTTGTCTGATCTGGCAAGGATGAAACTGCAGCCTCAAACTCAGATTCACCAGCCTTACTAATTTGAAAAACATCATTATGGTCCCCTGCATCTAATGCAGGACAAGAAGGCCGATTATCAGTTTCTGTAGTCCAACTACTGCCGTCAATTGATATTTTACTTCGCTCGATCTTACCTCTACAAATTTGAAGACCCAGATGAGATAAATACCTTGTCTTAGCATCCAGACACATGGGAAGAAACCTTAGCAACACTTTACCTGGTAGATTTTTTATTTTGGTTGTTTGAAAACAAGTTCCCTTTGTAGTGCCCATTCATTACCACTGATGGTACGGAGTCTGTTGAACACGTAGATGAACTATCATCCATTATAGATGGGCTCCTTCTATCAACTACTCCATTCTGTACACATGATAGTCCACTTATGCCAATCCTGGCTTCTGTGGGAGGATGAATTTCCGAAGCATCTGTATCCCAATTAACAGGACTAGCTTCTCTGTCTTCTGAGTCAGGCTGAAGAACTTCAGTGGCACCATCAACTGAGTCAGAAACATCAGAAACATCAGCCAGAACATCAGACTTTTCAGGCGCTGGCTGCACCTCTGCCATCATAGAGGCTTCTTTTTCATCATCGGGGTGGTTTTCTTGGTGCTTCTCCTGTGCTGCCACAATAGCCTTCTCCCTTCCTTTATCTTTGCTTTTACGATTATTCCGTTTTTGCTTAGCCTGCAGTATGTAAGCAGGGCAAAATGTTTCGCATTCAGAAGAAAAACCTTAATGCTATCTACCCTCTTAATTCTTTCCAAATGAAAAAAAAAAATTACACTTCAAATTGCTTCCAAAAGTAAATTAGGGATTCTTTCTGATAACCACCAGAAAATTAATTTGGGGAAATGAAAACCTTATATTATTTCATTTTGTTGTGCTTAGGTGGTCCAAGGAGAGTGTTCATTGTGATATCTGCCAAGACTCTGCCATATAAGGTAAAAAAAGAATTATACCTGTTTTTTCTTTGATTTTTTCTTCTTTTCAGATGCTCCTCGTTTACCCTTCTGCTCACTTTCAGCCAGGCAGGCAGCTTCTTCACGGATGAGTTCTTCTTGCCTTTTCAAAGCAACAGCTTCCTGGTAGGCAAGTTCTATCTTGTTGCTGTATGCAAGCAAAAAATTAGGGCATCTAGTGGTACAAATAAGCAAATAATAGGAAATATCATTCATTGATATCCTATGGAGATTGCTGAATAGAAGTTTGAAACACTATGCCCCATCTGTTGGAAAGAACTTAAGTTAAATAAGACAATGCTCTGATCCTAGTTACAAGGACAGATGCCAGTATTTCTATAAGTAATGGAAATAATCAACAAGTTA